>NC_058522.1:345615028-346240028 GCF_904849725.1 Hordeum vulgare subsp. vulgare | reverse complement strand
GTTGTGGCACCAATTTTGCTGGTTTAGCTTTGGACGGAGATATTTTGTGGGGGAATAGCTCATTATTTTTTGGTGGCTACTTCTAAGCAGTTGAGCAACCAATTCATCATGATCCCTCGCCCCCTTTTAATAGTAGGGCTTCCTATGGACTCAAAGTGATTTATCACAAATGTAAAATGTAAAGTCTTCTTTCTTGAAGCTTGAGCCAATCCTTTTCCTTTCCTTGCATCAAGGGGCATCTCCTCACAATCCTATATCCAAGGCATCTTTGAACTATTCTGAAATATACCTGGATAAGATCGTTAGTCCAATGATGCATATGTTTTGATCAATTATCAAAACCACCTTAGGGAGCAATTTTGCTTTCACTCTGTAATTATTGTGTTTTTATGTTTAAATTAGTGTTTGTGCCAAGTAAAGCCTTTGGCATGATTTGCATGATGAGTAGAATTGATATGGTGGAAAAACAAAAACTTTGACGTCGAGTGCAGAATTTCTCTGATTTTACTAGAATGTCTTATTAAGCTGAATTTTCTAAAAAGTATTGTTGTACAAATCTCTCACTTCGTCCTAATTTTTCATAGTTTTTGGAGTTATAGAAGTATAGCTTCATTACAGATTACTTTGCATGTGTAGTTTGCTTGTTTTGATGATGTTATGGATTGTATCGGGGGGTATAAGCCATGGAGGAGTTAAGATACAGTACCCTATGCTAAAATAAAATGAGAATCATTTGTAACATCATCTGAAAGTATCTGATATGTTGCTTATACTAACGAATCTCATGAAGTTTTGTTGAGTTTTAGGTGATTGAAATTTTCAAGTTTTGGGTATTGTCCCGATGGACAAAGGATTGAGGAGCAGCAAAATCCTAAGCTTGGGGATGGCCAAGGCACCCCAAGGTAATAGTGTAGGAAGACTCAAGCGTCTAAGCTTGGGGATGCCCAGAAGGCATCCCCTCTTTTTGTCTCAATCCATTGGTATGTTATTTGGAGCTATATTTTTATTCATCACATGATATGAGTTTTGCTTGGAGCGTTGTTTGATTTTGTTTGATTTTACATTAGGTTTGCCACAATCATTGTTTGTTGGACACGCCTATTTTTATAGAGATACCACATCATCACAATTTGTTAGAATACTCTTTGTGCTCCACTTATATCTTTTGAGCTTAGCAATTGCTCTAGTACTTCAATTATACCTTTTTGAGCATAGTAGCATGTATATTTTATAGAAATATTATGCTATTGTTCTTCACTTATATTTGTTTGAGATCTAGACAAATAGTGACGGTAATTTGCATGGGTCATAAGACTAGATTAAAAACAATGAGTATCCAATGAGCGATGATAAAAACCATCATGTAGCATGTATGGAGAAAATTGTGGGTTAATGATATTGATATGGTGATATGAAAAAGGTGTGAGGCATTATTATTAATTCATATAGGTGTCGATATTAAGAGATGTTAAACTTCGTGTTCATCTATTTCTTTAAAAAGGCATGGTGATGGTGTGTGAGCATTTCTATTCTTTGTTGAAATCCTTGTGTTGTTTTGAGTCACAGTCGCGCGATGGTTAATTCCTACCAACCCTCTCCCTCGGGGCATGCGAGTAGTACTTTGATTTGTGATAAAACTAATAAAAAATTGCAATAAGTATATGAGTTCTTCATGACTAATGTGACACCATGGACATACACACTCTCACCTCCTCATATTTGCTAGCCTCTTTAGTACCGTGCATCACCCGTTCTCACCTTGAGGATCGGTGCAACTTTCGTCGGTGCATCCAAAACCCGTGACATGACATGCTCTATTGCACATAAACGTTTTCATATCCTCCTCAAAACAGCCACCATACCTACCTATCATGGCATTTCCATAGCCATTCTTAGATATATTCCATGCAAATGCCATCGTCACTTAACATGACTAGTTCGTTCATCATCATAATGCTTTGCATGATCATATAGAGCTGACATAGTATTTTTGGCAAAGCCACCGTTCATCATGTTTTTGATACATGTCACTCTAGATCTTTGCACATCCTGGTACACTGCCAGAGGCATTCATTCACGGTCATATCATCCTATCAGTTTTCATGATGAGTTGTAAGTGAATAAAAGTGTGATGATCATCATTTTTAGAGCATTGTCCCACTGAGGAAATAAAAACGGGGGAGGCCAAATGAGCCCACCATAAAAAAATGAATGAGATAAAAAGAGAGAAGGTACTTTGCTACTATCCTTTACCACACTTGTTCCTCAAAGTGGCACCTTGTTCTTCATAGAGAGAGTCTCATGTTATATCATTCATATGCTAGTGGGAATCACTTTTTTCATAAACTTGGCTTGTATATTCTGATGATGGGCTTCCTAAAATGCCCGAGGTCTTCATGAGCAAGCAAGTTGGATGGACACCCTACTTAGCTTCAGTGGAGATTTCATATACTTATAGATCTTGTGCATCATTTGCATGGCAATCCCTACTCCTCGCATCGATATTTAGCAACATGCGTATCCATAGTTCTTTGGTACACCAAGATGATGTGAGACTATATTGTCCACTTTTACCCCTTTGAAACCTACCACCGTACTCTATTCCACCTTTATGTTATGTCGAGTAGTTCACGCTCATGTATTGCGCGAAGAATTAAAAGTTGATGCATATTGAAAAAGTACTATCCAATTGCGTGACTTGAACACCGTGGTGCTTGACATTTGTATTAATGTGGTCAATATGGAGCCATGCCTTGCTAATATAATAAAGATGGATGGGGGGGGTAAACAATCTTTAAGGATCGTATACTTTGAAAGATTAATGATTTGTTGCTTATACTGTAAATATTGCTATGTTAATGTTTGTTAATTCATCATTTCTCAATGACCATACATGCATAAGGTTACATCATGGATAGCATGTCACATCAAAAATTCTGTTTTTACCATTTACCTACTCGAGGACAAGTAGGAATTAAGCTTGGGGATGCTTGATATCTCTCCAACGTATCTAAATTTTTTCATTGATACATGGTGACATATTACCATTCTAGAATACTTTTGGGGTATTTATTTACCATTTTATATTATTTTTTAGCACTAGCCTATTGACCGAGTGCCCAGTGCCAGTTGTTGTTTTCTGCGTTGTTCACTTTGCAGGTTTTCCATACCAAATGAGGTCCAATTTCCCTAAAACTATTTGGTGATTTTTTCTAGACCAGAAGATGACCAATGAGCATCGAAAGAAGGCTGGATGCCTCAGGAGGGGCCCACAAGCCAACAAGGTGCGGCCTGGGGGGCACCCTGATGTCTTGTGCCTCCCTCGTGGCCCTCCCGACTCCATTCTTTAGCTTATAAATTCTCATCTACCCTAAAAACATCAAAGGGAGTACCAAAACACTTTTTACGCCGCCGCAAGTCTCTGTTTCGACGAGGCCATATGGAGCTCCATTCCGGTACCCTGAGAGAGGGGGGGCGATCACGAATGGCCTCTTCATCAACATTGCTACCCTCATGATGATGTGTGAGTAGTTCACCACAGACCTATGTTGGAATTATGCCCTAGAGGCAATAATAAATATAGTTATTATTATAATTCCTGTATCAAGATAATCGTTTATTATCCATGCTATAATTGTATTGAATGAAGACATATATATGTGTGGATACATAGACAAAACACTGTCCCTAGCAAGCCTCTAGTTGGCTAGCCAGTTGATCAAAGATAGTCAGTGTCTTCTGATTATGAACAAGGTGTTGTTGCTTGATAACTTGATCACGTCATTAGGAGAATCGCGTGATGGACTAGACCCAAACTAATAGACGTAGCATGTTGATCGTGTCATTTTGTTGCTACTGTTTTCTGCGTGTCAAGTATTTGTTCCTATGACCATGAGATCATATAACTCACTGACACCGGAGGAATACTTTGTGTGTATCAAACGTCGCAACATAACTGGATGACTATAAAGATGCTCTACAGGTATCTCCGAAGGTGTTCGTTGAGTTAGTATGGATCGAGACTGGGATTTCTCACTCCGTGTGACAGAGAGGTATCTCGGGGCCCACTCGGTAATACAACATCACACACAAGCCTTGCAAGCAATGTGACTTAGTGTAAGTTGCGGGATCTTGTATTACGGAACGAGTAAAGAGACTTGGCGGTAAACGAGATTGAAATAGGTATGCGGATACTGACGATCGAATCTCGGGCAAGTAACATACCGAAGGACAAAGGGAATGACATACGGGATTATATGAATACTTGGCACTGAGGTTCAAACGATAAGATCTTCGTAGAATATGTAGGATCCAATATGGGCATCCAGGTCCCGCTGTTGGATATTGACCGAGGAGTCTCTCGGGTCATGTCTACATAGTTCTCGAACCCGCAGGGTCTGCACACTTAAGGTTCGACGTTGTTTTATGCGTATTTGAGTTATATGGTTGGTTACCGAATGTTGTTCGGAGTCCCGGATGAGATCACGGACGTCACGAGGTTTTCCGGAATGGTCCGGAAACGAAGATTGATATATAGGATGACCTCATTTGATTACCGGAAGGTTTTCGGAGTTACCGGGAATGACGAATGGGTTCCGGGTGTTCACCGGGGGGGCAACCCACCCCGGGGAAGCCCATAGGCCTTGGGGGTGGCGCACCAGCCCTTAGTGGGCTGGTGGGACAGCCCAAGAAGGCCCTATGCGCCATAGGAAGAAAATCAAAGAGAAAAGAAAAAAAAGGAGGAGGTGGGAAAGGGAAGAAGGACTCCACCTTCCAAACCAAGTTGGATTCGGTTTGGAAGGGGAGACCTTCCCCCCTTTGGCTCGGCCGACCCCCTTGGGGCTCCTTGAGCCCCAAGGCAAGGTGCCCCCTCTCCCACCTATATATACGGAGGTTTTAGGGCTGATTTGAGACGACTTTTCCACGGCAGCCCGACCACATACCTCCACGGTTTTTCCTCTAGATCGCGTTTTTGCGGAGCTCGGGCGGAGCCCTGCCGAGACAAGATCATCACCAACCTCCGGAGCGCCGTCACGCTGCCGGAGAACTCTTCTACCTCTCTGTCTCTCTTGCTGGATCAAGAAGGCGGAGATCATCGTCGAGCTGTACGTGTGCTGAACGCGGAGGTGCCGTCCGTTCGGCACTAGATCGTGGGACTGATCGCGGGATGGTTCGCGGGGCGGATCGAGGGACGTGACGACGTTCCACTACATCAACCATGTTCACTAACGCTTCTGCTATACGGTCTACAAGGGTACATAGATCACACATCCCCTCTCATAGATGGACATCACCATGATAGGTCTTCGTGCGCGTAGGAAAACTTTTGTTTCCCATGCGACGTTCCCCAATAGTGGCATCATGAGCTAGGTTCATGCGTAGATGTCTTCTCGAGTAGAACACAATAGTTTTTGGGGGCGGTGATGTGCATTTTGCTGCCCTCCTTAGTCTTTTCTTGATTCCGCGGTATTGTTGGATTGAAGCGGCTTGGACCGACATTACTCGTACGCTTACGAGAGACTGGTTTCATCGCTACGAGTAACCTCGTTGCTCAAAGATGACTGGCAAGTGTCAGTTTCTCCAACTTCAGTTGAATCGGATTTGACCGAGGAGGTCCTTGGATGAGGTTAAATAGCAACTCATATATCTCCGTTGTGGTGTTTGCGTAAGTAAGATGCGATCCTACTAGATACCCATGGTCACCACGTAAAACATGCAACAACAAAATTAGAGGACGTCTAACTTGTTTTTGCAGGGTATGCTTGTGATGTGATATGGCCAACGATGTGATGTGATATATTGGATGCATGAGATGATCATGTTGTAATAGAAAATATCGACTTGCACGTCGATGGTACGGCAACCGGCAGGAGCCATAGGGTTGTCTTTATACTAACGTTTGTGCTTGCAGATGCGTTTACTATTTTGCTAGGATGTAGCTTTAGTAGTAATAGCATGAGTAGCACGACAACCCCGATGGCGACACGTTGATGGAGATCATGGTGTGGCGCCGGTGACAAGAAGATCGTGCCGGTGCTTTGGTGATGGAGATCAAGGAGCACGTGATGATAGCCATATCATGTCACTTATGAATTGCATGTGATGTTAATCCTTTTATGCACCTTATTTTGCTTAGAACGACGGTAGCATTATGAGGTGATCTCTCACTAAAATTTCAAGACGAAACTGTGGTCTCCCCGACTGTGCACCGTTGCTACAGTTCGTCGTTTCGAGACACCACGTGATGATCGGGTGTGATAGACTCAACGTTCACATACAACGGGTGCAAAACAGTTGCGCACGCAGAACACTCGGGTTAAGCTTGACGAGCCTAGCATGTGCAGACATGGCCTCGAAACACATGAGACCGAAAGGTCGATCATGAATCATATAGATGATATGATTAGCATAGGGATGCTTACCACTGAAACTATGCTCAACTCACGTGATGATCGGACTTGAGCTAGTGTAAGTGGATCATGAACCACTCAAATGACTAGAGAGATGTACTTTTTGAGTGGGAGTTTAGCGAGTAATTTGATTAAGTTAAACTCTAATTATCTTGAACATAGTCTAAGTCCACTTTTTGAGTGGGAGTTTAGCGAGTAATTTGATTAAGTTAAACTCTAATTATCTTGAACATAGTCTAAGTTCCTAGAGAAAGCTAAGTTGAAAGATGATGGAAGCAACTTTGTAGACTGGGCTCGTAATCTTAAGCTAATCTTACAAGCTGGGAAGAAGGATTATGTCCTTAATGCTGCGCTAGGAGATGAACCACCCGCTACGGCTGATCAGGATGTTAAGAACGCTTGGTTAGCACGTAAGGAGGACTACTCAGTAGTTCAATGTGCAGTTTTGTATGGCTTAGAACCGGGGCTTCAACGTCGCTTTGAGCTTCATGGAGCATTTGAGATGTTCCAGGAGTTGAAGTTCATCTTTCAGAAGAATGCCCGGATCCAGAGGTATGAGACCTCTGATAAATTCTATGCTTGCAAAATGGAGGAGAACTCGTCTGTCAGTGAACATGTGCTCAAAATGTCTGGGTACTCAAACCATCTAGCTGAGCTGGGGATTGAACTCCCGCAAGAGGCTATCACTGACATAATCCTTCAATCACTGCCGCCAAGCTATAAAGGCTTTGTGTTGAACTACAACATGCAAGGGATGAACAAGTCACTCGGCGAGTTGTTTGCGATGCTGAAAGTCGCAGAGTCTGAACTCCGTAAAGAACATCAAGTGTTGGTGAATAAGACCACTAGTTTCAAGAGAAACGACAAAGGCAAGAAGGGTAATTCAAAGAAGAGCGGCAAGCCTGTTGCCAATCCGACGAAGAAACCCAAAGCTGGACCTAAGCCTGAAACAGAGTGCTACTATTGCAAGGGTATGGGTCACTGGAAGCGCAACTGCCCCAAGTATCTGGCTGATAAGAAGGCGGCCAAAGAAAAATCAGGTATATTTGATATACATGTTATTGATGTGTACTTAACCGGCTCTCGTAGTAGTGCCTGGGTATTCGATACCGGTTCTGTTGCTCATATTTGCAACTCGAAACACGAACTGCGGAATAGACGAAGGCTGGCGAAAGATGAAGTGACGATGCGCGTAGGAAATGGTTCCAAGGTTGATGCAATCGCCGTCGGCACAATTTCACTTCAGTTACCATCGGGATTAGTGATGAACTTAAATCATTGTTATTTAGTGCCTGCGTTGAGCATGAACATTATATCTGGATCTTGTTTAATGCGAGACGGTTACTCTTTTAAGTCAGAGAATAATGGTTGTTCTATTTCTATGAGTAACATCTTTTATGGTCATGCACCTAATGTGAGAGGATTGTTCATATTGAATCTTGATAGCGATACACATATACATAACATTGAGACCAAAAGAGTTAGAGTTAACAATGATAGCGCCATATTTTTGTGGCACTGCCGCTTAGGTCATATTGGTGTAAAGCGCATGAAGAAACTCCATGCTGATGGACTTTTGGAGTCACTTGACTTTGATTCACTTGACACGTGCGAACCATGCCTCATGGGCAAGATGACTAAGACTCCATTCTCCGGAATTATGGAGCGTGCAAGTGACTTGTTGGAAATCATACATACCGATGTGTGTGGTCTGATGAGCGTAGAGGTGCGCGGCAGATATCGTTATTTTCTCACCTTCACTGACGATTTGAGTAGATATGGTTATGTCTACTTGATGAAGCACAAGTCTGAAACATTTGAAAAGTTCAAGCAATTTCAGAGTGAAGTTGAAAATCATCGTAACAAGAAGATCAAGTTCCTACGGTCTGATCGTGGGGGTGAATATCTGAGTTTCGAGTTTGGTGCTCACTTAAGACAATGTGGAATTGTTTCACAGTTGACACCGCCTGGAACACCACAGCGTAATGGTGTGTCCGAACGTCGTAATCGTACTTTATTAGAGATGGTGCGATCTATGATGTCTCTTACCGATTTGTCGTTATCGTTTTGGGGTTATGCATTAGAAACAGCTGCATTCACTTTAAATAGGGCACCATCAAAATCCATTGAGACGACACCATACGAACTGTGGTATGGCAAAAGGCCAAAGTTGTCGTTTCTTAAAGTTTGGGAATGTGATGCTTATGTCAAAAAGCTTCAGCCTGAAAAGCTGGAACCCAAAGCGGAAAAGTGCATCTTCATAGGTTACCCAAAAGAGACAGTTGGGTACACCTTCTATCTCAAATCCGAGGGCAAAGTGTTTGTTGCTAAAAACGGAGCTTTTCTCGAGAAGGAGTTTCTCTCGAGAGAATTGAGTGGGAGGAAGATAGAACTTGATGAGGTTGTCGAACCTCTCATCCCTCTGGATGGTGGCGCAAGGCAAGGGGAAACCTCTGTCGTTGCGACCCCGGTTGAGGAGGAAGTTAATGATGATGATCATGAAACTCCGGTTCAAGTTTCTGTCGAACCACGCAGGTCGACGAGACCATGTGCTGCTCCAGAGTGGTACGGTAATCCCGTCTTGTCAATCATGTTGCTAGACAACAATGAACCTGCAAATTATGAAGAAGCAATGGTGGGCCCAGATTCCAACAAATGGCTAGAAGCCATGAAGTCCGAGATAGGATCCATGTATGAGAACAAAGTGTGGACTTTGGAAGTACTACCTGAGGGCCGCAAGGCTATTCAGAACAAATGGATCTTTAAGAGGAAGACGGACGCTGACGGCAATGTGACCGTTTATAAAGCTCGACTTGTGGCAAAGGGTTTTTCACAAGTTCAAGGAGTTGACTACGATGAGACATTCTCACCCGTAGCGATGCTTAAGTCCGTCAGAATCATGTTAGCAATAGCTGCATTTTTTCGATTATGAAATCTGGCAGATGGATGTCAAAACGGCGTTCCTTAACGGTTTCCTTAAGGAAGAGTTGTATATGATGCAACCCGAAGGTTTTGTCGATCCTAAGAATGCTAACAAAGTGTGCAAGCTCCAGCGATCCATTTATGGACTGGTGCAAGCATCTCGGAGTTGGAACAAATGCTTTGATGAGGTGATCAAAGCATTTGGGTTTATACAAGTGGTTGGAGAATCTTGTATTTACAAGAAAGTGAGTGGGAGCTCTGTGGCCTTTCTAATATTATATGTGGATGACATATTGCTGATTGGAAACAACGTAGAGTTTTTGGAGAGCATAAAGGATTACTTGAATAAAAGTTTCTCTATGAAGGACCTAGGAGAAGTTGCTTACATTCTAGGCATTAAGATCTACAGGGATAGATCAAAACGCCTAATAGGACTTTCACAAAGCACATACCTTGATAAAGTTTTTAAGAGGTTCAAAATGGAACAGTCCAAGAAAGGGTTCTTGCCAGTTTTACAAGGTACGAGATTGAGTAAGACTCAGTGCCCAGCAACTGATGAGGATAGAGAGCATATGAGCACCGTCCCCTATGCTTCAGCCATAGGTTCTATCATGTATGCAATGATGTGCACTAGACCGGACGCTAGCCTGGCCATAAGTATGGCAGGCAGGTTCCAGAGTAATCCAGGAGTGGATCACTGGACGGCGGTCAAGAATATCCTGAAGTACCTGAAAAGGACTCAGGAGATGTTTCTCATGTATGGAGGTGACGAAGAGCTCGACGTAAAGGGTTACGTCGATGCAAGCTTTGACACAGATCCGGACGACTCTAAGTCACAAACCGGATACGTATTTATTCTTAATGGGGGTGCGGTAAGCTGGTGCAGTTCCAAGCAAAGCGTCGTAGCAGATTCTACATGTGAAGCAGAGTACATGGCTGCCTCGGAGGCGGCTAAGGAGGGTGTCTGGATGAAGTAGTTCATGACGGATCTTGGAGTGGTGCCAAGTGCACTGAATCCAATAACCTTCTTCTGTGACAACACGGGTGCCATTGCCTTAGCAAAGGAACCACGGTTTCACAAGAAGTCCAGACACATCAAACGACGCTTCAACCTCATCCGCGACTACGTCGAAGGGGAGGACGTAAATATATGCAAAGTGCACACGGATCTGAATGTAGTAGACCCGCTGACTAAACCTCTTCCACGGGCAAAGCATGATCAACACCAGAACTGTATGGGTGTTAGATTTATTACAATGTAATTCGCATGATGATGTGAGGGCTAGATTATTGACTCTAGTGCAAGTGGGAGACTATTGGAATTATGCCCTAGAGGCAATAATAAATATAGTTATTATTATAATTCCTATATCAAGATAATCGTTTATTACCCATCCTATAATTGTATTGAATGAAGACTTATATACATGTGTGGATACATAAACAAAACACTGTCCCTAGCAAGCCTCTAGTTGGCTAGCCAGTTGATCAAAGATAGTCAGTGTCTTCTGATTATGAACAAGGTGTTGTTGCTTGATAACTAGATCACGTCATTAGGAGAATCACGTGATGGACTAGACCCAAACTAATAGACGTAGCATGTTGATCGTGTCATTTTGTTGCTACTGTTTTCTGCGTGTCAAGTATTTGTTCCTATGACCATGAGATCATATAACTCACTGACACCGGAGGAATACTTTGTGTGTATCAAACGTCGCAACGTAACTGGGTGACTATAAAGATGCTCTACAGGTATCTCCGAAGGTGTTCGTTGAGTTAGTATGGATCGAGACTGGGATTTGTCACTCCGTCTGACGGAGAGGTATCTCGGGGCCCACTCGATAATACAACATCACACACAAGCCTTGCAAGCAATGTGACTTAGTGTAAGTTGCGGGATCTTGTATGACGGAACGAGTAAAGAGACTTGCCGGTAAACGAGATTGAAATAGGTATGCGGATACTGACGATCGAATCTCGGGCAAGTAACATACCGAAGGACAAAGGGAATGACATACAGGATTATATGAATCCTTGGCACTGAGGTTCAAACGATAAGATCTTCGTAGAATATGTAGGATCCAATATGGGCATCCAGGTCCCGCTGTTGGATATTGACCGAGGAGTCTCTCGGGTCATGTCTACATAGTTCTCGAACCCGCAGGGTCTGCACACTTAAGGTTCGACGTTGTTTTATGCGTATTTGAGTTATATGGTTGGTTACCGGATGTTGTTCGGAGTCCCGGATGAGATCACGGACGTCACGAGGGTTTCCGGAATGGTCCGGAAACGAAGATTGATATATAGGATGACCTCATTTGATTACCGGAAGGTTTTCGGAGTTACCGGGAATGTACCGGGAATGACGAATGGGTTCCGGGTGTTCACCGGGGGGGCAACCCACCCCGGGGAAGCCCATAGGCCTTGGGGGTGGCGCACCAGCCCTTAGTGGGCTGGTGGTACAGCCCAAGAAGGCCCTATGCGCCATAGGAAGAAAATCAAAGAGAAAAGAAAAAAAGGAGGAGGTGGGAAAGGGAAGAAGGACTCCACCTTCCAAACCAAGTTGGATTCGGTTTGGAAGGGGAGACCTTCCCCCCTTTGGCTCGGCCGACCCCCTTGGGGCTCCTTGAGCCCCAAGGCAAGGCCCCCCTCTCTGCCACCTATATATACGGAGGTTTTAGGGCTGATTTGAGACGACTTTTCCACGGCAGCCCGACCACATAGCTCCACGGTTTTTCCTCTAGATCGCGTTTCTGCGGAGCTCGGGTGGAGCCCTGCCGAGACAAGATCATCACCAACCTCCGAAGCGCCGTCACGCTGCCGGAGAACTCTTCTACCTCTCCATCTCTCTTGCTGGATCAAGAAGGCCGAGATCATCGTCGAGCTATACGTGTGCTGAACGCGGAGGTGCCGTCCGTTCGGCACTAGATCGTGGGACTGATCGCGGGACAGTTCGCGGGGCGGATCGAGGGACGTGAGGACGTTCCACTACATCAACTGCGTTCACTAATGCTTCTGTTGTACGGTCTACAAGGGTACGTAGATCACACATCCCCTCTCGTAGATGGACATCACCATGATAGGTCTTCGTGCGCGTAGGAAATTTTTTGTTTCCCATGCGACGTTCCCCAACAAGCTATGGGTCCATAGTCAGTACCTAGATGGCAATCTTTCTCTCTCCTTGATCTTCAATACAATGATCATCGCATCTTCGCTTTGATCCATATGATGTATTTCCTTTTGTGTGGTGCATTTGTAGGGATCCGATGAAATGTGGGTTCATTTTCAGATTATTTATTTGAGTCACCTCTGAATACTTATATGATTCTTATGTGCATGATTATGATAGCTTCGTAATTCTCCCCGATCTACTGAAATAGTTTGGCCAACTAGATCGATATTTCTTGGGTGAGAGAGGTGAGTTGTGGTAGGTTTGACCTCGCGAATTTCTATATCCCGGTGACAGAAGGGTACAAGATGCGTATTTGTGTTGCTGTGATAAAATGATGGGGTTTATTCATATTGCTTGAGTTTACTTTGTCTACATCATGTCATTGATCTCCATGCATTACTCCCTTTTACTTCATACACTAGATGCATGTTGGATAGCAGCGATGAGTGCAGTAATAGTAATAGGTGTAGGCAGGAGTCAGCCTATTTGTTTATGGACATGATGCCTATATACACATGATCTTGCCGTGAATATCGCACAACTATCCGCTTTTGCGTCAATTGCCCATGAGTAATTTGTTCACCCACCGTATGCTATTTTTCATGAGAGAGGCCATTAGGGAAAGCTATGGCCCCCGGGTCTATTCACAACATATTGATAAAATCTTCAATACCTTGCTGTTATTTACTTGTTTTTATTTTATCTTGCTATCTACAATTATCAACAGACCTCACTTGCTTGCAAATAACAAGACAAGAGAACTGACAACCCTCTTGCCCGCGTTGGGTGCAAGTTGTTTGTTCTTTTGTGTGCAGCCGGTGAAGACGGTTGTGGTTGATATTCCTATTTGTTCAATAAACCTTGGTTTGATGACTCAGGGAAATACTTACCCACTTTGTGTTGCGATAACCCGTTCCTCTTCATGGAAAACCCAACGCAGATCATGAGTATCAAGGGGGACAAGACTTCTGAGATATAATAGATGGGTCTTTGAACCTTGTATGCCTTCCCTGGCTCCCCACGCTCCATAGTGAGGACGGTGCTGACCACTTGGATAGTGGTTGCGATGTACACGAGCAATGGCTCCCGGAAGCCGGGAGCAGCTAACACTGGCTCGATGGAAAGCAAGGCCTTGAGTTCTTCGAATGTGGCTTGCGCCTCGGGCGTCCACTCGAACCTATCAGATTTTTCATCAATCAGTAGAGAAGTAATTCCTTCTCGCCGAGTCTTGAGATGAATCGGCTCGGGGCTGCAAGGCAACCTTTGAGCCTTTGCATGTCATGTAGACATTCTGGTTGTCTCATTCGGACAATAGTACCAATTTTGTCGGGGTTGGCATCGATCCCACGTCCGGACACGAGAAAACCGAGCAACTTGTCGGTTCGCACTCTGTGTCGTGGTTTTGTCACGACGGATGTCCTTGTGAAAGGACTTAGTGTTGGAGCCATCGCACCTTGGTGGCGACTCAAAGGGGTTGATCGGAAGCGAGACAGAGATATACCCAGGTTCGGCCCCTCGTAAGGAGGTAAAGGCCTACGTCCTGCTTGGTATTTGTATTGATGGTGTTTCGATTACAAGGAGGGCGTAACTCGCCTGACCTAGCACTCGATGATTTCTAACCTCCGCTCTCCTTCCCTGGGACTCGCCTTTATATACAAGTCAAGCCCTTAGGATTTACAAGAGTCCTTGCCTTTACACAAATCGTGATCCTTCCTATCTCTAAGTCGCCATCTTTCCAAGACTTGGAGATCTTCCCAATGATGGATCCTTCCCAAAGATCTTGAACCGCCATCCGGCTCCCGGCCTCACTGGGCCAAAGCCGGAACCACTTGAGGATGAGTCGCCAACTTGGTGACCCGGCCCAACTAGGGCGGGTTACCCAACAGATAATATCCCCAACATTAGGCCCCAGATTGAATTGAATTTTTTCACGCCAATATTCTCACCTAATTAGGGGTGACTCATTCCACTCTTTTTATGCACCATGCACTTAAACCGCCATCCGTTGCGGAAATACCCAAGTCGTTGAACCACTTCTTGTTCGCATCTTCTTATCCCTTTAATCTCGGAAGAGATAATGACGTAATCCCCAACGGATCCTTCGGCATTGATATCCCGACAATTTTGGGCGCCATCATGGCAAATATTTATCCCATTTGGCAGTTCGCGCTCGTGGCGCTTCGATCCCAGCGCCTGACCTAATAAATAGGCGGGAGGAGGGGATAGGGCACATTTCCACCTACCCGTCTTGTCGCACTCTTCTTCCTCGCCACCGCACCGAGAGCTTCGTCGCTGCCCGAAGACCTCCGTCTCCGGCCGCCGTATCCGACGCATCCCGACGCCCGCCGCACGCGCAACACTTCACCGCGGATATTCCTCAGTTGCCTCCAGTCGCCATCACCAGGTAAGTCTTCCGCCATTAGAGGCAGATCTTTAGTTCCTTGAAGTTCATGTCTGTCGGTTTCCTAGAAAACCTTGAACGCCTCCATAGTCGCTGGTTAGTTTGTGATGACAACAGTAGGCACAGTAGCATCTACCGTACCCTTAGTTGACTAGCTACGGTTTGAAGATCTAGAATAGTTTTCGTCAGATTAGCTTCACTGTTTTCCTCTTAGCCATAGGTCGTTCTTCTTTATCCAGGCTTTTATCATTCATTTTGCTTGCTGCGTAGATCCATATGTTATTGTTTGTCGTATGAAGACTGTTTGTAGATCCATACTTTACCATTTTAGAGAACACCTCTGAAACTCTAAGCCATCCCTTTTAAATAGTAGGAAATTCATAAATCGCCCTGTTACTCTGACCCAGCCCTTTGTTGGCGAGTCAACAATCTTCCTTGATCACCTGACAAATGTTTGGCGAGTCAATGAATCTTTTAACCATTTAGTAGGCGCTTGGCGAGTTAATTTACCCATAATTTCTCCCTTTGTAGCATGGGTGCCGTTTTTAAAGCCGATTGGCTCCCGACCAAAGTTGATGAAACTCTTCTCAACAACTGTGTGAAGATGGGGAATCTTGACCCCAAAGAGGTTATCGGTTGGCGTTCCGGGTTGGGAGCAGAGATTCCCAACCCGAAGGAAGGAGAAATAGTTGTTTTTGTTGAGCACCTCGAACGGGGTTTTAAGCCGCCTGGATCAAAATTCCTCAGAGACGCAATAACCTTTATGAACGTCCGCCTCCAAGACTTAGGGCCTAACTCGATGAGAAATTTATGTCAGTTCCAAGTGTTTTGTGAAGCCTATTTGCGGATGGAACCTTCAGTTCCTTTGTTCTGGTACTTCTTTCATTTGAATCGCCAGACAGAATTTTCCAACGGCCCTAGCTTGGAGCTTGGAGGTGTCAATGTTCAACGCCGTAGGGATAGTCCATTTCCATCACTCGCCATGCCAAGCCATCCCAAAGGCCGGGGCGAGTCTTGGTTTTACTGCCAGGAAACTTCTCCTGAAGGTGAGAACAAGCTCCTTGGCTATAGGGAGGAGCACCTTCCAACAAACTTCAAACTCCCAGACAAGCTTACGAAGAAGAGGAGTCAGATCTTATCCCAGTATTGTCCGAGTTAAGATCTCTGACAAACAACGGCCTTACTGGGGTCGACTTAATCCGCTGCTGGGTTGAATGGCGCATCCTCCCCTTAAGTCGCTGGGATGGATTAATGTGTGAGTTTGATGGCACTTTGGACCTTCCCCAGTGTTACTTCCATACAGCACTGACAGAAAATGACATCGTATCCATCATCAAGAAATTGACCGGTGAGCCCTTGGCCAAGTGTGGCCAAATAGGTCTTAAGCCGTTCTGCAAGATCAACCCGGCACCAAAGGTAAATTACTTAACCCGCCTTTACTTTATTGCTTCCGACTTACTTGAGCTATGATTCTCATAATAAAAAGCGCCATTTCAGAAGGGCAACAAATTCTGGTCCAGGAGGCCGAAAAAGATGGCCCTGAAGCAAGCCAAGCCGCCCCCAAAGAAGAAATCCAAGGGTAAAGGTAAAGCCGCCGTTACTGAGCCATCTCACGCCGACGAATCCCAAGTCGGCGACGTACTTTCAGAGGTAAAAATCCATCTTCTTTAACTCGCCATTCATTGTTTATGGTTTTGTGTTTACACCTCCGTATCTCTTGTGTAGAACGAGGACAACGAAAGCCAGGAAGACTCCGTAGAGGTAATTTATGTTTCCTCCAATTGATCTTCTCCTCCACCTAAGCCGGCCAGGCGGATTTGTGGGAAAGTTCCCTTCTCTCACCCAAATACTTGTTTGGATCCTAATTTCATTTCGAAGAAAGCGCAACATGCTTCCAATCGGAAAACTCGAAGTCATTTTGGAGACTTGGTGTCCGGGTTACCAACGAAAACCAGGAAGAGGCAAAATGAGGTACCTTTTAATAACATCTCTTTTCATTTCCTTTTGGATCATATTTATAACTCGCTCACATCTTGAGATGTTATTTTTGCAGAATTCTCCTCCTTCATCAGGTGACTCAGTGATGTCAGCGCTTCCGCCGATGATCCATGTTCCAGGGTAAGTCCTTTATAATACTCTCATTGTCCTGATGATGATATTGTCTGTTTTTTAAGTGCACCCCCTTTTTCTTTTAGGGCACAAGCGAAGAAGAGGAAAACTGGCGGGTCAACTCCAATTATAACTTCGGAGCCTATTGAAAAATCTGCGCCGATTCAGGATAACCCGACAAAAGATAAGCCTGAAGATCAAGTGGATCTCCCGAACTCGCCCAAGGAAACCATGGAAACGCCTAATCCGCCAAGTCCGTTGAAAACGGCAGAAGATCCAGATGTTGTGGTCATCACTGGCACTCGCTTTTCTAAGCCGGCCTCAGCAGTTCTGTCGAAGCATGTATCATCATCAGCTCAACCTTCTATTGAGTATGAACTTTCCAAGGCTAAGCTCTCCTAGTATGAAAATCTTCAATTCAGAGAACTTTGCTCCGGCTTTGCAAGTCGCCTGGAGGCGAGTTACGAAATGGAAAAGAGTCTGCTCCTCATGATGAAAAACAGACATGAGGTACGCCTTACTGCATACTATATTATCCTCATTAACCCCCAAGGGCCGGGTCATCTGCGAAAAAATGAGACGGGTCCTGATAGTAGAATAAAACTTTCGACCTGTATCCCCCAAGGGCCGGGTCATTTGTGAAAAGATGAGCTGGGTCTTGATAATTTTGAAGAAAACTTTCGACCTGTATCCCCCAAGGGTCGGGTCATCTATGAAAAGATGAGTCGGGTCTTGATAATTTTGAAGAAAACTTTCGACCTGTAACCCCCAAGGGTCAGGTCATCTGTGAAAAGATGAGTCGGGTCTTGATAATTTTGAAGAAAACTTTCGACCTGTAACCCCCAAGGGTCGGGTCATCTGTGAAAAGATGAGCCGGGTCTTGATACTGTATAATTTCGTCTAAAAAATTATACATTAGCCCCCAAGTGTCAGGGATGTTGCTTGCAATAATTCTGAGACTTGTCCCCTGATAACATATTTTGACAGGAATCTCTTGCCCAAGCTGAGTCAGCATTTGGCGATTTAAAGAAAAATTTAGCCGATCAACAAGATGCACGGGCAAAATCAGAAGAGAAATATCAAATAATCTTATCTGAGATGGAGAAGCTGAAAGCCGCCTTAAAGAAGTCTCAAGCTGATCAGGATGCCATGGTAAAGCGAGCAGAAAAAGGTGAAGCTAAATTGGATACCGTGCAACAAGAACTGGCCGGCTTAAAGCAACATATCTCCAACATGGAGCAAGCTATCTTTGGTAAGAGACAAGGCCCTGACCTTGCACTTTGTAAATAAATATTTTAGCATGAAGAAGTTACTAACCATTATTACCCCTTATATAGGTCCGAGAGCCGCCAACCTTCAGAATGACTGCGTCCTCATGCTGAAGGCAATTTACACTTTAACAGAGCAACTGTATACCAGAAGCGTGCGGACCGTGAAAGCAGTGATGGGTTCCAAGGAACCCATAACATCAATCAAAAAGATGCTTGGCTGCTTATCTACTCTTCCGCCTCAGATTGGCGAGCTAACCTGGTCAGCTGCCCGAAAAGGGGCTCTGACTACGTTGAGTCGGTGTCTGGCATATGCTCCAGCATTAAAACCCGAAGAAGTAGCGGCAGGCTTTCCCCAGCTCAAGGACGACGGGTCAGAATTTTCTCAAGAGGATTACCAACGCGTTGTCAAAGAATCCCGCTTGGCGGCGACTCAGCTTGCAGCGAGCTTGGATTTATCAAAGTATCAAGCCGCCTATGACGACAAGAACAAGAAAGTTAATCCGCCAACCTTTGTGACAACCAGCTTGACTCCGCGTCGACCCAAGAACCCTTTTGATTTGGAGGTGGATCTGTCATCAGTGTTGAACGATGAAGATGATTTTGCCGCTTTATCCAAGTGTAACTGGGTATTAGGCAAGTTGCAAATTGAAGTCAGCCAGAGCTCAAAGCAGGCTGACCCGGAGACATCAGCAGAATAATCCTTCATGGATTTGGCCATCAGAGCCATGTAATAAGTCTTTCATAGAAAACAACCCACTTCTTTGATATCTTTAAAACCCTTGTGTCGCCCTTAGGGCGCCTTAAAATGATTGACCCGCCCTCAGGGCGTTTTATGATGCTTGACCCGCCGTGGCAATAATGATTTTAATCATCAACCTGTTAGGCTTAAAAACATACATCAAACGATCTTAGTGAGTAATGGATGATAATAAACAATAACCGACTCAAGATGTTAAGGTGAGTCGGAAAAATCTGAAAAACCTTGTGGCAGTGCCAGGAAGGTAAAAATAAGAATTTCGTCGGCTCATCAGGTCGCGACAGGATAGGACGAGTTATATAAACTCAAGTGCTACCCGAGGGAAACTTTTGTAAAAAAGCTCAAGTATTTAGACCGGCTGATCAGGCACGAGTCAGGCTTCAGTGAAGCGGGTTTAGTGAACCAATGGTTTCTCTATTTTCCATGTGGGGCGCTAGCCGGTACCAAACATGTTTTAACCAAGTCAAGTTCAGGGTCCATGAAGCGGAGTAACTCGCCAAGAGTTCATGGGTCCATATGGCGATTCGGCCAACACACAGTCCAGTATAACCATTTGTAATGCGGTAATTTTTCGCAGGCCAAGTGGGTAGTAAGGCTGATCTTAGTGAGAGGAAGCCCCCAAGTGACCTATGATTAAAGGAAAGACTGGTCATAGGATTGTGGAAGCGTATACGCTATTACCACAAAACGACTTGAGAACAAATTGCCCTCAAGTAAGCCGGCCTAATCCACAGAATCATATAAGGCGCATATGTTTGAATCGCGCGCTTGTAGCGACTTCGATCCACTTTGGCTTATCGATACCCAGTTTTGTAATAAGTGCATCATGGCGACTTAAGCTCTTTGGTATGGATAGCGTCCATGTTTGGGAGACTTGTTGAAGAGCAAAATAAAAGATCCATACTTTCAATAAGATGAAATAGCGGGAAAGCCCCCGAGCTTAGAGGCATCAATTTTATTGCTTCATAAAAAAATGAAAAACTTACAAAAAGCAAAGCTAATAGCTCAAGTGTAATAAGGCCGCAAGTGGGCTATGTTCCAGGGGCGAGTTGACTCAGCCTCCGTGGTTGGCCGATCAGGCCACAGATCCATCAGATAGTACGACCCGTTGCGAAGGCTTTTGCTGGCGATGAACGGTCCTTCCCATGGTGGTGATAACTTATGCATGCCAGTGCAATCTTGTATCAATCGAAGCACTAAGTCGCCCTCCTGAAAAGTTCGGCTCTTGACCCGGCGGTTGTGATAACGCCGCAAGTCCTGCTGATAAATTGCCGATCGAGCGGCAGCCAAATCGCGTGCTTCCTCCAAAGCGTCCAAAGAATCTTGACGCACCAACTCGTTGTCATGTTCCACATAAGCGGCAACTCTGGGCGAGTCATGCCTAATGTCAGTGGGAAGAACAGCTTCTACTCCATATACCAGGAAAATGGGAGTAAAACCCGTAGAACGGTTTGGGGTGGTCCGGATGCTCCATAGTACTAAAGGCAACTCCTCACCCCAACAACCTGGGGTGCATTCTAGGGGAACCATGAGTCGGGGTTTAATTCCTCGCAACACTTCCTGATTCGCCCGTTCGGCCTGCCCATTAGATTGTGGATGAGCCACTTCAGAGACATCAAGCCGGATGTGCTCACGATGGCAAAACTCCTGCACCGTCCCTTGTGATAGATTAGTATCATTATCAGTAATAATGTTGTGTGGATATCCGAACCGGAAGATCAACTTTTTCAAGAATTTGACCGTTGTCTCCGCATCACAAGCACCAACAGGTTCTGCTTCGACCCACTTGGTAAATTTATCAACCGCCACCAGCAGATGAGTTTTTTTGTTGGACGACATCTTAAAGGGGGCAACCATGTCTAACCCCCAGACCGCGAAAGGCCAAGTAATAGGTATCATCCTTAGTTCTTGAGCCGGCACATGAGCCTGTCATCCATAACGCTGGCAACCGTCACATCGACGAACTATCCCATCTGCATCTGCATGAGCCGTCAACCAGAAGAAACCATGACGGAACACCTTTGAAACCAAGGAGCGTGACCCGGCATGATGCCCACAATCTCCGGAATGGATGTCGTTCAGAATTACGCATCCTTCTTCGGAAGAAACGCATTGTTGGAATACCCCGGAAGTGCTCCGCTTATATAATTCGCCATTGATGATGACCATGGATTTCTCCGACGAACGATTTGGCGAGCCAACACTTCATCCGAAGGTAACTCGCCTCGGGCGAGATATGCCAGATACGGAAGAATCCAATCCGGCGTAACACGGAGAACCGCCACGAACTGAGACTCAGGGTCTGGTATTGCCAACTCCTCTTCTGAGGGTAACCTTACGGAAGGATTGTGCAAAGTATCCAGAAAGACATTGGGGGGAACCGGCTTACGCTGCGAACCGAGACGCGAAAGTACATCAGCTCCTTCGTTAAGGCGTCGGTCGATATGATCAACTTGATAGCCATGGAAGTGACACGCCACATCAGACACAGTCCTCCTGTAAGCCGCCATCAGGGGATCCCGAGAATCCCAAGTACCTGAAACTTGCTGAGCCACCAGATCACAATCGCCAAAACATCTGACCCGCGTGAGGTTCATCTCCTTGGCGAGTTGCAAGCCATGAAGCAAGGCTTCGTATTCCACAGTGTTGTTGGTACATGGAAACATGAGTCGGAGGACATAGCAGAATTTGTCTCCGTGGGGCGATATCAGCACCACGCCAGCCCCCGAGCCTTCCAATTGTCTAGACCCGTCAAAATAAATAGTCCAGTATGTAAGGTCAGGCATGTCTTCCGGGATCTGTAACTCGGTCCAATCGTTGACGAAATCAACCAAGGCCTCATACTTGATAGCTGTGCGAGGGGTGTATCGCACGTGGTGTGGCCCAAGTTCGATCGCCCACTTGGCGATTCGCCCTCTCGCTTCCCGGTTCTGGATGATGTCTCCAAGGGGAGCGGAGCTAACCATCGTGATGGGATGCTCTTGGAAATAGTGTTTGAGCTTTAGACTTGCCATAAAGACCCCATAAACTAACTTCTGCCAGTGTGGGTATCGCTGCTTGGAGAGAGTTAGCACCTCACTGATGAAATATACCGGGCGTTGCACCGGATATTCCTTCCCTTCTTCCTTCCTTTCGACGACCATTGCCACGCTCACCGCTTTGGAGTTTGTCGCAATATATAGAAGCATAGGCTCTTTCTCAGTCGAGGCGGCCAAAACCGGCGGGTTGACCAGCTGATGCTTCAAGGCTTCGAAAGCTTCATTGGCCTCGTCTGTCCAAACAAAACGGTCAGATTTCTTAAGCAACTGATAAAGGCGAATAGCTTTTTCTACCAGGCGGCTTATGAAACGACTTAAAGCCGCGATACGACCCGCCATCCGTTGAACTTGATTGATATTTGTTGGTTTCCCAAGCGAAGTGACCGCCTCGATTTTGTCCGGGTTAGCTTCAATGCCGCGCTCAGATACCAGGAAACCCAACAATTTTCCAGCAGGAACGCCAAAGACACACTTGGTGGGATTAAGCTTCATCTGGTATACCCGCAGATTGTCAAAAGTTTCCCTTAGATATTCCAATAGCGTTTCCTTCCTGTGAGTTTTGACCACAATGTCGTCAACGTAGGCATGGACGTTGCGTCCAATTTGGCCACGGAGGCAATTTTGGTTGCAGCGCTGGTAAGTCGCCCCAACACTTTTGAGCCCAAATGGCATGGACACATAGCAAAAAACCCCGCAGGGGGTTATAAAAGTTGTATTCTCCTGATCTTCCACAGCCATCTTGATTTGGTGATACCCGGAATAAGCGTCCAGGAAGCACAAACGCTTGCAGCCCGCCACTGAATCAATAATTTGATCGATACGGCGAAGGGCGAAAGGATCCTTTGGACAGACTATGTTAAGATCTGTGTAATCAATGCACATGCGGAAGGTACCGTTCTTCTTGAGCACCAGGACCAGGTTAGCTAACCATTTGGGGTGAAAGACCTCTACAATGAATCCGGCGGCCAAAAGACGGGCGACTTCTTCCCCGATTGCCTTGCATCGTTCCTCATTGAACCTACGAAGATACTGCTGAATCGGTTTTGCCTTTGGGTCAACATTAAGGTGGTGCTTAGCGAATTCTCTCGGTACACCAGGCATGTCAGAAGGTTTCCATGCAAAGATGTCCCGATTCTCACGGATGAATTCGATGAGCACGCTTTCCTATTTGGGGTCCAGACCCGCCCCGATAGTGAACTGCTTGGTTGAGTCGCCAGGGACGAAATCCACTACCTTAGTGTCGTTTGTTGGTTTGAATTTGAGGGGCGGCTCAGCGTCTGTCATTGGCTTCTTTCGAGGTGACATGTCAGCTGGATCAACATTGGCCTGGTGATATTTGAGCTCTTCTGCAGCGCACGCGATTTCTGCGTAAGCCGCATCCCCTTCTTCACACTCTCTTGTGATCCTCCTGTCACCATCAACCATGATGGGTCCCTTGGGACCGGGCATCTTGAGTTTAAGGTAAACATAGCAAGGACGAGCCATGAAACAGGCGTAAGTCGGTCGCCCAAACAGCGCATGATAGGGGCTCTTTAGCTTGACCACCTCAAACATAAGTGACTCGGTTCTGTAGTTAGACGATGTTCCAAACGCAACTGTGAGCCTAACTCGGCCTATGGGGTATGCCGATTTACCTGGGACAATTCCGTGGAATACCGTGGTTGAAGGCATTAAATCTTTTTCCAACAGGTTCATCCTTCGAAAAGTGTCAAAGTATAATATGTTGATGCTGCTACCACCATCCATCAGTACCTTCGATAAGGTATATCCCCCAACTTGAGGAGCCACGACCAACACTAAGTCGCCGGGATTGTCGACTCTTGGCGGGTTATCCTCCCTACTCCATGATATAATCTGCTCGGACCAGTGGATTTACCTCGGGAGTGCCGGCTCAGACACACTGTATGCTCGTTGATTCACCTTTTTATGACGCCTGCAGACATTGGTGGTGAAAATGTGGTATTGCCCATTGCTTAATTGTTTGGGGTTATTGCGGAAACCGCCATTATCATCTTGCCCCTGAGGTGCCCCCTGTGGGGGTGGCTGTTGAAAAACCCCGGGCGGGTTATACCGCCGTTGGTTATGCACTGGATACTGGCCACTGCTTGGCTGCGAGCCGCCCTGAGCCCCCGGTTCAGGGAAACCGCCGAACGGGTTCTGGCGTTGATTAGGTGCACAAAACTATTCATGTCGTTTATCCAGGTCACCGCCTTGCCCTTTTTTGATCGCCTCCGCCCGAAACTCCCGCATCACGTAACAGTCCTCCCAGGAATGAGTCGCCGGTCTGTCTGCCATGGCGTGGTGCGGGCAGGGGCCCTTGAGTATCTCATTATAATTGCGCGGCTTTTTGCCACTGTAACCCCTCTTCTTTTGGCGCTGGTTGTCGTTGTTGGCATTGGTGTTGGCGACTAAGTCTGAGGATTCTTCCTGCTGCCTTCTCTTGCCGTTTGGTCCGTGATTATGGCGGGCGCGTCCCTGAAACCGGGTATGATTTTTGGATGACTTGCCTTTCCTTGGCGAGTTGGCCTTGCCACCATCCCCTCCTGGATCTTTGGTGTCGTCCGCCTCGGTGTACCTAATGAGGGTGTCCATTAATTCCCCCATATCTTGCACTTTTCGCTTGAGTCGCCCCAAATTCTGCACCAAGGGCTCATAGTGGTAGTTTTGCTCCAAGATCAGCACAGCCTGAGCCGCCATGATGCCGTCCGATGAGTGAATGATTTCCGCAACCCGCCGCATCTAGTGGTGGGCCGACTCATTCGGGCGCTGAACGCAGTGCTGTAAATCGACTATTGTCATCGGGCGCTTGCAAGTCCCCCGAAAGTTTTTGACAAAACGCTCTTTCAATTCAGCCCAAGTCTGGATAGAGTTGGGGGGAAGTTCTTTAACCAAGTACGTGTCGTTCCCTCGAGCATCATTGTGAAGTACCTGGCGTAGACTGCTTCGCTTACATCGAGCATGTCCATGGCGATTTCGTAACTCTCGACCCATCACGCCGGCTCAAGGTCCGGGGTGTAGTTAGGCACCTTTCTTGGTCCTTTAAAGTCCTTCGGCATTCGCTCATTGCGAAGGGCGGGGGCCAAGCACGGCACCCCCACCTCTCTGTTGCCTCCAACAAGCGGCGCTGGGCCGGTTTGGATGTCCGGGTGATCCCGACCTGGCGGGTCCCGGTGATCAGGCGAGTTGACCTGGGGAAAGGGTCGCAATCCGCTGGTTATGGCGGCCTGGTCCTCTGGCCAACTCCTGGTGCGGCTTGCCTGGGGGTGGAGTGCAGCCGATCGAGGCTGTGCGAGAACTGGGCGTTTTGAACCACCGCCGTCTTCAGCATATCAATGGTGTTCCTTGTTTCTATCTCAGCCGGGGTGTTGCCATGAATCGGAAGGGATTCCAAATGGCGAGTCGCGGCGAAGACATTGTCCACCGGGTTGGAAAAGTGATCTCGAGGTGTCTGGAATCGGGGGACGCGATCAACACCTGGCTGAAATGGCGGGTTTGATGGCTGGCCCGGTCCTCCTCCCGGAGCGTCTCTTGCCTCGGGAGTTCGTGGAATATCGAATAGGCGGGTCGGGTTGAGATCAGGGGGTAAATGCCCCTGGTGCCTCCGCTGATGGACAGCGTCAGATGCGCGTTGATGCCTCTCGAGCCGCCAGTTTTCGGTGTTCAAGCGAGCTGCCTCAGCGGTAATTTGAGCCTGCCGGGTCTCGATCGTGGCGGCTTCTACTTCAGCGTCTCGCTGAGCCTTCGCCACCCCATCTCTTAGCTTTGTTAATTCCGTGTTTATCGTGTCCTAGTTTTCTAACGTTATGGGGGTCGCCATGAGCCTTGTTATCTCCGCCGCCAACTCCACCAAGATTGCAGCTGGGCTTCTGGATGTTTCACCAGTCCCGTCGTTGCCTGTCGGGTTTGGTGGGGGCTGAGTCGCCCCTGCCATGTAAACGGCAATCTGACGGCGGGTCCGGTCGAGAACCTCGGGGTCCATGGCTAGTGACAAACCTCAGAGGCAGCCCCCATGTAGAGACTGAATTGAATCTGGGTCGCCCTAGGATGATCCATCATCAGTGTTGACCGGCGTGGTCTCCTGGGTCGCCGATCGTTCTGGTTCCTCAGATCCCTGTGTGAAACCAACAAAGACCGGACGGTTAGGTTCGTCATTGCGACAGGGCGGACATACCTGGCCGGGTCGACGATGTCGGAGAAGATGTCCGGCTCAGGCATAGGCGATCCAACCATGCCGACGAAGACGCTGATCCTCCCGAAGGGGATTCTACAGCCGGATTCGATTGAATCGACCTCGGGCCCCCACAGCAAGTTATTGATGTAGTACTTCCCGCGGAGGCTCTGAGTCATGAGCCCCGCTGCGTAGCTCTCGGACCCTGGTAGGGCTCCCTTTGAGAACTCAACTCCACCGTGCGCAGGCCCCACGGTGGGCGCCAACTGTCGTGGTTTTGTCACGACAGATGTCCTCGTGAAAGGACTTAGTGTTGGAGCCATCGCACCTTGGTGGCGACTCAAAGGGATTGATCGGAAGCGAGACAGAGATTTACCCAGGTTCGGCCCCTCGTAAGGAGGTAAAGGCCTACGTCCTGCTTGGTGTTTGTATTGATGGTGTTTCGATTACAAGGAGGGCGTAACTCACCTGACCTAGCACTCGATGATTTATAACCTCCGCTCTCCTTCCCTGGGACTCGCCTTTATATACAGGTCAAGCCCTTAGGGTTTACAAGAGTCCTTGCCTTTACACAAATCGTGATCCTTCCTATCTCTAAGTCGCCATCTTTCCAAGACTTGGAGATCTTCCCAATGATGGATCCTTCCCAAAGATCTTGAACCGCCATCCGGCTCCCGGCCTCACTGGGCCAAAGCCGGAACCACTTGAGGATGAGTCGCCAACTTGGTGACCCGGCCCAACTAGGGCAGGTTACCCAATAGATAATATCCCCAACACTCCGGAAGTGCACTTAGCTAGATTGAGCTTTATCCCAAAGCGTTGTAGGTTCGTGAAGGTTTCGGCGAGGCTAGTCAGGAGGTCAAAACCATTCCTAGATTTGACCATGATGTCATCCATGTAAGCATTCATGTTTCGATGGATCTCCTTTTGCAAGCATATCTGCATCATGCGCTGGAAAGTGGCTCCGACGGTTTTGAGACCGAATGGCATAGTGATGTAGTAGAAACACTCGAATGGGGTGATGAGGGCCATTTTATTTCATCAGAACTATACATTTGGATCTAGTGGTACCCGAAGTGCGCATCGAGGAACGACAGTCGTTCACATCCAGCAGTAGAATCTACTATCTGGTCTATGCGGGGTAGGGGAAAATGATCTTTTGGGCAGGCCTAATTGAGGTGCTTGAATTCAATACACATGCAGAGTTAGTTGTTCTTCTTGGGCACCATGACGACATTCGCGAGCCACTTGGAGTCGTATACCTCGCGAATGAACTCAGCACCTAGGAGCCGAGCGATCTCCTCGCCAATCACCTCGCACTTCTCTACGGAGGATTAGCACAAGTGCTCCTTGACTGGCTTGACCTTGGGGTCGTCTCGGAGTCGATGCTCAGCCTGTTCCCTGGGAACACCTCACATGTCATGCAACTTCCATGCGAAGATGTCCCAGTTCTCATGGAGGAACTGGACGAGACCGGCTTCCTATTTTTCATTGACTGATGTAGAAATGTTCGTCGTGGAGGCATGCTACTGCAACAAAAGACCATCCAATGGCGCCAGAAATAGTCGTGTTGACGGCACCAGGAATCCTTCTGCTACGGCTACGCCTTATGGCACATCCTAGGCAAATATGCAAAGGATTTCCCCCATGGCCTTGGAGCCTTGCGTTGGTGTTCCCTCGAAGCGGAAAGGGTGATGTAGCGTAGCGGTGGTAAGTATTTCCCTCAGTTTGAGAACCAAGGTATCGATCCAGTGAAGGAGTATCTCAAGTGCCTGCACAAACACAAAAAGCTTGCTCCCAATGCTATGAAGGGGTTGTCAATCCCTTATAGATTGTTCGCCAAGTGAGAACTGAAAGCATCAAAGTAACAAAGCAAAGTAAAAGCGAAAGTGGAAACGATAGGTGTCAATAGACCCGGGGGGCGTAGTGTTTACTAGTGGCTTCTCTCATGAAAGCAAGTAGACGGTGGGTGAACAAATTACTGTCGAGCAATTGATAGAACCGCGCAAAGTCGTGACGTCATCTATGGCAATGATTATATCTATAGGCATCACGTCCAAAACAAGTAGACCGATACTTTCTGCATCTACTACTATTACTCCACACGTCGACCGCTATTCAGCATGCATCTAGTGTATTAAGTCCGAAAGAACAGAGTAACGCCTTAAGCAAGATGACATGATGTAGATGGACAATCTCATATCTACGATAGAGCCCACCTTGTTACCCTTGATGGCAACTACACGATGTGTGCCTTGCTTCCCCTACTGTCACTGGGAAAGGTCACCACACGGTAAGAACCCAAAACCAAGCACTTCTCCCATTGCAAGAATCATAGATCTAGTTGGCCAAACAAAACCCAAGACTCGAAGAGACTTACAAGAATATCAAATCATCCATATAAGAAATCAGCAAAGACTCAAATATATATCATAGATAATCTGATCACAAATCCACAATTCATCGGATCTCGACAAACACACCGCCAAAGAGGATTACATCGGATAGATCTCCATGAAGATCATGGAGAACTTTGTATTGAAGATCCAAGAGAGAGAAGAAGCCATCTAGCTACTAACTACGGACCCGTAGGTCTGAAGTGAACTACTCACGAGTCATTGGAGGGGCGATGATGTTGATGTAGAAGCCCTCCAACTCCAAAGTCCCCTCCGGTAGGGCACCAGGAAGGGTCTCCAGATGAGATCTCACGGAAACGGAAGCTAGCGGCGGCGGAAAAGTATTTTTGTGGATCCCCTGGTTTTTTGCTGTATTTTAGGGAATATATAGGCGAAGGATCTAGGTCAGGGGGGCGCCAGGGAGGCCACAAGCCTACCCACCGCCGCCCCCTGGTGGCGGTTGGGGGGCTTGTGGGCTCCCTGTAGCCCTCCTGGCTTGGCCCACAAGCCCCCTGATCTTCTTTCGTTCGGGAAAAAATCATTTCGGGGATTTTATTCCGTTTGGACTCCGTTCCAAAATTAGATCTGAAAAGAGCCAAAAACACACACAAAAACAGGAACTCGCACTTGGCACTGAATTAATAAGTTAGTTCCAAAAAAGATATAAAAGGTACATAAAACATCCAAAGATGACAAGATAACAGCATGAAACCATCAAAAATTATAGATACGTTTGAGACATATCAAGGCACTCGGTACATTTGGCTGAACATGGACTGGTTTGGTCTCGCCGGCCGACTAAAAAACGTATTCGGTAGTCGATCGCTTTGACCTGAGCAAGTCAACTGCGTCCACCATTTTCTTGTATCCCTCGAGTTCGACAGCAAGCACCTAATCGTTGGAGATTTTGGAGCCCTTTTGGAGGCCTCGGTGATGCGCCAATTGCCAGTCACCATGATCACACCCTATGTCCTGGCATCTTAAGTTTAAATACACGTAACATGGTCGGGCCATGAAACATGCGTAGGTCGGCCTACCCAGGATGGCATGATAGGCACTGCAGAAGTCCACCACGTCGAAGGTCGGTCATTCCTTCCTGAAGTTCTTTTCGCCTCCAAACATGATGCGCAGGGCGATTTGTCCGAGCGACTATGCCTTCTTCCCGGGGATGACCCCGTGGAAATGCATGTTGCTCTTTCTCAATCGGGACATCGGGATGTCCATTGCCTTGAGCATGTCAGCATAGATTATGTTGAGCCCGCTGCCTCCGTTCATCAAGACCTTGCGCAGGCAAACTTTTTTGACACCCGGATCTACAACCAGTGCGTGCCGCCCGGGGGTGGCTACGTGGCTGGATGATCTAACTGATCAAACGTGATGGGCGTTTTCGCCCAGTCGAGTTATTTGGTGGTAGTCGGAGCTACCATGTTTACCTTCCAATTGACGACATCCAATCGGCTCTTGCTCTCGACATCGACGAAAATCATGAGGACCTTTTTAATATTTGGGTACCCAGAGGCATCTACCCCTTCATCATCATTGTCCTTTTCTCTAGAGGGCTCTTCATCCATCTCCTGCCGAAGCAGGTGACAATCCCGAGCGGTGTGCTTACGAAAGATGGGGTTTCCATCCTCGTCTCTCTTGGTGTGCACTTGGCACGACTGATCCAAGAGGTCATTCTTGGGTTCATTCTTCTTCTTGGCCGCCCAGTCCTTCGTTTTCTTCTGTTTGGACTTGCCTTGGCCTAGCCCGGGAACAGCCGCAACTTGTGCCTTGCCCGAGGCGCCGACTTTCTGTTTTTATTTCTTCCCAGCGTTATCCCCAAGTGAGGGGCGTCTCTCGCTCGGCCCCTGCCGCTACGGAGGCGGTCTCCCTCTTCACCATGGGCATACTGATTGGCTATGTCCATTTCTTGACTGAGGGACAAGTCCCCAGCCCGACCGAACTTCAAGATGAGCTCGCGGTACCGAGTGCGTGCCTTGAAAGCGCATACAGCTTGGTGCTTGGTCACATTCTCCACAGTGTTGTACAACATGGTCCACTGCTGGATATACTCGCGAGGGTCTCGGTACTCTTCTGGACGATGTGTTGCATCTCAATTAGACTGCCCGAGCGCTTGTAGGTGCCCTCAAATGTTTTGACAAACACTCGGGCCAGGTATTCCCAGATGTGGATGCTGCTGGATGGTAACTGGTTTAGCCACGTCCTTGTCGACCCATCCAACATGAGGGGAAGGTTCTTCATCATGACGAACTCATTGTCGCTGTCAATCTGGACGGCCACTCGGTAATCCTCGAGCCATGTGTCTGGCTTGGACTCGCCGTTGAACTTGCCAATCTCCGTAACCAACCTGTAGTTGGAGGGGAGTTCTGACTCATGGATGTGCCTGCCGAAGCACTCGAGGCCGGAGACACCTCATCCACCTCGGCGCTCCCTGCCACCTCGAGCTTTATCAACCATGCCCTGAGAGATGATGGACCTTGCATTGAGTGGGGGTGCGCGATGGTTATCCTCTCCGTAATGCCTAGGTCGATTGGGGCTTCGCCTACGGTCATCATCGTATGACCGTTTGCTGTCATACGATCGATGTATGAGTGAACCACCCCTTGGGGTGGGCGTTCGACTGCGTACCTGATCATCACGCCTTCGATCTCCATATTGACCTCTCACAGGAGGTGAAGTTCTTCAGTGCCTCCCGGGTGCAAGTGGGCTATGAGCCAACTACACTATGTACGCCCGGAGGGACCTGTGTGTGTGCGCTGGTGTGAATGCGACACCATAGAGTTTTGATGTGCGTGTTGGGGAACGTTGCATGGGAAACAAAAAATTTCCTACGCACATGAAGACCTATCATGATGATGATCATCTACGAGAGGGAGATCAGATCCACATACCCTTGTAGATTGCTAAGAGGAAGCGTTAATAAACATGGTTGATGTAGTGGTACGTCTTCACGATCTGTCCCAGGAACCGTCCCACGAACCGTCTCTTCATCCGTCCAATGATCCGTTCCGATCAAGTGCCGAACGGACGGCACCTTCGCGTTCTGCACACGTACATCTCGATGATGATCTTTGCCTTCCTGATCCATCAAGAGGGGCGGAGAGGTAGATGAGTTCTCCAGCACGACGGCATGGTGGTGGTGGTGGTGGTATTCCAGCAAGGCTTCGCCTAAGCACCGCTGAAACTAGAGGAGAAACAGATCTAGAGAGAGGGCAACACGTGGCTGTTTTCTGTTGTGTCTAAAACCCTCAAAACCCTTAGTATATATAGGAGGAGAGGAGGGAGAGGGATGCGCCCTAGGGCAGCCTTTCTCTTCCCTTGCACAAGGGAGAGGAGGAGGAGTCCTACTCCAATCCTATTTGGAGTAGGATTCCTCCTTCCCACTTGGAAACTCTTTCCACCTTGTTTTTTTCCTTCTCAAACCTTATGGGCCTTCGTGGGAACTTATTCCAGCCCACTAGGGGCTGGTTTATCTATTCCCGCACCCCATGAGACCCCTTGGGGCGTGACACCCCTCCTGGTGGTCCCCGGCACCCCTCCCGGCACTCCCGATACACTACCGATGAGCCCGAAACTTTTCGGTGACCAAAACAGGACTTCCTATATATCAATCTTTGTTTCCGGGCCATTCCAGAAACCCTCATGACGTCCGGGATCTCATCCGGGAATCCGAACAACCTTCGTTCACCAACACATATAACTCAACTATACTGAAATGTCACCGAACCTTAAGTGTGCAGACCCTGCGGGTTCGAGAACTATGCAAACATGACCTGAGACACTCTTCGGTCAACAACCAACAGCGGGACCTGGATGTCCATATTGGCTCCCACATATTCTACGAATATCTCTATCGGTTGAACCTCTATGTCAAGGATTCATATAATCCCGTATACTATTCCCTTTGTCCTTCGGTATGTTCCTTGCCCGAGATTCAATCGTTGGTATCTCCATACCTAGTACAATCTCGTTACCGGCAAGTCTCTTTACTCGTTCCATAATACAAGATCACGTGACTAACTCCTTAGTCACATTGCTTGCAAGGCTTGTTGTGATGTTGTATTACCGAGTGGGCCCCGAGATACCTCTCCATCACACGGAGTGGCAAATCCTAGTCTTGATGCATGCCAACCCAACAGACACCTTTGGAGATACATGTAGAGCACCTTTATAGTCACCCAGTTATGTTGCGCCGTTTGATAACCCACAAGGTATTCCTCCGATGTCCGAGAGTTGCATGATCTCATGGTCATAGGAACAGATACATTGACATGCAGAAAACAATAGCAATAAACTGACACGATCATACGCTACGTTTATAGTTTGGGTCTTGTCCATCACATCATTCTCCTAATGATGTGATCCAGTTATCAAGTGACAACACTTGTCTATGGTTAGAAAACCTTAACCATATTTGATCAACGAGCTAGTCAACTAGAGGCTTACTAGGGACACTGTTTTGTCTATGTATCCACACATGTATTTGTCTTTCCAATCAATACAATTATAGCATGGACAATAAACGATTATCATGAACAAAGAAATGTAATAATAACTAATTTATTATTGCCTCTAGGGCATATTTCCAACAGTCTCCCACTTGCAGAAGAGTCAATAATCTAGTTCACATCACTATGTGATTTTAACGAATCCAACACCCATACAATTCTGGGGTTTATCTCATCTTGCTTGTGAGAGAGGTTTTAGTCAACGAGTCTGAACCTTTCAGATCTGTGTGTGCTTTACAAATCTCTATGTTATCCTGTAGATGCTGCTACTGCATGCCATTTGGAACTATTCCAAATAACTGCTCCACTATACGAATTCGCTTTACTCCTTAAAGTTCTTCGGATTAGTGTTAAAGCTTGCATCGACGTAACCCTTTATGATGAACTCTTTAATCACCTCCATAATCGAGAAAAATTCCTTAGTCCATTAGTTACTAAGGATAACTTTGACCGTTGTTCAGTGATTCAATGCTCGATCACTCTTTGTACCCCTTGACAGATTCATGGCAAGGCACACATCAGGTGCGGTACAAAGTAGAGCATACTATAGAGCCTACAGCTAATGCATAGGGGACGACCTTCGTCCTTTCTATTTCTTCTGCCGTGGTCGGGCTTTGAGTCTTACTCAAATTCACGCCTTACAACACAACCTATAACTCCTTCTTTGCTGATCTATTTTGAACTCCTTCGAAAACTTGTCAAGGCATGCATTTCATTGAAAGTTTTGTTTAGCAGTTTGATCTATCACTATAGATCTTGATGGTCAATGGTCAAGTAGCTCTATCCAGGTTTTCCTTTGATAAACTCCTTTCAAACAACCCTTCATGCTTTCCAGAAATTTTACATTACTTCCGATCAACAATATGTCAACCACATATACTTATCAGAAATTCTATAGTGCTCCCACTCACTTCTTTGGAAATACAAGTTTCTCATAAACTTTGTATAAACCCAAAAGCTTTGATCATCTCATCAAAGCATATATTCCAACTCCGAGATATTTGCACTAGTCCATAGAAGGATCGCTGGAGCTTGCATACTTGTTAGCATCCTTAGGATCGACAAAACCTTCTGGTTGTATAACATACAACCTTTCCTCAAGGAAACTGTCGAGGAAACAATGTTTTGACATCCTATGTGCAATATTTCATAAATAATGCAGCAACTGCTAACATATATCCAACAGACTTTTAGCATCGCTACGAATGAGAAAGTCTCACCATAGTCAACTCTTTGAACTTGTCGGAAACATCTTTGCAGTAAGTCGAGCTTTTCTTAATGGTGACTCTTCACCATCATCGTCTGTCTTCCTTTTAAAGATCCATATGTACTTAATAGTCCTAAGACCTTCAAGTAGTTCTTCCAAAGTCTATACTTTGTTTTTATACACGGATCCTCTCTTGGATTTCATGGCCTCGATCCATTTGCCGGAATCCGGGCCCACCATCGCTTCTCCTTAGCTCATAGGTTCATTGTTGTTCAACAACATGACCTCCAAGACAGGGTTACTGTACCACTCTGTAGTAGAGTGACCTTGTCGACCTACGAGGTTTGTAGTAATTTGATCCGAAGCTTAATGATCACCATCATCAGTTTCCACTTCAATTGACGTAGGTGCCACAGGAACAACTTCATGCGCCCTACTACACAATGGTTGAAGTGAAGATTCAATAACCTCATCAAGTTCCACCACCCTCCCACTCAATTCTTTCGAAAGAAACCTTTCCTCGAGAAAGGACCCGTTTCTAGAAACAAACACTTTGCTTCCGGATCTGAATAGGAGATGTACCCAACTGTTTTGGATATCCTATGAAGATGCATTTATCCGCTTTGGGTTCGAGCTTATCAGACTGAAACTTTTTCCCATAAGCGTCATAGCCCCAAACTTTCAAGAAACGACAGCTCTGGTTTCTCCAAACCATAGTTCATACTGTGTCATCTCAACGGAAATACGCGGTGCCCTATTTAAAGTGAATGTTGTTGTCTCTAATGCATAACCCATAAACGATAGTGGTAATCTGATAAGAGACATCATAGTATGCACCATATCAAATAGGGCCCGGCTATGACATTCAGACACACCATCACACTATGGTGTTCTAGGTGGCATGAATTGCGAAACAATTTCCAGGTTGTCTTAACTATGTACCAAAACTCACAACTCAGATATTCATCTCTATGATCATATCGTAGACAGTTTATCCTCTTGTCACGACGATCTTCACTTTGAAATAGATTTGAACTTTTCAATATTTCGGACTTGTGATTCATCAACTAAATACTCTTGTATCCACTCAAATCATCAGTGAAGTAAGAACATAACTATATCCACTGTGTGCCTCGGCACTCATTGGACTGCACAGATAAAAATGTATTACTTCCAACAAGTTACTTTATTGTTCCATGTGGTATGATTTGCATGTCTCAAGTGAGTTCGGACGACCCATCTGCATAGAGTTTCTTCATGCGTTTATACCAACACATATGGTTTGCATGTCTCAAATGTTTCAAAAATGAGTGAGTACAAAGATCCATCAGCATGGAGCTTCTTCATGCATTTTACACCAACATGACTCAAGTGGCAGTGCCACAAGTAAGTGGTACTATCATTATTACTTTGTATCTTTTGGCATCAATATTATGAACATGTGTAACACTACGATCGAGATTCAACAAACCATTGAAGGTAATTATTCATGCAAATAGAATAACCATTATTCTCTTTAAATGAATAATCGTATTGCAATAAACATGATCCAATCATGTTCATGGTCAATGTAAACACCAAATAACAATTATTTAGGTTTAACACCAATCCCGATGGTAGAGGGAGCGTGCGATATTTGATCATATCAACCTTGGAAACACTTCCAACACTTATCGTCACCTTGCCTTTAGCTAGTCTCCGTTTATTCTGTAGCTTTTATTTCGAGTTACTAATCACTTAGCAACCATCTAATACCCTCGTGCTACTAGGAGTACTAGTAAAGTACACATCAATATCATGTATATCAAATTAACTTCTGTCGACTTTGCCAGCCTTCTCATCTACCAAGTATCTAGGGTAGCTCCGCCTCAGTGACCGCTCCCCTCATAACAAAAGCACTTAGTCTCGGGTTTGGGTTCAACCTTGGGTTTCTTCATTAGAGCAGCAACTGGTTTGTTGTTTCATGAAGTATCCCTTCTAGCCCTTGCCCTTCTTGAAACTAGTGGTTTTACTAACCATCAATAATTGATGCTCCTTCTTCATTTCTACTTTCACAGTGTCAAACATTGTGAATCGCTCAAGGATCATCATATCTATCCTTGATATGTTATAGTTCATCACGAAGCTCTAGCAGCTTGGTGGCGGTGACTTTGGAGAACCGTCACTATCTCATTTGGAAGATTAACTCCCACTTGATTTAAGCGATTGTTGTACTCAGACAATCTGAGCACATGCTCAACGATCGAGCTTTTATCCTTTACTTTGTAGACAAAGAATCTTGTCGGAGGTCTCATACCTATCAACAAGGGCACGAGCATGAAATCTCAATTTCATATCTTAGAACATCTCTTATGTTCCGTGACGTTCAAAACGTCTTCGGCGCCTTGCTTCTAAGCCGTTAACTATTACGCACTGAACTATCACGTAATCATCAAAAACATGTATGTCAGATGTTCGCAACATCCATAGACGATGCTTGAGGTGCAGCACACCGAGTGGTGCATTAAGGACATAAGCCTTTTGCGCAGCAATGAGGACAATCCTCAGTTTACGGACTTAGTCCGCAAAGTTGCTACTATCATCTTTCAACTAAATTTCTCTAGGAACATATAAAAAATAGTAGAGCTACAGCGCAAGCTACAACATAATTCGCAAAGACCTTTTAACTATGTTCATGATAATTAGTTCAATTAATCATATTACTTAAGAACTCCCACTCAAAATATACATCCCTCTAGTCATTTGAGTGGCGCATGATCCAAATCCACTAACTCAAGTCCGATCATCACGTGAGTTGAGTATAGTTTCAGTGGTAAACATCTCTATGCTAATCATATCAACTATACGATTCATGCTCGACCTTTCGGTCTCTTGTGTTCCGAGGCCATGTCTGCACATGCTAGGCTCGTCAAGTTTAACCCGACTATTCCGCGTGTGCAACTGTTTTGCACCCGTTGTATGTGAACGTTGAGTCTATCACACCCGATCATCACGTGGTGTCTAGAAACAACGAACTGACGCAATGGTGCACGGTCGCTGATGACGACATCAACACCATTGTTACACCCACAACCCCGGCTGCTATACATACTGGACCAGTTACAAGAGCTCGTGCACGCCAATTGAATTACCACATACTTTTGTTTCTTGGGAATACTTCTAATGTTCATGAACATATGATGCTGCCTAACTTAGATACTTTTGTTGTGCTTATGAATGAAGGACCTAGCATTGACAAGAAGGATATCCGTTGAAGCGGGATCAAGCATGGAGAAGAAGGTGCACACGCGGGAGAGAACAATGGAGCTTGCACTGGTGATTTTCGCACTTTAAAGCCACCATAAGGAGAACATGAAGGCTTTGGATGAAATATTCAAGACGTCACTTTATAAATTTCATTTACACGCTATTATAGGTGTTGTGCCACCTTATTTTTGGGCCAGGCCCATGTAATTTTGAAATACCATAATATAGGCTATTTTTAGAGTCCGTATGTGTGGGGAAACCGAGTTTAGGGTTGTTTTCGGACCCCTCCTCCAAGGGTCACTGATACGTCTCCAACGTATCTATAAATTTTGATGGTTTCATGCTATCATCTTGTCAAACTTTGGACGTTTTGCATGCCTTTTTTTTGGGACTAACTTATTAACTAAGTGCCAAGTGCCAGTTCCTGTTTTTTCCATGTTTTTGACCCATTTCAGAGGAGATTTTGAAACGGAGGCCAAATGGAAGAAAATCCTCGAAAAGATTTTTTTTGGAACGGAAGAAGATCGGAGAACTTGGGAGCCAAGCCAGAAGAGCCCCAGGGGCCCCACAAGCCCCCACCCCACAGCCAGGGGGCACCATCCAGGCTTGTGGGCCCCCTGGAGGTCCGCTGACCTAGATCTTGCGCCTATATATTCCCAAATATTCCCAAAAAATCAAGAGACGATCGCAATTACTTTTCCGCCGCCGCAAGCCTTTGTCTCCGCAAGATCCCATCTGGGGCACGTCCTGGTGCCCTGCCGGAGGGGGGATTTGGATAAGGAGGGCTTCTTCATCAACACCATGACCTCTCCGATGATGCGTGAGTAGTTCACCATAGACCTACAGGTCCATAGCTAGTAACTAGATGGCTTGTTCTCTCTCTTGGATCCTCAATACAAAGTTCTCCATGATCTTCATGGAGATCTATCCGATGTAATGTTCTTTTGTGGTGTGTTTGTCGAGATCCGATGAATTGTGGATTAATGATCAGATTATCTATGAATATTATTTGAGTTTCTTCTGATCTCTCTTATGCATGATTTCATATCCTTGTAATTCTCTTCGAGTTGTGGGTTTTGTCTGGCCAACTAGATCTATGATTCTTGCAATGGGAGAAGTGCTTGGTTTGGGTTCATACCGTGCGGTGACCTCACCCAGTGACAGAAGGGGTAGCGAGGCACGCATCATGTTGTTGCCATCAAGGGTAAAAAGATGGGGTTTTCATCATTGGTTTGAGATTATCCCTCTACATCATGTCATCTTGCTTAAAGCGTTACTCTGTTTATCATGAACTCATTACACTAGACGCATGCTGGATAGCGGTCGATGTGTGGTGTAATAGTAGTAGATGGAGAAAGTATCGGTCTACTTGTCTCGGACGTGATGCCTATATGCTAGATCATTGCCTTAGATATCGTCATGACTTTGCGCGGTTCTATCAATTGCTCGACAGTAATTTGTTCACCCACCGTGATATTTGCTATTATGAGAGAAGCCTCTAGTGAACACTATGGCCCCTAGGGTCTACTCCACACCATATTTTCAGCCTTACACTTTTTACTTTGTTGCACTTTCCGCCTTCAGATCTCACTTTGCAAACAATTTTGAAGGGATTGACAACCCCTTTCAAGCGTTGGGTGCAAGCTTGTTTGTGTTTGCGCAGGTACTTTGGACTTGACGAGGCCCTCCTTCTGGATCGATACCTTGGTTCTCAAACTAAGGGAAATACTTACTGCTCCTGTGATGCATCACCCTTTCCTCTTCAAGGGAAAACCGACGCAAACTAGAGAAGTAACAAGAAGAATTCCTAAGCGCTAGGGAAGGACTTTTGTTGCCGCAGCAGAAGAATTTCTGGCGCCGTTGCCGGGAGCAAGATCAAGTCAAGAACTCATCCAAGTAGGTGTTGCAAACTCATCTCTTGCATTTACTTTGTTTGTGAGTTGCCTCTCGTTTTCCTCTTCCCCACTTCACCAATTTGCCTTTTTCGTTTGCCTTTTTTGTTTGCCTTTTCGTTCGCCCTTTCTCTCGCTTGCTTTTTGCTCGTCTGTGTGGGATAGTCTATCCTGATGGCTAGATCCACCACTTCGAAAGATACTCCTGAGAGCGAAGTTCTCAATTTCAAACAAATTTAGGGAGAAAACTTAAAGGACGCTTGGTATAGGATTTGCAACGCTGAGAGTAGATCTACTCATAAGCAATCCAGTACCGTCTTGCTTCTCAGTTTTTATGTGGGTATTTCTCCTTGGAATAGGTATATTCTTGACACCATTGTAGGTGGAAATTTCTTGGGTAGCCATACTGTTGATTCTGACAGAGCTGTGATAAATTTGGTAGGTTCACCCCCACTCATGGTTAATGGAACTACCTTAACTCTAGAACATGTGATGCGTAGGCTGGACGCTATTGAAAATAAAGTTGCTATGTTTGAACTCATTGAGAATTTGGATAAAAAGATCCACAATCAAATCACTCAGTACGGATCCAAGGTGGGAATGGTTTTGAAAAATTTAAAGGAGAAGGAAACCACAGTTAGCGAAAAGCTAGGTCATGATTCCGCTAGGATTGGCAAACTAGAGGACGTTATAACCAACTTGGGTTCCGCTTTTGCCGCTGTGCAAAATACTCCAAATTTTGCGCACAATAAAATCACCAAGTCTGTCTTTGTTCCTAAAAGTAGTGGTGAATCATCTAGCAAGAAATATGAAAACCTCAAGATGATAAGTGATCACGCCACTTATGGTTTGAGCACCGAAGACGACGATACGTGATTCTATCGCTCCTATGCCTAGCTAAGGGCATTAAACAATAGCGCCTGTTGGGAGGCAACCCAATGAATTTATCTTTTTATTTCTGTTTTTTTTGCATCCACGCTTTCACAATTCTGTTGTGATTGTGTTTTTTGTGTTTGAGCCAAGCAAAACATTTACGACTAGTCTTGGTAATGGTTGTTCGATCTTGCTGGAAAAAGACAGAAACTTTTCGCTCACGAGATGATTTTTCATTTTTATTCAGAAAGATATTTTGAGTTGATTCTTTTTTATGATGATTTATAAGATTTTCCCCCAGACCGTCATAATTTTTTAGATTTTTTGAGGTACCAGAAGTATACGAAGTATACAGATTGCTACAGACCGGTCTGTTTTTGACAGATTCTGTTTTTCTTGAGTTGGTTGCTTGTTTTGATGAAACTATGGTTAGTATCGGGGGGTACTAGCCATGGAAAAGTGAAAATACAGTATCCCATCATCAATATAGATGGAATTCAAATTTTCTACAGTACCAAAAGAAGTGGTAGTTTGTTTTCTTGTACTAATGTTATCACAAGTTTCTGTTTAAGTTTTGTGTTGTGAAGTTTTCAAGTTTTGGGTGATGTTCTCATGGACAAAGAGATAAGGAGTGGAAAGAGCTCAAGCTTGGGGATGCCCAAGGAATCCCAAGCCAAATTCAAGGACACCAAAAAACCTAAGCTTAAGGATGCCCCGGGAAGGCATCCCCTCTTTTGTCTTCAATCCATCGGTAACATTACTTGGAGCTATATTTTTTTCACCACATGATATGTGTTTTGCTTGGAGCGTATTGTATCTTAGGAGTCTTTTATTTTTGTTGTGTCACAATTATCCTTGCTGCACACCTTTTTGAGAGAGAGATACATGCACTCATCGTGATTTTGCTAGAATGCTCATAGTGCTTCACTTATATCTTTTCAGCTAGATACTTTTGCTCTAGTGCTTCACTTATATCTTTTGAGCTAGATACTTTTGCTCTTGTTCTTCACTTATATCTGTAGAGCACGGCGGTGCGTGATTTGGTAGTTGGCTTATGCTATGAAAGTAGTCCCAAATGTGCTAGGTACCCAAAGAGGATGCAAAAACCTCCATCTTCATGTGCATTGAATAGAAAGAGAAGTTTTGATTCCTCTCAATTAGTTTTGAGACGTGGATTCGGTAATATTGAGAGCTATGTTAGCAGGGTGTTGTGAATCTAGAAATACTTGTGTTGGAGTTAGTGATTCCCGTAGCATGCACATATGGTGAACCGCTATGTTAGGAAGTCGGAGCATAATTGATCTATTGATTGTCATCCCTTGTGTTGAGGTCGGGATCGCGCGATGGTTTACACCTACCAACCCTTCCCCTCGGAGTATGCGTTTAGCACTTTGTTTCGATTACTAATAAAGACTTTCACAATAAGTATGTGAGTTCTTCATGACTAATGTGAGCCCATGGTATAGATGCACTTTCACCTTCCACTATTGCTAGCCTTTCTAGTGACGCGCAATTCTCGCCGGTGCACAAACCCACCAAATTCCTTCCTCAAAACAGCCACCATACCTACCTACTATGTCATTTTCATAGCCATTCCGAGATATATTGCCATGCAACTCCCACCGTTCCGTCTCATGACTTGTGTCGTCACTCTCATATTGCCATTGCATGATCATACTAGATCGTTGCACATCTCGGTACACTATCGGAGGCATTTCTTATGGAGTCATCATCATTGTGATCTTTGAGCTGTGAGTAAATAAAAGTGTGATGATCATCATTATTAGAGCATTGTCCCATGTGAGGAAATAAAAAAAAGAGGCCAAAGAGCCCAAAAAAGAGAGATAAGAAAAAAAGAGGCCTAAGTGCCCAAATAAAAAAAGGAATGAGAGAAAAAGAGAGAAGGGACAATGCTACTATCTTTTTCCACACTTGTGCTTCATGTTAGCACCATATTCTTCATGACTGAGAGCTTCTTGCTTTGTCACTACCATATGCTAGTGGGAATCTTCATTTTATAACTTGGCTTGTATATTCCAATGATGGGCTTCCTCAAAATTGCCCTAGATCTTCGTGAGCAAGCAAGTTGGATACACACCTACTAGTTTTCCTCTTGAGCTTTCACATACTTATAGCTCTAGTGCATCTCTTGTATGGCAATCCCAACTCATTCACATTGATATCTATTAATGGGCATCTCCATAGCCTATTGATACGCTGAGTCAGTGTGACCATCTCCTCCTTTTTGTCTCACAACCACCACCACACTCTATTCCACCTATAGTGCTATATCCATGGCTCGCGCTCATGTATTGCGTGATAGTTATAAATTTTTTGAGAAAGTAAGAGTGTGAAAACAATTACTTGGCCAATTCCGGGGTTGTGCATGATTTACATTAGTTGTGTGAGGATGATGGAGCATAGCCAGACTATATGATTTTGTAGGGATAACTTTCTTTGGCCTTGTTATTTTGAAAGTTCATTATTACTTTGCTAGTTTGCTTGAAGTATTACTGTTTTCATGTCAATAGCAAACTATTGTTTTGAATCTTATGGATCTAAACATTCATGCCACGTTAGGTAGCATTCCACATCAAAAATTCATTCTTTATCACTTCCCTACTCGAGGACGAGCAGGAGTTAAGCTTGGGGATGCTTGATACGTCTCCAACGTATCTATAATTTTTGATGGTTTCATGCTATTATCTTGTCAAACTTTGGATGTTTTGCATGCCTTTTATTTATTTATTTGGGACTAACTTATTAACTCAGTGCCAAGTGCCAGTTCCTGTTTTTTCCATGTTTTTGACCCCTTTCAGAGGAGATTTTGAAATGGAGTCCAAACGGAAGAAAATCCCCGAAAAGATTTTTTTAGAACGGAAGAAGATCAGAGAACTTGGGAGCCAAGCCAGAAGATCCCCAGGGGCCCCACAAGCCCCCACCCCGCGGCCAGGGGCGCGCCATCCAGGCTTGTGGGCCCCCTGGAGGTCCCCTGACCTAGATCTTGCGCCAATATATTCCCAAATATTCCCAAAAAAATCAAGAGACGATCGCAATTACTTTTCCGCCGCCGCAAGCTTATGTCTCCGCAAGATCCCATCTGGGGCACGTCCTGGTTCCCTGCCGGAGGGGCGATTCGGATACGGAGGGCTTCTTCATCAACACCATGACCTCTCCGATGATGCGTGAGTAGTCCACCATAGACCTACGGGTCCATAGCTAATAACTAGATGGCTTCTTCTCTCTCTTGGATCTTCAATACAAAGTTCTCCATGATCTTCATGGAGATCTATCCGATGTAATCTTCTTTTGAGGTGTGTTTGTCGAGATCCGATGAATTGTGGACTTATGATCAGATTATCTATGAATCTTATTTGAGTTTCTTCTGATCTCTCTTATGCATGATTTCATATCCTTGTATTTCTCTTCGAGTTGTGGGTTTTGTCTGGCCAACTAGATCTATGATTCTTGCAATGGGAGAAGTGCTTGGTTTTGGGTTCATACCGTGCGGTGACCTCAGCCAGTGACAGAAGGGGTAGCGAGGCACGCATCGTGTTGTTGCCATCAAGGGTAAAAAGATGGGGTTTTCATCATTGGTTTGATATTATGCCTCTACTTCATTTCATCTTGCTTAAAGCGTGACTCTGTTCGTCATGAACTCAATACACTAGATGCATGCTGGATAGCGGTCGATGTGTGGAGTAATAGTAGTAGATGCAGAAAGTATTGGTCTACCTGTCTCAGATGTGATGCCTATATGCTAGATCATTGCCTTAGATATCGTCATGACTTTGCGCGGTTCTATCAATTGCTCAACAATAATTTGTTCACCCATCGTGATATTTGCTATCATGAGAGAAGCCTCTAGTGAACACTATGGCCTCGAGGGTCTACTCCACACCATATTTTCAGCCTTACACTTTTTACTTCGTTGCACTTCCCGCCTTCAGATCTCACTTTGCAAACAATCTTGAAGGGATTGACAACCCCTTTGAAGCGTTGGGTGCAAGCTTGTTTGTGTCTGCGCAGGTACTTTGGACTTGACGAGGCCCTCCTTTTGGATCGATACCTTGGTTCTCAAACTGAGGGAAATACTTACTGCTCCTGTGTTGCATCACCCTTTCCTCTTCAAGGGAAAACCGACGCAAACCAAAGAAGTACCAAGAAGAATTCCTAAGCGCCAGGGAAGGACTTTTGTTGCCGCAGCAGTCAAGAGATTGCCTCTCTATTCTTTCATATATACAACCCTTAGGGCACCGTTTAGAATTGGGTTTTGTTTAGATTACAAGTTCGCCATAGCTGCAACTTCGCGTTCTTCGTTTGTGTTTTACGACCAGACAAAGGCGTCACAGAACCCCACCTTCATCAATAAAGCTTTCCTCTTATATTCGCAATATCTTGATTGCATCTTAGTTTCTTGCTTGTTCTTAGTTTGCATGCAGGAAACAGACCTTCGTGGTCAGGTTGATCCTGCTCCGGCGTGGTCAATAACCTCTCGGGGTTGGTTTAGCGATTGCTAAGGCGCGACGCCCTCACACATTCGTAGTCGGATCGTCAAAGTCGACTCTACCAAAACGATACGCACAATCTCATCGAAAGACAGGGACAACTTCGCCTCTATCAAGTGGTATCAGATTTCTAGGTTGCTCTTTGAGATTTTACCAGTTTTTCGTAGTTAGATCGCATCTGTTCTTCATACCTATCGTCCACAAAAAAGCCATAAAAATTAGGGTTAGATCATCATATCCGAACCAATCTGAGCCTTTGCATAGTCTTTTCAGTAGTTTCCTTAGTTGAATTTGCGGTTACAATGTCGTGTCGAGTTGCTGGTCTTAGTGTCTAGTCCTTTAGAGTTTCGAGTTCTGTTCATAGGTTGTCACATCGCCGCCGCACCGTCTTTCATCGTTGCCATATATCACCTCCACCTACCATCATCGTTGCTGCCATATACCACCTCCATGCTACCATTATCCTTGCTGCCATATACGACCACCATATACCCACCACAATCCTAGTCTACATCCTTTTCGTCTTAGGTTAATTTCGAGATCTGTTTGACTTTGGTTTCGCGTTTCCTTACCTGAGTAGGTTTTGGAGAAAAAAAGCTGGCACGCTTTCCAAAGCACTTTTTAGGCTAAAATTTCGAGGGGTGAATTTTTTTCCCTATCGTTTTGTTAGGCTTTTTAGAGAGTTTTGAGACACTCGCCATCATAGTGATTTTTGTCGCAATTTTTGGTCGTCGCAGCCCCGAATTGCTCTAGAAATTAAAAAAATGTCAATTTTCTTTTCGCGCCTATCCTGTTTTTTGTGCTTGGGAAGAGTTTTGAGACACTCGCCATTATAGTGATTTTCTGGAAAAAAAAGAGCGGAAAAAAAGAGCGCAAAAAAAAGAGAAAAAAAATCAGAGTGGCTCTTCCCTTGATTAGTACGTGTAATTGTGACTTCGTTGGTGTTCTAGGCTCGCGTCTCTAGTACGGTCTAGCCTAGGACCAAGACGGTACCGTCGTTGAGCGTATTTTCAATTTTGCATCTCTGAACTGATTATTGCTGACTCGTCTTGCTACCATATTATAAGCCTTCCCAGCTCCACATACATCTACATCATGTGTTTGACACCACCTGGCAATCGCTCTATCCAAGCTTTGAGGGTTTGACTACACCGGTTGCCGATCGCCACCTGCTGCTGGGTAAGAATTGGTAAGAAATTGCGATTTGCTTGACGGAGTTGTGACACACCACCACCACTTCCTAGTAGCCTGTAGGTTCATATTCTTCTGTGTTCCTATTGCTGCCGACCATGCCATGATCACACGATGAGGAGATCGACTGGGAGAACCTGACCAACCGGGAGCTCCATGATAAATTTCAGCAAATGATGTCTGACTAGGTACATGATTTCGTGACCACCTTTGGAGAGGCCATCGACAAGCTTGAAGGTATGGAGAACAAATTCGACACCAAGATGAACACCAAGTTCAATGAGGTGTTGGCCCGATTACCACCACCAGTTGCAGTTGTTGTCCCATTTCAACCACAACAATGGCTACGAGCGTGACGCATGCCTGTCGGCCAAGTGCAGAATTTTGGTGTTGTTGCTCCTAGTGTTGCGGCTGGTCCTGCTGCTCCTCCTGCTGCTACCACCGAGGTTTCTGTGGCTAAGCAGAATGAGGAGTATGATGATGATTATGATGGTGATTACGATGATGAGGGAGAGGTTGCTCCAGTTTAGCACCAGGAACAACAACCACCACGACAAGCCGCCGGACGTCCACATGGATACAATCGCAACGGTAGGGATGCACCACACCCTTAGGTACGGAATCATGACCATCTCCCTAAACTTAAATTGAATATTCCTACTTTTGATGGTCGATATCTTCCTGATATATATCTTACTTGGGAGTTAGAAACAGAGCAACGTTTTACATGCTTGCAATTTCCTGAAGATAGACGTGTTATTGCTGCTGTTTGTTCTTTCACTAGTTTTGCTTGTGTTTGGTAGTCTGAATATTGTAGAATACATCATGCTAATATTCCAAATACTTGGCCTGCTTTGAAAACTGTTATGCGTACTCGTTGGGTTCCACCATATTATCAACGTGAATTACTTCAAAACTTGCAGCGTTTAAGACAAGGGAAAAAGTCTGTAGAAGAATATTATCAGGAATTACAAACTGGCATGATTAGATGTGGTATTGTTGAGGAGAATGAAGCTATGCTTGCATGTTTTATGGGTGGATTAAATAGAGATACTCAGACTATTCTAGAATATAAGGATTATAACAATATCACTCGTTTATTTCATCTTGCTTGCAAAGCTGAACGTGAAGTGCAGGATCGACACGCATTGGCGAGAACTAATTTTTCTCTAGGTCGCACTTCCTCATGGACGCCACGAACCACATCTACTTCCACACGTACTCCTGCATGAGCACCGCCTCCTTCAGCCGCCAATTCAACCAGATATACCAGGAATCAAGCCCATGCACCACACTTCGCCAAGAGCACACCATTCGGGCCCGCACAGAGCTCTTCTTCATCCATGGCATCCACAGGTCAAACACATGAGGTTATTTGTCGTCGTTGCAAGGGTGGAGGTCATTATGCGAGAGAGTGCCCATCATAGCGCATGATGATTATTACTGAGGGTGGTGGATATGACTCCGCCGGTGATTATGACAAGGAGACCCTAGCTCTTATTGCAAGTGAAGAACGGGGTGTTGATGATACTGAACAAGAGACACATTACATGGCTGTTGACTACGCTGACAAGTATGAAAGCTTAGTTTCTCAACATGTTGTAAGTGTGCAGGTAACACAGGCTGAGCAAAATCAGAGGCACAACTTGTTCCATACTAAGGGAGTGGTAAAGGAATGTTCTGTTCGCGTAATCATCGATGGAGGGAGTTGCATCAACTTAGCTAGCATGGAGATGGTGGAGAAGTTGTCTCTCACCACCAGACCACATCCTCATCCTTATTATATCCAGTGGTTCAACAACAGTGGCAAGGTTAAGGTAACACATACTGTTCGTGTGCATTTTAGCATTGCTACATATTCTGATTTTGTTGATTGTGATGTGGTACCCATGCAAGCATGCTCCGTTTTACTTGGTAGACCATGGCAATTTGATAAAAAAAATTGTACACCATGGTAGAGCAAATCAGTATACTCTTGTTCATAAGGATCAATATATTACTTTGCTTCCTGTGTCTCCTGAACATATTATGAAAGATGACACTGCTAGAGCTAGTAAAGCAAAACAAGACCTACATAAGAGTGAAAATCAGATTGTAGCAAAGGAATTTGAGCAACACAATAAGCCTACTAAATCATCATCTAGTGTTGCCTCTGAAATAAAACTGAAGAGTGGTTGTTTACTTGCCACTAAATCTGATATTACTGATTTGGATATTACTACATCTGTTTGCTATGCTTTCGTATGCAAAGAGGTATTATTTTCATTTGAGGACATGCCACCCTCTTTGCCTCATGATGTCATTAACATTTTGCAAAAGTTCGCTGACGTCTTTCCACAAGACGTGCCACCGGGATTACAACCTATTAGAGGGATTGAGCATCAGATTGACTTAATTCCCGGTGCATCGCTACCCAACCGTGCACCATACCGTACCAATCCAGAGGAGACGAAGGAGATTATGCGTCAAGTACAAGAGCTGCTCTACAAAGGTTATATACGTGAATCTCTTAGACCTTGTGTTGTTCGTGTTATTCTAGTGCCGAAAAAGGATGGTACATCGTGTATGTGTGTTGACTGTAGAGGCATTAATAAAATTACTATTCATTATCTTCATCCTATTCCTAGGCTAGATGATATTCTTGATGAATTAAGTGGCTCTATAATTTTCTCCAAAGTTGATTTGCGTAGTGGATACCATCAAATTCGCATGAAATTGCGAGATGAATGGAAAACGGCATTTAAAACTAAGTTTGGCTTATATGAGTGGTTAGTTATGCCTTTTGGATTGACTAATGCACCTAGCACTTTCATGAGATTAATGAATGAGGTTTTACGTGCTTTCATTGGATGATTTGTGGTAGTCTACTTTGATGATATACTGATTTATAGTAGATCTTTGGAGGAACACTTGGATCATTTGCATGCTGTTTTTACTGCTCTACATGATGCACGTTTGTTTGGTAACCTTGGGAAGTGCACCTTTTTCACAGACCGAGTATCTTTTCTTGGCTATGTTGTTACTCCAAAGGGAATTGAAGTTGATAAAGCCAAGATTGAAGCTATTGAGAGTTGGCCGCAGCCCAAAACGGTCACACAAGTGAGGAGTTTCCTTGGACTCGTCGGGTTTTATAGGCGTTTTGTGAGAGATTTCAGCACCATTGTTGCACCTCTCAATGAGCTTACAAAGAAGCATGTGCCTTATTCTTGGGGTACCGCACAGGAAGAAGCCTTCACGGTTTTGAAAGATAAGTTAACACATGCTCCTTTACTCCAACTTCCTGATTTTAATAAGACTTTCGATCTTGAATGTGATGCTAGTCAAATTAGATTAGGAGGTGTGTTATTACAAGATGGTAAACCTGTTGCATACTTTTCTGAATAATTAAGTGGGCCTAGTCAGAATTATTCTACTTATGATAAGGAATTATATGCTCTTGTTCGGACTTTGGAAACATGGCAACATTATTTATGGCCCAAAGAATTTGTCATACATTCTGATCATGAATCTTTGAAACATATTAAAAGTCAAGAAAAACTGAACCATAGACATGCTAAATGGGTTGAATTCATTGAAACTTTCCCGTACGTCATTAAACACAAGAAGGGTAAAGAAAATGTTATTGCTGATGCTTTGTCTCGTCGTTATACTATTCACAACTTGACTTTAAAATATTTGGTTTGGAAACCATCAAAGATTAATATGTGCACGATGCTGATTTCAAAGATGTGTTGGAGAATTGTAAATAAGGGAGAACATGGAACAAGTTCATCATTAATAATGGATTTGTGTTTCGTGCTAACAAGCTATGCATTCCAGCTAGCTCCGTTCGTCTTTTTTTGTTACAAGAGGCGCATGGAGGAGGATTGATGGGACACTTTAGCGTAAAGAAGATGGAGGATGTACTTGCTACACATTTCTTTTGGCCAAGGATGCGACGGGATGTTGAGCGTTTTGTTGCTCGCTGCACGACATGTCAAAAAGCTAAGTCACGACTCAATCCTCATGGTTTATATATGCCTTTGCATGTACCTAGTGTTCCTTGGGAGGATATATCTATGGACTTTGTTTTAGGTTTACCTCGAACAAAGAAGGAGAGGGATAGCATATTTGTTATCGTCGATAGATTTTCTAAAATGGCACACTTTATACCCTGTCATAAAAGTGATGATGCCGCTAATGTGGCCGATTTGTTCTTACGTGAAATTATTCGCTTGCATGGTGTGCCAAATACGACTATTTCAGATCGTGATGCTAAATTTCTTAGCCACTTTTGGCGATGTTTATGCGCTAAGTTGGGGACAAAATTGCTTTTTAGTACTACATGTCACCCCCAAACTGATGGACAAACTGAAGTAGTCAATAGATCTTTGTCTACTATGCTTAGGGCTTTTTTGAGGAACAATCTAAAACTGTGGGAAGAATGCTTGCCTCATATTGAATTTGCTTATAATCGCTCGCTGCATTCTACTACAAAGATGTGTCCTATTGAAGTTGTGCATGGTTTCCTACCTCGTGCACCTATTAATTTGCTACCTCTTCCATCTTCGGAGAAGGTTAATTTTGATGCTAAAGAACGTGCTGATTTGATATTAAATATGCATGAGTTAACTAAGGAAACATTGAGCGCATTGTCACGCCCAAGATGCGACCCTATCCTCAATTTGGCACGGGGGCCTCGTCAGGGATAGAAGCGCATCTCGTCATATCGCAAGAATGGATATTGTCACAAGTACATGTACTGAAAAGAAGAGATATATAATAGAATTGGCTTACACTCGCCACAAGCTACATCAGAGTCACATCAGTACATTACATAATCATCAAGAGTAAGAGCAGGGTCCGACTACGGACGAAAACAAACGACAAAAGAAGAACGACGTCCATCCTTGCTATCCCAGGCTGCCGGCCTGGAACCCATCCTAGATCGATGATGAAGAAGAAGAAGAAGCAACTCCAAATGTACAATCAACGCGCTCACGTCAAGTAACCTTTACCTGTACCTGCAACTGGTGTTGTAGTAATCTGTGAGCCACAGGGGACTCGGCAATCTCATTTCCAAAGGTATCAAGACTAGCAAAGCTTAATGGGTGAGGTATGGTTAAGTGGTGAGGTTGCAGCAGCGGCTAAGCATATATTTGGTGGCTAAACTTACGAGTACAAGAAATAAGAGAGGGAAGATCTACGCATAACGAACGTGAGCTACTTATGATCAAATGAATGATCCTGAACACCTACCTACGTTAGACATAACCCCACCGTGTCCTCGATCGGAGAAGGAACTCACGAAAGAGACAGTCACGGTTACGCACACAGTTGGCATATTTTAATTAAGTTAACTTCAAGTTATCTAGACCAGTGTTAAACAAACTTTCCAAGTTGCCACATAACCGCGGGCACGGCTTCCGAAAATATTTAACCCTGCACGGGTGCTCCAACTAGTCCATCACAAATTACCACAAGCCGCATAGAAATCCTCAATCACGAAGCTCGCGATCTCATCGGATTCCCTAGTGGAAAACCTCAACTCTGATATTACCAAAAGCATCATCGGAATCCCGATGCACAAGATATTTTGTCAAAGCTAAAACTAATCCAGCAAGGCCGCCCGACGTGTCGACGATCCCGATAGGAGCTGCATATCTCGTTCTCAGGACACGACGGATGAGCTAGACGTCGAGATCACTAAACCTCTGGGTGACCAGAGGGGCGTCGGACATCGCTCAGGTGGGACCAACACTCATGAGGAGCACTGGCCCGGGAGTTGATTAAATTATCCTCGGGGTCCGAAAAGTCCCTATGCAATTTTATTAGGCGATTAGGCAAATGTAGTACCAAAGTTGGGCCTTGCCAGACCAGCTTTAATCTAAAACAAATTATCAAGGGGGTCCCCATAACAACCCCGATCGTGTTAGGAGCGTTCAATTATGGAACATTACACCAGTAGCCGAAACTAAGGGGGCAAAGGTGGAACAAAACACCAGGCTAGAAAGGCCGAGCCTTCCACCTTTTACCAAGTATATAGGTGCATTAAATTAAATAGCATTTCATATGGTGATATAACAAGGAACCCATGTTTTCACATGGAAGCAACTGCACCTGCAACTAGCAACGCTAACAACATGGTTAAGCAAGCAGTAACATAGCCAATCAGTGGTTTGCTAGGTTGAACAGGTTGAAGGTTATATGGCATTGTTGAGAGGCTCATATTTAAGATGTGGTAGACAAGGAGACATAATCGATAGAAACGGTAATACTAGCATGGCAATGATAGTAATGGTATCTGGGGAAATGGTCATCTTTCCTGAGATCCCGCTTGGAAGAAGAATGCCTCCGTGAAGCAGACGAACCGACGTAGTCGAACGGATCCTCACTTTCCGACACGCTTGCGGAACTCTATCGAGACGGAGAAAACCGGAAACAAGCATCAACAGAGATATTCACCACACGATGCACAACACATATGATGCATGAGCAGCTGAACACATGCAAGACACGTCATGACAATTCACACAATCAAACACTACACATTAAGTGAAGTTCAATATGCAACGAGTTGCATATTGAAAAAACTCCACGTTCATTTATTTAGTTCTATCCCGATTAGGTACACGGCAATATTAAATGTTATTAAACATGGCAAGAGGTGAAGCGTAATTAGACTACCTATCTAGGCATTTTAAATGAGGTCGGAAATGACATATAGCATCTCCAAACGACCTCACAAGTTAATTTATAATTCTGTCCAGATCTGAACTAACACATTTAATTAGTTGTTAAACAGCAAAACAAATAGGTTCACGTGATTCTACGCGTCATTTCAAGCAATCTACACATAGAGAACATCTCCAACGGAGCTATGGATCAAAAGATACAAGCACCGCAAGATATGATGGCATGAATGCAATATGTGTGCAACGACGGCTACGAGCACTTCAAAACATACAAACAGCAAGAGAAAAAGAAACTACACGAGATTCCAAGCAAGTTTCATGTACGACACGATCAAATCGGAGCTACGGTTCAAAAACTACGAGCAAAACAAGAAATCACTACAAACTGCCAAAATCAGCCACATAGCATTTCTACGCCCCACAACTACGTGCTACACAACTCCGATAAACTCAAGCAAGGCATGACACGAAAGAGGGCAAGAAGCACTGCTACAAACAACTAACAACAACTAGCATGGCATCATGGATCACTAGGGAAAGAAGACACAAAATGGCATCCCACACACTATTTCAGACTTAGTGAAAATTACACCTAATGAAAGTGCAGTTTTCGATCTGAAGCCATATTGACAGCAGCGAAACCATACGCTACAGGACTCCAAATGGCATGAAAATTTACAACATGCTAGAGAATCAGAAGGGCTACAACTAACTCCATTGGACCAACCTCAAAAGAGCTACAAAACACAAGATAGAAGCAAGACAAGACAGCAAGAAAATATAAAAGATTTCAGACTTAGAAATATTTTGGCACCTCCAAATCAGCACTATTTCTAGCAACTTGAGAGCAAGCAAACCACACCTAAACATGCATTTCTATTGCAACCAAAATTACTTGGGGCTAGACTAAACATCAAAGGACAACTCTCTAGTTGACACCTCCTTCAAACGAAGCACGAAATAAATCCTACGAAAAAGACAAGAGGGCAACATGGCAAAATATCGCGCGAACTAACTCGCTCAAAAGCTAAAACTAATTGCACAGAAAAATCCCATGGATTCTTCTACCCCGGAAATATATAAAATATGTGGGGTTGCAACACAAAAATATTGCCACACGTAAATGCGAGAAAATAACCTATACACGGAAAAATAAACTAGCGGCAAACCCTACACGCAAAAATACGAGTGACCGCTCTAAAATACATGGAAAAATGGTTCCTAAAACATGGGCATTTATACTACGGCATCCGAGCACCCCGAACACGCGCGAAAAAATTATTACGGGATGAAACCTATAGAAACAGCACGCTAATCTATGCATACGACACGTCAAACAACGTCAAATAAATATGCAAGTTGTGAAATCGTGTTCTACGCGCAAAACTACACGAAATCCATATGCTACACGCCTCGTTCAGACACACGGTTAAGAAACTACGCCATTTCGAAAATCAATGTTTTTTCCTGAAATTAAATAAATCCGAAAACTAAAAAAAATCTACCGGGCCTAATTCTAATACAGATGGGCCAACAGTACACGGGCGCACGATAGTTAAATCATGTTCGGGGCACAACATAGGTGGGCGAGGGGAATCGAACCTTCGGGCCTTGGCCCGGCTGGAGGTGGGCCGTGGGCGGCTTGGCGGTTGGGCCGACGCGGGGGAGGCCGAGGGCGAGGCGCTGGCCACGGAAGTCGGTGCTGGGCCAGTGGCGCGGGGGATGGCCGATGGGCCTTGGGGCGCGGGCCCACTGAAGTGGCGCTGGCGCGGGCCCACTGAAGCGGCGCTGGCGCGGGCGCCTCGTCGTTCCTCCCGTTGCCCTGCTCCCGAGCGCGTCAGGGGCGGCGGCGGCAGGGATCTGGCGCGGGGGTTGCGCAGGAGGCGGTTGCGGCCAGAGCTGGAGGCGCGGCGAGATGCGGGCGGTGGGGCGGCGCAGCGCAGGAGGGGTCCCGACGGCGAAGGCGCCCGGTGGCGGCACAGCGGACGTTGGATCCGGCGAGGCCGGCCTTGGATCCGGCGGGGCTTGGTCCCGGCGACCCTACGGTGGACTCCCGGCAGCGGAGGAGGAGGAGGCCCTGCCCAGGGCGCACGACGGTGGGGACGAGGCGGGGTGGAGCATGGGAATGGGGCTGCTAGCGCCGATGGGGAAGGCAGGAGTCGCAGCTCGGGCATACGGCGGCGGATCCGGGGCCGGCGGGCGTCAGGTGGGCTCCGGCAGGCCCGCGGTGGCTGGGAGGAGAGAGAGACTGCGCTAGGGTTTGGTGGGGGCGTGGTTTTCGAGGCATGGGGAGGAGAGGCTGCCTGAAGTGGTATGGGGTCTATTTATAACAAAAGGGGGGGCTAGGTTTATTAGTTTTTCGCCCCGGTTTCAACCGCGCGATCCAAATCGGACGATCTCAGACGTGGGGACGGCTAAGTGGCTGTGTAGAATGGCTAGCCGGAGATGAGAGGGAAACGGTGCGGCGTGGCAACGCGATTTTTAAAACACCGATAAACGTCCGTTGACAGACTGAATACGGTGCCGCTACGATCGACCGTTCGGGTACTAGACGGATTCCGATTGCGACAAAATTTGGCAGGCGGTCTACCTATAATATAATAAGACCGCACGCCAAGTTTCAACCCAATCAGAGAAAGTTTTTTACACACCTTTAAAAACAGGGTTTGACGATGCCGCGGGCGCGTGCGAGTGTGGTCGGGCTCAAAACGGGCAACGACGAGAACCGGCAACTAATAACGGATGCAACTTTGAAAACTGGCGGCAAGGGGATGTCAATGCCATGTTGATGATGCGAATGATGCGATGATGATGTGACAAAAGAAAATAGACACACGACGCTAACGGAATAGAAGGGGAATCTTCTAGAACATCGGCATCAGGCTGTCACAACTCTCCTACACTACAAGAGGATCTCGCCCCGAGATCCAAGAATGAAAGGGGGGAGAGGATGAGAAGTAAGAGGTAAAACTTAATCGCTTCTTTGACAAACGAGTGAAACCAACGATCCTTGAAGGTTGCAAAGAGATGAGGACTGATACGAGAAACAAGCAAGAATTCACGGAAAATTTCGGCAGCACTTCGGTAGGAAAATGGGACAAAAAATTCGAAAAGGTGGAAGAATTAGATAATATTCATAACCAACAACTAAATAGAACAAGGGAACACCATGATCTTGACAGAACAAGATAATAGACCCAAAAGAGCAACATCACAATGCCTCCGGAACAACGGAATAGGAACTAGCTCAAACGGAAGAAGAGAATGAAGAAAAGAATGACAACAATAACGCAAATGAACTTGGCAAGCATCCTTGCAAGAAGAATTGAACGGAGTTGTTGTAAAAACAACAACGAAAAGAAAAAGATAGTAGTGCGCTGATGGGAACCTTTCAAACTAATGAAGTGACAACCAGCCACTAACAGAAATAAGGATTGATTGGGAGAAACAAGATATGAACAATTTCTTACACCAAGAGGATACATTGAGAACTTGGATTAATGACAAGCACCATGATAGCAACAATCCATAGGAAAAGCTTTAGGTGAAATCCAAACCAAGATAGCTCAATGAAGAATCATGGGTTGAAAATATCTCATGACCATAGAATTGGTGGGTTAAATTATCTCATTCTTGAAAGGAAGTCTTCGATGCTCCTACACTAACAAGAATATTATAATACCACCTCAAAGGATAAAGGAAGAACAAATGCACTGGAGATGCAAGAGAAAGAATACTTGAGGTACTCCAACAGGAATCTAGAAGAAAACTTTAGAATGAATCACATCCTTAAAGAGCCACCATGACGAACCTCCGTATCAAAAGGATGATGCAAATATAAGAAGGATGAAAGAATAAGATTGAAGCCTTGCAAAGACTTCGATGAAGCTTCACGAAGAGATACTTGAGAAAACTTGGAACTCCGAAAAAGAAAGATAAGAACACTTGAGAAAAGGAATTGATATCAAGAGCCACTCCGGAAGAAGAATTTAGATTACTATGAACAAGAATAAGAATTATGTTATGCTTATCCTTCATCAAGTTAAACTGATGACAATCAACGGATTTAGCATACCACTTATTCTTCTAGAAATGATTTAGGAGAGATATAAGCACAAACTAGAAGAATTGTTGCAAGAAACACCGGTGAGAATTGAAATAATGAGGCCACCATGAATGAATGGAGACACATGAGAATGAAGAGATCATGATCCACCTAACAGAAAACTTGAATAAGGCACCGGAATAATCGAGAGACGAACGAAGAGGCAACAATTGAGAAGAATTGAGGATGAAGCTAAAAGCTGAGAACGAAGAATCTTCTGAAATGATGGCCTTCGGAGGAACGAGAAATAAAAACAACTCAGAAATGCACCGGATAGCAAGAAAGGTATTACTCACGATAGAAACAATTGAGAGGATAACACGAAGCTGAGATGACAATCTTCACAAGAATGGAGCAAGATTTGAGAGAAACACTCCTTCGAATTGCAAGCTGAGAATGATGACGAGAACAACACCAAGAATTACTGAGACACTCCGGTATAAGAGGAATGAAAGGTTGAGACAAATATGAGAATTAATCTAAATGGATCTTGAAGAAGTAATAAGACTGATGAAATTCATACTTACGTCATAGTTGAAAAGAATTAAAGATCTCCGAAAGATTACAAGAGCTAAACAGATCCTGGGAAAAACCTGTGGGTTATGGGCCCACTCAAAGAAATCACCGTTGAAAAGACTGAAAGAAAGATTGAATTCACCGGTATAAGAAACTATATGAGGTTAGCACCTCGAAATAATTAAAGAATTAAGAACAAGAAACTTCTGGGATAATTTCAACGCTCCGGGTAGAATAGAGAGAAATGACAACAAGAAAGGTTGATAAGAATCTTCAACACGGGGAAGAATTAACAAGGATGAAAAGGATATGATGAACACGGACAACTGAATTAAATTCACCGGAAAAGACAACAAGATTGAATAAAGATGAGCAAGAAGATCCTGAGAATCTTCACAATGAATCACCGGGTAAGAGAGAAAAGAATAGATAGTGGAAGCACAATGACAAGAAAAACTCTTGGATGAAAATTGAATCACTGAAGAAAAGGGTGGGAGGGCGGGGAAAAACAAGGACAACTCGGGCTAGATGAGACAACTCCGGAAAGAATTCAGAGAATGATCTTGCAAAATAGGAGAGGATTGAATCCACTTGGAGAGAAACACACGGGTTGGAAAAGAATTAACATGACAACTCCGGTTGACTTGAATGATATGACAACCTGATTGAACTAAAGAATTTGCATTCACATAAAAATATGAGAACACCTCTTAGAAACAATCTGAAATCACCACTTGACATCGAAGCAACTTAAATTACCATATTCCAACAAAACAAGGATGCGGCTTGCAATTAGCCAGAACAAACTCATGAGAAAGATTCCGTCCGATAATTTCATGGACAGGATCGCACGGGCTCGATTTTACAGTAGCCATCAAGTGCAAGGCAGTGCACCCGACTTACAAAGCGTCCCCGAGTCGTAGCAAGCTACAAGGACTCTTTAAGACACAACGTGTACCGCTGTAAGTCGACCGTGAACAAATGAATCCACTAGATGTCGAACCCCAACCTAACATCATGCATTTGTTGAAAGATTGTCCTATAAGCAACTACTTGAATTCCCACCTATGAATTCCCGAAATATCTGGTCATGCAATCTGGTACACGGATACAAGGAGTAATGTCACACAACTCCTATACTAACACGTCACCTGTATCACATCCGTCAACACACAACCAGAATCTCGGACCTTCATCTACAACAGACCCTCGTGATCACAACGATACAAAGTATGGCAGTACTCCCAAACAATCTGCACCAGTACTTGGGACATCAGGGTTATCTCGCCACTACTAGTATTGAAGCAATTACGAACATCCTTCGTTCTAAGGTACTAAGAAATCTGAATGATAACGATGTGCTGAAGAATCCCCTGGAGCTCAACTCCCCTGAAACTCAAAGCAGATAGGAGGCACCAAGACAGAACTCCGTCACATCGGCATCATATAGATTCCAAAAATATCCGCGTGATCCTAAAAAAATTGAGAGAGAAGAGGAGTAGAATTAAATTATTACTTCAAGACTCCTCACCAGAGCATAGAAGAGGAGAAAAAAGAATCCTACTCTCCGATATATAACTAGACTCAAAGTAGTTTTTACTAGACTCGACTCGGCCAAGTTCGATCAATCAAGGGGGCTCCTAGGTCGGTACTGCTCTGATACCAACTTGTCACGCCCAAGATGCGACCCTATCCTCAATTTGGCACGGGGGCCTCGTCAGGGATAGAAGCGCATCTCGTCGTGTCGCAAGAATGGATATCGTCACAAGTACATGTACTGAAAAGAAGAGATATATGATAGAATTGGCTTACACTCGCCACAAGCTACATCAGAGTCACATCAGTACATTACATAATCATCAAGAGTAAGAGCAGGGTCCGACTACGGACGAAAACAAACGACAAAAGAAGAACGACGTCCATCCTTGCTATCCCAGGCTGCCGGCCTGGAACCCATCCTAGATCGATGATGAAGAAGAAGAAGAAAAAGCAACTCCAAATGTACAATCAACGCGCTCGCGTCAAGTAACCTTTACCTGTACCTGCAACTGGTGTTGTAGTAATCTGTGAGCCACAGGGGACTCAGCAATCTCATTTCCAAAGGTATCAAGACTAGCAAAGCTTAATGGGTGAGGTATGGTTAAGTGGTGAGGTTGCAGCAGCGGCTAAGCATATATTTGGTGGCTAAACTTACGAGTACAAGAAATAAGAGAGGGAAGATCTACACATAACGAACGTGAGCTACTGATGATCAAATGAATGATCCTGAACACCTACCTACGTCAGACATAACCCCACCATGTCCTCGACCGGAGAAGGAACTCACGAAAGAGACAGTCACGGTTACGCACACAGTTGGCATATTTTAATTAAGTTAACTTCAAGTTATCTAGAACCAGTGTTAAACAAACTTTCCACGTTGCCACATAACCACGGGCACGGCTTCCGAAAATATTTAACCCTGCACGGGTGCTCCAACTAGTCCATCACAAATTACCACAAGCCGCATAGAAATCCTCAATCACGAAGCTCGCGATCTCGTCGGATTCCCTAGTGGAAAACCTCAACTCTGAGATTACCCAAAGCATCACCGGAATCCCGATGCACAAGATATTTCGTCAAAGGTAAAACTAATCCAGCAAGGCCGCCCGACATGTCGACGATCCCCATAGGATCCGCGTATCTCGTTCTCAGGACATGAGGGATGAGCTAGACGTCGGGATCGCTAAACCTCTGGGTGACCAGAGGGGCGCCAGACATCGCTCAGGTGGGACCAACACTCATGAGGAGCACTGGCCCGGGGGTTGATTAAATTATCCTCGGGGTCCGGAAAGTCCCGATGCAATTTTATTAGGTGATTAGGCAAATGTAGTACCAAAGTTGGGCCTTGCCAGACCAGCTTTAATCTAAAACAAATTATCAAGGGGGTCCCCATAACAACCCCGATCGTGTTAGGAGCGTTCAATTATGGAACATAACACCGGTAGCCGAAACTAAGGGGGCAAAGGTGGAACAAAACACCAGGCTAGAAAGGCCGAGCCTTCCACCTTTTACCAAGTATATAGGTGCATTAAATTAAATAGCATTTAAGATGGTGATTTAACAAGGAACCCATGTTTTCACATGGAAGCAACTGCACCTGCAACTAGCAATGCTAACAACATGGTTAAGCAAGCAGTAACATAGCCAATCAGTGGTTTGCTAGGTTGAACAGGTTGAAGGTTATATGGCATTGTTGAGAGGCTGATATTTAACATGTGGTAGGCAACGAGACATAATCGATAGAAATGGTAATACTAGCAAGGCAATGATAGTAATGGTATTTGGGGAAATGGTCATCTTGCCTGAGATCCCGCTTGGAAGAAGAATGCCTCCGTGAAGCAGACGAACCGACGTAGTCGAACGGATCCTCACTTTCCGACACGCTTGCGGAACTCTATCGAGACGGAGGAAACCGGAAACAAGCATCAACACAGATATTCATCACACGATGCACAACACATATGATGCATGAGCAGCTGCACACATGCAATACACGTCATGACAATTCACACAATCAAACACTACACATTAAGTGAAGTTCAATATGCAACGAGTTGCATATTGACGAAACTCCACGTTCATTTATTAAGTTCTATCCCGATTAGGTACACGGCAATATTAAATGTTATTAAACATGGCAAGAGGTGAAGCGTAATTAGACTACCTATCTAGGCATTTTAAATGAGGTCGGAAATGACATATAGCATCTCCGAAACGACCTCACAAGTTAATTTACAATTTTGTCCATATCTGAACTAACATATTTAATTATTTGTAAAACAGCAAAACAAATAGGTTCACGTGATTCTACGCGTCATTTCAAGCAATATACACATAGAGAACATCTCCAACGGAGCTACGGATCAAAAGATACAAGCACCGCAAGATATGATGGCATGAATGCAATATGTGTGCCACGACGGCTACGAGCACTTCAAAACATACAAACAGCAAGAGAAAAAGAAACTACACGAGATTCTAAGCAAGTTTCATGTAGGACACGATCAAATCGGAGCTACGGTTCAAAAACTACGAGCAAAACAAGAAATCACTACAAACTGCCAAAATCAGCCACATAGCATTTTCTACGCCCCACAACTACGGGCTACACAACTTCGATAAACTCAAGCAAGGCATGAAACGAAAGAGGGCAAGAAGCACTACTACAAACAACAAACAACAACTAGCATGGCATCATGGATCACTAGGGAAGGAAGACACAAAATGGCATCCCAGGGCTGGGCATTCGGTATAAATCGAAAATTCGGTTTCTACCAATCGGTTTTTTATTTATTTCGGTTTGCAAAACGAAAAACCGAAATTGCTAGTTGAAAGTAGATAACCGAAAAACGGTTAACCGATTATTCGGTGCGGTTTTCGGTTTTATACCGAACGACCAGACTTTAAGTATGTGTACACGGTCTGTAGCAGCAGCATCTTATTTATAGGCTAAAATGCCTACCAGATCTCCTCATGCAGACGAGGTAGGACTAATGGCCTGGTTAGTTGTTCGCCCGCTTGCACGCATAGGCACACACGCATCCACGTGATTTGGGCCTTGCATTGTGCATGCACTTCGGCAGCGAACAGGTAGGCCCACCATACGTGAGATGTGCAGCAGTTGGTCTCTTACCACATAAATGATCGTGTGTGCGTGATTGTCGGGGGTAATTGACTGCCCGCATTGGTGCATGCTCGTGCTTTTGCATTTCCTTAGGCTAGGTCAAGTTGTTCGGTGTTTCTTCGGTTAACCGAGTCGAAAACCGAACCGACCGAATCTTGTTCGGTTAATGAACATAAAAACCGAATTTTTAAGCTATAGTAGAAAAAACCGAAAATTCGGTTTTTTCGGTTACGGTTTCGGTTCGGTGTTCGGTTCGTCGGTTTTTATGCCCAGGCCTATGGCATCCCACAAACTACACGATATTCTAATAAAGTTTCATGTACGACACGATCAAATCGGAGCTACGGTTCAAAAACTACAAGCAAAACAAGAAATCACTACAAACTGCCAAAATCAGCCACATAGCATTTTCTACGCCCCACAACTACGTGCTACACAACTCTGATAAACTCAAGCAAGGCATGACACGAAAGAGGGCAAGAAGCACTACTACAAACAACTAACAACAACTAGCATGGCATCATGGATCACTAGGGAAAGAAGACAGAAAATGGCATCCCACACACTATTTCAGACTTAGTGAAAATTACACCTAATGAAAGTGCAGTTTTCGATCTGAAGCCATATTGACAGCAGCGAACCATAAGCTACGGCACTCCAAATGGCATGAAAATTCACATCATGCTAGAGAATCACAAGGGCTACAACTAACTCCATTGCACCAACCTCAAAAGAGCTACAAAACACAAGATAGAAGCAAGACAAGACAGCAACAAAATATAACAGATTTCAGACTTAGAAATATTTCAGCACCTCCAAATCAGCACTATTTCTAGAAACTTGAGAGCAAGCAAACCACACCTAAACATGCATTTCTATTGCAACCAAAATTACCAGGGGCTAGACTAAACATCAAAGGGCAACTCTCTAGTTGACACCTCCTTCAAACGAAGCACGACATAAATCCTACGAAAAAGACAAGAGGGCAACATGGCAAAATATCGCGCGAACTAACTCGCTCAAAAGCTAAAACTAATTGCACAGAAAAATCCCATGGATTTTTCTACCCCGGAAACATATAAAATATGTGGGGTTGCAATAAAAAAATATTGCCACACGTAAATGCGAGAAAATAACCTATACACGGAAAAATAAACTAGCGGCAAACCCTACACACAAAAATACGAGTGACAGCTCTAAAATACATGGAAAAGTGGTTCCTAAAACATGGGCATTTATACTACGGCATTCGAGCAACCCGAACACGCGCGAAAAAATTATTACGGGACGAAACCTATAGAAACAGCACGCTAATCTATGCATACGACACGTCAAACAACGTCAAATAAATATGCAAGTTGTGAAATCGTGTTCTACGCGCAAAACTACACGAAATCCATATGCTACACGCCTCGTTCCGACACACGGTTAAGAAACTACGCCATTTTGAAAATCAATGTTTTTTTCCTGAAATTAAATAAATCCGAAAACTAAAAAAAAAATCTACCGGGCCTAATTCTACTACAGATAGGACTACAGTACACGGGCGCAGGATAGTTAAATCATGCTCGGGGCACAACATAGGTGGGCCAGGGGAATCTAACCTTCGGGCCTTGGCCCGGCTGGAGGTGGGCCGTGGGCGGCCTGGCGGTTGGGCCGACGTGGGGGAGGCCGAGGGCGAGGCGCTGGCCACGGAAGTCGGCGCTGGGCCGGTGGCGCGGGGGATGGCCGATGGGCCTTGGGGCGCTGGCCCACTGAAGCGGCGCTGGCGCGGGCGCCTCGCCGTTCCTCCCATCGCCCTGCTCCCGAGCGCGTCAAGGGCGGCGGTGGCAGGGATCTGGCGCGGGGGTTGCGCAGGAGGCGGTTGCGGCCGGAGCGGGAGGTGCTGCGAGATGCGGGCGGTGGGGCGGCGCAGCGCAGGAGGGGTCCCGACGGCGAAGGCGCCCGGTGGCGGCACAGCGGACGTTGGACCCGGCGAGGCCGGCCTTGGATCCGGCGGGGCTTGGTCCCGACGACCCTCTGGTGGACTGCCGACAGCGGAGGAGGAGGAGGCCTTGCCCAGGGCGCACGACGCTAGGGACGAGGCGGGGTGGAGCATGGGAATGGGGCTGCTAGCTCCGATGGGGAAGGCAGGAGGCGCAGCTCGGGCATACGGTGGCGGATCCGGGCCCGGCGGGCCTCAGATGCGCTCCGGCGGGCCGGTGGCGGCTGGGAGGAGAGAGACTGCGCTAGGGTTTGGTGGGGGCACGGTTTTCGAGGCAGAGGGAGGAGAGGCTGCGTGAAGTGGTATGGGGTCTATTTATAACAAAAGGGGGCTAGGTTTATCAGTTTTTCGCCCCGGTTTCAACCGCGCGATCCAAATCGGACGATATCAAACGCGGGGACGGCTAAGTGGCTGTGTAGAATGGCTAGCCGGAGATGAGAGGGAAACGGTGCGGCACGACAACGCGATTTTTAAAACACCGATAAAAGTCCGACGACAGACTGAATACGGTGCCGCTACGATCGATCGTTCAGGTACCAGACAGACTCCGATTGCGACAAAATTTGGCAGGCGGTCTACCTATAATATAATAAGACCGCACGCCAAGTTTCAACCCAATCAGAGAAATTTTTTTACACACCTTTAAAAATAGGGTTTGACGATGCCACGGGCGCGTGCGAGTGTGGTCGGGCTCACAACGGGCAACGACGAGAACCGGCAACTAATACCGGATGGAACTTTGAAAACTGGCGGCAACGAGATGCCGATGCCATGCTGATGATGCGATTGATGCGATGATGATGCGACAAAAGAAAATAGACACACGACAAAACGGAATAGAAGGGGAATCTTCTGGAACGTCGGCATCGGGCTGTCACACGCATGAATGCTAAATATAAACTTGCTAGAGATAAGGATAGGTTTCCTGATTTGCGCAAGTCAAAGCTAATGCCGCATGTTGATGGTCCTTTCAAAGTGTTAGAGAAAATAAATGATAATGCATATAGACTTGAGCTGCCTGCAGATTTTGGGCTTAGTCCCACTTTAAACATTGTAGATTTGAAGCCATATTTGGGTGAGGAAGATGAGCTTCCGTCGAGGACGACTTCAGTTCAAGAAGGGGAGGATGATGAGGACATCAACACCATTGTTACACCCACAGCCCCACCTGCTATACATATTGGACCAGTTACTAGAGCTCGTGCACGCCAATTGAATTACCAGGTACTTTCGTTTCTTGGGAATACTTCTAATGTTCATGAACATATGATGCTGCCTAAGTTAGATACTTTTATTGTGATTATGAATGAAGGACCTAGCATGGACAAGAAGGATATCCGTTGGAGCGGGATCAAGCATGGAGAAGAAGGTGCACGCGCGGGAGAGAACAATGGAGCTTCCACTGGTGATTTTCGCACTTTAAAGCCACCATAAGGAGAGCATGAAGGCTTTGGACGAAATATTCAAGACGTCACTTTATAAATTTCGTTCAAAGGCTATTATAGGTGTTGCGCCACCTTATTTTTGGTCCAGGCCCATGTAATTTTGAAATACCATAATATAGGCTATTTTTAGAGTCCGTATGTGTGGGGAAACCGAGTTTAGGGCTGTTTTCGGACCCCTCCTCCAAGGGTCACGAAATTGCCTCTCTATTCCCTCATATATACAGCCCTTAGGGCACCGTTTAGAATTGGGTTTTGTTTAGATTACAAGTTCGCCATAGCTACAACTTTGCGTTCTTCGTTTGTGTTCTACGACCACACAAAGGCGTCACAGAACCCCACCTTCATCAATAAAGCTTTCCTCTTATATTCACAATATCTTGATTGCATTTTAGTTATTTGCTTGTTCTTCGTTTGCGTGCAGGAAACATACCTTCATGGTCAGGTTGATCATGCTCCGGTGTGGTCAATAACCTCTCGGAGTTGGTTTAGCGATTGCTAAGGCGCGACGTCCTCACACGTTCGTAGTCGGATCATCAAAGTCGACTCTACCAAAACGATACCCACGATCTCATCGAAAGACAGGGACAACTTCGCCTCTATCAGTCGGGGAGAACACAATTTTATCTTGAAATTTTAGTGAGGGATCACCTTATAATGCTACCGTCGTTCTAAGCAAGATAAGGTGCATAAAAGGATTAACATCACATGCAATTCATAAGTGACATGATATGGCCATGATCTTGTGCTTCTTGATCTCCATCACCAAAGCACCGGCATGATCTTCTTGTCACCGGCGCCACACCATGATCTCCATCATCGTGCCACCATCGAGGTTTTCATGCTATCTATGCTATGACTACTAAAGCTACAACCTAGCAATATAGTAAACGCATCTGCAAACACAAACATTAGTTTTGTTAGGGCATAGTTTATGCCTAAGTAATTTTGGTGATTGATGACAGTACCGCAAAGGACTAATCGTGTGTGTTAAGATTTCAGATAACACATGTCAACGGCACAAGACGACTCGCCCCCTCTTTCCATGGAACAGAAGCACGGTGTACTCTACAATTCTCCTTCTTTGAGTCATAGGAACGTCGTACTATTAAGAGGGGACCCGTAGTGGAAAGGTTTGGCTGGAATCAATTTTGCACGCACACACTTTATCTCCTTTCCCCTTACCTGCAACTTTGGAGTTGCTCCCGCCTCTGTTTTTATCTCATCTAAGCAAAAGGTCTCTCAGCGGTAGTACCGCTGTGCCTAGCGGTAGTACCGCTAGTGCTGGCGGTAGTACCGCTGTGCTCGCGGTAGTACCGCCCCTGGTCAGCGGTAGTACCGCTCCAGGAGCTTAGTACCGCCTTCCTAGCGGCTGTACTTTGACGGACCTTTTTGCGAAGACTTTCTTGGCGGTGGTTGGCCCGGTACTGCTTATGCACTACCATGGGCCCAGCGGTAGTACCGCTGCAGCCAGCGGTAGTACCGCTGGAGTGCCAGTGGTAGTACCGCTGCAGCGAGCGGTAGTACCGCTAGGCTCGGGCTGTGAGTGGGAAAACGGTTGGATTCCCCCCCCACTATATAAGGGGTTCTTCTTGCTGTGGAACCCTACCTTTGACCCTCCCAAGCTCCATTGTTGCTCCCTAAGCTCAAAAGTGCCCGATCTCTCTCCCTAGCCAATCAAACTTGTTGATTCTTTAGGGATTGGTTGAGAAGGCCTAGATCTACACTTCCACCAAGAGAAAAGTTGATTCCCCCACCAATCCCTTGCAGATCTTGTTATTCTTGGGTGTTTGAGCATCCTAGACGGTTGAGGTCACCTCGGAGCCACATTCCATTGTGGTGAAGCTTCGTGGTCTTGTTGGGAGCCTCCAAGCTTTGTGTGGAGTTTTCCCCAACCTTGTTTGTAAAGGTTCGGTCGCCGCCTTCAAGGGCACCTATAGTGAAATCACGGCACCTTGCATCATGTGAGGGCGTGAGGAGAATACGATGGCCCTAGTGGCTTATTGGGGAGCATTGTGCCTCCACACCGCTCCAACGGAGACATATTCTTATCAAAGGAAGGAACTTCGGTAACACATCCTCGTCTTCATTGGTTCCACTTGTGGTTATCTCTAACCTTTACTTCGTGTATGCTTATGATGTTGTCTATCTCTTACTTGTCTTAATAGTTCTTGTTGTTAGCTTCATATAGGTTCACCCCGTTGTTGCTATTTTTGTGAACCCGTATGTTGCTTACCCTAACTTGCTAAGATTAATTAAAAAGTGGTTGTTGCCTATTCACCCCCCCCCCTCTAGTCAACCATATCAATCCTTTCAATTGGTATGAGAGCCACGTCTCTTTATTAAGGGTTTAACCACCCGAAGAGTATGGAAGATGATGAGGGAGTTCCCCGTGCACAAACCGAGGGCATGGACTTGACTTGGATCACAAGGGACAACTTGAATACGGCTATGGCCGCACTCAAGACGTCCATGACGAACGAGGTCAAGGCCATGCTTAAAGAGTTAATTGAGGGAATTAAAAACTCTCCCGAACCGGCATTGGTGGTTAAACCCACCACCACGGATTCAGAGGCCAATTCCGTGAGGGAAATGGCTAAAGGTATGCAACCCTCCCGTCCTCTCGAAACTGATGGGAATGGGACGTATGCATCTGTTCCACCACCCTTAGTCTATGGAGGACCGGTTCCCACACCGCGTCTTAATCCTATTGGTCCTCCTCCTAAGCTTGTAAAAGGTGATTTTGCTAACTGGGTATTTTCTATTAAGTATCATTTGAATCACACCTCAACAAATTTGTGGAGAATCATCGAGCAAGGATATTATCCCCATGATCCAAGCAACCTCACTCCAAGAGAAGATGCGAACAATCAATATAATCACTCTGCTTTGTTTATTCTCCAGTCCGCAGTGCCACCTGAAGATCTTCCTCACTTGCGTCCCTTCACTTTGGCCAAGGACTGTTGGGAGCACATTATGGTGTTGTACAAGGGAATCTCGAGCATTCAACGGTCCAACTATGAAGTGATACTTGATAAGGCCGATGAATTTGTGATGAAGGAAGACGAGGACCCTCGTGATCTCTGTCGGAGGGTGACTGCTATTGCTGTGGCACTCAAGGACCATGGGAGCAAGGATGTGGATGATACATGGGTCAAGCGCAAGTTTCTCAAAACCATCATGCCTTTCAATAAAGCCATGTCATCTGTCATTCGTCAGCGACCAGACTTCCACTCTTGTCTTCCAGTGAGGTGTTGGATGAATTCATTGCAATGTCAATCATGAACGAGACAGCTGACAATGCACTTGCTCGTGTTCGCTCAAAAACAGCTTCACCCAACCTTGCGTTAAAGTCAAAAGCAACTTTTGAAGAAGAAGATGATGAAGAGAAAGAGGAGAGCTGCCCTAAAGACACGAAGTATGCCTATCATGAGCACATGGATCTTGCGTCAAGGAAATTATGGGGCAACAAGAGGAACTCAAGACCCACCTTCACCAAGAACAACACGAGTGGGTTCAAACCCAAGCAACAAGTGAGGACATGCTATAACTGTGGTAATGTGAGTCACTTCATGGCCGAATGTCCCTATGAGAAAAGGGAAGACAGCGGGGGCAAGCTCATTCGCAAAGACAAAACCAAGTCATTCCCAATCAAGAACAACTTTGTGAAGAAACCTCACCCAAAGGGCATGGTGGCCCTTGAAGAGTACCCTTCCGATGATGATGATACAGTGGCAACGGCAACTGTTGCTATTGCCACTCCCTCTCCCAAGAAGGTGTCTCTCTTCAACGCCCCAACGAGAACCACATCACCAAGTGCCTCATGGCAAAAGGTATCAATCAGGTAACCCCCATCATTAAGACCAACATCGCTACTCCTCCTTCAGTGTTAAATTGTGTTGATGATAGTGATGCTGGGGAACTTAATGAGCATGATCTTGACAAGTTTCTGTGCACTATTAAGGGAGAATCCAAGAAGCACTTTGTTGCTCTCTTGGAACAACTGGGTGAGGCCAATGACCTCATCGAGTCTCATGAGGAGACCATCTCCGGGCTTCAGGGACACAGTCGTGACTATGCCGATGAAATTGTTGAATTATCTATTGCTCTATAAAAGGAGCGCACTCTTCCTTTGGCTCTTGAGGAGTCATACGACAATGACTGCGCTAAAATGCAAAAGAAACTAGATCATGATACTATTCTTACTCGTATGCTTAAGTCTGAGAAGTATGCTCTTGGGGTTGGCCATGACAGACTCAAAGTGGAGTTTGACACACTTGACAAGGCTCACAAGGTCTTGAAAGGTGTTCATTTCTCTCTGAAAGAGTCTCATGATCAACTCCAAGCAAAGCTTACCAAGGAGATCTCTACTTGTCGTCCCTTTGTGTTAATTGATAATGCTTGTACAACTAATCCTTGTTGTGAGCATGTACATCTTGTGGAGGAAAATGCCAAGTTAAAGGAGAAACTTGAGAAGGGCCTTGTGGCATGCGTACAAGGTGAGAAGAGCCTGAACGACCTCTTGAGCAATCAAAAGGGTGTTGTAGGAAAGGAAGGACTTGGACTTACCTCCAAGTCAAAAGGAAAAAGGAGGAACAGGAACAAACGATCCCCTACCCTCATGGACATCTTTGTCAAAGAGAGCAAAGGGACTCAGGAGGTGAACAGGAACAAGGTGGACGATGGTAACGTCAAGAAGGGCAAAACCATTCCTACTAGCACAGCCGGCAAACTCAATTCTTCCTATGTCTTATGTCGTGCTAGTGATGGGCATGTTTATGCCGGATTTGTTGGTTCTTACTATGAGTCCATTGAATGGGCTATCTGGGTTCCTAAGACCCTTGTCTCTAACATTAAAGGACCCATTAAAAAATGGGTACCTAAAACCAAGCCTTGATCTATTGCAGGAGTTTGCTTCCGGTGGGGTGTCACGGTTGCTCGATGGTGGAGCAACAAATCATATGACCGGAAGCAAGGACTTAGTGGTGGATGTGCATCCTTCTCCATCTATGCCCACCCATGTCCAATTCGCCGATGCATCCTCGTCAAAGGTATTGGGATTTGGTAAGGTGGTCATCTCTCAAGAGTTATCTATTGAGAAGGTCATGCTTGTTGAGTCTCTTGCCTACAATTTACTTTCGGTTCGTCAACTTGCAATTATGGGTTTTTCCACTTCCTTTAATCTTGATACTGAGGTCCTCCTGTGGAGCAAGACTCTTAAAGTAGCCTATGTTGGTTATGTAGAAAATGGTCTTTATGTGGTGAACTTCTCAAAGCGACCCACTAAGACTGCGACGTGTTTAATGGCTAAAGTTGATGTGGGCTGGCTTTGGCATCGCCGACTAGCTCATGTCAATATGAGATCTTTGCAAAGTCTTCTAAAAGGGGACCATATTCGTGGACTAACAAATGTGAATTTTGCTAGAGATCGTGCTTGCAGTGCCTGCATTGAAGGAAAGATTCATGAAACTGCTCATCGTCCAACGACTCTCATTTACACTAAGAGGCCATTGGAGCTCCTCCATATGGATCTTTTCGGTCCTCCATCATTTGATAGTCTTGGAGGCAGAAAGTACTGCTTGGTGATTGTTGATGACTACTCAAGATACACCTGGGTATATTTCTTCAAAAGGAAGAGTGAGACTCAACAAATTGTCATCAACTTTGCTAATGAAGCTCAACGTCAACATGAAGCAAAGATCTTGATGATTAGAAGTGACAACGGCACCGAGTTCAAGAACTACACCTTGTATGAGTTTCTAGGTGATGAGGGAATAAAACATCAATATTCAGCACCATATACCCCACAACAAAATGGCGTGGCAGAAAGGAAGAACCGGACTTGCTCGATGCTGCAAGAACAATGATGGCGGAATTCAAATCTCCATATAACTTTTGGGCTGAGGCCATCAACACAGCATGTCATGCGTCCAATCGGCTCTATATCCGCAAAGGCTTGAACAAGACTCCATATGAGATTCTCACTAGAAACAAACCCAATCTCAAGTACTTCCGGGTATTCGGTTGTAAGTGTTTCATTCTCAAGAAAGGTGCACGTTTGGCTAAATTTGATTCTAGAGCACATGAGGGCATCTTTGTTGGTTATGCTACAAACTCTCATGCTTACCGTGTCCTCAACAAGTCCACCAGACTCATTGAGGAGACGTGTAACATGGAGTTTGATGAAAATAATGGCTCCCAAGTGGAGCAAAGTGGTCTTTGTGATGTAGGTGATGAAATTCCTCCCCAAGCCATAAGAAGAATGGGGATTGGTCAAATACTCCCCATTGAGGAACCCCTTGTGGCCGAAGGAGAAAGACAATGCTCTACTCAAGTGGATCCATCACCCCCACAAGCCCCACACGCTTCCGATGAAATAAGAGAAGACTCTCAACAAGATGAACAAGCTCAAGGTCAAGATCAATTGCCCAACAATGGTGATGTGTCCCATGATATTCAAGCACTTACCCAAGGTTCCGAACCTTCTCATGATCAAGATAAAGTGCAACCACAAGATCCAGACCAAGTAGAAGCACAAGATCAAGATCAAGAGCAACCACAAGTACAAGGACAAACAAGTGAACCTGCTCAAGTCAAAAGTCAAGATGATCAGGATACTGTCTTGCAATTCCCTTCTGCAGCACCAACAGCCGATGCCAATGGAGGTTCAAGACGCAAGGGCAAGCAAAGTAAACAAGTCGATGCTCCCCAGTTATCCAATGAAGAACTCTTGGAGCGTCGAGCAGCCAAGATTGCGAACAAGCTGAGAGTCAAGTCACATCTTATGAAGAATGTACTTGGCAGTTTAAAAAAGGGAGTATCCACCCGTCAAGAGATTTGGAATTATTGTGAGCATCATGCGTTTGTTTCGTATTGTGAACCTCAACAGGTACAGGAAGCGCTTGATGATGAGGATTGGCTTATGGCCATGCATGAAGAACTTAACAACTTCAAGCGTAACCAAGTCCGGGATTTAGTGCCAAGACCAAAGGAGGAACATAATGTCATTAGGACCAAATGGATATTCAAAAACAAGCAAGATGCCAATGGGATTTTGATTCGAAACAAGGCAAGATTGGTGGCTCAAGGCTACTCCCAAGTCGAGGGTATCGACTACGGTGAAACCTTTGCCCCTATTGCTCGTCTAGAATCTATTCGCATGTTGCTTGCATTTGCTTCTCATCATAATTTCAAATTACAGCAAATGGATGTGAATAGTGCCTTTCTTAATGGTCCTTTAAATGAGTTGGTCTATGTCAAACAACCCCCGGGATTCGAACATCCCAAGCTCCCCAATCATGTGTACAAACTTAATAAGGCACTATATGGCCTTAAACAAGCCCCCACGTGCGTGGTATGAGTATCTTACTGAGTTGTTACAAGATCATGGGTTTGAAATTGGGAAGATAGATCCCACTCTTTTTACTGAGAGGGTTAAAGGGGATTTGTTCATATGCCAACTATATGTTGATGATATTATTTTTGGTTCTCCTAACATTTCCTTCAATGAAGAATTTGCTGCACTAATGACCAAGAAATTTGAGATGTCCATGATGGGAGAGTTGAAGTTCTTCCTCAAATTCGAGATTAAACAAGGCCTAGAAGGGACCTTCATCAAACAAGCCAAGTACACTCAATACATGCTCAAACGGTTCGAGCTTGAAGATGTCAAGCCGGTCAAGTTCCCCATGCCAACAAGATGCAAGCTTGACAGTGATCCCAATGGTAAAGCAGTGGATCAAAAGGTATATCGCTCCATGATTGGATCCCTCCTTTACCTTTGTGCATCTAGACCAGATATTATGTTGAGTGTAGGGATATGTGCATGGTTTCAATCCGCACCAAAAGAAAGTCATTATATGGCTGTTAAGCGAATCTTTCGATATTTGGCTCATACCCCAAACTTTGGTCTATGGTATCCCAAAGGAGCAAACTTCAACCTAGTAGGCTATTCTGACTCAGATTGGGCAGGAGATTGTGTGGAGAGGAAGTCAACTTCTGGAGGATGCCAATTCCTTGGTCGCTCACTGGTAAGTTGGTCTTCAAAGAAGCAGAATTGTGTCTCACTATCATCCACCAAAGCTGAGTATGTGGCAGCTGCAAGTTGTTGTGCACAATTGCTATGGATGAGGCAAACTTTAAAGGATTACGGTGTCACTTGTGACAAAGTGCCTCTTCTATGTGACAATCAAAGTGCTATCAAGATTTCCCTCAACCCAGTGCAACATAGCAAGACTAAGCATATTGATATTCGCCATCACTTCATTCGTGAACATATCAAGCTTGGTGATATTGAGGTTCACTTGATCCACACTGAAGAGCAACTTGCAGATATTTTCACTAAGCCCCTAGATGAAGCAAAGTTCCGGGAGTTAAGGCATGAGCTAAATATCATTGATTCAAGTAATGTGGATTGAAGCTAGGCACTGTGCAACTCACTATGCATTCAATCTTGTTCTAGATGTAGGCATGGACATAGGGGGAGTGTTGTTCTCTCAATGAACTCTTCCTCCCCCCATTATGCATAAATTGATCCAGTCTTTCGCTTTAGCCATTACCAAATGGCACTTGTGCTTCAAAGACGAGCGTTGGTCATGAACCCAAGGATAATTCTTCGCGTTGTCATACCTTTGTCTCAAACATAGGTGGCCTTGGCCACCGCCCCCACCTTTCTCTCATATGGAATAAAGGATACAAAATGACGAGTCAGTATATCTTGCTGGTGCTATCTTCTTATTTCACTGACTTGTCGTTTGCCCACGTCTTTCTCATGCAATCCTATGTCTTGTTGTGCCATTTGCAGCGGTACTACCGCCAGGGGTAGCGGTACTACCGCCAGGACCCCAGTGGTACTACTGCCAGGGGTAGCGGTACTACCGCCAGGACCCCAGCGGTACTACCGCTCGGGATAGCGGTACTACCGCCAGGGCCCCAATCTACCACGACTTGACTAGGACTTTTAGGGCTGTCTCAAGGGGGGCGGTACTACCGCCACGGGGAGCGGTACTACCGCTAGGACCCCGGCGGTACTACCGCTGCAGGCAGCAGTACTACCGCCACGGGTAGCGGTACTACCGCGAGGACCCCAGTGGTACTACCGCTGGCCCATACCCCTTGGACTATATAAAGGAGGGGGAGCCCGTTTTTTCCTGCCCTCTTTCTTCTTCCTCGTGGCTCTTCCCTCCCCAACCCCGAACTCCCCCTATTTGGATCTCTATCTGTGGAGCCCCTTCTCTCCGTTGAGTTGGCAGGTTTGCTCCACTCCTCCTTCCTCCACCAAGTGCCATGGACTCTGGTAAAGCTCCTCCCTTTATTCTCTTGGTTGGTGTTTTCTTGTTCTAGGGTTAGGAGCATTGGTGATTTGGATCCATGGATATGGTTGTGATTTGTTCTTGGATGGAACGAAGGAGATATTCTAGGGGAGTGTAGGTCCTATGATTCATTGCGTTTATATTGCCATGCTCTAGGTTCGTCATGTTTAGATCAAGCACTTCTTCTCTTATTTTGGATTAGATCTAAAACTTGAATCCTCTTGACTAGGCATGTCTTTATCTAGATGCTTCTTGAGATCCTCATGTGTTTAGGGCTATGGTGGTTTTTGTAGTGATTATATGCAGTACCCATGGCCCTCGTAAATCCAATCTAGCCGTTCCTATGGGTCTTTTTACTATTCAGATCTGAAAGTCAACCCCCTAGCGGTACTACCGCCAGGGGTAGCGGTACTACCGCTAGGACCCCAGCGGTACTACCGCCAGGAGGATATTTTTTCTTTTCTTCTTCTCCATTTTCTTGGCAATGTGAGTTTACTTTTATGCCTCTTTTTGTACATTGCCTTGACTCCTTCTGTCGCTCCTTTTCGGTGTGTGTCTTGTGTGTCACAGGTGGTGCTCGTCGCTCGAATCCCCCACGGGACACCCAGTCGAAACAGTATCGCACTCAAGAGGCTCCAAAGGGCTCCGCCACTTCCGGTCTGCAACCCAAAAAGAAGTCTTTCAAGAAGACAGCTCACAAGGACAAGGGGGTCAACGTTCGCACTATGCCCCCTAAGGATTTTCTGCGGTTCCGCACCAAAAATCACTATCTAGAAGAGAAGGCTCAGATCAAGGATATCGAGCATGTTTGGTCACGGGATCACTGCAGGATCTATCGCGACATCATCAAGCACTTCAAGAAGATGTTTATTCCAGTTCAATGGATTGACTTGGCTCACCTTCAGCGGAACCCGGATTACTTTGGTGAGGTTCTCTCTTTGATTGACAAGCTTGGCATTAAGGAGATCATTACCTTCAAGCGCGACTTTGATCCAGATGTTGTCGCCCAATTCTATGTCACTGTTCACTTCTCGCCTAATGAAGACCACACCATGACTTGGATGACTGGTACTCAGAAGATGACAGGTTCCTGGTCAGAATTCATGAAGCTTCTCAAGGTCGACTTTCAGGGAGCTGACAATCCTCTTGGGTCGCGTCCTCATGCTCCAGCTTCAACTACTAGGGGCCCCGCCAAGGACAGGCTGCAACAACTTTATGTGAAGAAAGGTGTGCTCCCCAAGCATCTGGATATCATGCATCGGATCTTCCGCAACACTCTCTTTCCTCGCATTGGCAACTTTGATGAGGTGCATGGTTATCTAGCTGAGATGCTTTTGCTTTGTGAGGAGGCTATGACTAAGGAGTCTGCCCCTCTTGATATTTCTGACGTGATGTTCAATGAGCTCTGGAATTGCATCATGAACCGCAAGGTTCCCATCTACGGGCCCTACTTGTTTGCCTATATTCGCCAGAGGTGGCACGACGTCTATTTGATTGAGGAGTTCCACCTTCAGGATGATTACTTTGTGCATGATCCTATCAGGCTCCGCATCAAGGACAAATGGGCCAACCCATCCACTTCATCTCAGCACATGGACACTGACACAAAGACTGCTGCTGAAAGAGGCACCGCTTCTCGGTCCCACTCTTCTGCTATGCCATCTTGGGCAGTGAAACTGAAGGATAAAATGAAGACTCTCTTCTGTATGCAGGCCAAGGGACAGTATCAGACTCATGTGGCCCAGAAGGAGAACCGTCAGAGGCACAAGCGTGTCCTGAGGACACTTGATGTTGATATCTCCAGTGGGTCAGAGAACGACATCACTCCAGAGTCTGCTTGGATGCGGGCTCAAGGTTATCAGTGGTCTAATCCAAAGGAGGAGGCGTCTCAGGAGGACAATGAGGAGGAGCAGGACGATCCGGATGCCACGGACGAGTCTGGGGATGATGAGGACGAGGAGTGACCACCTGTGTCATTAGGTGTGCGCCTTTTGGTGTCTTGTGCCAAAGGGGGAGAGAGTCTAGGAGCTGGATTTGAGATTTGAGCTTTGCTTATCTTATCGTGTTTGCTTTGAACTTGGTTTGCTTTTATTTGCTATCTGTGCTTTGTGTGATGTGAGACTTGAACTAGTGTGAGATTTATTTCTATCATATGCTGTGAGTCATATGCTCCTTATTTTTCTATACAACTATCTTTATGTTCACATGCTATTCACTGTGCAAATCCGGTATTGTCATCAATCCACCAAAAAGGGGGAGATTGTTAGGGCATAGTTTATGCCTAAGTAATTCTGGTGATTGATGACAGTAACGCAAAGGACTAATCGTGTGTGTTAAGATTACAGATAACACATGTCAACGGCACAAGACAACTCGCCCCCTCTTTCCATGGAACAGAAGCACGGTGTACTGTATGATTCTCCTTCTTTGAGTCATAGGAACGCCGTACTATTAAGAGAGGACCCGTAGTGGAAAGGTTTGGGTGGAATAAATTTTGCACGCACACACTTTATCTCCTTTCCCCTTACCTACAACTTTGGAGTTGTTCCCGCCTCTGTTTTTATCTCATCTAAGCAAAAGGTCTCTCAGCGGTAGTACCGCTGTGCCTAGTGGTAGTACCGCTAGTGCTGGCGGTAGTACCGCCCCTGGTCAGCGGTAGTACCGCTCGAGGAGCTTAGTACCGCCTTCCTAGCGGGTGTACTTCGACGGACCTTTTTGCGAAGACTTTCTTGGCGGTGGTTGGCCCGGTAGTGCTTATGCACTACCATGGGCGCAGCGGTAGTACCGCTGCAGCCAGCGGTAGTACTGCTAGGCTCGGGTTGTGAGTGGGAAAACGGTTGGATTCCCCCCCCCCCACTATATAAGGGGTTCTTCTTGCTGTGGAACCCTACCTTTGACCCTCCCAAGCTCCATTGTTGCTCCCTAAGCTCAAAAGTGCCCGATCTCTCTCCCTAGCCAATCAAACTTGTTGATTCTTTAGGGATTGGTTGAGAAGGCCTAGATCTACACTTCCACCAAGAGAAAAGTTGATTCCCCCACCAATCCCTTGCGGATCTTGTTACTCTTGGGTGTTTGAGCATCCTAGACGGTTGAGGTCACCTCGGAGCCACATTCCATTGTGGTGAAGCTTCATGGTCTTGTTGGGAGCCTCCAAGCTTTGTGTGGAGTTTGCCCCAACCTTGTTTGTAAAGGTTCGGTCGCCGCCTTCAAGGGCACCTATAGTGGAATCACGGTACCTTGCATCGTGTGAGGGCGTGAGGAGAATACGGTGGCCCTAGTGGCTTATTGGGGAGCATTGTGCCTCCACACCGCTCCAACAGAGACGTACTTCCTGTCAAAGGGAAGGAACTTTGGTAACACATCCTCGTCTTCATTGGTTCCACTTGTGGTTATCTCTAACCTTTACTTCGTGTATGCTTATGCTGTTGTCTATCTCTTACTTGTCTTAGTAGTTCTTGTTGTTAGCTTCATATAGGTTCACCCCGTTGTTGCTATTTTTGTGAACCCGTATGTTGCTTACCCTAACTTGCTAAGATTAATTAAAAAGTGGTCGTTGCCTATTCACCCCCCCCCTCTAGTCAACCATATTGATCCTTTCAAGTTTAAAGACAACCCTATGGATCCTGCCGGTTGCCGTAGCATCGACGTGCAAGTCGATATTAACTATTACAACATGATCATCTCGTACATCCAATATATCACATCATGTCTTTGGCCATATCACATCACAAGCATACCCTGCAAAAACAAGTTAGATGTCCTCTAATTTGTTGTTGCATGTTTTACGTGGCTGCTATGGGTATCTAGTATGATCGCATCTTAATTACGCAAAAACCACAACGAAGATGTGCAAATTGCTATTTAACCTCTCTCCAAGGACCGCCTTAGTCAAATCCAATTCAACTAAAGTTGAAGAAACCGACACCCGCCAGTCATCTTTATGCAACGAGTTGCATGTTGGTCGATGAAACCGGTCTCTCGTAAGCGTACGAGTAATGTTGGTCTGGGCCGCTTCAATCCAACAATACCGCCGAATCAAGAAAAGACTAAGTAGGGCAGCAAATCAGACATCAACGCCCACAAAAACTTTTTTGTTCTACTCGAGATTACATCTACGCATGAACCTAGCTCGTGATGCCATTGTTGGGGAACGTTGCATGGGAAACAAAAAAATTCCTACGCACACGAAGACCTATCATGGTGATGATCATCTACGAGAGGAAGATTGGATCCACATACCCTTGTAGATCACTAAGCGTAAGCGTTAATAAACGCGGTTGATGTAGTGGTACGTCTTCACAATCCGTCCCATGATCCGTCCCACGAACCATCTCTTGATCCGTCCCACGATCCGTTCCGATCAAGTATCGAACGGACGGCACCTCCGCGTTCCGCACACGTACAACTCGATGACAATCTCTGCCTTCTTGATCCAGCAAGAGGGGGCAGAGAGGTAGATGAGTTCTCCAGCATGACAGCGTGGTGGTGGTGGTGATGGTGCTATTCCAGCTGGGATTCGCCTAAGCACCGCTGAAACTAGAGGAGAAACAGATCTAGAGAGACAGAGGGCAGCACGTGGCTGTTTTGTGTTGTGTCTAAAACCGTCAAAACCCTTAGTATATATAGGAGGAGAGGAGGGAGAGGGCTGCGCCCTAGGTCAGCCTTTCTCTTCCCTTGCGCAAGGGAGAGGAGGAGGAGTCCTACTCCAATCCTATTTGGAGTAGGATTCCTCCTTCCCACTTGGAAACTCTTTCCACCTTGTTTTTTTCCTTCTCAAACCTTATGGGCCTTAGTGGGAACTTATTCCAGCCACTAGGGGATGGTTTATCTCTTCCCACAGCCCATGAGACCCCTTGGGGGCATGACACCCCTCTTGATGGTCTCCGGCACCCCTCCCGGTACTCCCGGTACACTACCGATGAGCCCGAAACTTTTCCGGTGACCAAAACAGGACTTCCTATATATCAATCTTCGTTTTCGGACCATTTTGGAAACCCTCGTGACGTCTGGGATCTCATCCGGGACTCCGAACAACCTTCATTCACCAACACATATAACTCAACTATACCAAAACTTCACTGAACCTTAAGTGTGCAGACCCTACGGGTTCGAGAAGTATGCAGACATGACCTGAGACACTCTCCGGTCAATAACCAACAGCGGGACCTGGATGTCCATATTGGCTCCTACATATTCTACGAAGATCTCTATCGGTTGAACCTCTATGTCAAGGATTCATATAATCTCGTATACTATTCCCTTTATCCTTCGGTATGTTACTTGCCCGAGATTCAATCGTCGGTATCTCCATACCTAGTTCAATCTCGTTACCGGCAAGTCTCTTTACTCGTTCCGTAATACAAGATCCCGTGACTGACTCCTTTGTCACATTGCTTGCAAGGCTTGTTGTGATGTTGTATTACCGAGTGGGCCCCAAGATACCTCTCCATCACACAGAGTGACAAATCCCAGTCTTGATCCATGCCAACCCAACAGACACCTTTGGAGATACCTGTACAGCACCTTTATAGTCACCCAGTTACGTTGCGACGTTTGATAACCCACAAGGTATTCCTACGGTGTCCGGGAGTTGCATGATCTCATGGTCATAGGAATAGATACATTGACATGCAGAAAACAGTAGCAATAAACTAACACGATCATACGCTACGTTTATAGTTTGGGTCTTGTCCATCACATCATTCTCCTAATGATGTGATCCTGTTATCAAGTGACGACACTTGTCTATGGTTAGAAAACCTTAACCATCTTTGATCAACGAGCTAGCCAACTAGAGGCTTACTAGGGACACTGTTTTGTCTATGTATCCACACATGTATTTGTGTTTCCAATCAATACAATTATAGCATGGACAATAAACGATTATCATGAATAAGGAAATATAATAATAACTAATTTATTATTGCCTCTAGGGCATATTTCCAACAGTACGGCGGTCTTCAGCAGAGTCTGGATCTGCCGAATGCCTTTCCTAGCCGCGGAATCAGACGGCTAAATGGAATCAGCGATCTGAGTGGCCGTAGCCAAGTTCTGTAACGTGTGCGCATCACTTGAATGTTACGCGTGTGGTCGTTCGGAAACAACTATCTATGGTTGCGGTTGGAGCTAGTTGCTCCCTTGCCGCGCGGTCGTCGAGTGACCGTTGGGAGTCACTCAAGATGCTCACGCTCGACCAGTGTGGCCTGGTGCGTGGCCTCCAAGGCCAACTCCTCCGGGGTAGTCCTGGTGATGGGGGTGAGTAGAACTTCATCATTCCTATGCCCGGTCTCTTCCCGCTGCTCCCGAGTGAGGGGATTGGGGACATAGGCATCATTGTTGACGTTGTCGTGGGCTCCTCCATTCCGCCCGCGAGAACCGCCCGTGGAGTACCCAGGACGTCCTCCTCTAGTCGTGTCGGCCATCAGAATCTCTGCATCATTTCTGCTGCTCTCGCACATGGAATCGTCGAAAGACTCGTCGCCCGAGGAAGGAAAAAGGCCGAGGGTGGGCTCATCGGAGTTGAGCATGGCCACCTGTCCAGCTGTGGCCTATAACGCCATGGCATGTTTGATCCAACGTTGCAGCTGTGAGCGCCCGGAGCGCATGCGACGCACCGTAGAGAGACGAGGGGGTGTTGAGCAATACGGCACCGACGGCTGTCAGAGTAAGACTCCGTGCATCACCACACTAAAATGCGCCACGCCGCGAATGGGCAGCGTATCCATGTCCAGCGGCGCGTCATGCAGCCACACCGAATTGTCGGCGATGAAGTGGAGGGAACCGAAGAGGATCTCGCCGTCGAGTGCCATCATGATGACCAAAAAACTTGAATCTCCACCTGCACCAGAATTCGCTAGACGTGCAAACCCAAGGTGGGTGCCAACTGTCGAGGGGACGAGCCTGGCAATAGTACCAATGATACGAATGAGGGGGTCAGAGCCTAGCTACAGCCTACGATGCAAGTGTAACACTTGGATGTACGAGTTCAGACCCCATTCAGGAGTGGTAAAGTCCCTATGTCTCGAGCCCAAAGGCTTAGTGTTGCTTATCGGGGGGTGAATACACGGGGTGCTTAACCCTTTGCCCAGGAGCTCAGGTGTGGCTTATATAGAGTGTGTCATGACCGACCGAGTGCCATTACTAGGACATTAAATGAGAGTAATGACGTCAGCTATGCTTCCCTGGCAATGGCTCCAGAAAATTGTTGATCCTGCAATCTCTAGTGTTAGCTAGATGAATGCTTATGACAACAAACCTTCTCCTGCAACAACACCAGAAGAATGCTGCTAGCACTCCCCGACAATGAAACTGGAAGAATGTTGTTGATGGACCACCAGCACGTGGGTTCGAAGCAGTTTTCGAGGGTAGAGTATTCGACCCAATTTGTTGATAAGCCCGTCAGGAGGTGAGAGTATACTCTCAAGTATTATCAGCTAAATTTGTCAGATTCAACCACACCTGAAAGATTAGTATCTGCAAGCACATTAGCAAAAGCAAAGTAGTGAGTAACGACAGTGTAACGAGCAATAGCAGTAGCAAGTAGCAACAGTAGCAAGCGACAGCAGTAGCAAGTAGCAACAGTAGCAAGCGACAGCAGCAGCAGCAGTAGTAGTACCAGCAGAGAGCAAGACAAGTAACAGCAGTAGCAACAGTAGTAGCAGCAGCAGCAGAGCAAGACAAGTAACAGCGGTAGGACAAACTCGTAGGCAATGGGTCGGTGATTTGTTTGGATGATATTCATCATGCAACAACTATAACACGAAGAGATATGTGGCTAGCTCCCGTTCGTCAATGTGATGTAGGCATGCATTCCGTGTGTCGTCATACGTGCTTAGGGAAAAGAACATGCATGACATCTATTGTCCATCCCTCCCATGGCAGCAGGGTCCAAAAGGAAACTACGGGGTATTAAGGTTCTCCTTTTAATAAAGAACTGGACCAACGCATTAGCACTTGGTGAACACATGAACTCCTCAAACTATGGTCATGTCACGCCCAAGATGCGACCCTATCCTCAATTTGGCACGAGGGCCTCGTCAGGGATAGAAGCGCATCTCGTCGTATCGCAAGAATGGATATCGTTACAAGTACATGTACTGAAAAGAAGAGATATATATAGAGTTGGCTTACACTCGCCACAAGCTACATCAGAGTCTCATCAGTACATTACATATTCATCAAGAGTAAGAGCAGGGTCCGACTACAGACGAAAACAAACGAGAAAAGAAGAACGACGTCCATCCTTGCTATCCCAGGCTGTCGGCCTAGAACCCATACTAGATCGATGATGATGAAGAAGAAGAAGCAACTCCAAATGAACAATCAACGCGCTCGCGTCAAGTAACCTTTACATGTACCTGCAACTGGTGTTGTAGTAATCTGTGAGCCACAGGGGACTCAGCAATCTCATTTCCAAAGGTATCAAGACTAGCAAAGCTTAATGGGTGAGGCATGGTTAAGTGGTGAGGTTGCAGCAGCGGCTAAGCATATATTTGGTGGCTAAACTTACGAGTACAAGAAATAAGAGGGGGAAGATCTACGCATAGCGGACGGGAACTACGGATGATCAAATGAATGATCCTGAACACCTACCTACGTCAGACATAACCCCACTGTGTCCTCGATCGAAGAAGGAACTCACGAAAGAGACAGTCATGGTTATGCACACAGTTGGCATATTTTAATTAAGTTAACTTCAAGTTATCTAGAACCAGTGTTAAACAAAGTTTCCATGTTGCCACATAACCGCGGGCACGGCTTTCCGAAAAGATTTAACCCTCAGGGGTGCTCCAACTAGTCCATCACAAATTACCACAAGCCGCATAGAAATCCTCAATCACGAAGCTCGCGATCTCGTCGGATTCCCTAGTGGAAAACCTCAACTTTGAGATTACACAAAGCATCACCGGAATCCCGATGCACAAGATATCTCGTCAAAGGTAAAACTAATCCAGCAAGGCTACCCGGTGTGTCGACGAACCCGATCGGAGCCGCGTATCTCGTTATCAGGACACACCGTCTATGCATAGTGGATGATAGCCGAACCTCGAGTTGCCCCGAGGTGGCACCGCCGACTGCTAGGTGGGTGGACCAACACTCATGTGGAGCACTGGTCCGGGGGGTTGATTAAATTATCCTCGGGGTCCGGAAAGTCCCTATGCAATTTTATTAGATGATTAGGCAAATGTAGTACCAATGTTGGGCCTTGCCAGACCAGCTTTAATCTAAAACGAATTATCAAGGGGGTCCCCATAACAACATCGATCGTGTTAGGAGCGCTCATTTATGGAACATAACACCGGTAGCCGGAAACTAAGGGGGCAAAGGTGGAACAAAACACCAGGCTAGAAAGGCCGAGCCTTCCAAGTATATAGGTGCATTAAATTAAATAGCATTTAATAGGGTGATATAACAAGGAACCCATGTTATCACATGGAAGCAACTGCACCTGCAACTAGCAACGCTACACAGGGTTAAGCAAGCAGTAACATAGCCAATCAGTGGTTTGCTAGGTCGAACAGGTTGAAGGTTTCATGGCATTGTTGAGAGGCTGATATTTAACATGTGGTAGGCAACGAGACATAAACAACAGCAACAGTAAAACTAGCATGGCAATGATAGTAATGGTATCTGGGGAAATGGTCATCTTTCCTGAGATCCCGCTTGGAAGAAGAATGCCTCCGTGAAGCAGACGAACCGACGTAGTCGAACGGGTCCTCACAATCCGGCACGCTACGGAACTCTATCGAGACGAAGCAAACCGGAAACACGAATCAACACACGGAATTCACCACACGATGCACAACACAAATGATGCATGAGCAGCTGAAAACATGCAAGTCATGACATGACAATCCACACAATCAAACACTACACATTAAGTGAAGTTCAATATGCAACGAGTTGCATATTGACGAAACTCCACGTTAATTATTTAGTTCTATCCCGATTAGGTACACGGCAATATTAAATGTGGTTAAACATGGAAAGAGGTGAAGCATAATTAAACTAACTATCTAGGTATTTTAAATGAGGTCGGAAATGACATATAGCACCTCCGAGACGACCTCACATGTTAATTTACAATTTGTCCAGATCTGAACTAACACATCTAATTGGTTGTTAAACAGCAAAACAAATAGGTTCACGTGATTCTATGCGTCATTTCAAGTGATCTACACATAGAGATCATCTCCAACGGAGCTACGGATCAAAAGATACAAGCACCGCAAGATATGATGGCATGAATGCAATATGTGTGCAACGGCGGCTACGAGCACTTCAAAACATACAAACAGCAAGAGAAAATGAAACTACATGAGATTCTAAGCAAGTTTCATAGAGAACTCTCGGGCGAGGCGCCGGCGCGGATGGGCCTGCCCGGGCCCGATCTGGGCTCGGCGGGCCCGCGGCGGCTGGTGGATGGTGGGAGGAGAGAGAGAGAGTGGGGGGCTAGGGTTTCGGGTGCGAATCCCGAGGTGGAAGGGGGGCTGTCTAAAAATGCACATGGGGACTATTTATAGACAAATGGGGGGGGCTAGGTTAGCCGGAATTTCGTTCCGGATCCAACCGTGCGGTCGGATTCGGACGATTCCGAACGCGGGAACGGTTACGTGGCCGTGTAGAGGGGATATCCGGAGACGAGAGGGAGAACGGGCAGCGTGGCAACGATTTTTTAAACACCGACACACGCTCGACCGTAGACCGAATACGGTGCCGCTACGGTCGACCGTTCGGGTATCAGACGGACTCCAATCGCGACGAAATTCGACAGACGGCCTAGCTGTATTAAAATAAGACCGCACGTCAAATCTCAACCCGATCAGAGAAAGCTCTACGCACACTTTTAAAACAGGGTTTGGACGATGGCGCGGGCGCGTGCGAGTGCGGTCGGACTCAGAACGGACAACGACGAGAACCGTCAACTACTAACGGATGCAAGTTTTGAAAACTTGCGGCAATGGAGATTGCGATGCAATGCTGATGATGCGACAAAAGAAAATAGACACACGACGAAAACGAAAAGAAAAGGGGAATCTTCTGGAACGTCGGCATCGGATTGTCACAGGTCATCACCGGGAGTGGTTCCGGTTATTGTCACTCCGGGGTTGCCGGATCATAACACATAGTAGGTAACTACAACTTGCAAGATCGGATCTCAAACACACATATATTGGTGGTAACGTAATAATTTCAGATCTGAAATCATGGCACTCGGGCCCTAGTGACAAGCATTAAGCATGGCAAAGTAGTAGCAACATCAAATCTTAGAACATAGTGGATACTAGGGATCAATCCCCATCAAAACTAACTCGATTACATGATAGATCTCATCCTAGTCATCACCGCCCAGCGAGCCTACGAATAGATTACTCACGAACGACGAAGAGCTTCATGGAATTGGAGAGGGAAGAAGGTTGATGATGATGATGGCGATGATTTCCCCTCTCCAGAGCCCAAGACGGACTCCAGATCTGCCCTCCAGATGAAGAACAGGTGGTGGCGGCGCCTCTGTATCGAAAATGCGACGAAAACTTCTCTTTTTATTTTTTCTGGGACGAAAGACAACTTATAGAGCTGGAGTTGGGGGCGGTAGGTGCCTGTGGGCCCCACAAGCCTGCCCACCACCACCAGGGGGTGGTGGCGGAGCACGAGCTTGTGGCCCACTGGCCCACCCCCTGAGGTGGAACTTGGCGCAAATATTTTTGATATTTTCCAAAACTGCTCCCCGTAAATTTTCAGGATGTTTGGAGAACTTTGATTTCTGCACAAAAATAACACCAAGGCAATTCTGCTGAAAATAGCGTCAGTCCAGGTTAGTTCCATTTAAATCATGCAAATTATAGTCCAAAACAAGGGCAAAAGAGTTTGGAAAAGTAGATACGTTGGAGACGTATCAACTCCCCCAAGCTTAAAACCTTGCTTGTCCTCAAGCAACTCAGTTGACAAACTGAGAGAGAAAGAAAAACTTTGACAAACTCTGTTTGATATTGTTGTTGCAACTATGTCTAACTCATAACCAGAATTTCAGCAAGATCACAAGTTAACCACATAAGGAAATGACACAAAGGTCTCACGGTCAACTAATATCAATGGCATAATCAGCTAACGAGCAAATAATAATGAGTTTCAAATACCAACACTTCAATTAAAACAAGCATGAAGCAATATGAATAGGTGGTATCTCGCTAGCTCTTTCAGAGACTGCAAAACATAATGCAAAGCACTTTCAAAGATCAAGGGCTGACTAAACATTATAATTCATAGCAATGAAGATCCAGTCATAGTCATACTCAATATCAATCAAAAGCAAAGCATAAAAATGAGAGAGGTGCTCTCTAATTGGTGCTTATATAAGAGGAGGATGACTCGACAGGAAAAATAAATAGACACGCCCTTCGCAGAGGGAAGCATTGATTTGCAGAGGTGCCAGAGCTCAAGCTTTGAAAACAGAGATAATAATTTTGGGTGGCATGCTTTCATTGTCAATGCAATGACCAAGGGTTCTCAATATCTTCCATGCTACTCATGCTATAGGCAGTTCCCAAACAGAAAAGTAAAGTTTTAACTCCCCCACCACCAATCAATCACACTCCACGGCTAGCTGAATCCTCGGGTACCGTCCATACTAACATCAATCCGGGGGGAGTCTTGTTTTACAGTTATGTTTTTGATTTAAGCATGGAAATGGGCATCCCAAATACCGGCTCCTTTCTCGTGAAGGACTGTGAATAAACACATGTCGAGGATAACACTCCTAGCATGGAAGATACCAATAGCCCTCTGTCACCACATGAGCGGTTCGGGCATGCAAAACAGATTTATTTCTTGAAGGTTTAGATAATGGCACACGCAAATTTACTTGGAACAACAGGTAGATACCGCAAATAGGTAGGTATGGTGGACTCTCATGGAAAAACTTTTGGGTTTATGGAAGTGGATGCACAAGCAGCATTCCCGCTTAGTACAAGTGAAGGCTAGCAAAAGACTGGGAAGCGACCAACTAGAGAGCGACAAGAGTCATCAAGATGCAATGAGTTTGACTAACATTGAATGCAAGCATGAACAGGATATAAATCACCATGAACACGAACATCATAGAGGCTATGTTGATTTTGTTTCAACTACATGCATGAGCATGCGCCAAGTCAAGCCACTTGAAACATTCAAAGGAGAATACCATCCTATCATACTACATCACAGTCATCTCAAAATCTATGTTGGCAATCAAGACAACCCATTATAAGCTCTCAGCTAAATAAGCATGGCATCAGAAACTATGATCTCTAAGTTGTCATTGCAAACGTGGTTCTCTCACAACAAAGCTAAATCTGGGTCGATAAGCTAGTCATACTTACAAAAACAAAATAGATAGAGTTCATACCAGCTTTTCAGTCTCAGTCACTTCATCATATATCATCATTGTTGCCTTTCATTTGCACAATCGAATGACGAAAACGATAATAAGCGCATTGGACTAAGCTGAATCTGCAGGCAAACACAAAGGAGAAGACAAAATAATATGGTTCTTTGAAAGCTAAACAGGTAAGCATGTAAGAACCACTAAGCATTGTAACCAATATATTCTACCTTGACACAAAGAAAAAAGAAAACTATTTACACGGGAAAGCTCCCAACAAGCAAAAGAAGAAAGAAAAATCTTTTTGGGTTTTCTTAAAAGGACACAAACACAAGAAAACGAAAAGAAACTGGCATGGATAATACAGTGGCAAAGTGTAAACACCGGCTAACAGAGTGAAAGCATAAGCATGAATGTAAAGTCGGTGAGAACACGTACTCCCCCAAGCTTAGGCTTTTGTCCTAGCTTGGTCTACTCCCATGGATGATCCTGGCGAAACCCAAAGTCATAATGGGTGTTATATGGGAGTGCTGCAGCCACTGCCTGAATAGCTGCCTCACGAAGTCAAGCAGCAGTCGCCTCCCTCTCATACTCCTCTGCCTCTCTTATGGTTATGTAGTATCTACGTTTAACCTGAAAGTCAAAGAAAGTAGGAGCAGGAAGGGTAATATGGAAAACACGCTGCCGGTTAAATATCAAACGGTATAGGAGGGATCCATGATCTCTCTCAAGGAACCGGTAGCGTGTTAGAGCGACACGATCAAGGTAGGCTCTATGGAGAGGAGGGTCTTCTGGACGGATGGATACTCCAAGAAAATTTGCTAAGCGTGTAGCATAAACTCCACCAAAGAAATCCCCCTCACTTGCATTTTTATTCAGCCTCCTTGCTATAATAGCTCCCATATTGAAGCTCCTGTCACATGTTACTGCGCTCTTAAGGATACTAAGGTCGAAAGCGCATAGGTGACAATGCGCACCCTTGCCGTTAATGCACCTACCTATGAAGAGGGCAAGGTAGTGCAAGGTAGGGAAATGGATGCTTCCTATGATGGCTTGCGTGATATCTCTGGTTTCTCCAACAGTTATACTGGAGACAAAGTCTCTGACCAAAGACTTAGGAGGATCAATAACACTACCTCCATCGGGTATCTTTCAAATCCTATTGAAATCCTCCAGACCCACGGTATAGGATTTATCGTACAGATCAAATAGTATGGATGATTCACGGCCAACTAAAAATTTAAATCTACGCACGAAAGAGGCAGTGAGCATAACATACTGGTCACATTTATCTGAGAGGAATTCTTCTAACCCGGCATTGTGGACAAGTGCATCAAACTCATCCTTGAAGCCTGCTTCGATCATGAACTCATCGGAAGGCCATTCACATGGTTGCATCGGTGCATCTCTTAGTTGAAAAGGTTCGGGCTCCCGAAAGGAGAGACGAGGACCCTTCTTACTTGAGGAACCACCATGAAACTTCCTCCTGAACATAATTTCCTTTTGCTGAAATTTTTGAAGTTCAAGAGAAAATTGAATGAGGACCAACCATACCTTGTAGCAACTACTCCTACTAGTGCCTAGAGATCGTATCACGTGCTAAAACTACTTGGGACCAATTAAAATCAACATTTCTAGCTCAAGAACAGGGTCACCAAGGTAGCAAGAATTTGCGAAGGATAAAGCACTAGAGCAAAAACTAATTGGACCAATGGAGGAGTCACTTACCAAGGAGCAATTTCCCCAAAACGGTTCGGAGAATGGTGCCTTGAGAAAGAGATCGAAAATCACAGCCAAATGAGCAAGAACACGGGTTTGAGCTGCGAAACAATTTTTTCTGGAGGTGGAAGAAGAGGCTGGGAGCTGGAATGAGTGGAGGGGATGCCTGTGGGCCCCACAAGCTTGCACCCCTCCACCAGGGGGGTAGGTGGCGGTGGCGGGCTTGTGGCCCACTGGTCAGGCCCCCTGGCCAGCTCTCAGGCCCAGCAATTTTCAAAAATTCCAGAAAAAATCATACTAAATTTTCAGGACCATCGAAGAACTTTTATTTTCGAGGTATTTTTCTCCGGGAAGCTAAAACAGAAAACAGGAAAAGCTAAACTAATTCTATCATTTTTCTTCTAAGCAACAGAAAATGAAGACTCAAAACAGAGGTATGTGACTCTCTGATTCATCCGTTTCATGGTCATCGAAAGAAATCCGTCAATGGGATTGATCAAGTCCTTGTGACAAAACCTTCTCTAATCGCAAGAGAGAACGGAGAATTTTCGAATAGCCACTAAGTCACCTCAATGGGGATATGAATATCCCCAACAAGCATATCATACTTCATCTTGACACGAGGAATAGGGCATTCAAAGCTCCCAATAAGAATCGATGAAGTCTTTTCAATAGCATTGATGCAATGTACTGGATATCGTTTCTTCGAAAAGTGCACTGTGTGCTCATTACCGTTGACGTGGAAAGTGACATTGCCTTTGCTGCAATCTATAACAGCCTTTGGGGTGTTTAAAAAGGGTCTTCCGAGGATGATAGCCATGGCATCGTCCTCGGGAATATCCAAGATAACAAAGTCTGTTAAGATAGTGGTATTAGCAACCACAACAGGCACATCCTCGCAAATGCAGATAGGAAAAGCAGTTGATTTGTCGGCCATTTGTAGAGAAATTTCAGTGGGTGTCAACTTATCCAACTCAAGTCTACGATAAAGAGAGAGCGACATAACACTAACACCGGCTCCAAGGTCACATAAGGCAGTTCTTACGTAGTTTCCTTTAATGGAGCAAGGTATAGTGGGCACTCCGGGATCACCAAGTTTCTTAGGAGTTCCACCTTTAAAAGTGTAGTTGGCAAGCATGGTGGAGATCTCAAGATCTGGTATCTTCCGTTTATTAGTCACGATATCTTTCATGTACTTGGCATACGGAGACATCTTGAGCATATCAATTAACCGCACCTGCAGAAAGACGGGTCTTATCATCTCAACGAAGCGCTCAAAATCCTCATCATCCTTTTTCTTGGATGGCTTAGGAGGAAAGGGCATAGGTCTCTGAACCCATGTCTCTCTTTCTTTACCATGATTCCTAGTAGTAAAGTCATTCTTGTCGTATCTCTTAGGTTGTGGATTATCAGGATTAACCGTAGGTTCAATCTCCACATCCTCGTCATGGCTAGGTTGTGCATTATAATGAACATCACTGTCCACATTGTCACCAGGTTCATGTTCATCACCTGATTGTGTTTCTGCATCAGACGCAGAAATATCATTAGGTTCTTCAGGTGTGATAGTATTTGGTGAACTGGCGTGCATGTTTCTATCATCCTTCTTCTTCTCCTTAGGATGACTAGGTGTATCAGCATTGATTCCTTGAGAATCTTGATCAATTCTCTTAGGATGACCTTCAGGATACAAAGGTTCCTGAGTCATTTTGCCTCCTCTAGTAATGACTCTGATAGAGTTGTCATTTAATTCATTGAGCAAGTCATTCTGAGCTTTAAGTACTTGTTCTACCCGAGTAGTAATCATAGAGGCATGTTTACTCAAAAGCTTCAGAGCATTGATATTTCTGTCTACACAATCACTTAAATGGCTAAGCATACGAGTACTTTGTTCCAAATGTCTGCTAACATAATCATTGAAACTCTGTTGTTTGGCAACAAAGTTGTCAAATTCATCAAAGCATAGGCTAGCAGGTTTATCAAAAGGAATATCACTCTCATCAAACCTACGCAGAGAATTCACTTCTACTACCTGTATCGGGTTATCGAGACCATGGATCTCTTCGATAGGTGGTAGATTTTTGACATCTTCAGATCTAATGCCTTTCTCTTGCATAGATTTCTTGGCTTCTTGCATATCTTCGGGACTGAGGAATAGAATACCTATTTTCTTAGGAGTTGGCTTAGGAGGTGGTTCGGGAATAGTCCAAGCATTGTCGTTGATCAAGAGGTTATTTAGTAGAGTCTCAGCTTGTTCTACAGTTCGTTCCCTAAAAACACAACCGGCACAACTATCTAGGTGGTCTCTAGAGGCATCGGTAAGTCCGTTATAGAGGATATCAAGTATCTCGTTCTTCTTGAGAGGGTGATCGGGCAAAGCATTATGTAGCTGGACGAGCCTCCCCCAAGCTTGTGGAAGACTCTCTTCTTGGAGTTGAGCAAAGTTGTATATTTCCTGCAAGGCAGCTTGCTTCTTATGGGCAGGGAAATATTTCTCACAGAAGTAATAGACCATCTCCTGGGGACTACGCACACATCCAGGAGCAAGAACCAGGCTTTAGCATCATCCTTTGGAGAGAAAGGAAACAACTTAAGGATATAGTAGTGGCGGATCTTCTCCTCATTAGTGAAAAGGTTGGCTATTTCGTATAGTTTGGCAAGATGGGCTATGACCGTCTCAGACTCATAACCGTGAAAAGGATCAGATTCGACTAGAGAGATTATCTCAGGGTCGACAGAGAATTCATAATCCTTATCGGTGACAAAGATAGGCGAAGTGGCAAACTTCGGATCATTTTTCATCCTAACTTCCCGAGATTTTTCCTTCCACTTGAGGATTAATTTCTCAGCGTCATAGGCATCCTTACACGCAAGAAAATCATCAGCTATCTCTCCCTCCACAACGTAACCCTCGGGTATATCAGGCAATTCATATCTAGGAGAGCTAGATCTAGCAGGAGCAAAAGCAGGTTCTATCTCAATAGCATCGGCAATTTCAGAAGCATCAAGAGCATTGGGAGTAAGTCTAGCAATATGAGCATCAAGGAACACTCCTAGTGGAACATCAGGCAAAATAGCATCTCTAGCATCATCAGGCAAAGCAGTATCAAGCATAGCATCTCTAGCAGTATCAGGCATAGCATCTCTAGCAGTATCAGGCATAGTATCAAGCATAACATCTCTAGCAGTAGTATCAAGCACAGCATCTCTAGCAGTAGTATCAAGCATAGCATCATCAGACATAGTATCACAAGCATTATCAAGCACATGCGACATATCAAGATTTCTAGCAGGAGGTGAAGTCACAAACTTACTCATAACTCAAGGTGAATCAAGTGCAGAGCTAGATGACAATTCCTTACCTCCCCTCGTAGTTGAGGGCAAGACTTTGGTCTTCGGATCCTTCAGATTCTTCATATTGATCAGCAGATATAAATCCCAAGTGACTCAAAGAATATAGCAATACCTCCCCGGCAACGGCGCCAGAAAAATGCTGACGTCAGCTGTGCTTCCCTCGCAATGGCTCCAGAAAAGTGCTGATCCTGCAATCTCTAGTGTTAGCTAGACGAATGCTTATGACAACGAACCTTCTCCTGCAACGGCCCCAGAAGAATGCTGCTAGCACTCCCCGGCAATGAAACGGGAAGAATGTTGTTGATGGCCCACTAGCGCGTGGGTTCGCAGTAGTTTTCGAGGGTAGAGTATTCGACCCAATTTGTTGATAAGCCTGTCAGGAGGTGAGAGTATACTCTCAAGTATTAGCAGCTGAATTTGTCAGATTCAACCACACCTGAAAGATTAGTATCTGCAAGCACATTAGTAACAACAAAGTAGCGAGTAACGACAGTGTAACGAGCAATAGCAGTGGCAAGGAGCAGCAGTAGTTACAGCAGTAGCAAGTAGCAACAGTAGCAAGCGACAGTAGTAGCAGCAGCAGCAGAGCAAGAAAAGTTAACAACAGTAGCAACAGTAGTAGCAGCAGCAGCAGAGCAAGACAAGTAACAGCAGTAGGACAAACTCGTAGGCAATGGGTCGGTGATTTGTTTGGATGATATTCATCATGCAACAGCTATAACACGGAGAGATATGTGGCTAGCTCCCGTTCGTCAATGTGATGTAGGCATGCATTCCATGTGTCGTCATACGTGCTTAGGGAAAAGAACTTGCATGACATCTATTTGTCCATCCCTCCTGTGGCAGCGGGGTCCAAAAGGAAACTATGGGATATTAAGGTTCTCCTTTTAATAAAGAACCGGACCAACGCATTAGCACTTGGTGAACACATGAACTCCTCAAACTATGGTCATCACCGGGAGTGGTTTCGGTTATTGTCACTCCGGGGTTGCCGGATCATAACACATAGTAGGTAACTACAACTTGCAAGATCGGATCTGAAACACACATATATTGGTGGCAACATAATAATTTCAGATCTGAAATCATGGCACTCGGGCCCTAGTGACAAACATTAAGCATGGCAAAGTAGTAGCAACATTAAATTTCAGAACATAGTGGATACTAGGGATCAATCCCCATCAAAACTAACTCGATTACATGATAGATCTCATCCTACTCATCACCGTCCAGCGAGCCTACGAATAGATTACTCACGAATGACGAAGAGCTTCATGAAATTGGAGAGGGAAGAAGGTTGATGATGACGATGACGACGATTTCCCCTCTCCGGAGCCCAAGACGGACTCCAGATCTGCCCTCGAGATGAAGAACAGGTGGTGGCGGCGCCTCCGTATTGAAGACACGACGAAAACTTCTCTTTTTATTTTTCTGGGACGAAAGACAACTTATAGAGCTGGAGTTGAGGACGGCAGGTGCCTGTGGGCCCCACAAGCCTGCCCACCGCCACCAGGGGGTGGTGGTGGAGCAGGGGCTTGTGGCCCACTGGCCCACCCCCTGAGGTGGAACTTGGCGCAGATATTTTTGATATTTTCCAAAACCGCTCCCCGTAAATTTTTAGGACGTTTGGAGAACTTTGATTTCTGCACAAAAATAACACCAAGGCAATTCTGCTGAAAACAACATCAGTCCAGGTTAGTTCCATTCAAATCATGCAAATTATAGTCCAAAACAAGGGCGAAAGAGTTTGGAAAAGTAGATACGTTGGAGACGTATCAAGTAACTATAGATGTTACTGGAAACTGATGCCTTAACTAGGGACGTTACATGTAACGTTCGTCTTGACAACACATCATGTGAGATGTAAAGTCTCTAGTCGTTGCGGTCCTTTCGTCGTCCACACCTGTCCTTGGTCTGAGTGTTGCAGTGCGTTCGACTAACTGGTGGTTGGTCGAGTGACTCCGTACGTCCGAGTGAAACTTGAGTTGCATCGGTAGCTTTGAAAATTTAGTGACCGTGTGGGGGCCCTAGGTGGGTCCCGGATGGCAGGTCCATGACCCTAACCTTTAGTAGGTAACCCTATGAGTCGTCACTCTGGTCGATTAACCTACAGTCGCCGCCCTCCCAAATCCAGCCGTCATCGCCCTCTTCCGCCCATCCAAATCCAATCGCCATCGCCTCTTCCAGCCACACGAACCCACAACGTCGTGGCTCTGTTATCCAGTTGCAGAAGCTCAGTTGCACAAAACGGTCATGAAATACAAGCTGAGTTACAGAAAACAGACATGGCTTCACGGAGGCGGAAATGATTTCGATCGTCTAATCAAGTCACGGTAGGACGGACACGGAGTCGGCCGACGCTCGCGCGACATCGGCCGGCAGGAGGTAAGCTTTTTAGTTTTTAGATAGGAAAAAACTCAATTGTTAGCTTTGAGCTCTCTAGAAAAATAAAATAAAAAGAGAAGGAAAAACACTCACATACACGAAGGACTCGAGCATAGGAAAAGCCAGATCTCGCGTGTCCCGCGGCTGTGACAGCCACCAGCCCACCACCACCAGAGGACTAAGCAGGCAGCATCAGCGGCAGCGGATCGCGAGAGCGGAGGAGCAGCAGAAGGAAGGAGAGGGGAGAACGATGCTGCCCACGACGGCGTCCAAGGGCCGGGGGGCCGCCCGCTCCGCCCCGCCGCTCTTCGGTCCGTATCTCCGCCGTATTGTCAAGGTTGGTACTGGTCTCCTCCTCCTCGGAATCCACATTCATTCCGCTGGATCTCTTCGCCATGCACACGGTGCTGATCTGGGGTACGGGTTTGCAAGGTTGCGTGGTGCTTCAGCTGCTGCGATTTGCGGGCCTGATGCCACGAAAACCTCGAATCTCGTTAGGGTTTCATATGTCGCAGAAATGCGGGTTTGCCTAAGGTAGGATGAGTACCACATAGGAGGGATCTTAGGAAGTTTGGTTCAGTTTCTGCTACCTGGGGGACGTTTGTGGTGTGGATTCCCCACACCCTCAGTGTAGCAATTACGAGAGTCTAAGGGGAGGTGAGGTCAGTAGGCGAGTTCGAGGACGCATAGTTCAATCTACTTACAGATTTCCAGGCTATCTGGTTGAGTTTGCGCATTACTCCTCACCAATGAGCCGGGAGCTGATTTAGTTATTTGATGTTATTGAATTTACCTAATCCTTGATGCATTAATCAATGGGTTTAGAAAGGGGTGTCACCTTGGATTCAAGACTGTCTAACTTGACCTTAAAGGGTAGGTTCATGTGCTTTGTTCTTGATCTGGGATATTGGTATATTTTGATTGACTATTGGGATTTTTTTAGCTATCTCGTGTGAATTTGGGAACTGAGTATAATTACTTCACCTGAGTTGTACATTTATATGCACCGCAGAGTTGTCAAGGTTATTGCTCATATGTGTTGTTTCCTCTTAATAATTTAAACTGGGGCTCAATTGTTACAATAAGAGATTTCTTAAAACCTTCCTACACATTCAGGGAATTAAAATAAACAACCTAGTCAAAGAAAAAAAAACACTTATGAAATCTGAACATTATATGTAGATTGTTGTAGAATTGAGTTTGTCATGATGCTTGGATTTTTGAAGTTGTGTTCTAGCACAGATTGTGGGCATCCAATGTGATTAGAACAGTTACATTGCTTCATTGCAATAGTACGAGGGTCAAACTTATTTCTGTCGTATTCATCGTTTCCTTTACAGCTTTACTTGTGGTTCTGTAATTCAGTTTGTTACTAAGTCATAACTATGCTTCCTAAAGTAGCACCTCTGGCAAGAATTGTTCAGTATGCAGCCTAAAGATAGCACACACACTTTAGATGATTCTACCTGTTTATTAAATAGGCCCCTGCATTCAAAATATGAGGCAGAAGTCTTTAAGTTAGTTTCAAATATGAGATATACATGCAAACATCATGAACTTCTAACTCTTTTGCCTTCGTTTATCTTCCTCCCTCCCTTTATCACTTATGGACGAACAATCACATTAAGTCACTGCTATTCTCTCTTATTCCAAATACCCCAAGACATTAACAAAAGGATATCATGGTCATTTCCCTCAACCCCCCGCCCCCATGTTATCCAAGGCTGGAATGTGTAGCTTTGTTTGTGGGATGAATGTTCCAATTTTCGCTGTTCTGTAGAAATAGCAAACTTAAGTTAATACGTAAACTTGACCTGCCGATCCACTAATACGAAACCTAATTGGAGACTATCCTGACCATTTTGTGCTTCATTGTTTAGCTGCCCTGAATAACTAAGGAAAATGCTCAGATTTTCTTTCGTATGAGCCTTTTCTGGCACTGTTTGTACATATCCCAATGGGTTTGTAACGTGTTATCTCTTATAATTATGCATATATCAGTGATTCTTATGGTACTTTGGTCAAAGAATAATGTCATTGCTTTTCTCAACAGTGGCAGCAAATGGATATCGAATACACGTTTTGGCAAATGGTTCATCTTTGTACTTCACCAAAAGTAGTGTATGCATTCTGCTCTCAGTCCAGCTCTAAATACTTTGCATTAGCTATTATACCATAGTAATTGTTTTCTGCAGATATTCTCGTAGTGACACTAGCACCTCTTGCACACCGATGAATTGTTATCATCTAATTTCTCAATGCTAATGTCCCTACTTTCTAAGTTCGAATTGAAGGACGAGTGAAATAACATGATCGGTCAAGGCTTGAAAAACTTCATTCTAAGATTTTACAATCCAGACCATGACCACAACCAAAAACCTATCTGTCGACCACCTTATAACAGGACCTTCTTCTGACCCACTTATGCCTGCACACAAACCCTAGCTAGTTTTTTTTGCTAGGATTGAGGGTGGTAGCAGAGCTTAGCTAGGGTTAGAGTGGGCCCTACCCCCCCAGCTTCTAGAAATTTCCCATGATGTTAGCTCATATATAACATAATTTTAGATCACATATGACACACTATGTTAACTTGGCCCCCACTGTTTTGGCTCCTTCTAAAATCACGCTCAAGCTCCACCACTGCTTGAGGGCTACATCCTCACCTTCATTTCATCATTCAAAGCTCTATAGTTTTAAGATGAATGGTCGATTTCCAGTTTTCACTTTGATGTTGATTATATAGTTAGGCACCTGACTTGCTTTTGTCTATTTGCATGCACCATGTTGCGATTATGGAAGACAGCTACCAGCACACCAAATATCACAAGCGTACGTGGTCTACTTTTATCATTTCCTCAACGTAAATGTGTTTGCTGGAATTTGATTGATGGACTTACATACTATTGCAATTCTTTATCTGCATTTGATATTATGGCAGGTTCCTGATATCTGTATTCTTATTTACAGAAACAAAGAACCAGTGGGCTCGGGATGATCCTGCATTTATTGTCATTCTAATTCTTTTCCTTGTGTTTGCGACATCAGCTTACTGTGCAGCGTGAGTTCTTTATACCCTTCTTACCTCCGTCCCAAGGTGCTTCCCTGCACCCACTACCAATACTTGTGTTAGGCAAATCTAAGACAAGTAGTAATTCGGGATGGAAGGAGTATTATCTTTGTGATTCCCTTCTGTAGTGGGTGCAGGGAATATATCTCGGTGATGGCTTAAATCTAGCTTTTGTTTATAGTCTATTTTATATTCCCTCCGCCCCGAATTACTTCTCTCTGATTTGTCTAGATATGGATGTATCTTGACACGTTTTAGTGTTAGATACATCCGTAGCTAGACAAATCTAAGACAAGTAATTTGGGATGGAGGTAATATATTCTCATGGTTAATAGATTAATGTGTTCCTTTTATTTTTTGCTGTACCAACTTGTTGTCGTTTTTCCATCTTATTCAAAATGTTTGACCTCTTGTCTTTGTTCTTTAGGTTTGGAGAGAGTGCGCCCCATGCTGCTTTAACAATCATCTCGGTTGTGTTTGTCCATTTCTTGTTTGCTGGGCTAGTTTTGGCCACACTTTGCTGGTAAGTCTTCCATGTTGTAGACTTGGAACTTAAAGGCAACACTAACATCATGTTTTTGGTACTTCTCTCTGTCAGCGATCAGTTTGACTGTTTTTTTGTTTTGGTTGGGAGGTATTCCTCAACATGCAATGGAAGTCGAAGTATGTTGTAATGAGCTAGTGGCATAAAGTTTGGTTTCATGCTGACAATAGGTCTACTGCTATGACTTCTTATTTTTGAAACGCCTGCTTCTTCATCATTTACTCTAGAGGTGGTAGCAGCATTGTACTTCTCCCTTCACAAATATAAGATGTTCTAAGTTTTTTCTGATTTATATATGTACATTTTAGCATGATTGTTTACTCAATTCAGTCCGTGTGTAGTTCATATTGAAATATCCAAAGCATTTTATTTTTGTGAACAGAGGGGAGTAGTTTTTAATCAACATTTCTTGCATATGTTTACATTTTGCGGCGTAGTGTTCAATCAAATGCAGCACTAGTAGTGCGTAATGACTAAACTGTTAAATCTGTTAGAAAATACTCCCTCTGTACATAAATATAAGACGTTTTAGAGACTTATGTCCTCTAAAACGTCTTATATTTATGTACAGAGGGAGTACTTAGTACACATGCACATCTGTAAATGGAGAATATAAACTAACATTTGCTATGCTTCGATGCAGGTTTCTTACCAATTCTTATCTGAGGGAGGAACCTAATAGCCATGTGGTCGAACAGCGTGTCGAGTGGTAATTGTTCTATCTTCTTCTACCAATGCATTTTCTTTGAGTTGTATTTCACCATTTGGAGACGATTTCTGTTTTTTAGCATCACTGAATTAACTCCTAGAACATTTTAAGCTAACAGAATAGTTCAATGAAATTCACAGACCCATCATAGCATGTTTCTGTAATTTCCATTGAATGTCAACTCCTGTTCAGTTATCTTGTGTTCACTAGTAGCAAAGTTAAGAGATCATAGTTGCTTCTTCCAGTACTTTGTTCTTGAGGTCATGATCAGTATCTGTAGTTACGAAAAAAATATACATTTGCAGGCTGTATGCATTTGATGTTCACTGCAACTCGTTCTTCCCTGCATTCGTCATCCTATATGGTAATAATTAAGTACTTATTCTCTCTACCTGAAATTAGTTCTAGCATTTATGGTAGTGTATCTGATAATTTCTCTTCTCAGTGCTTCAATACTTTTTGTCGCCTCTGTTGATCGCACATGGATTCTTGCCTGCCCTATTATCAAACCTCCTGTTCATGGTGGCAATTTCTTATTATCACTATCTGAACTTCCTAGGATATGATGGTAAGCTTAGGCTAATCTTTACTTTGACTTTATTGTATGTGGGTTTTAAGACTGTCCTAACAAAAGAAGCGATCTTTGCCTGCAGTTCTTCCATTTTTGGACCGAACAACATTTTTCTTGTACCCGATTGGACTTGTCATCATTCTATCGCCACTCAGTAAGTGCATTTTATACAGAACCAAGTTTTCCCCTCTGACAAATCATCTTACATATTTTCCTTTTGTCTTGTAGTGATACTCGTAGGGTTTAATCCAACACGATACTTTCTGAGCTTGTACTTCCGGTAAGAGTGGTAACTAGTACGTTAAGTAAAAGAAGACTGGTGACAAAAACTAATGGCAGATTGGGACATACAGTTTGAAATAGCATCTTAGATCTCTTGTGCTATCGGGGAAGATCGAGCTTCAGAAAAGCTCAGAGCATATTTGGTGCCTGCGGAAGGCCATCAGCGAGCGCCTTTTGAATGACGTCCATTTTGGTGCCAACTTGTTCATATATGTGTTGTTTCCTTTGATTCAAGCCCAAGGACTGTGTACAATTTTATTGTGAAGTATAGTATCATATTAAATTGGCATCAACATTGCATGTGATCTTCCTTCCATCAGCTTCTTTTGCTTGCCATCCTCTCCTCTTTTCTCACCACCAACAATTTTAGAGGTATACGTAGGTCTGGATTGTTCCTTTGCACTTCCGATGGTACTTGCCTGGTCTTCACTATTTTCCTGGCTAGTTAATGTTTTTGAAGCGACAGCTATGCCACTTGTGTCCCCTCAAAAAAAAAAAAACTATGCCAGTTGTGCCAATTTTTGCCCTCGTACAGCCAAGCGGTTTACAATACAGGAAATGTTATAAATCTGGCAGATCGCATGCTCGCGTCCGCCCTCTTCTATGCATGCCAGGTGACTTATGACCATCATCATAAGTTTTTGCAACTAGCATATTGTTGTAATTTCTGATTGCAACAATGACTTTGTTGCAGGATCTGGAACACAACAGTACAACGACGTGACTTAGATTACAATAGTACAACGATTTAACGTTTCTGCAACATAATCTCAGTTGCAAAAAAAATTCTGCAACAAGACTTCAGTTGTAAAAAAAATCTGCAACAAGACCTTCGTTGCAGAAAAAACTACAACAATACTTAAGTTACAAAAATGAAAAAGCATCTCTGCCACTCCACGCGTCTCATCTGACGGCTCGTGAGCCGACGGATATTCTATACGCGTAGCAGGCCCCTTACAATACACCAGCGGACTTTTTTTTTTGTGTGTGTCTGCCAAGTTTTGGGTACGAGTGCGAGAGTAACTGTGTGTTGGAGCATCTCCAGACCCGCTCATCCTCAAAATGGATACGCTATTTGTATGCGTACTGGTTGGACCAGTCTGTGAAAATAGATGTGGGAGCCATTATTTGTGCGTGAACTGGTTTCGATCAATGTGGAAATAGATGCAGGAGCCGAATGTTCGTAAGGTTTGGTCATTTCATTTCAAATGCGTATTGATACGAGCAAAGTATAGAGTGGTGTTCATAGCACCTGACCACAAACAAAAAGAGGTGGATGTTTATATTTTTTACATGCGCCCAATCACTAAAGTATCAGTCTGTGCCAAAAAAATAAAAAAACTGACATTTTTGCCATGCTAGATAGGATATCTGAGCGTCCACACTCACTTGTTGAACTGCTAGGCGGCATAGAAGTAGGGATGATATTATTGTTTCAGCCAAGACATCGCGTGCATGAATGATCGATGGCGGCACCCCTCTCCATGTGTTCTAGGCCTCACCTGATCCTTGCTGCCGTCCTCCCTGTGTTCCAGGCCCACCTGATACCTGTACCTTGTTTGCGGCCACCTTTGTCGCCCACCTCTTTATTATTTGCCTTATTTTTGAGGCGACGAGTTTGCCGGTGAGGTGATGGTTTGCTGCGTCGCTGAATTGATCTTTCGGGTGCTCGTCTTCTCCGGATACTCCACTTCTTCTGTCTCTGATAATTGTTCGTACTAGTCTATGTGGAGATGATGACGAAAACATGGGGAATTGAGGGTGGGGAGTGGCGGGATGGTAGCGGAGAGGGTGAAGAAAGAGGGAGGGGGGGGGGGGGGTGTTGATGCAAAAACAGTGCAACCGACTTCAAATGCGCGGGCTCTTGCCTCGATTTTGGGTGAGTTGGGGGTGTCAATCCTACGTGTCCGATGTTCAGACTCCGCAAAGTCTCTCTGGTTTTCTTTTGGTTTCCACGTAAAAACCGAACACCTGGATTGATCCGGGGACAAATACAAGACGACGTTGGATGGCTCGTGGCGTTCAGACAACTCGGTCCGGATGGTTATGGGAGGTTTGGAAGTCCGTGTTGGAGATGCCCAAACCCCCCTATCTAGGCGAACAATCCATGAAATGTCGAGATCATTTCCAACTAGACCCCTAACCCCCCTTAGTTTGGACACTGTCTCGACAAAAAGGAATCCATATTTACTCTGTTAGTTTGGCAACCCATATGTTGGACATGCTTGGGGTTGTTTAGATGCGTGTGTCACGTTGGACCTGACATACATGACCTACTCCAATTCGGTCTCATTAATCATTGACCTCATCGTGCCCCCTTGTCTGCTTCGGACATCGTTGCCATCTTGGACGCCGCCTCGGTACGTCCTGCTTCGCCCGCCATACAACTCGTCCATCATGTGTTCGAGGCAATATCTAAGCTATTTTTAAAGCCCCTTTTGCACATTTGTAGGGACATGATGGATTAGTTGGAGGATGAGTTTGCTTAAGTGAAGGTTGATGAGTTTATTTACAAGGAGTTCATCAATTTCTTGTCATTGGACAATGATGACGACAAGGATGAAGAGTTGATGAGAATCCTCAAACAAATGGAGAAGAAATAGGAGCATGTTCTCAACTTCAAGGGTTCAATTATATATAAGATAGTCGTTACATGGGATAGGATAAACGGCCATACAGATCTTCACAACGACTACTATCACAAGGGCTTTTCACGGCGTCGCTTCTCGATGCACATGCATTTTTTTCTTGCGCATAGTGGAGGTTGTGAAGGATTATGGTCCCGGCTTCACGCTAATAAAGGATGCATGCGGAACATCATCACCTCCCCCTCTTCAGAAATGGACCGACACAGTGAGGATGCTTGCATTTGCATGGTACAACTGAAGATGTCGTTGATGAGATCGTCTAGATGGGAGAGGGCACATACATTGACGCAATGACGAGATTTGCCTATGCCATGGTAAAAGTGTTTGGACATGAGTGAATTATGGATACAACCACATGCCCAGGACACATAAAACTTTTGGCGGTTGGAGTAGCAAGTGATTTTCCTGGTATGCTGGACTCAATGAGTGTATATGTATCACATCTCCTAATCGGTGCATTGCTCTGTTGCTGTCAAGCCCCGTAACTTTAGTATCAACGACGTTGTCTACCGACAGCGACCTATTACGGCAGCACGTGGATTGGTCACAATGGGTGGATATGCTATTATCCTGTACCGAGGCCTCTAGGAGGCGATGGATCTGAGATAGGCGAGGCATGGGGTATGCTCACGGCTGATGCTATGGTGATGGCTTGAAGAATTCATAAAACTCATGTTTAACATATATGGATGCAGTGGTTTCATTCCTCTGTTGTTTGAGGCGGTTGCTCTGACACCGACGACTTGAGAAGAGAGGCGGTGGTGATGGGCATGAGGGGCCAATGATTTAGTTGTTTTTCTTCATGGGAATGGTAAATTCAGCCTGGTGCCCAAGCTCATATACATCCGGTAAACAGTAAAAATAAAAAAAATAGCAGATTTTTTTTACATCTGTTTTTTTTTTGGGCGCAAGATGCTCAAATGCGCGATGTTCATGCAAAATTTCGGGGTGTTGCAACATTTGAGGCAAAATGTCATCTTCAAAAGTTTCTCATACATCCACAAATTATTCCTTTTGCCAGAAGCTCCTCGAATGTCTAAACTTTATTAAATTTTGCCCAGACATCATGCACGACAATTTTTTTTGGATTCTTTTATTATTAAAATAATTTTACTGTTCGCACTCGGGCTCATCTTAGCCCCGGTGCAAAATAGCCGCGTCCGTATCCTCCTATATGTTCTGGTATATGGCGGGGTGATGTCTCCCGGCTGGTTATTGAAATACGTCACCATGCACCCTAACCATGAAAAGCTCCTGGCGGCTACCGTAGAAGAGGCAATTTGGAGCGCTGCTCTAGAAAAGGCGGGCATGGCCGGCATATCGTGTTGACCGTTATATAGCCACCGTGCATGCACGCACGAGCACAATCCCCACGAATTAACTAACCAATGCTTATGGCCACTCTCTTGATCAGTGTCAATCGACGTTGGAAACCAACAGCTAACTACTCACAAGCTCGCAAATCCCCTTTTGCTTCTTTACCCTATCACCTCCCACGGGAGTGCTGCGTCCACCAGAGGAACTAAATTAACCGCCTCGATCGTTTTGTCTCTAAAGCTAAAGCGCACATGACACATCCTCCACAGGTTTTAAGCACCAAGGGAAGAGGAGCATATGCGGTTGGCCGTTAGATGATACCCTGCATACCATGACCAACACATATGATATCACGCACTAACCATTATTAGTATAGTATATATGGGTGTTAACTAAAGCTGAAACAAAAGGAAGCACAAATCTAAACAGAAATGAGTCAAAAGGAACCGGAGAACCAGTGAGGCCGTGATTTATGCATGGCCAGTAGATTCTTGGGATGGAAAAGATCACCAGATCAGACATATATTTGCAGCGAGTGCTGAGTGGATTCCATCATAACAGTTGCTGCCTGGATTCCATCAACACTGGGGTGTTGCTCCCCTCCATTTAACCACCACCTTACGTACGAAGGTATCGGTTTAGTAGCAATATAAATAATTAAGCAGACATTCGTGGTACAATTATATGCCCAATGGGAAGGCTATAAGACAACGCATTATTGCCTCCTAATCAGCATACCAAGTGTTGCAGGTTTAGTGGGAGCTCCATACAGTTTTTGTGCGCACTCGTTTTTTGGGAGAAAGAAATCAGCATGACTTTTGCAGTAAGCAAAGAACACAAAAGAGAACGGCCGGGCCGGTATACAGGTCAGTGTATCCCGTGATATAGAAATGAGCTAGCTGTTGCAAACTTTTTGGAGCCGTTTGGCTTGAAGCTTTCTCCCTCTTTTGTTTTACTTCACATGTAAGATATGCTCGGATCTTGCCTGCCCACTTTGCAACAGCCTCCAAAGCAGCTTTTGGAGAAAAGAAAAAACTAGACGGAAGTTAGTGGAGCACGGTAGTCAGTAGCATTGTCATAACAAGTCTTACCGCGTTCCGTAAAGGAAATTGTTTAGATTAAGTAAAAAGGTCAAAGTTTTTTTTAAGAAAACTTTTGATCGGTTCATCAACCGTCAAGTCAGTACAAAAGACACCAAAAGTAAAACCTACATTAATGTTCATAGATCACCTAATGACTGCTACAAGCACTAGAGCGAGCCGATGACGTGATGCCGTCATTGCCCTTCCTCATTAGATCCGGAAAAATTAGTTGTAGTAGACAGTTAAAAAGTTATTATGCTAAGGCCTAGACTAGCGCATCAGAACAATATTTATCGCCGATGAAGAAAAGCGTAGATTGAAAGGATCCAACTAGCAGACACATGAACGGAGATGAACAAAGACCGCATCTAAGCGAATCCATGTAATAAAAATTTAGATTGAATCCCACAAAATCCGTTGGAGACACACCTCGACATGCTCTCCAACGAAGCTAGAAACATCATGGGGACGGGAGTCAGGCAAGGAGAATATTATTCCATCTCTAGAAGCCGCCGCAACCCCGTCTTCCTAAAAATGACATAAACCCTAACAAAACTAAAAAACATCTAATACAGAGCCCTCTCGTCAGCAAGGGGGATGCACCAGACTTCCATGGTTATGTTAGAATTTGGGTCCATATTTGGAGCATCCCAACTAGGAAATCCTGAAATCTCAAAGTGGCCCATGTGTACAAGCAAGTGGTGGGAGTGGGAAGTTTAGTCCCACATGGAAAGTTGGAGGAGATGTACACCATTTATAAGGTGGAGTGTTGTAGCACTTGTAAGTGAGTGAGAAGAGGAGAGCCTCTCGCGCACTACTCCTCCTCCGCCGCTCGCTCGACACGTCGCGATCGCGTTTCGTGAATTCGAGCCTCGTAGTCGTGACAGACGCGTCACAGCTGGGCCGGTTCGGGTCGCTCCCGAATCATGTGCTTCCGAACCGCACTATAAAAGGCACGCGCCGTGGGCAGGAGAGGGCAAATTAGGTTTTTGGGAAGCGCTCTGCATGACTGCTCGCTGCTTCCACTGATGGGGTTATAGTCCCAGGGTAGGGTCATAGGCCTGCCCTATAGGTCCTATCCAAGGACTACCCTTCATAGAGGGCAAGGCCCTTAGACAGTTCCGACTGAACTAAGGACGCCCCCATCATCCAGTCGGCGACGAGCACTCGGAGCATATTTAACGTACCGACTGGAATCCACTCTGTACATCGTAACCTCCCAGGAGGGCAACGGTCATACGTTTTCATACACCATTATTATCATTTAAGGCTTACGTTACCTGTAACGTAGGCATTTATTCGCCACTATTCCACCCTTGTCCACCGGGCCATTATGAAGGGCAGCGCACTCCATATAAGCCGCCCTTCTCCACTGGTGCAAGGGTTGGCGCTTGCTGTAGTCCTATAATCCACTCGACACTAAGCTCCCAAGAGCAATGAGACGTAGGGCTTTTACCTCCACTGTAGAGGGGCCTGAACTCATACATCCTCGCCGTAGCTAAGGCTCTGCCCATCCTTTCGCACCCTACACTTCTACTGTCAGACTTATACCCACGACAATTGGCACCCACCTTGGGGCAGGCGTCTAAGCGACTTCCGACGAGTTTGCGATTTCATACTTTCGTCACGTCGTCCGGTGGAGATCTGTGCATGGGTCATCAGATCCTCTTCGGTGCCCTCTCCTTCATCGCCGACGATTCGGCATGGCTTTGGGACGCGCCCCTCGACGTCGAGGCGCTTCCCAGTCGCGGGGCGACGCACTTTCGTGCGAGTTCCTGCGGTGTTCTTCTTCTCCAGCCATCGGCCCCGGTGTCGATCTTCGCCCCCGTCGCGTGCCGCAACAAGCGACCCCGTCATCCGCGGCTCCAGCGTTGGGTGCGACACGCCCAGGCGCGACAGAGCACGTCCTCTCAAGTGGCGGTGCTCGAATCGGTTGTGGTCCCGCCGCCATCCTAGTGCTTGGACTCAGTTCCAACTGAGTTACCTTCCGAGTACCCGGGTCGCAGGCCTGCAGCGGAAGTTCTCATGGCTAATTGCCATGAAAGTCCCCTCCGGACTGGTCGGAACGAGCATGAGGTCGGAGAATCATCCGGCGCTCGTCGTCAACACCGACGTTCTTCCAGTCGACGCACTTGCCAGAGCAACGTCGAGGTGTTCCGCACACCCATCCTCAACTTGGCTGCGGCCGCGAGGATAGCCGATTCTCTCCAGCCAACTGATTCAGAGGCTGGTAGAGGGATCGAGCAGATCTGTGCCTTGTTGCATACGGCGCAGCAGCAAAATTCGGCGGTCTCCGAGTCACACAACAGGATCCACAACAGTTCTGTTCACGCGAACACGCATCAGTCGGTTTTCAGTCCCGACTCCCATCAGCGACGCAGAGGAGGCAGCCGTTCCAGGGACCCGAGTCGGAATCCTCTTCCCATTCGGTCTCATCCAGAAGATCGTCGCCGTTCACGCACCCCTCCGCGGGGTGGGCCTTACGGGCCCCGGCATCATGATGATCGTCGCTCAGTCGGTGACGCGCATGACCCAAGGCCTGACGCAAGAGGGTACATCGCCCAGAAGAAGGTCGACAAAAGTCGAGCCCACCGTGATGGTCACGGTAGAGACCGTCCGAGTGGAAGCAGGACCGTTGTCTCTGGCCCCGATTGCTTCAGTCGGGCCAACCATTCAGCTGACATCCCTCCCAACTTCCGATTGGCGACGGGAATCAGCAAGTTCACAGGAGAGTCCAAGCCAGAAACTTGGTTGGACGACTACAGAGTGGCGGTCCAGATCGGTGGCGGAGATGACCATGTCGCCATGAAACATCTCCCCCTGATGCTCGACAGCTCGGCGCGAGCTTGGCTAAACCAGTTAGCTCCGTCAAGCATCTACAGCTGGGCAGATCTGTCCCGAGTCTTCATCAGGACCTTCGAGGGTACGTGCAAACGCCCTGCTGGTCTCGTAGAGCTCCAACACTGTGTCCAGAAGCAGAACGAGCCCTTGCGCAATTTCATCCAACACTGGATGACCCTCTACCACACGGTGGAGAACGTCACAGAGCATCAAGCAGTCTGCGCCTTCAAGGCAGGCGTGCGGTACAGAGATCTGTACCTGAAGTTCGGTCGGACAGACGACATCTCCATGAGCAAGATGATGGAGATAGCCGCACGCTATGCAAATGGCGAAGAAGAGGACCGCATACGTAGCGGCAAGCATAAGTCAGTCGCCGATGCAGATGGGAACAACAATCGGAAGCAGAAGCAGAAAGCTCAATCCACTCCGCAGGCAGAGGCAGCAGCCGTTACGAATGCCAAGTTCAAAGCAAGGGGAAAGCTTAGTACACCCCCAAGAAGAAGCAGTCAGTAAACTTCATCCTAGATCAACCGTGTCCAATCCACACGAAGACGGATGAAGAAGGCAATGTCATATTGCCGAAGCATACCACTCGACAGTGTCGCCTCCTGATCCAAGGATTCGGCGACGGACAACCGAGTGAGAAGGACACCGAGCAGGATGGCGAAGAGGAGGATCCGTTCCCCCAAGTCCATGCAACGTTGATGATTTTTGCTGATGTGGAAAGCAAAAGTTGACTGAAGCTGGTCAACAGGGAGGTGAACTTGGCAACCCCATCCACTCCCACGTTCCTCAAGTGGTCACAGACTGCGATCACCTTTGATCAGTCAGAACACCCAGCACACGTACCCACCCCAGGGAGGCAAGCTCTGGTCGTCGACCCGGTGGTGGAAGGAGTCAGGCTGCGCAAAGTCCTCATGGACGGCGACATCGGCTTGAACATCATGTACGCCGACACTCTCAAGGGGATGGGCATTCCGATGTCCAAACTTAGCGAGAGCAGTATGCAGTTCCATGGAGTTGTCCCAGGAAGAAAGGCCAAATCACTCGGCCAGATCGCGTTGGATGTCGTCTTCGGCTCTGACAAGAACTTCCGCAAGGAGGAGCTGACATTCTAGGTGGTGGACTTCCAGAGTGCATACCATGCGATTCTGGGCCGTCCGGCATATGCGCGTTTCATGGCCCGTCCATGTTACGTCTATTTGAAGCTCAAGATGCCAGGTCCCAAAGGTGTGATTACGGTCACAGGCAATCGACAGCGGGCCGAGGAGTGTCTGCAGCAGGGGTCGAGGATTGCCGATCAACAGCTGGTTATTCTCGAGCTGGATGAGTACAAGAAGACCGCCGACCCCGCTGACCTGATGCGTTCAAAGAAGCCAGCTTCCGAGTCCGCATTCCAGTCGGCGGGAGACACGAAGAAAGTCAGCATCCTCCCGACAGACGACGCCGCTGCCCCGACAAACATCTCCACCACCCTTGATCCAAAATAGGAAGCCGAGCTCATCAAATTCCTCCGTGAGAACTGGGACATTTTTGCATGGAAGCCTGCTGACATGCCAGGTGTACCCAGGGAGTTGGCTGAGCACCGACTGCATGTGGATCCTGCTGCTCGGCCCGTCCGAGAACGCCTTCGTCGGTCCGCCGCGCATAAGAGGAAGGCAATCGGAGAGGAGGTGGCTAAACTTTTGGCAGCCAACTTCATTCGCGAGGTACACCACTCCGAGTGGCTCGCTAATGTTGTCATGGTGCCCAAGAAGGACAAGTCTCTCCGTATGTGCATCAATTTCAAGCATCTCAATAAGGTCTGTCCGAAAGATCACTTCCCGCTCCCCCGCATCGATCAAATTGTTGATTCGACTCCGGGTTGCGAGCGTTTATCCTTCCTTGATGCCTATTCGGGCTATCATCAGATCCGTCTGTATGGTCCGGATGAATTAAAAACAGCCTTCATCACCCCATTCGGGTGTTTCTGTTACATCACTATTGCATTCGGTTTGAAGAATGCAGGAGCAACTTTTATGCGCATGATCCAAAAATGCCTCCTAGACCAGATCGGTCAAAATGTGGAGGCATATATGGACGATATCGTAGTCAAGTCACGCAAAGGTTCCAACCTGCTGACTGACTTGGCAGAAACATTCGCCAACCTACGTAGGTACGATATCAAGCTCAACCCAGCCAAGTGTTCATTCGGCGTTCCCAGCGGGAAGTTACTCGGTTTCTTCGTTTCCGAACGAGGGATCGATGTCAACCCCGAAAAGATCGGGACCATCGTCCGAATGGAGCGGCCAGTAAGAATACGTGATGTTCAAAGGCTCATAGGTTGCCTAGCGGCTTTGAGCAGGTTTATCGCTTGACTCGACGAGAAGGCGTTACCTCTGTACCGACTCATGAAGAAATCAGATACCTTTGAGTGGACAGACGAAGCCCAAATTGCATTCGACGACCTCAAAGCCCTGCTTTCCACCCAGCCGGTTCTTACTGCCCCGCTCAATAAAGAACCCCTTCTTCTGTACATCACGACTACAAATCAAGTTGTCAGCACCGTTCTGACAGTCGAACGCGAAGAAGAAGGCAAAGCGTACAAGGTTCAGCAGCCAGTATATTATGTCTCCGAAGTCCTGACTCCTTCCAAGCAGAGGTATCCCCATTATCAGAAGCTTATTTATGGGATCTACATGACTGCAAAGAAGGTGGCTCATTATTTTCAAGACCACTCGGTGTCTGTCATATCTGATGCTCCGTTGTCGGAAATTCTCCACAATCGGGACGCATCAGGCCGAGTGGCAAAGTGGGCAATGGAGATGCTATACTGCGACATCAAGTTCGAAGCCAAGAAAGCAATCAAGTCTCAAGCTCTGGCTGACTTCATAGCAGAATGGGTAGAACAACAGTAACCAACTCACATCTACTCGGCTCATTGGACCATGTTCTTTGATGGGTCTAAGATGTTGAATGGCTCCGGCGCCGGCGTAGTGATCATATCCCCAAAAGGTGATAAACTCAAGTATGTGTTGCAGATACATTTTGATTCTTCCAACAACGAAGCAGAGTACGAAGATCTCCTTTACGTATTGCGCATGGCCATCACACTCGGCGTCCGTCGCCTGATGGTCTATGACGACTCAGGTCTGGTGGTTAATCAAGTAATGAAGGAATGGGACGTAAGGAACCCCACCATGACTGCATACTGCAACACAGTAAGGAAGCTTGAGAAGAAGTTTGAAGGTCTGGAACTTCACCATGTTCCCCGACTGAAAAACCAAGCACCAGATGAATTGGCAAAACTTGGATCCACTCGGAGACCGGTCCCGAGTGATGTCTGCCTCGAGCACCTACACCTCCCCTCGGTGAAAGAAGATCATTTTACAGAGGAACCAGTACAACCGAAGATCTCAACAGATCCGACTGAAGTCGAGGTCCCCGCTGTGGTTGATTTGATCATGGAGATTCTAGCTGTCATTCCCGAATGGACTGTGCCGTTCATTGCATACATCATGAGGGAAGAGTTACCAGAAGACGAAGTCCAAGCTAGGCAGATCGTCCGCAGGTCGAAGTCCTTCACCGTCATTGATGACCAGTTGTACAGGGAAAGTGTTTCAGGCGTCCTTCAACGGTGTATCTCCCCTGAGGAGGGACAGTTAATCTTGGAAGAGATTCACTCGGGAACCTGCGGTCATCATGCCTCCTCAAGGGCAATCGTCGCCAAAGCATTCAGAGCTGGTTTCTTCTGGTTGCAGGCGAATGAAATGGCAAAAGATATGGTCGACCGTTGCGAAGGCTGTCAGTTCTATTCAAACAAGTCCCACAAGCCAACGTCTGCACTGAAGACAATTCCTCTTGTTTGGCCATTCGCCGTGTGGGGATTAGATACAGTCGGACCATTCAGAATAGGCCAAGGAGGATTCACTCATCTGCTGGTAGCATTCGACAAGTTTACCAAGTGGATTGAAGCCAAGCCCATCAAGAAGCTTGATGCCCTTACACCATCAAATTTATCAGAGATATCATCGCCAGATCCGGGGTTCCGCACAGCATAATCACCGACAATGGCACAAACTTTGACTCGGACAGGTTCAAAGGTTTTTGCACAGGCCAAGGTATCCGAGTGGATTTTGCATCTGTGGCACACCCCCAAACAAACGGGCAAGAAGAGCGGGCGAATGGACTTACTCTTCAAGGGTTGAAGCCTCGACTCCTGCGAGAAGTTGGACATGCCGCCGGCACATGGGTCACCGAGCTGCCTTCGGTGTTGTGGGGCCTCCGCACCACTCCGAATAGATCTACAGGGAGATCCCTGTTCTTCCTCGTTTATGGAGCAGAGGCAGTCCTTCCGAGTGACTTGCTTCACAACTCTCCACGAGTCGAACTCTTCTCCGTAGCCGAAGCAGAGCAAGCCAGGCAAGACGGAGTGGATCTTCTAGAAGAAGAACGCGAGATGGCACTGACTCGTTCAACAATTTATCAACAAGATCTGTAGCGATTTCACGCGCGGCACGTCAGGAGCGGCACATTCCAAGCAGGCGACCTGGTGCTCCGAGTGGATCAGCAGAGACCACACAAGTTGGCTCCCGCCTGGGAAGGACCCTTCATCATCTCTAAGGTGCTGAACAACGGAGCATATCGACTCTACAACCTCGACAAAGAAACGGACGAGCCGCGAGCATGGAATGGAGATCTCCTGAAGCGCTTCTACACGTAACCGCCGACGGGGACAATATAAAGAACAAGTATCATTGAAATAATACAAAGCAGATTGATTTCTTGCCGATTCAAAATTCTTCCGCGTTTGCAGACTCCGGTCTAAAAAACTAACTCCGAGTGTGCACTAAAAGTCGCACTCGGGGACTTAGCTGCGACCCAGAGTCGCCTAAGTACAAACTCTCTCCGAGTGTGCACTAAAAGTCGCACTCGGAGACTTAGCTGCGACCAGAGTCGCCTAAGTACAAACTCGCTCCGAGTGTGCACTAAATGTTGGAATTATGCCCTAGAGGCAATAATAAATGTATAGTTATTATTATAATTCCTGTATCAAGATAATAGTTTATTATCCATGCTATAATTGTATTGAATGAAGACTCATTTACATGTGTGGATACATAGACAAAACACCGTCCCTAGCATGCCTCTAGTTGGCTAGCCAGTTGATCGATGATGGTCAGTGTCTTCTGATTATGAACAAGGTGTTGTTGCTTGATAACTGGATCACGTCATTGGGAGAATCACGTGATGGACTAGACCCAAACTAATAGACGTAGCATGTTGATCGTGTCATTTTGTTGCTACTGTTTTCTGCGTGTCAAGTATTTATTCCTATGACCATGAGATCATATAACTCACTGACACCGGAGGAATGCTTTGTGTGTATCAAACGTCGCAACGTAACTGGGTGACTATAAAGATGCTCTACAGGTATCTCCGAAGGTGTTAGTTGAGTTAGTATGGATCAAGACTGGGATTTGTCACTCCGTGTGACGGAGAGGTATCTCGGGGCCCACTCGGTAATGCAACATCACACACAAGCCTTGCAAGCAATGTAACTTAGTGTAAGTTGCGGGATCTTGTATTACGGAACGAGTAAAGAGACTTGCTGGTAAACGAGATTGAAATAGGTATGCGGATACTGACGATCGAATCTCGGGCAAGTAACATACCGAAGGACAAAGGGAATGACATACGGGATTATACGAATCCTTGGCACTGAGGTTCAAACGATAAGATCTTCATAGAATATGTAGGATCCAATATGGGCATCCAGGTCCCGCTATTGGATATTGACCGAGGAGTCTCTCGGGTCATGTCTACATAGTTCTCGAACCCGCAGGGTCTGCACACTTAAGGTTCGACGTTGTTTTATGCGTATTTGAGTTATATGGTTGGTTACTGAATGTTGTTCGGAGTCCCGGATGAGATCACGGACGTCACGAGGGTTTCCGGAATGGTCCGGAAACGAAAATTGATATATAGGATGACCTCATTTGATTATCGGAAGGTTTTTGGAGTTACCGGGAATGTACCGGGAATGACGAATGGGTTCCGGGAGTTCACCGGAGGGGGGCAACCCACTCCGGGGAAGCCCATAGGTATTTGGGGGGGGGGTCACACCAGCCCTTTGTGGGCTGGTGGGACAGCCCACCAATCCCCTATGCGCCAAGATAGAAAAATCAAAGGGAAGAAAAAAAAAGGGAAGAAGTGGGAAGGGGGAAGGACTCCCTCCCACCAAACCAAGTAGGACTCGGTTTGGGGGGGGAGAGTCCTCCCCCCTGGCTCGGCCAACCCCTTGGGGATCCCTTGGACCCCAAGGCAAGGTCCCCCTCCCTCCTCCTATATATATGGGGCTTTTAGGGCAGATTTGAGACGATTTTCTCACGGCTGCCCGACCACATACCTCCATAGTTTTTCCTCTAGATCGCGTTTCTGCAGAGCTCGGGCGGAGCCCTGCTGAGACAAGATCATCACCAACCTCCGGAGCGCCGTCACGCTACCGGAGAACTCTTCTACCTCTCCGTCTCTCTTGCTGGATCAAGAAGGCCGAGATCATCGTCGAGCTGTACGTGTGCTGAACGCGGAGGTGCCGTCCGTTCGGTACTAGATCGTGGGACTGATCGCGGGATTGTTCGCGGGGCGGATCGAGGGACGTGAGGACGTTCCACTACATCAACCGCGATCTCTAATCGCTTCTGCTGTATGATCTACAAGGGTACGTAGATCACTCATCCCCTCTCGTAGATGGACATCACCATGATAGGTCTTCGTGCGCGTAGGAAATTTTTTGTTTCCCATGCGACGTTCCCCAACAGTGGCATCATGAGCTAGGTTCATGCGTAGATGTCTTCTCGAGTAGAACACAAAAGGTTTTGTGGGCGGTGATGTGCGTTTTGCTGCCCTCCTTAGTCTTTTCTTGATTCCGCGGTATTGTTGGATTGAAGCGGCTTGGACCGACATTACTCGTACGCTTACGAGAGACTGGTTTCATCGTTACGAGTAACCCCCTTTGCTCAAAGATGACTGGCAAGTGACGGTTTCTCCAACTTTAGTTGAATCGGATTTGACCGAGGAGGTCCTTGGATGAGGTTAAATAGCAACTCATATATCTCCGTTGTGGTGTTTGCGTAAGTAAGATGCGATCCTACTAGATACCCTTGGTCACCACGTAAAACATGCAACAACAAAATTAGAGGACGTCTAACTTGTTTTTGCAGGGTATGATTGTGATGTGATATGGCCAATGATGTGATGTGATATATTGGATGTATGAGATGATCATGTTGTAATAGAAATATCGACTTGCACGTCGATGGTACGGCAACCGGCAGGAGCCATAGGGTTGTCTTTATACTAACATATGTGCTTGCAGATGCGTTTACTATTTTGCTAGGATGTAGCTTTAGTAGTGATAGCATAAGTAGCACGACAACCCCGATGGCGACACGTTGATGGAGATCATGATGATGGAGATCATGGTGTGGCACCGGTGACAAGAAGATCGTGCCGGTGCTTTGGTGATGGAGATCAAGAAGCACGTGATAATGGCCATATCATGTCACTTATGAATTGCATGTGATGTTAATCCTTTTATGCACCTTATTTTGCTTAGAACGACGGTAGCATTATGAGGTGATCTCTCACTAAAATTTCAAGACGAAATTGTGTTCTCCCCGACTGTGCACCGTTGCTACAGTTCGTCGTTTCGAGACACCACGTGATGATCGGGTGTGATAGACTCAACGTTCACATACAACGGGTGCAAAACAGTTGCGCACGCGGAACACTCGGGTTAAGCTTGACGAGCCTAGCATGTGCAGACATGGCCTCGGAACACATGAGACCGAAAGGTCGATCATGAATCATATAGTTGATATGATTAGCATAGGGATGCTTACCACTGAAACTACTCTCGACTCACGTGATGATCGGACTTGGGATAGTGTAAGTGGATCATGAACCACTCAAATGACTAGAGAGATGTACTTTTTGAGTGGGAGTTTAGCATATAATTTGATTAAGTTGAATTCTAATTATCTTGAACATAGTCTAAGTCCACTTTGAATATATTTGTGTTGTAGATCATGGCTCATGCAAGTGTCATCCTCAATTTTAATACGTTCCTAGAGAAAGCTAAGTTGAAAGATGATGGAAGCAACTTTGTAGACTGGGCTCGTAATCTTAAGCTAATCTTACAAGCTGGAAAGAAGGATTATGTCCTTAATGCTGCGCTAGGAGATGAACCACCCGCTACGGCTGATCAGGATGTTAAGAACGCTTGGTTAGCGCGTAAGGAGGACTACTCAATAGTTCAATGTGCAGTCTTGTATGGCTTAGAACCGGGACTTCAACGTCGCTTTCAGCGTCATGGAGCATTTGAGATGTTCCAGGAGTTGGAGTTTATCTTTCAGAAGAACGCCCGGATCGAGAGGTATGAGACCTCCGATAAATTCTATGCTTGCAAGATGGAGGAAAACTCGTCTGTCAGTGAACATGTGCTCAAAATGTCTGGGTACTCAAACCGTCTAGCTGAACTGGGGATTGAACTCCCGCAAGAAGCTATCACTGACAGAATCCTCCAATCACTGCCGCCAAGCTATAAAGGCTTTGTGTTGAACTACAACATGCAAGGGATGAACAAGTCTCCCGGCGAGTTGTTTGCGATGCTGAAAGTCACAGAGTCTGAACTCCGTAAAGAACATCAAGTGTTGATGGTAAGCAAGACCACTAGTTTCAAGAGAAACGGCAAAGGCAAGAAGGGCAATTCGAAGAAGAGCGGCAAGCCTGTTGCCAATCCGCCGAAGAAACCCAAGGCTGGACCTAAGCCTGAAACAGAGTGCTTCTATTGCAAGGGTATGGGTCACTGGAAGCGCAATTGCCCCAAGTATCTGGCAGATAAGAAGGCGGGCAAAGAAAAATCAGGTATATTTGATATACATGTTATTGATGTGTACTTAACCAGCTCTCGTAGTAGTGCCTGGGTATTCGATACCGGTTCTGTTGCTCACATTTGCAACTCGAAGCAGGAACTGCGGAATAGACGAAGGCTGGCGAAAGACGAAGTGACGATGCGCGTAGGAAACGGTTCCAAGGTTGATGCAATCGCCGTCGGCATAGTGTCACTTCAACTGCCATCGGGATTAGTGATGAACTTAAATCATTGTTATTTAGTGCCCGCGTTGAGCATGAACATTATATCTGGATCTTGTTTATTGCGAGACGGTTACTCTTTTAAGTCTGAGAATAATGGTTGTTCTATTTCTATGAGTAACATCTTTTATGGTCATGCACCGAATGTGAGAGGATTGTTCATATTGAATCTTGATAGAGATACGCATATACATAACATTGAGACCAAAAGAGTTAGAGTAAACATTGATAGCGCCATATTTTTGTGGCACTGCCGCTTGGGTCATATTGGTGTAAAGCGCATGAAGAAACTCCATGCTGATGGACTTTTGGAGTCACTTGACTTTGATTCACTTGACACGTGCGAACCATGCCTCATGGGCAAGATGACTAAGACTCCGTTCTTCGGAACAATGGAGTGTGCAAGTGACTTGTTGGAAATCATACATACCGATGTGTGTGGTCCAATGAGCGTGGAGGCACGCGGCGGATATCGTTATTTTCTCACCTTCACTGACGATCTAAGTAGATATGGTTATGTCTACTTGATGAAGCACAAGTCTGAAACATTTGAAAAGTTCAAGCAATTTCAGAGTGAAGTGGAAAATCATCGTAACAAGAAGATCAAGTTCCTACGGTCTGATCGTGGGGTGAGTATCTGAGTTTCGAGTTTGGTACTCACTTAAGACAATGTGGAATTGTTTCGCAGTTAACACCGCCTGGAACACCACAGCGTAATGGTGTGTCCGAACGTCGTAATCGTACTTTATTAGAAATGGTGCGATCTATGATGTCTCTTACTGATTTGCCGTTATCGTTTTGGGGTTATGCATTAGAAACAGCTGCATTCACTTTAAATAGGGCACCATCGAAATCCGTTGAGACGACACCATACGAACTGTGGTATGGCAAAAGGCCAAAGTTGTCGTTTCTTAAAGTTTGGGGATGTGATGCTTATGTCAAAAAGCTTCAGCCTGAAAAGCCGGAACCCAAAGCGGAAAGGTGCGTCTTCATAGGTTACCCAAAAGAGACAGTTGGGTACACCTTCTATCTCAAATCCGAGGGCAAAGTGTTTGTTGCTAAGAACGGAACTTTTCTCGAGAAGGAGTTTCTCTCGAGAGAATTGAGTGGGAGGAAGATAGAACTTGACGAGGTTGTCGAACCTCTCATCCCTCTGGATGGTGGCGCAGGGCAAGGGGAAACCTCTGTCATTGCGACGCCGGTTGAGGAGGAAGTTAATGATGATGATCATGAAACTCCAGTTCAAGTTTCTGTTGAACCACGCAGGTCGACGAGATCACGCGCTGCTCCAGAGTGGTACGGTAATCCCGTCTTATCAATCATGTTGTTAGACAACAATGAACCTGCAAATTATGAAGAAGCAATGGTGGGCCCAGATTCCAACAAATGGCTAGAAGCCATGAAATCCGAGATAGGATCCATGTATGAGAACAAAGTATGGACTTTGGAGATGCTGCCTGAAGGCCGCAAGGCCATTCAGAACAAATGGATCTTTAAGAAGAAGACGGACGCTGACGGTAATGTGACCGTTTATAAAGCTCGACTTGTGGCAAAAGGTTTTTCACAAGTTCCAGGAATTGACTACGATGAGACTTTCTCTCCCGTAGCGATGCTTAAATCCGTCAGAATCATGTTAGCAATAGCTGCATTTTTCGATTATGAAATCTGGCAGATGGATGTCAAAACGGCGTTCCTTAACGGTTTTCTTAAGGAAGAGTTGTATATGATGCAACCCGAAGGTTTTGTCGATCCCAAAAATGCTGACAAGGTGTGCAAGCTCCAGCGATCCATTTATGGACTGGTGCAAGCATCTCGGAGTTGGAACAAACGCTTTGATGAGGTGATCAAAGCATTTGGGTTTATACAAGTGGTTGGAGAATCTTGTATTTACAAGAAAGTGAGTGGGAGCTCTGTGGCGTTTCTAATATTATATGTGGATGACATATTACTGATTGGAAACAACGTAGAACTTTTGGAGAGCATAAAAGGTTACTTGAATAAAAATTTCTCTATGAAGGACCTAGGAGAAGCTGCTTACATTCTAGGCATTAAGATCTATAGGGATAGATCAAAGCGCCTGATAGGACTTTCACAAAGCACATACCTTGATAAAGTTTTGAAGAGGTTCAAAATGGAACAGTCCAAGAAAGGATTCTTGCCAGTGTTACAAGGTACGAGATTGAGTAAGACTCAGTGCCCAGCAACTGATGAAGATAGAGAGCATATGCGCTCCGTCCCCTATGCTTCAGCCATAGGCTCTATCATGTATGCGATGCTGTGCACTAGACCGGATGTTAGCCTGGCCATAAGTATGGCAGGTAGGTTCCAGAGTAATCCAGGAGTGGATCACTGGACGGCGGTCAAGAATATCCTGAAGTACCTGAAAAGGACTAAGGAGATGTTTCTCGTGTATGGAGGTGACGAAGAGCTTGCCGTAAAAGGTTACGTCGATGCAAGCTTTGACACAGATCCGGACGACTCTAAGTCGCAAACCGGATACGTATTTATTCTTAATGGGGGTGGAGTAAGCTGGTGCAGTTCCAAGCAAAGCGTCGTAGCAGATTCTACATGTGAAGCGGAGTACATGGCTGCCTCGGAGGCGGCTAAGGAGGGTGTCTGGATGAAGCAGTTCATGACAGATCTTGGAGTGGTGCCAAGTGCACTGGATCCAATAACCTTGTTCTGTGACAACACTGGTGCCATTGCCTTAGCAAAGGAACCAAGGTTTCACAAGAAGACCAGACACATCAAACGACGCTCAAACCTCATCCGCGACTACGTCGAGGAGGAGGACGTAAATATATGCAAAGTGCACACGGATCTGAATGTAGCAGACCCGCTGACTAAACCTCTTCCACGGCCAAAACATGATCGACACCAGAACTGTATGGGTGTTAGATTTATTACAATGTAATTCACATGGTGATGTGAGGGCTAGATTATTGACTCTAGTGCAAGTGGGAGACTGTTGGAATTATGCCCTAGAGGCAATAATAAATGTATAGTTATTATTATAATTCCTGTATCAAGATAATAGTTTATTATCCATGCTATAATTGTATTGAATGAAGACTCATTTACATGTGTGGATACATAGACAAAACACCGTCCCTAGCATGCCTCTAGTTGGCTAGCCAGTTGATCGATGATGGTCAGTGTCTTCTGATTATGAACAAGGTGTTGTTGCTTGATAACTGGATCACGTCATTGGGAGAATCACGTGATGGACTAGACCCAAACTAATAGACGTAGCATGTTGATCGTGTCATTTTGTTGCTACTGTTTTCTGCGTGTCAAGTATTTATTCCTATGACCATGAGATCATATAACTCACTGACACCGGAGGAATGCTTTGTGTGTATCAAACGTCGCAACGTAACTGGGTGACTATAAAGATGCTCTACAGGTATCTCCGAAGGTGTTAGTTGAGTTAGTATGGATCAAGACTGGGATTTGTCACTCCGTGTGACGGAGAGGTATCTCGGGGCCCACTCGGTAATGCAACATCACACACAAGCCTTGCAAGCAATGTAACTTAGTGTAAGTTGCGGGATCTTGTATTACGGAACGAGTAAAGAGACTTGCTGGTAAACGAGATTGAAATAGGTATGCGGATACTGACGATCGAATCTCGGGCAAGTAACATACCGAAGGACAAAGGGAATGACATACAGGATTATACGAATCCTTGGCACTGAGGTTCAAACGATAAGATCTTCATAGAATATGTAGGATCCAATATGGGCATCCAGGTCCCGCTATTGGATATTGACCGAGGAGTCTCTCGGGTCATGTCTACATAGTTCTCGAACCCGCAGGGTCTGCACACTTAAGGTTCGACGTTGTTTTATGCGTATTTGAGTTATATGGTTGGTTACCGAATGTTGTTCGGAGTCCCGGATGAGATCACGGACGTCACGAGGGTTTCCGGAATGGTCCGGAAACGAAGATTGATATATAGGATGACCTCATTTGATTATCGGAAGGTTTTCGGAGTTACCGGGAATGTACCGGGAATGACGAATGGGTTCCGGGAGTTCACCGGAGGGGGGCAACCCACTCCGGGGAAGCCCATAGGTATTTGGGGGGGTCACACCAGCCCTTTGTGGGATGGTGGGACTGCCCACCAATCCCCTATGCGCCAAGATAGAAAAATCAAAGGGAAGAAAAAAAAGGGAAGAAGTGGGAAGTGGGAAGGACTCCCTCCCACCAAACCAAGTAGGACTCGGTTTGGGGGGGGGGGGAGAGTCCTCCCCCCTGGCTCGGCCGACCCCTTGGGGATCCCTTGGACCCCAAGGCAAGGTCCCCCTCCCTCCTCCTATATATATGGGGCTTTTAGGGCAGATTTGAGACGATTTTCTCACGGCTGCCCGACCACATACCTCCATAGTTTTTCCTCTAGATCGCGTTTCTGCGGAGCTCGGGCGGAGCCCTGCTGAGACAAGATCATCACCAACCTCCGGAGCGCCGTCACGCTGCCAGAGAACTCTTCTACCTCTCCGTCTCTCTTGCTGGATCAAGAAGGCCGAGATCATCGTCGAGCTGTACGTGTGCTGAACGCGGAGGTGCCGTCCGTTCGGTACTAGATCGTGGGACTGATCGCGGGATTGTTCGCGGGGCGGATCGAGGGACGTGAGGACGTTCCACTACATCAACCGCGATCTCTAATCGCTTCTGCTGTACGATCTACAAGGGTACGTAGATCACTCATCCCCTCTCGTAGATGGACATCACCATGATAGGTCTTCGTGCGCGTAGGAAAATTTTTGTTTCCCATGCGACGTTCCCCAACACTAAAAGTCGCACTCGGAGACTTAGCTGCGACCCAAAGTCGCCTAAGTACAAATTCGCTCCGAGTGTGCACTAAAAATCGCACTCGAGGACTTAGCTGCGACCCAGAGTCACCTAAGTACAAACTCTCTCCGAGTGTGCACTAAAAGTCGCACTCGGATACTTAGCTGCGACCCAGAGTCGCCTAAGTACAAACTCGCTCCGAGTGTGCACTAAAAGTCGCAATCGGAGACTTAGCTGCGACCCAGAGTCGCCTAAGTACAAACTCGCTCCGAGTGTGCACTAAAAGTCGCACTCGGAGACTTAGCTGCGACCCAGAGTCGCCTAAGTAAAAACTCACTCCGAGTGTGCACTAAAAGTCGCACTCGGGGACTTATCTGCGACCCAGAGTCGCCTAAGTACAAACTGTCTCCGAGTGTGCACTAAAAGTCGCACTCGGAAACTTAGCTGCGACCCAGAGTCGCCTAAGTACAAACTCGCTCCGAGTGTGCACTAAAAGTCGCACTCGGAGACTTAGCTGCGACCCAGAGTCGCCTAAGTAAAAACTCGCTCCAAGTGTGCACTAAAAGTCGCACTCGGAGACTTAGCTGCGACCCAGAGTCGCCTAAGTACAAACTCGCTCCGAGTGTGCACTGAAAGTCGCACTCGGAGACTTAGCTGCGACCCAGAGTCTCCTAAGTAAAAACTCGCTCCAAGTGTGCACTAAAAGTCGCACTCGGAGACTTAGCTGCGACCCAGAGTCGCCTAAGTACAAACTCGCTCCGAGTGTGCACTAAAAGTCGCACTCGGAGACTTAGCTGCGACCCAGAGTCGCCTAAGTAAAAACCCGCTCCAAGTGTGCACTAAAAGTCGCACTCGGAGACTTAGCTGCGATCCAGAGTCGCCTAAGTAAAAACTCGCTCCAAGTGTGCACTAAAAGTCGCACTCAGATACTTAGCTGCGACCCAGAGTCGTCTAAGTACAAACTCGCTCCGAGTGTGCACTAAAAGTCGCTCTCGGAGACTTAGCTGCGACCTAGAGTCGCCTAAGTAAAAACTCGCTCCAAGTGTGCACTAAAAGTCACACTCGGAGACTTAGCTGCGACCTAGAGTCGCCTAAGTACAAACTCGCTCCGAGTGTGCACTAAAAGTCGCACTCGGAGACTTAGCTGCGACCCAGAGTCGCCTAAGGAAAAACCCGCTCCAAGTGTGCACTAAAAGTCGCACTCGGAGACTTAGCTGCGACCGAGAGTCGCCTAAGTAAAAACTCGCTCCAAGTGTGCACTAAAAGTCGCACTCGGAGACTTAGCTGCGACCCAGAGTCGCCTAAGTACAAACTCGCTCCGAGTGTGCACTAAAAGTCGCTCTCGGAGACTTAGTTGCGACCCAGAGTCGCCTAAGTAAAAACCCGCTCCAAGTGTGCACTAAAAGTCGCACTCGGAGACTTAGCTGCGACCCAGAGTCGTCTAAGTACAAACTCGCTCCAAATGTGCACTAAAAGTCGCACTCGGAGACTTAGCTACGGCCCACGGTCGCCTAAGTACAAACTCGCCCCGAGTGTGCACTAAAAGTCACACTCGGGGGCTTAGCTGCGACTCAGAGTCGCCTAAGTAAAAAGCTTCCTCGGAGTGTATACTCGAGATACACTCGGAGGCTTAGCAGACCCTCATTGAGGGTCATGTGGATGTGAAGACAACTGACAACTACATGAGTAACAACTCACTCCGAGTGTGCACGAAAAGTCACACTCGGGGACTTAGCTGCGACTTAGAGTCGCCTAAGTAAAAAGCTTCCTCCGAGTGTATACTCGAGATACACTCGGAGGCTTAGCAGACCCTCATTGAGGCTCATGTGGATGTGAAGACAACTCACAACTACATGAGTAACAACTCGCTCCGAGTGCGCACTAACAGTCACACTCAGGGACTTAGCCGCGACCCAGAGTCGCCTAAGTAACAACTCGCTCCGAGTATGCACTAATAGTCACACTCGGAGACTTAGCCGTGACCCAGAGTCGCCTAAGTAAAAGCTCGCTCCGAGTGCGCACTCGGAGGCTTAGCAGACCCTCATTGAGGCTCATGTGGATGTGAGGACAACTGACAACTACATGATCGGCATGTTTGCCATTAGCTTCACCAAGAGACGCCAAACAAAAACCACGAGCCAAAATCGTGTCAAAAAAAGAAACTCAACGAAAGAAGAGCAAAAGATCCGATTCGAATTCAAAGTTGGATCTACGATCAGACGGCTTGGTGTGAATCAATTTTATCCACACCGAACCACGAATGTGACGGCCAACAGCAGTGGCCAAAGTTTAATACAGATACCACTCGGCATACCGAGGTAAATGTGCGTTCACCATAAAGTTTTTCAAGCGTCGCCGGACTGGCAGGCTCCACAAAGGTGTCGAGGTCGATTCCGTCTGCAATGCGAGTGGCTGTGTCGAGGAAGGTCTCCATGAAATCTTCGAATCGAAGCTTCTTGGTGTTGGCGACCTGCAACGTCTTCAGCTTTTCTTCGCGAGCTTCCTTGCAGTGCACTCGGACCAGAGATAGCGCCATGTCCGCACCACAACGAGCGGCAGACTTCTTCCATGCCTGCATTCTGCTTGGGACGTCTTCCAGCCGAGTCATCAACCCATCTATTTCGTTCCAGGAGTCGTCTTCAGGCCACAGCTCCTTGTCGATCCGGCCAACAACTTTTCTCAGGCGGCCAATGAAAGGGCCCACCCTGTTAAGGCGAGAATGCGCTCGGAGCATGTCCCGGTTAGCTTCATCGCCGAGTGGAACATTCGGAACAAGAGACCGCTCAATTTCGGCTGCTTCAGCCTCAACGTCCCGACAGTAGTCTGCAAAGAAAATACAAGTAGAAAGTAAGCACGACAGAGTGAACTCCAAAGTCAAGAAGCACTCGGCAACAACTTACCACCAAGCAATGCGACCATCTTCCTCGCCCAATCGCTGACGTAGTTTTCCTGCACCATGCACCGAGTGTTCATCACCTTCAACTGAGCCATCCAGTCGGATCTCTCCTTCTTCATTTTGTCTACCTCGGCCACCAGTGCCTTGTTGGTCTCTAGGGATTCCTCCAAAGATTTCTCTCGGTCAGCAAGAGCCTTCTTCACACCAGCCAGGTCATTCACAGCCACCTCCAAGTCCGCAGCAAGATGAATCTTCTCAGCCTTCAGAGCATTGTACGCATATCCCATTTCACAAGTCTTCTGCCAAATAGACACAAAGGGAGGATCACACACATTCAACAAGGAAAAAGTCTCGACAGATATGACAAAACAATCAAAGCTCAAAGTTCTTCAGACCCCTGCCGATGCAAGCAATCGACAGCGGTCTCGGGGACTACACCCAGTGGGTTCACTGAGAGTGACCCCACTGGCATGAAGCTCGAATAGGCCGGCCCTATTGAGCTCCATAAAAAACCAACAACACTAGGAGATTCTTATCTCTTGACCCGAGTAACACTACTCTCGGGGACTACAACTAGTGGGTGCACTCGGCATGTCCCCACTGGTACCATTCGGACAGATCAGCTCTGATCTGTTCAGATTACGGAAAATACATATAAAGACAACTGCCGGCGCAAGCACTCGGCACAAGTCTCGGGGACTACACCCACCGGGTTCACTCGGAGTGAACCCTCTGCAAAATCATCCTACTGTATCCGAGTGTTTCGGTGAAACCCCCAGTGGGTAACAAGAGAAAAGTAAACACTTACTAGCGCACTTACTCGGATATCGTCCCGAAGCTCCAAGCTCTTCTTATACAGAGACACGATGGATTCATACGCTCCCTTGGCGTCACCCACCATCAGCTCCACCTGCACCATGGCGTCCTTGGCGGCCCCCACCTGGTCTTCCGGGAGGCATCGGGCGTCATAGTGAACAGCTGACGGACCCGGCACGACAGAAGACTCCCTGGGCATCCCGAGCTTCGCTCCAGTCGGCTCTGCCGTGAGGGGCACCGTCTCAGTCGGCGGCACCATCTCAGTAGGCGGCTCGTTCATGGTGGGATTGGCAACATATGGGATAACCCCAGGGACAGGCGCCAAAGCCGGCCCCGACCCCCCTTGGTCGTCGTCCTCCACATGGATCACCTCTGAAGGAAGCCCGACTGAACAAAATGAAATTACAGAAAAAGGTCAAGATCAAAGGCAGCACTTGCGAAACAATAATACAGCTCTCGGAGTCGTGACAACATACCTTGCTGGGACGTGGCGGCATTATCCGTGTCCATGGGATCATCGTCCTGGCGCGGCAGAGAGGTGGCAGAGGTAGCAACTTTGTTGAGTGAAATCCACTCGACGGATAAGCATGAGTTCACAAAAGAGGAGTTCACTCGGATACTGAAGGAAGATGGAAGAACAAGACACTTACGCTTAGGCGACCGGAACATCGATCCTCATCCGAGGCAAAGCTTTCCGAGGCTTAGGCCCACTAGGTTTGGCCACCTTGGACGGCTGGTTCACGGGCTCGGCAGCAGCGTCCCTGGTCCTCTTCACACTCCGAGCAATCGGAGCCATGGGAGGAGCTGGCGGAGCACTCGGGGCCGCTGGAGGAGCCGACGGTGCAGCGGGGTCATGACAGCGCTTGGTTCGGTGCTCTGGTGGTGAGGGTGGCGAGCTCTGCTCCCCATCCTCCTCCTCCTCCTCTTCCGTCTCTCCACTGTCGGAGACGTACTCGGCGCTGTCCGCACTGCCCTCCTGGCTGCCCTCCTCTTCCTCGGCTGGATTCCCGTTCGAGACTGCAAAATGCCAGTTAGTCCACTCCTGCACAAAACACAGTCGGCAACGTCAGTCAGCGGGACAAGAAAAGCAATAAATCTAAGAAGATTAAAAGCACTCGACAAGATGAACTCACCTCATTCGGAGGAGGATTTTCGGCGCGGAAGGGCTTCACCCGCCGGGCTCCCACGGGATTATCACACGCGCCTGTGATGCCGCGGACCCACGCACTCACAGTCTCCCCGCTCACGTCCTCTGGATGAGATCGAGTGGAATCTGAAGGCCCCACGTAGTGCCACATGGCATGGTGTCGGGCCTGCAGCGGCTGGATGCGCCGACCCAGAAAAGTCTCCAGCAGGTCCGTGCCGGTGACTCCCTTACGGACGACGGCTATCAGCGCGTCGACCAAAGGCTGGATCTGGATCCTTTCCCCCTTAGAGAGTGCAAGCTTCCTGGGAGGACCCGGACGGTCTAAACTAAAAGGCGGCAACCCACTCGAAGCATTCGGACAAGCAATGTCCTGGCAATAGAACTAGGACGATTGCCAGTTCCTAACTGACTCGGACAACTGGAGGGAGGGATAGCTACTCTTTGTTTTCTTCTGGAAGCCTAAACCCCCGCAGAGCTGGAGGATATGGGTCTTATCGTCCGACTGGCTAAGCTTTTTGACGGTTTGGGATCTAGCGGAGAAGACATACTTAAAGAGCCCCCAGTGAGGGCGACATCCAATGAAGCACTCGCAGAGGGTGACGAATGCAGCAAGGTGGGCTATTGCGTTCGGAGGAAAATGATGGAGCTGCGCCCCGAAGTAAGTCATGTTACCTCGGAAGAAAGGATGGGGAGGCAAGGAGAAGCCTCTGAACACATGGCTGAGCAGCAGAACGTGCTCCCCCTCCTTCGGCGCCGGCTCCGTCTCGCCTTCTGGCAGCCTCTAGGACTTGTTGACGATCATGCCATGCTCCACCAACTCCAGCACGTCGTTCTCCGTCACTGAGGAGGGGAGGAAATCCCCCTAGATCCAACCCGCCGGCAACGCCCGCTGCCGTCGCTGAGTAGGGGCCGCCCCCTTCTTCTTCTTCTGCGACTCGAGCTTGCTGGTCTGCCCCTTCGTCATGGCGAAGGCGACGGATCCACAGAGGAGGAGGAGGAGGAGGCTCGAGGTGTGTAGAGAGCTGCGGGAGGAGCGAGATTAATGAGAGGATGATGAGCAACGCAACAGGAAATCCCGCCGGGGAGGCTTAAATAGGCTTCCGACTGGGTCACTAACAGGTGGACCCAAGATCTTATCCCCCCAACCGGCCGCTGCGAGGTTAGTGGAGAAGATAAATGCGCGGTAATCGAGGAGGCAAAACCTACTCGATGACGATGACGTCATCCCCGGTGAGCGCGCGGCAACCGAAATTTGAGGATCCCGGAAAATCCGACGCTGTCAGTTGACCAGTCACGTCGAAAGATTCCACGGAAGCACTCGGCCCCTGACGGTTCGTTTCACTAGTATATTCACTCGGATCACTGGTTGAAAGGATAAAATGGATCGAGGCAAACAATGCTAAAGTCACCTCCATACCAGTCGGTTCCATACTCCAGACATCACCTCATCGTTCCAACCCCGATCCATTCGGGGACTAATGATGGGGTTATAGTCCCAGGGTAGGGTCATAGGCCTGCCCTATAGGTCCTACCCAAGGACTACCCTTCATAGAGGGAAAGGCCCTTAGATAGTTCCGACTGAACTAAGGACGCCCCCATCATCCAGTCGGCGACGAGCACTCAGAGCATATTTAACGTACCGACTCGAATCTACTCTGTACATCCTAACCTCCCAGGAGGGCAACGGTCATACGTTTTCATACACCATTATTAGCATTTAAGGCTTATGTTACCTGTAACGTAGGCATTTATTCGCCACTATTCCACCCTTGTCCACCGGGCCATTATGAAGGGCAGCGCACTCCATATAAGCCGCCCTTCTCCACTGGTGCAAGGGTTGGCACTTGCTGTAATCCTATAATCCACTCGACACTAAGCTCCCAAGAGCACTGAGACGTAGGGCTTTTACCTCCACCGTAGAGGGGCCTGAACTCATACATCCTCGCCGTAGCTAAGGCTCTGCCCATCCTTTCGTACCCTACACTTCTACTGTCAGACTTATACCCACGAGATCCACAATGGGTCGTCTACCTGGCAAGTCGGGTGGTGCTGCGTACCGAAGCCTCAAGCGTCGTCTACTTTGTCCCGTCATCACCAACGTCATTGTCAACAACATAGCTGCACTGAACACATCTGCTTCATCTGCAAACGTCCGGTACATGCGTCGTGTTCGCGTTGGCCTGATGAACATGTTAGATGCGTACATGTTTTGCTATACCGTGTTGCTTCTATTCATGTTGTCTACTGCATCTAGTATGTTAGAGTTTCACATGTTAGTAGCTACTATCATTATGCTTTATATTCTGGAATTAATCATGGAAATTGTGCCTATTTACTTAACAATCCAAAAACCTAATAATTGTTATAGGCAATTTCCCGAGTTAAACATGGGACATCTATCTGATGCACTGAGGATGGACAAGTTTACCGGTGTGGACTTTAAGAGATGACAGTACAAGACCACGCTGTGGTTGCGATCTCTGAAAGTGTTCGAGGTCACTGAGGGTTTACCTGAAGGAACTATATCCGACGAGGATCAGAACAAGTTCATGGAAACCAATACTGTCTTTGTGGGACTCGTTCTAAGTGCTCTTAGCAACAAGCTGTTTGATGTGTACATGCACATTACAGATGGCAAAGAGCTCTGGGAGGCACTGAATGCTGAGTTCAGTGTAGCAGATGCTGGGAGTGAACTGTACATCATGGAGAGCTTCCATGACTTCAAGATGGCTAACAACCGTTCTGTAGTCGAACAAGCTCATGAGATACAATGCATTGCTAAGGAGCTTGAGCACTCTAAGTGTGACTTACCTGACAAGTTTGTGGTTGGCTGCATTATTGCGAAGCTACCTTCCTCGTGGAGGAATTTCGCCACAACTCTCAAACACAAGAGACAAGAGATATCGGTTGAAAACCTGATAGCGTCTCTTGATGTTGAGGAGAAGGCTCGGGAAAAGGACACTGCTGAGAGAGGTGGTGAAGGTCAGTCTAGCGCCAACATGGTGTAGAAAAACCATCACCACGGCAAGAGCAAGGCCAAGAGAAAACCTGCCTTCAACATGCTCACCAAGACTACTTCTTTCAAGAAGAAGAAGAAGATGATGAACAAAGCTGAGCTAAAGTGCTACACTTGTGGAGAGCCCGACCACTTCTCTGTGGACTGCCCAGGTCGTGCAGACAAGAAAGGGAAGGCCAAGAATGCCAATATGGTGACCGCTAGCAATAGTGATGGGTATGGTAATTTACCATATGTGCTTTCAGTTTTTCAATCTCCTTGTTGGTGGATTGATACGGGTGCTAATGTTCATGTGTGTGCTGACATTTCTATGTTCACTTCTTATCAGGTTGAACGGGATTCTTCCGTCTTAATGGGGAATGGATCACATGCTACTGTTCGTGGTGTTGGCATGGTAGATCTGAAGTTTACTTCGGGGAAGACTGTGTAGCTGAGGAACGTGCAACATGTCCCTACTATGAACAAGAATCTCGTTAGCGGATCTCTTCTTTGCAGAGATGGATTTAAGTTAGTCTCGGAGTCCAATAAAGTAGTTGAGTCAAAGTTTGGGCAATTTATTGGTAAAGGGTATGAGTGCGGAGGTCTGTTCTGCTTTTCATTATCGGATTTTTGTAATAAGTCAGTAAACCATATTTGTTGCTGTGTGGATTCAGATGCTAATGTGTGACACTCTCGCTTATGTCATATTAATTTTGGTTTAATGAGTAGACTTTCCAGGTTGATTTTAATTCCTACTTTCACCGTTGCCAAAGGTTCTAAGTGCCACAACTGTGTGCAATCTAAGCAACCTCGAAAGCCTCACAAGGCAGCCGAGGAGAGAAATTTAGCACCTCTAGAACTCATACATTCTGATATGTGCTAGATGAATGGTGTGTTGATAAAAGGTGGAAAGCGATATTTCATGACGTTAATTGATGATGCTACTAGATTCTGCTATGTTTATTTTTTGCAATCCAAAAATGAGGCTTTAGACTACTTTAAAACCTATAAGGCTGAAGTAGAAATTCAATTAGTGAGAAAGATCAAGCGTCTTAGGTCGGATCGTGGTGGAGACTATTTCTCTAAAATCTTTGATGAATTCTGTGAGGAACACGGTATTATTCATTAGAGGACGCCTCCCTATTCTCCCCAATCAAACGGGATTGCTGAGAGGAAAAACCGCACGCTGACCGACTTTGTAAATTCCATGTTGGACACTGCTGGTTTATCTAAGGCACGGTGGATGTCGTGGTCTTGTCACGACATATGTCCTCATGAAAGGACTTAGTGAAGGAGCCATCTCACCTTGGTGGCGACTCAAAGGGGGTGAGCGGAAGCGAGACTCAGATTTACCCAGGTTAGGCCCCTCGTGTGAAGGCAAAAGCCTACGTCCTGCTTTGTGTATATTGATGGTGGATTCGATTACAAGGAGGGCGTAACTCACCTGACCTAGCTATCAATGATTTCTAACTTGATCTATCTGCCCCAGAGACTCGCCTTTATATACAGGTCGAGGCCTAGGTCTTACAAAGTCCTGGCCACGTTACAAATCGTGGCCTTCCTTATCTCTAAGTCGCCGTGTTCACCAAGCCAAGGAAACTCCTTTGCGACTTATCTTCTTCGTTAATCTTGAACCGCCATCTGCCTCATGGGCTCTGGCAGCCTTCTGATGAAGATATCTCAACACGCCTCAGGCCTAAACCGAGGCTTACATTGTCATGTATGTATGAGTCGCCGCTTTCCTCACCCGACCCAACAGGGCGGGTCATACCGCAGGTAATATCCCCAACATTAGGCCCCAGTTTGACTTGAATTTATCCATGCCAACAAATCTTCACTTTTATCTTCGGTGACTCATCTCACCTTCATCTTTCCTTTAGCAAATGACAAGCCGCCAGCTTCTTCAATTTGCTTGAGTCGCCAGATCATTTGTTGATGACGTCACCTTCTCCAGTATTCCAAGAATTCTGGTGACATCACTTCCCAACGGATCCTTTTTTTCCTTATCCTGTCATCCCAAAAATTTAGGCGCCATCATCTCCGGTTGTCAATCCGTCGCCTTGATTCCTGCACCTGCCATTTTTTGTCTTGCCTCGGGTCTTTAAATAGCCGCGGGGGAGTGGGAGGGCGACGCCACCTACCCCCACTTCCTCCTTTCGGCCGCATCGTCTTCTCCAGCCGTACCTGGACCATCTCATCACCACTAAAGCCCCGCCACAGTTCGTCGCCGTTCAACTGCTTCCCGAGCCAGTCGAGGGTGCGGTCGCCGTCGCAGGACTTCCTCAATCCTCGCCCGACATCTTCTTCTTTCAGGTAAATCCCCTCCTCCCATTAGTAGTAGATCCAAACTTCGCACTTCTTAGGTCAACATCAGAACTCCATGAACGCCGCATCCCCTTGCTTCTTAGCCCATCTGGATGCGGTATTATAGACCCACATACGAAATGATAATCATAGTAGTTCTTGTAATGTTCCCTATAAATCCGTTGTTCATAGATCCACGCACCATTTTTCACAGTGTTGTTTTGCGTTCTGCGGTGTTCGATCCTTCGGCCAGCGTTATTGGAGAAACGCTCGTAGACCCGTAAATTATTGCTAGTCGTTAGAAACATGTTTGTCCTCTAATCAAGAATTTCCCTAAGGAAACCCTTTTTAGAACTGTAACCCGTCTCCTTTCGCCATGGCGAGTTAGAATATCCATGTAGATACACTGTAGATCATTTTGGCTGGCGAGTTGTAATTCCGCAGTCCCTGACAACTCGCCTCGCTCTTTCCTTTTGTAGTTATGGGCACTATCTCGAAACGCAACTGGCTGCCAACAGAGGTCAATGATGCCTACCTTGATAACTTTGTAAAAATGGGTAATCTAGATCCCAAGGAAGTTATTGGGTTGCGGATTGCCTCCGGGGAAACAATTCCCCAACCTGCCGAAGGAGAGGTAGTCGTGTTTGCTGATCACTTGGAGCGAGGTTTCAAGCCGCCCGACTCAAAGTTTTTTAGAGACGCTTTGCATTTCTTCCACCTTCATCCTCAAGATTTGGGACCAAATTCCATCAGTAATCTTTGCCAGTTTCAAGTTTTGTGTGAGGCTTATCTGCAAATAGAGCCCACCGTGCTATTGTTTCGGAAGTTTTTCTATCTGAACCGCTAGACAGAATTTGCCCATGGTCCTAGTTTAGAATTGGGCGGAGTCAACATTCAGCGGCGTCGCGAATGCGGATTTCCGACTGTCACATTGCCTAGCTATCCCAAAGGCTGGGCAAAGACTTGGTTCTACTGCCACGACACTTCTCCATCCAATGAGAACCCTCTGCCAGGCTTTAGGGAAGATCGCCTGCGTATGGACTTCGAGTTGCCCGAAAAGTTGACTAAAGAAGAAGCTACCTTCGTCCCCATCTTTGGAAAGCTGAGGGCCCTTACCACCAACGGTCTTACTGGGATTGACCTGATGCGTTGTTGGGTAGAATGGAGGATTCTGCCCTTAAGTCGCCGAAATGGTTTGATGTGTGAATATAATGCCGAATTGAATCACCCCCAATGCTATTACAATGTGAGGCTCTTGGAAGAAGACATTGTCAACATCATAAAGATGCTATGCGGTGAGCCTATCGAAAATTGGTCCAAAATTGGGCTCAAACCCTTTTGTATCACCAACCCGGCTCGAGAGGTAAACAACCCGGATCCAAAATGTAACCTTTTCATATACTCATTTATGTTTCTGGTCTTGAGCCTTTCATCATGTTTAATCAGAGGGATTCGACATTCTGGACCCGGAGAACCAAGACGATTGACAAGAAGACAACCAAACCTCCCAGATGAAGAAGAAGAAGAGCAAAGGCAAAGTTGCAGCCAAAGAGTCATCCGTAGTTGGCGAGTCTCGGGCCGTTGAGGAGTAGTCAGAGGTAAAATTTCTCGTCCTTATTGTTTTCATTTTGACTTGCACTTATGCTTTACCGCCCTTGTTTATAGGATGATGACTATGAGAGCCAAGATGAAGATGTCGAGGTAATTTCCGTTTCTTTCGACTCAACTTCTTCTCTCCCCAAGCCGGCCAGGCAAATTTGTAAGAAAGTTCCCATGCCTCACCCGGATGCTCACATGGACCCCAATTTCCTTTTGAAGACGACGAGTTACACACCTAAACGCCATACTCGAAGCCATACTGGAGACCTAGTGTCCGGCTTACCCGAAAGAACAACTGGTCGAAAACGGCAAAGCGAGGTATGTTTCCGCGAGCATCCTTTCCTTCTTGTGTAAGATATTCTCACAATTTATTCAATCATTGAATTCTTGTTCATCAGGTCTCACCTCCTTCGTCCGGCAACTCAGCAATGTTGACTCTCCCCCCAATGATTCATGTTCAGGGGTAAGTTTCTTTACCAACATGTTCTTTCAATCATGAATGTCTTTGTTCCAACATTGGTATCTTTGTTTCTCAGAGCGCAGGCAAAAAAGAGGAAGACATGCGACTCATCTTCAGCTCCCAAAGTGGATGAAATGTCTGATAAAGGTGCCTCCATACCAGAGGTTCCACAAGATCCAGCTGAGATCCAGGGCGATACTTTTGATGATATTCCTGATATCTGGGTCGAGCCTTCAAGCCCTGAAAGGGAGGTGATTGGAAACATCAACCTGCCCAGTCCTGCTAAGACGCCTGAAGATCCATACGTAGTCATTGTTACTGGTAGTGGTTATTCTAAGCCGGCAACCGTGGTGTTAACCAAACATACGCCAAAAGATGCCCAAACATTTGCAGAGAAGGACACCACCAAGCTGAAGCTTCCTCATTATGAAAAATTGGAGTTTGAAGAATTGTATTCCGGTTTTGTGAGCCGCCTGGAAGCAAGCCGCAAGATGGAGAAGAGTCTGGACAACTTGATGCGAGTCAAACATGAGGTATGACATCTTTATCTTTGTTAATATATACTCCCATTAGCCCTCTAAGGGACGGATCATCCATGATGAGTTGTACTTTTGTATCATTCAACAACGTGTAGCCCCCAAGGTCCGGGTCATCTTTGTAGAGATGAGTTGGACGTTGAACTTATATTGGCAAAGAACAGCTTCAACCTATAGCCCCCAAGGGCCGGGTCATCTTTTGAAAGATGATCCTGGTATTGAATTTGTAATATAAAATTTCTTCAACTTGTAGCCCCAAGGGCCGGGTTATCTTTTGAAAGATGATTCGGGTCTTGAACTTGTAATAAAAAAATTCTGCAACCTGTAGCCCCCAAGGGCCGGGTTATCTTTTGAAAGATGAGTCGGGTCTTGAATTTGTAATATAAAATTTCTTCAACTTGTAGCCCCCAAGGGCCGAGTCATCTTTTGAAAGATGATCCAGGTCTTGAACCTGTAATAAAAAAATTCTGCAACCTGTAGTCCCCAAGGGTTGGGTCATCTTTTGAAAGATGAGACAGGTCTTGAATTTGTAATATAAAATTTCTTTAATGTGTAGCCCCTAAGGGTCGAGTCATCTTTTGAAAGATGAGCCGGGTCTTGAATTTGTAATATAAAATTTCTTCAACCTCTAACCCTCAAGGGCCGGTCATCTTTTGAAAAGTGAGCCGGGTCTTGAATTAAGGTATGACTTGAAAAGAATTAAGTCATACATTAGCCCCCAAGTGTGAGGGATGTTGCTTGCAATGGTCCTGAAACTTGCTTCCCCAATTTTTGTTTGTAGGAGTCCTTGACTCGGGCCGTTTCAACCTTGGTCGGTTTAAAAGAAAGCTTAGCCGAACAGCAGGATGCTCGGGCTAAGTATGAAAAAAAAATTCATCTCGCCCTTGCTGACATGGAGAAGATGAAAGCTGAACATAAAAAGTTTGAAGATAAGGCCCATGCTGAACAAGCCGCCATCTTGAAACGGGCGGAACAAGCTGAAGAAAAGCTAAAAGACGCTCTTCAGGAACTCTCCGGCTTAAAGCATCATATCTCCAACATGACCCAAGCTATATTTGGTAAGGGTCAATTCCTTTCTTCTGAAAAGTGCTGCAAAGCATATTGCAAATGCTAATTATCTTGTTTTGTCATTCGTAGGTCCACGAGCCGCCACCCTGCAGAATGACTACATTCTGAAGCTGAAGGCGATTTATACTTTCACAGAGCAGTTATACACGGGAGGCATGATGACTATGAAGGCCGTGATGGGAAACAGGGAGCCCATAAAATCCATCACGCACATGCTAGGTTGCCTGTCAACATTGCCGCCTCAGGTAGAGGAGTTAAAAAGGTCAGCCACCCGTAAAGGAGCACTAACCACCCTAAGTCGGTGTCTGGCCTATGCTCCCGAACTTAAGCCGGAGGAGGTAGCTACTGGCTTTCCATAGCTAAAAGATGTTGCGTTAGATTTCACCGAGGAGGACTACCATCATTGTGTAAAGGAGTCTCGCTCCGCGGCGACTCAGCTAGCAGCCGACCTGGACTTAGGCAAATACCAGGCGGCTTATGATGAACAAAACAAAAGAGTGACTCCTCCTTCGTATGAAGTCACCAGCCTGACTCCTTAATGTCCCACAAGCGTATGGGATCGCAGCAGTTTTCGAGGGTAGAGTATTCAACCCAAATTTGTTGATTCGCCAAGACGGGAAGCGAAAGAATATTCTCAAGTATTAGCAGCTGAATGTGTCAGATTCAACCACACCTGAAAGATTAGTGTCTGGAAGCAAAGTAGTATGATAGCAATGGTGCCAGAAACGATCTGTTGACGGCAGACTATTCCTGACTGTTGTATCAATGGCGCCAGTAAATAGCACGTTGACGGGGGACTATTCTTCCCCAGCAACTGCTCAGAAAAGTCTTGCAACAAGTAGCAGCAGAGTAGCAAGGAACAGCAGTAGCAACAACAGCAAAGTAACAACAACAGCAAAGTGACAACATCAGCAAAGTGACAGCAGCAACAAAGTGGCCCAATCCCTTTTGTAGCAAGGGACAAGCCTAGGCAAAGTAACGTAGCGAGGACCAGTAGTAAAAGACTCGTAGGCAGTGGATCGGTGATGGATGAGTGTGACAGATGTGATTCATCATGTAACAGCTATAACACAGAGAGATATGTAACTAGCTCCCGTTCGTCAATCTAATGTAGGCATGTATTCCGTATGTAGTCATACGTGCTTAGGGAAAAGAACTTGCATCACATCTATTGTCCATCCCTCCCGTGGCAGCGGTGTCCTAATGGAAACTATGGAATATTAAGGTTCTCCTTTTAATAAAGAGCCGGACCAACGCATTAACACGCGGTGAATACATGAACTCCTCATACTATGGTCATCTCCGGGAGTGGTTCCGGCTATTGTCACTCCGGGGTTGCCGGGTCATAACGCATAGTAGGTGACTACAACTTGCAAGATAGGATCTACAACACACATATATTGGCGACAACACAATAGGTTCAGATCTGAAATCATGGCACTCGGGCCCTAGTGACAAGCATTAAGCATAGCCAAGTAGTAGCAACATCAATCTAGAACATAGTGGATACTAGGGATCAATCCCCGTCAAAGACTAACTCGAGTACATGATAGATCTCATCCAACTCATCACCGTCCAGCAAGCCTACGATGAGATTACTCACGAACGATGAAGAGCATCATGGAATTGTCGATGGAGAAAGGTTGATGATGACGATGGCGACGATTTCCCCTCTCCGGAGCCCAAAACGGACTCCAGATCTGCCCTCCAGATGAAGAACAGGATGTGGTGGCGCCTCCGTATCACAAAACGCGATGAAACCTTCTCTCTGATTTTTTTCCAGGCGAAACGGAAGATATAGAGCTGAGATTGGGGGCGGTGGTGCCACGTGGGCCCCACAAGCCTGCACGGCGCAGCCTAGGGGGGTGGCCGGGGCTTGTGGCCCACTCGCACGCCCCCTCCGGTGGATCTTTGCGCACGCATTTTTCTTTTATTCCAGAAAAAATCTCCGTAAATTTTCAGGACGTTCCGAGAACTTTTATTTCTGCACAAAAACACCATGGCAATTCTGCTGAAAACAGCGTCAGTCCGGGTTAGTTCCATTCAAATCATGCAAATTAGAGTCCAAAACAAGGGCAAAAGATTTCGGAAAAGTAGATACGACGGAGACGTATCACTCCTCGACGCCGTAAGAATCGTTTCGATTTTGACGTTGATCTGTGTGCCATCTTGTCTGATGAAGACAAGTTCGTCGCCTTGACCAATTGCAATTGGAAACTGGGCGACTTATAGATCGAAGACGGCGAAAGCTCGAAGTAGGGTGACCCGGAGGCGGCTTGAACTGAATTGTCATGAAGCTGATCCTCCAAGAATATTTTGATCCCTTTCTAACCAGGATATGATGCCCGACATGGCCTGGTGAGCCATGTAATAGTCCTAGGATTCAGGAAAACAATATGATAACCGTACGTTGCAACTTGTGTTTGGAAATTTTGGCCGTCATTAATATGAATCGCCTTTCCCAAAGCCTTGTCATGTTTTGACAAAAAATGTCCTTTGCCGTGTTTGTCAGAGAAAAACAATAGGCCGACTCAGTGAGTCGCGACGAGTTATAAACAATGAGCCGGCTCAGTGAGTCATGACAGGTTATAATTTTTTTATGAAACCTTTGGGCGATGCCACAAAGATAGTCACAAAGTTCGTCGGCTCGATGAGTGACGACAGGATAGGACGATCTTCCAAAACTCCAGTGCTACCCCAAGAAGGCTTTTGCAACAACCCTAGTTGTTTAGACCGGCTGATCAGGCGCAAGTCAATCTTCATTGAAGCAGGTTTAGTGAACCCATGGTTTGTCTATTTTCCATGTGTCGGCTCTTGCCAGTACCTTTCATGTTTTAACCAAGGCAAGTTCAGGGTCCAAAAGTGGATTGACTCGCCAAGAGTATATGGGACCATAGGGGAGTCGTCAAACACACAGTACAGTATAACCATTGTAATGCGTTAATTTTTCGCTAGCCAAGAGGGTATTCAGGCTGAACTCAGTGAGTGGAAGCCCCCAAGTGACCTATGATTAGGGAAAAGCCAGACATAGGATTGCAGAAGCATATACGCTCTTACTGCAAAACGACTTGGGAGCTAGTAGCCCCCAAGTAAGCCGGCTTAATTCTCAAAACCATATAAGGTGCCCATGTTTGAACCGTGCAACGTGGCAACTTTGGTCCTCTTTGGCGTATCAACATCCAGTTTTGAAATAAGCGCAACGTGGCAACTTATGCTCTTTAATGCCGATAGTGTCCATGCTTGGACGACTTATAGAACAATAAAGACTCATGCTTTCAAGAAGCTGAAACGGAAAAAGACCCCGAAGTTCGTGGGCATCGGCTTTATTGGTTTGTAAATAAAATAAAGGATTACAAATTCGAAATTGTAAACATAGGTAAGGAGCCAATGGCTCTAAGTGTAGTATGGCCGCAAGTGGGCGATGTTCCATGGGCGAGTTGTCTCAACCTCCGTTGTTGGTCTATCCGGGCGAAGATCCACCAAGTAATATGAACTGTTGCTGATGACAAAAGGTCCTTCCCATGGAGGGGATAACTTATGCATACAAGTATGATCTTGAATCAACCGGAGCACTAAGTCGCCCTCTTGAAAATCTCGGCTCTTGACTTGGCGGCTGTGATAACATCGCAAGTCTTGTTGATAAATGACCGATCGTGATGCGACCAAATCACGCTCCTCCTCCAAGGTGTCCAACGAATCTTGACGTGCTAACTCATTGTCTTGTTCCACATAGGCGGCGACTCGTGGTGAATCGTGTCTGATGTCACTTGGTAATACTGCCTCTGCCCCGTAGACCAGGAAAAAGGGCATAAACCAGTTGATCGATTTGGAGTGGTTCTGATGCTCCATAAAACAGAAGGCAGTTCTTCAACCCAACATCCCGGGGTACGTTCCAGAGGTACCATAAGCCAGGGCTTGATTCCTCGCAGTATTTCTTGATTCGCCCTTTCTGCCTGTCCATTGGACTGAGGGCGTGCGAATGCAGAAACGTCAAGCCGGATGTGCTCCCTTGCGCAAAACTCTTGCATGGCGCCCTTTGATAAGTTAGTACCATTATCAGTAATGATACTATGAGGATACCCGAAGCGGAAAATCAACTTCTTCAGGAACTTGACGGCCGTGTCTGCATCACAGTTACTAACCGGCTCTGCTTCAACCCACTTGGTAAACTTGTTAACCACCACCAACAAGTGAGTCTTTTTATTGGATGACATTTTGAAAGGACCAACCATGTCTAGCCCCCAGACCAGAGACGGCCATGTAATTGGGATCATCCGTAATTCCTGAGCCGGCACATGCATCTGACGCCCAAATTTTTGGTAGCCATCACATCGACGAACTATATCCTCAGCATCTGCATGAGCTGTCAACCAGTAAAACCCATGCCTAAAGTCTTTGGATACCAGAGAGCATGACCCGGCGTGATGACCACAGTCGCGTGCATGAATCTCGTTAAGAATCGCACACCCTTCCTCAGAAGAGACACACCTTTGAAACACTTCGGAAGTGCTTCGCTTGTGTGACTCGCCTTTATGTATGACCATGGACTTGCACCAACAGATGATTTGGCGGGCCAACAACTCATCAGTAGGTAACTCACCTCGTGCCAGATATGCTATGTAGGGGATTTCCCAATCCGGGGTAGCACGGAGAGTCGCCACAAGTTGAGACTCAGGATCAGGAACCACCAAGTCTTCCTCTGAAGGTAGCCTTACTGATGGGTTATGTAATACATCCAAAAAGACATTAGGGGGAACCGGCTTACGCTGTGAACCGAGTCGTGAAAGAGCATCCGTCGCCTCATTAAGTTGACGATCAATGTGATCCACCTGATAGCCATGAAAATGACCCGCCACATCCGACACGGCTCGTCTATAAGCCGCCATCAAGGGATCTTTGGAATCCCACGTGCCAGAAACTTGTTGTGCTACTAGATCTGAGTCGCCCAAACATCTGACTCAGCTGAGGTTCATCTCTTTGGCGATTCGCAACCCACGGAGCAGAGCTTCATACTCCGCCACATTGTTGGTACATGGGAACATGAGTTGGAGGACATAGCAAAACTTGTCACCCTGAGGCGAAGTCAACACCACGCCAGCCCCCGAGCCTTCCAGCTGCCTACACCCGTCAAAATGGATGGTCCAATACGTGTCATCAGGTCTGTCTTCTGGAACCTGCAACTTGGTCCAATCATTGATGAAATCCACTAGTGCTTGAGACTTAATGGCTGTGCGAGGGGTATATCGCACATGGTGAGGTCCTAGCTCAATGGCCCACTTAGCAATCCGTCCAGTTGCCTCTCGATTTTGTATGATATCACCGAGGGGGGAAAAACTAACCACCGTGATAGGATGATCTTGAAAGTAGTGTTTCAACTTCCGACTTGCCATAAACACCCCGAAGACCAGCTTCTGCCAATGTGGATAGCGCTGTTTGGAGAGGGTTAGGATTTCACTGATAAAATAGACCGGTCATTGAACCGGGTATTCCTTCCCTTCTTCTTTGCGCTCGACAACCACTGCCATGCTTACCGCTTTAGAATTGGTCGCGATGTACAAGAGCATAGGCTCTTTGTCAGTTGGAGTAGCCAATATAGGCGGCTTAGCTAATTGTTGCTTCAGGGCTTCAAAAGCTTCATTGGCTTCATCCTTCCAAACAAAGAGATCAGTTTTCTTGAGCAGCTGATAAAGAGGGATGACTTTCTCCCCAAGGCGACTTATAAACTGGCTTAGAGCCGCAATGCGACCCGCCATGCGCTGCACTTGATTGATATTGGTCGGCTTGCCTAGCGAAGTGGTCGCTTCAATTTTATCCGGGTTAGCTTCGATGCCTCGTTCTAACACCAGGAAACCCAATAACTTTCCTGCGGGAACACCAAAAACACACTTGGTAGGGTTAAGTCTCATCTGGTACACGCACAAATTTTCAAAAGTCTCCCTGAGGTCCTCCAAAAGTGATTCCTTCTTCTGGGATTTGACCACGATATCGTCAACGTAGGCGTGAACATTGCGCCCGATCTGGCTGTGCAAGCAATTCTGGATGCAACGTTGGTAAGTCGCCCCCACGCTCTTGAGCCCGAACGACATGGACACGTAACAAAAAGCTCCAAAGGGGGTTATGAAGGATGTTTTCTCCTGATCCGCCACAACTATCTTGATCTATTGGTATCCTGAATAAGCATCCAGAAAACACAATCGCTTGCAACCCGCCGTAGAGTCAATTATTTGATCAATGAGGGGAAGGGCGAAAGGGTCCTTTGGGCAGGCCCTGTAGAGGTCGGTGTAGTCCATGCACATGCGGAAAGTGCGATTCTTCTTGAGCACCAAGACCGAGTTAGCCAACCATTCAGGGTGGAAAACCTCAATGATGAACCGAGCGGCCAAAAGCCGGGCGACTTCCTCCCCAATTGCCTTACACCGTTCTTCATTAAACCAGCGAAGATACTGCCGAACCGGCTTTACTTTAGGGTCAATATTAAGATGGTGCTTAGCGAATTCTCTCGGTACACCTGGCATGTCTCAAGGCTTCCATGCAAAGATGTCCCAATTCTCACCGATGAATTCGATGAGCGCGCTTTCCTATTTGGGATCCAGACCCGTCCCAATGGTGAACTGCTTGGTTGAGTCGCCAGGCGTGAAGTCTATCACCTTCGTGTCATCCGTCGGTTTAAACTTGAGGGGCGGCTCTGAGTTGATTGTGGGTCTCTTGAGTGGTGTCATATCTGCCGGGTCAACATTGGCTTGGTGAAACTTGAGCTCCTCGGCCGCGCAAGCCGACTCGGCATAAGCCGCATCTCCTTCCTCGCATTCTTGGGCTATCTTCATGTCCCCGTTGATCGTAATAGTCCCCTTAGGGCCAGGCATTTTGAGCTTGAGGTAAACTTAACATGGGCGGGCCATGAACCGAGCGTAAGCCGGTCTTCTGAATAGCGCGTGGTAAGGGCTCTTAATCTTGACCACCTCAAACATGAGGGACTCGCTCCTGTAATTAGACTCTGTGCCAAGAGCAACGTTAAGTTTGATTCGCCCAACAGGATATGCCGACTTACCTAGAACAATGCCGTGGAAGACCGTGTAAGATGACATCAAGTCTTTTTCTGAGAAATTCATCCGCCGAAAGGTATCGAAATATAAGATGTTAATGCTGCTGCCGCCATCCATAAGGACTTTGGAAATGGTGTAACCTCCGACCTGGGGAGCCACGCCCAAAGCCAAGTCGCCGGGATTATCAACCCGGGGCGGGTGATCCTCCCTACTCTAGATAATGGGCTGTTCAGACCAATTGAGGTACCTAGGGAGCGCCGGATCAACCACGCTAAAAGCTCCGTGTTTCACCTTTTGGTCCCGTTTGCAAGTGCTAGTGGTGAACACGTGATATTGCCCGCTGTTCAACTGCTTAGGATTATTCTGAAAGCCGCCATTGTCATCCTGCTGCTGGGGATCACCTTGCAGGGGCGGTTGCTGGAACACGCCCTGCGTGTTGTACCGTTGATTATTGTGAACCTGGTATTGCCCGGCATTAGACTGTGACCCGCCCTGTGGGCCCGGGTTAGGGAACCCACCGAACGGGCTTCGGTGTGACCCGGGCATGCCGAGCTGTTCGTGATGTCCACCTTGGTCACCTCCTTGACCTTTTTTGAGCGCCTCAACTCGGAATTCCTGCATCACATAGCAATCCTGCCAAGAGTTGGTAGACGGTCCTTCGGCGGTGGCGTGTTGTCGGTAGGGTCCTTTGAGCATCTCGTGATAGTTGCATGGTTTCTTCCCACTGAAGCACCTTTTCTTCTGGCGTTGGTTCCCGTTGCCAGCGTTAGTGTTAGCGACGAAGTCTGTGACACCTTCCTGTTGTCTCCTTTTACTTTGTCCCACGTGGCTGTGGTTGCTCCGCCCTTGGAACTGGGAGTTACCTTTTGACGACTCGCCTCTCCTGGCGGTGCTAACTTTGTCGTCATCCTACCCGGGATCTTTAGTGTCGTTTGACTTGGCGTACCTGGTCAGGGTGTCCATCAACTCGCCCATGTCTTGCACCTTACGCTTGAGTCGCCCAAGCTTCAGCACCAAAGGCTCGTAATGACAATTTTTCTCCAGAATTAGTACTGCCTGAGCCGCCGAGATGCCATCTGATGAATGTATGACTTCTGCAACCCGCCGCGTCCAATTATGGGCCGACTCATCCGGCCGCTGGACGCAGTGTTGTAGGTCAACGATGGTCATCGGGCGTTTACATGTTCCTCGGAGATTTTTGATGAAGCGTTCCTTCAACTCGGCCCAGGTGTTGATGGAATTGGGCGGTAGGTTTTTCAGCCACGTGCGCGCCGTTCCCTCGAGCATCATGGTGAAATACTTAGTGCAGACTGCCTCATGCACGTTGAGCATGTCCATTGCAAGCTCATAACTTTCAATCGATGACCCTGGCTCGAGGTCTGGTGTGTAATTGGGTACCTTTCGTGGTCCTTTGAAATCTTTCGGCATACACTCGTTGCGAAGGGCAAGTGTGAGACAGGGCACCCCGACGTGCCTACCGCCTGTCTCAGTCAACATGGGAGGAGGCAGGGTGTAAGCCGGATAGCCCTGACCTGTCGCAACTGCCGTTTCCATCAAGTGGGCGGCTTGCACCACATCCACAAGATCTTGAGCCCGTCTATCGGGCATCCCGGGCGGATAGGTCCGCAACAAGCACCGTTGCTCGCTGGTCACCGTAGGCAGGTCATCATGGCGACTCCTCGTGTGACTCGCCTGTGGCGTGGAGTGTAGCCGCTCGCGGCTATGTGAATATTGCGCATGTTGTACCACCACCGTTTTCAGCACCTCGATGGCGTTTCTCACTTGCATCTCAGCCGAGGAGTTTCCGTAAATCGGGAGAGATTCCAGGTGGCGGGTTGCCACCAGCACGTTATCCACGGGGTTCGAGAAGTGACCCCGTGGCGTTTGGAAATGGGGCGTACGAGCCTCCGTTGGCTGAGGCGGCTGCGGGTTAAGCGGTGGTCGAGCGGGATCGCCCCCTGGAGCGGCCTGCCACGGCCGATTGGTTTCCATCCCGGGGGTATGCGGGCTGTCGAAGAGGCGAGTCGGGTTTAGATCGGCCGAAAGGCGACCCTGATGTCTGTTCTGGTGGATCGCATCGAAGGCACGTTGTTGTCGCTCAAGCCTTCAGCCTTCAGTATTCAAACACTCTGTCTCTGCGGTGATCTGGGCCTGCTGTGTTGCCATCCTGGCAGCTTCCGCTTCCACGTCCCGCTGAATTATGGCCATCTCCTCCCTTAGTTTCGCCAGTTCGGCGTTGATTGTTTCCTGGTTCTCTGCCGTCATAACAATCGCCATGAGCTTGGCTGTCTCTACTGCCAGGTTTGCCATGGCCTGAGCTGGAGCCTTCGACGACCCGCCAGCTTCATTGTTGCCCGCCGGGTTTGGCTGAGGCGGTGCTGCCCCCGCCATGTAGATGGCGAGTTGTCGATGCGGCCCCGCAAAGTCCTTAGAGTTTTCCACGTGTGGTAACCCTCCGAGCTGTCCCTCGTAGAGAGGGTAGATTAAATCTGTGTCGCCCATGGATGACTCGCCGTCCGAGTTGACGGGGGTGATCTCCTGGACTACCACCCGTCTGGTAGGTTGGTTCCCTGTGTAGAACCAACGAAAACGTGACGTCCCCTGACCCGATGTTTGGTCGGATGGGCGTACCAGGTCGGCTCGACGATGTCGGTGATGGTGTGCGGCTCAGGTACGGGTGCCCCAATCTTGCCGATGAAAACGTGGATCTTGCCGAAGGGGAGTCTGTATCCAGATTCGACTGATTCGGCCTCAGGTCCCCACAACGAGTTGTCGATGTAGTATTTTCCATGGCGGCTCTTCGTCATGATACCGACCGCGTAGCTTCCATACCCTGGAAGGGTTTGCTTTGAGAACTCAACTCCACCGTGCGCAGGCCCCACGGTGGGCGCCAACTGTCATGGTTTTGTCACGGTAGATGGTCTCGTGAAAGGACTTAGTGAAGGAGACATCGCACCTTGGTGGCGACTCAAAGGAGGTGAGCGGAAGCAAGACTCATATTTACCCAGGTTCGGCCCCTCGTGTGGAGATAACAGCCTACGTCCTGCTTTGTGTATATTGATGGTGGATCCGATTACAAGGAGGGCGTAACTCGCGTGACCTAGCTCTCGATGATTTCTAACTTGATCTATCTGCCCCAGAGACTCGCCTTTATATACAGGTCAAGGCCTAGGGCTTACAAAGTCCTGGCCACGTTACATATCATGGCCTTCCTTATCTCTAAGTCGCTGTGTTCACCAAGCCAAGGAAACTCCTTGGCGACTTATCTTCTTCATTAATCTTGAACCGCCATCCGGCTCATGGGCTCTGGCGGCCTTCTGACAAAGATCTCTCAACACGCCTCAGGCCTAAACCGAGGCTTACATTGGTCATGTATGTATGAGTCGCTGCTTTCCTGACCCGACCCAATAGGGCGGGTCATACCGTAGGTAATATCCCCAACAGTGGGGGGAGGCTATATTGACTTCGTGTCATGTCCTGAATAAAGTTCCAAACATGAACAAAGAGAAAACCCCTTATGAGGAGTGGGTTGGGAGAAAACCATCACTTTCGTATTTGCGCACTTGGGGATGCTTGGCGAAAGTCAATGTTCCAATTCCGAAGAAACGGAAACTCGGACCAAAGACAGTGGATTGTATCTTTCTAGGCTATGCTCAGTGTAGCATTGGTTATAGATTTTTAGTAGTTAAATCCGAGGTACCCGATATGCATGTTGATACTATTATGGAATCTCGTGATGCAACATTTTTTGAGAATATGTTTCCTCTGAAAGGTATGCATAGCTTTGCTGAATTTTCTTCTGAGTTAGTTCCTGAATCTAGTACATCTAATGATTACTATGAACAACCACATGTTGAGAAAGTCCTGGAGAAGGACGACAATGAAGGTCCTAAATGGAGTAAGTGACAGAGGGTTGAAAAATCCTTTGGTGATGGCTTCATTGTGTACCTTGTGGACAGTACTCCTACGTTCATTGCAGAGGCATTTGCATCTCAAGATGCACATGACTGGGAAGAAGCTGTCCATAACGAGATGGAATCCGTTCTTTCTAATGGAACGTATTATCTGAGTGACCATATGGTTGTAAGCTAGTGGGCTGTAAGTGGGTGTTCAAGAAGAAGCTAAGGCCTGATGGTACTATTGAGAACTACAAGGCACGGCTTGTAGCCAAGGGCTACACCCAACGAGAAGGCGAATAGTACTTTGACACCTATTCACCTATTTCTAGACCGACCACCATTCATGTACTACTTTCCCTGGCTGCCTCTCATGGTATGACCGTTCATCAAATGGATGTAATGACAACTTTCCTTAACGGAGAGTTGGAAGAGGAAATCTATATGGATCAGCCTGACGGGTTTGTGGTAAAAGGTGAAGAGAAAAAGGTGTGCAAATTGTTCAAATCTTTGTATGGGCTAAAGCAAGCACCTAAGCAATGGCATGAGAAGTTCGACAAAACTTTAACTTTTGCGGGCTTTGTCATTAAGGAGGCTGATAGGTGCGTTTATTACCGCCATGGTGGGGGCGATAGTGTTATATTGTGCTTGTATGTTGATGACATACTGATTTTCGGTACAAGCATGAGTGTGATAAACGAGGTCAAGTCTTTTCTATCAAAGTGCTTTGATATGAAGGATCTGGGAGAAGTTGATGTAATTCTGAACATTAAGCTTATTAAGGATGAGAGTGGGATTATGTTAACGCAATCACACTATGTTGAGAAGATCTTGAGACGTTTCGGCTTTACTGATAGCAAGCCTTCTCCAACACCTTATGATCCCAGCATGACACTTCGAGAGAACAAGAGGATAGTGAGAGATCAATTGAGATACTCTCAAATAATCGGTTCACTCATGTACCTTGCAAGCGCGACGAGGCGTGACATCTCTTTTGCTGTGAGAAAGTTGAGCAGGTTCATGTCAAACCCGGGTAATGATCATTGGCGTGCACTTGAAAGGGGCATGCGCTATTTGAACGGTACTTTGAGTTATGGGATTCACTATTCAGGGCACCCTGCCGTGCTTGAGGGATACAGTGACTCAAACTGGATATCAAATGTAGATGAGCTCTACGCCACAAGTGGATATGCATTCCTTCTTGGAGGTGGTGCAGTGTCATGGAGGTCTTGCAAACAGACCATATTGACGAGGTCAACCATGGAAGCAGAACTTGCTGCTTTAGATACAACCACTGTTGAGGCAGAATGGCTGCGTGAGCTCTTGATGGACTTGCCGGTGGTTGAAAAACCATGAACTGTGACAATCAAATGGTGATTGCCAAGGTTACCAATTCTAAGGATAATGAGAAGTCATCAAGACACGTTAAAAGATGTTTGAAGTCTGTCAGGAAATTGAGAAACTCCGGAGTAATTACTGTTACGTATATTCAAACAGACAAAAACCTGGCAGATCCCTTTACGAAGGGACTATCACGTAATGTGATAGATAGTGCATCGAGGGAGATGGGTATGAGACCCGTGAGTATTATACCCTAGTGGTAACCCAACCTATATGATCGGAGATCCCGTGAATTAGGACATGGGAAGAACAAGCTAGTGGTTTAACTAAGGAGAGTATTTTGTAAACCCTCTCTAAGTGAAGGTGCATAACTCTCAAAGAGCTGTATGGCAGGCTGGCAACATGCCTTAATGTGTTTATGTTGGCTATTCATAGCAAAGGTGCTATCTTACAGAGCGACCTTGAAAGAACACACCTATATGAGTCTGAATGTTAAAACATCGCAGTCTATGAGATTTGGGTGATCTCTAGTAAACTCATGAAGAGACCAAGTAGTATGACGTATATGCTACACCCGCGGGGTAGGCTACTCGCAGCCAAGTACTAGTTATGATTTGAGTGAAATCTAAAAGCACCAAACTTGCAATTCAAGGTTCGTCCATTGTTCAAGTTGCCGATAGACGTAGCTCAAGGTTCTAGGCAGAAGTTCAACTTAACAGTCTCTGCTGAAACATTGGTATATAAACAAGACACTAGGTCTGGCAAAATATTGAAATGGGCATTTGAGATCTGGTGGGGGATTGTTAGAATTTGGGACCATATTTGGGGCAGCCCAACTAGCAAATCCTGAAATCTCAAAGTGACCCATGTGTACAAGCAAGTGGTGGGAGTGGGAATTTTAGTTCCATGTGGAAAGTTGGAGGAGATGTACACCACCTTATAAGGTGGAGTGTTGTAGCACTTGTAAGTGAGTGAGAAGGGGAGAGCCTCTCGCGCACACCTCCTCCTCTGCCACTCGCTCGTCTCGACTCGACTCGACTCGACACGACGCGATCGCGTTTCGTGAATTCGAACCTCGAGCCGAGACAACATTTGTCTTTATTTTGCTGTTTTGGAAAACTGAATTCGTAGTCATGACGGACGCATCACAGCTGGGCCGGTTCGGGTCGCCCCCGAATCGTGTGCTGCAACCGACTCGGATGTGCGGCGTGAGACAAGTCGCACCCATTAGGGTTTTCTGAACCGCACTATAAAAGGCACGCGCCGTGGGCGTTGTATACACACCAAAACCAATCTAGGGTTTCTGCCACTCCTCGTTCCTTGCGCCGCCACCGTAGTCTATTGTGACATCCTCAGCTTTTGCTACAGTAATGCATGTAATTAAGCGACAGTGATCCCGCGCTAATGATGCCACATCACCATGAATTATATGAGTGATATCGTGTTAGTTGAAACCGAATCAAAATTCGAAACTTAAAGATATAGTCGAACGAGAAAATATTTCGGTTGTTAAAATAAAAATGTGAGGGGAATTATAAAAATTACCTAACGAATTATAAATGTGAATCGGGCACTTTTGAAATTATTGGTAACCCCTATATATTTAAAAGAGAAGCGTTATGTAAAATAAATAAAGGAAATAAAGTAAATAAAACAAAATAATAAAAGGATATAGTAAATAAAAATAAATAATCAAAAAAGGAAAATTTAAAAAATAAAAATAAAAATAAAGAAAGAAACAAAACCCCACTTCCTCCCGTGGGCCATGGCCTTTTCCCCCAGGCCGGCCCATTCCCCCAACCGCCGGCCCACCCCCGGGGGGCCAAACCCTAGCACCCCCAGCGCCTCTCCCAACTCCCCTACTGCCTCCCACTCCCTCCCCACTTCCTGTCGCCGCCGCCAGGGACACTCTCCCGCTCGCCAACCACCCCAGCGCCCCACCCCCATCTACCACTCTCTCGCTCCACCGCCCGACCCGCTCGTCCCACCTACCAAGCGCCCACCCCACTCACCCTCCTAGCGCTACCCTCCCCACCAACCGCACCGACGCTCTCCCTCCCTGCCTCCCCAGATTGCCACATCCACCACCCCACCCGTCGCCAGGGCCTCTCCCACGCCGCCCCGGGATCCCGTCGCCCCACCTCGCACCTCTAGCCCGTGCCGCCCCTCAACCCCTCACGCCGCGCCGACCTCCCTCCCCCCACGCACGTGCCGGCCGCCTCACCAGATCCCGACGGCCAAGCCCCTCCCCGTCGGCCCTAGCTTCCTCCCTCCCGCTCGGTCCAGGAGGGATCGAGCAGGGAGGTCCCCCTCTCCCCCCGGCCTCAACCGAGGCGCCGTCACCATTGCCCGAGCCCCGGGAGGCCTCCTCCTTCGCCGCTGCCCCCTGCCTGCGGCCGTTCCATCACCGGCCGGCCCTCCTCGTCACCCCGGCCGGCGCTCCTCGTCACCAACGTCACCGGAACCGCGCCACCGCCACCACCTCGGGCTCCTCGTCGCCGTCTCCTCCGCCCCTCCTCGAGAACTCCGGCTTCACCGGGCCTTCCCGTCAACGCCGGTGAGCCCTTTTTCGGGCTACTCCCATCGTCTTCTTCCTTGCACCATCACGGTTCCGTTCCGGCAATCGCTGCTCCGTTCCGACGTCGTTAGGATCGTGTAGGTGTAGATGGAGATGTCCCTTTCCTCTGTGTTGAGAGATGAGCACACAGGTGAGGGTATTAAGAGAGAGATGTGTTGGAAAATAAAAAAAAGAAAATGTATGTGTTAGATGCCGTATGTATTTTGTATGTATTGCGTATATATGCATGTATGAAAGAAAAGAAAATACGTTATGTTATGTATGGATGCAATTATGTGTGTGTGTAAATTGTGGTGTGGCCCAACCACTTACCGGTGGGGCCAAACCTCCACACCCACTTACAGGGAGGCCCCACACATTATTAAGAAAAATGAAAATAAAAATATGAAAATAAAAATATGTTTTTATTAAATAAATAGATATATTATTTAATAAATTTGTTAATTAATTAAATAGGTAATTAGAATAATTAGAGTATACCACGTGGGTCCCCCACTAAATTAATCTGCTTAATTAATATTTATACTTAATTAATAAATTGTGTCTAGGACACGTAGGACCCACTGGTCAGTTGACCAGTCAACTGCTGATGTCAGCATGACATCATGCTGATGTCATAATAGCATTTAATTAAATTAACTAAATCTGTTTTTAATTACTAAATAATTAATAAAACTTTAAAAATTAATATTAAATAAACCGTAAGTCAGATCAAAAAAGTTTGAACATGAAAGTTGATCAGCAATGAGACGAACCTGGATACACGGTCCATTCGTGTGTCAAGCGTCCCTAGCATAGCAAACGTGGAAATTTTCCATCGTTTTCCGTCCGACCGGTAGTAGCCCGAGACCCGGAAAATATCGTCAAATATTCTTTCGACCCGTCTGTGACGGATGTTGCTGCGGTAGCTCATGTCTAGCCTGCATCTTGCCATGTCATGCATCATGTCGCATGTGTTGCTGTTATTTATTGTTTCTTCCCCCTCTTCTTACCGGTAGACCCCGAGGCTGACGCTGCTGTCGGGTACATCTACGACCCTACCGACCAGCCTTTTGCCGTAGAGAAGCAAGGCAAGCAAACCCCCTTGATCATCCCTATATCGCCTATGTCTTTCTCCCTCATGCTTGCATTAGTATTTTGCTACTATTGTAGTTAGCTCCTATATCTGATGCATAGGCTATTTTTGATGAACTACTACTTTCAGTACTGTACTTTAAAACTACTTAGTATAGGTGGAACAGTCATCCCTTCTGACCCCGTAGTCCAGTTACCCCGCTTTGTTTTCAAATCTCGATCCTTGATCGACGAGCCAGACCCGACACAGCACATAGACCCCTCTTAGTTGTACGACGCTACAGAGATACTATCGGGTACTGAGGGTGACTCCTCGCTAAGTACTCCCGATGATATCTCTATAGTACAGCTAGTCGGTCGTGGTTATCGAGGGTGATTCCTCTTTCACCATTCCTGACGATGCCTCTGTCGTGCAACCCCTCAAGTATGGGACCCCCGAGGGTGATTCCTCTAAGCCCACCTTGACGGATACATCGTTCGGAATCCATCGAGGGTGATACCTCGGATTCCCCTCGATGTTACAACCACACAGTTACTCGAGCATGTTACTGGGATCATTGGTGATTAGTTTTAAGACGGGTGGATTCCCGCGAGATTGTGTCCATGGCCTAATTAAAATGATAATGGATTTGGGTATTTGATCTGGGTTGGTCGGAAGGCCTTATTACGCACTAACCGTCAGCGTGGGAAGAATTATGGGTACTCGACATCGCGGTATCAGCCGAAGCTCTTCAGACGTCAGCGATGTAGCGGCGCGCGCCCGAGTGGTCCCGAGATGCATCGCTCTTGTATTAAGGGGTGCTAGGACTGACATCGGCCGCCCTCACATCATGTAGGAGTGCGGAGGGTAAGTGGGCCCACGACCCCTTTGTGCTTAGGAGTTAGACCGGCGGCTGGCCTCTCTGCTGAGCTTAGGTGGGGCTGCGATGTGTCGATATTCCGAGGCCGGGGAGGACCCAGAAAAATGTGTCCGGCCAGAGTGTTATCGAGCGCGTCGGGGAATATGTTGTGCACCCATGCAGGGAAGAACTTATCTATTCGAATAGCCGTGTCCATGGTTACATGACGACTTGGAGTTGTGCCCTGATCTTATACAACTACAATTGTTACTTAACTGGTTTTAGTTGCCCCGGGATTGCTTCCTCGTAGGGAGTCGAGGGAGAATCTCTGGGCGTGCCCTCATATTAATATTGCTGCAACAATATGACTATTAATTGTGTTACACCTGTTCTACTCTCGTCTATTGCTGCAAGACCCTGAAGATGCTAGTCTTCGATAGGACTAGGCCTTCTCTCTCTATTTCTCGCATTGCTGCAGTCAGTCCACATATAACCCCTTCTTTGATACTGATGCATACTTAGAATAGTTTTGATGTAAGACTTGCGAGTACTTTGGATGAGTACTCACCGTTGCTTTGCTCCCCCTTTGCCCCCTTGATCCGTTGCTGCGACCAGATGATGGAGCCCAGGAGATGGAGGTTCCCGCCGACGATGACTGCTAACCCCATGGTGCCTACTACTACATGGAGGCCGCTGAAGACCAGGAGTAGTTAGGAGGTTTCCAGGCAGGAGGCCTCGCCTCGTTTGATCATTGTATCTTTGGTTCTAGCCTTCTCTAAGGCACCCCATGTTTTATGTATGTACTCAGATATTGTTGCTTCCGCTGACTCGTGTGTTTATCGAGCTTTCGTATTCTAGCCCTCGAGGCCCCTGGCTTGTAATATGAAGTTGATATTGTTTTAGTTGTGTCTTGAGTTGTGTTGTGATATCTTCCTCTGAGTCCTTGAGTTTGATCGTACGCATTTGCGTGTATGATTAGCGTACGATTAAACCGAGGGCGTCACAAGTTGGTATCAGAGCCGACTGCCTGTAGGTAGCCCCCTTTCCAAGTCCTTGGCCGAAGTTGAGTCTAGTGTTTGAAAAACTTTACTAACACTGATGTTGTGGATTACGGGCCCACATCTCAATTGGGTGGTATTAGTATCTTTCACTCCTTTCCTATACTCTGGACTCTACTCTCTCTTCTCTTTCGGGTTAAAGATTTTACTAACTCTAACATTAGGTTCTCATAATCACATCGACCGGGAGAGCTGGACTATCTACTCTTTTCTACTGAATATATATTGCACACACTGTCATTAGACATCCGTCAATCTTAATTTCAAATGTGTCCCGCAAGACAGCATGTGTGCCTGACACATGCCATTGAGACGACTGGGTTCCCGGCCATTTTGGTCGACCTCATGACCAGGCTGGGATATCGCTGGTACCCCGAGTACACTGTGTACACGGACTTCCACGAGTACAACCAATACCAGTACCACGCTAAGGTTCATATCTTCGACCAGATGGGCGGCGACATCCTCGAGCACCACGTCTTCTGCGGTATTGGAGTGTCGGTCGAGATGGCCGTCCATGATGCGGCCTACATCGCTATCACCCGTCTTCGTGGAGCATACCCTCACGTGGAGGAGAGTGCTTTCAGATACATCCCGCATGCTCCTGCTGGGGATGAGACTGGGTCTGATCTCACTACCTACACTGCTAGCGTTCGGAAGCGCAACGACCGATCCTACGTCGCTGTCTGCGCCCCCTACGTGACGCGCCGCTACGGCGCGCGGGTTCTGATGCAGTACACTGAGCCACTAGATCGTGCTTTTCAAGCTCTGACTATGGAGCTATACGCTACGTGTGCTCGTCTTTATGACGCGTTGACAGAGCTGGAGCCAGCACACCACCCGAGGGTCCCCCCTATGCACATCCGCGAGCCGAGCAGGACAGAGCTACCATCAGGTCTCGAGTGGACTGATGTTGGGGGTAGAACCCCTACACTTGGACCTCAGCTCCTCGAGTGGATGCGGTACCCTCACCAGAGTCACAACGGGACACAGGGTCCTGTTCCTACCTTCTATCACCGCCAGCTACCAGGATTCGTTCGTCCTCTCCCACGTTGATGTAGCCTTATCGCTGTATCTCGTTGTGGTACTATTCCACCGTGTGCTTGCGTGCCACCTAGTGAGTCCAGGGTATCGTCTAATGCGTCCAGGCTATCGCCAAATTTCGAATTCGTAATCGAACTTATGTATGGGTCTGTATGTTAAACTCAACTACTATGAAGTATCTATCGCATTTCCCTTCCATCATGCTTGATTACTTCATGAATGCGTGTGATGTCTTTGAAATTACTTTAAGCTAAACTACCCCAGTTAAATATTTAACACGATGGTTAGACCAGCTGGCCGCCCGCGTGGCCCTGCCAACGATGCACCACCCCCGCCTCCTGAGTATATGGAGGGGATGATCCAACAGTTTGAACTGAGCCGCCGGTTTATGCAAGGGCTCATGGATCAGTTCCAAAGGCCGAACATGAACCAACAACATGGCGTGACACTACAAGACTTCTGCCGCCTCAACCCTGCGATCTACCGCAGTTCAACTCAGCCTCTTGATGCTGATGACCGGCTCCGTGACATTGCTTATGAGCTGGAGTCTGCCAATGTGCCCCTCGCGAGCTATGTCAACTTTGCCGCCTACTTCCTGAAGGGTCCCGCTGCTCAATGATGGGACAGCCACCGACGCCCTCAGCCCGATGGAGGTGTCATCACTTGGGCAGAGTTGAAGGCTGCTTTCCGTGCTCGCTACATTCCTCAGGGAATCATGGACCGGAAGAAGTGTGAGTTCCGCAACCTGGTCCAGGGAAACAGGATTGTGGATGCTTATCAGCGGGAATTTCTGGACTTATCTCGCTATGCTGAAGAAGACATTGCAACTGATAAACGCAGACAGGAGAAGTTCCGTGAAGGCCTTCACCCTAATATCAAGCTGACACTCCTTGTTCAGGACTATGCTGATTTTGCTACCCTGGTGAACAAGGCTATTCAGGTTGAGGCTGGTCTGCAGGAATACAAGGATAGCAGCAAGCGCAGCCGTGACATGGACTCATCTTCGGGCTCATCTGCACAGAAGCGGAAGATCTGGATTCTCAACAACATGTACCATGCATCTGCTGCTTCTCCGAGGCCGTCCTATGCTGCACCTCGCCTGCCTCCTCCACCACCTAGGCAGCCGAGGCTTCCAGCTCCACCGCCTCGAGTTCCTCCTTCCCGTCCTGAGGACGGGCTGTGCTTCAAGTGTGGCCGTGCAGGTCACCGTGCTAGAGACTGCAGGCAGAATCCGAATCAACTGACACTTCCCTCAACTGGCAGTGGCAACAACCAGAACCACAACTACAACGCTAAGCCTGCTTATGTTCGTGGCAGGCCAACAACATTGATATGGGTCAAGCTCAAGACCAGCCTGCTACCGTGATGGGTACACTTCTCGTTAACTCAGTACCTGCTTCTATATTGTTTGATACAGGAGCGTCGCATTCCTTTATGTCGGAAAATTTTGCATTCATGCATGGCATGAAGTACGAAGAGATGAACATCCCAATAGTGGTAAGCACCCCCTCGGGCCAATGCCGACCCTCCATGGTGTGCCCCAATGTCCCCATTGAAATGGAAGGATTGGAATTCCTTGCCGCTCCCATGTTATTGAGTTCTTCCAACATTGATCTCATATTGGGGATGGACTGGTTGAAAGCTCATACGGCATCGATCGTTTGTGCCACCAAGACCGTCCACCTCCTACGTCCTTCAGATGAATTAACAAGCTACCATGCTCATCTCCTCCGAGATGCCGAGGCACGGCTATATGCCTTGAATGTATTAAATGCGTCGCCTCTTGAAGGGATTGAAAACATTCCAGTGGTCCGAGAATTCGAAGATGTCTTTCCAGAAGAACTTCCGGGGATTCCCCCTGCTCGAGCTGTCGAGTTTGTCATTGACTTGGTACCCGGTACCACTCCTATTGCCAAGCGCCCTTATAAAATGCCACCACATGAGCTCCTTGAACTTAATCAAGAAATTGACAACTCGCTTCGTCTAGGTTTCATTCGTCCGAGTTCCTCTGCTTGGGGAGCACCTTCTCTCTTTTAAGAAGAAGGATGGGACAAATCAATTGGTTCAAGACTATCGTCCTATCAACCAGGCCACTATTCAAAACAAATATCCTCTCCCTCGGATAAATGATTTGTATGATCAACTTGCTGGTTCCACCGTCTTCTCTAAGCCTGACTTGAGGTTGGGATACCACCAGATCCGTGTTCGCAAAGAGGATATTCGCAAGACCGCCTTTGTTACTCGTTATGGATCATACGAGTACACCGTCATGTCCTTCGGCTTAACCAATGCACCGGCAACCTTCTCTCGGTTGATGAATTATATATTCATGGACTACCTCGACAAATTCATCGTGGTATATCTGGATGATATTATGGTATTTTTGAAGAATAAAGAAGAGCATGCAGAACATCTTCGTCTTGTACTGGATAAACTTCGGGAGCATAAACTCTATGCGAAGTATTCCAAATGTGAATTCTGGCTAGACGAAGTGACTTACCTTGGTCATGTGATTTCCAAGGATGGTATTGCAGTCAACCCCGAACGAATTCAAGCTATTCTCGAGTGGACTCCTCCGAAGAATGTCAAGCTAGTCAGAAGTTTTCTCGGACTCGCCAGCTATTGCCGTCGATTCGTCGAGAACTTCTCCAAGATTGCGAAGCCCTTAACCAACCTGCTTCACAAAGGTGTTAAGTATGAGTGGACTGATAAATGTCAGGAAAGTTTCCAGGCATTCAAGGACAAACTGACATCCGCTCCAGTACTTGCTCCTCCGGATACAAAAAGGGATTTCGTCATATATTGTGACGCTTCTCGTCAAGGAATAGGTTGTGTCCTGATGCAGGATCGCAAGGTGATTGCTTATGCTTCACGTCAGCTGCGTGCTGATGAAGAGAACTACCGAGTTCATGATCTCGAGCTTGCCGCAGTTATTCATGCACTAAAAGAATGGCGACAATACCTTGTCGGTAATCGCTATGAAATCTACACCGACCACCAAAGTCTGAAGCACTGATTCACTCAGCGTGAGCTGAATGTACGTCAACAAAGATGGATTGAGCGTATAGCAGATTTTGACTGTAGTATATCGTATACCCCCAGCAAGGCTAACGTAATGGTTGATACCTTGAGTCGCAAGTCATACTACAACCACCACCAGGTTCATAAGGTTCACGATCGTCTGCAAGAGGAATTCCATAAGCTGAACCTCCATATTGTTCCTCAGGGTTACCTTGTTCCCCCTCCTAAAGAGTGTCGAAAGATGAACCTTCGTGTTGTTAACCAGGGTTCCCTTAGTAACCTAGTTGTTGAACCAGATCTTGTGGGCACCATAAAGAATCTGCAAGGCTTTGACGATGATGTCGACAGGATTAAGAGCTATATTGCAAAGGGTAAACCCTCCTTTTTCACTGTTGCTGAAGATGGCGTCTTGTACTTCAAGGGTCGCCTATTCGTCCCAAATAAGAAGGAAAAATCTCAGGATGACCGGAGAGGTGATGAAATAAGCTCACGACACACCATTGTCTATTCACCCGGGTAGTACCAAGATGTACCAAGACATCCGACAAAGATTCTGGTGGCCCAATATGAAACAAGACATTGCATGCTATGTGGCAGAATGTGATATTTGCCGGCAGATCAAAGCAGAACATCAAAAGCCTGCTGGACTCTGCAACCTGTCTCTATTCCTGAGTGGAAATGGGACCGCGTTGAAATGGAATTTGTCACTGGTTTTCCCAAATCTCAGAAAGGTAATGATGCTATTCTTGTCGTCATTGACCTACTGTCCAAAGTTGCACATTTCCTGGCCGTCAAAGAAACAATTAATGCTAGTCAGCTGGCAGATCTTTATATGCCAAGGGTTGTTTCACTTCACGGTATTCCATTGATAATCAGCTCGGACCGTGGCAGCTTGTTCACTTCAAAATTCTGGGAGAGTTTTCAGAAGGCTATGGGGACTCATCTGTCCTTCAGCACTACATTTCATCCTCAATCCCAAGGACAAGTTGAACGAGTCAACCAAATTCTAGAGGACATGCTTCGAGCTTGTGTCATTTCTTTCGGTAAGAAATGGGAGGAATCTCTCCCGTATGTCGAGTTCTCTTACAACAATAGCTATCAAGCTAGCGTGAAGATGGCCCCTTTCAAAGTATTGTACGGACGAAGGTCTCGAACTCCTTAAATTGGCCAGAAACTGGGGAACGATCACTCTCCGGTCCGGATATTATTCAACATGCTGAAGATCAAGTCCGCATTATTCATGAGAATCTGAAGGCTTCTCAGTCTCGTCAGAAGAGTCAGTATGACCGTCATCATTAAGATATGGTCTATCAACCTGGCGAAAAGGCTTATCTTCGTGTCACACCAATGAGAGGTGCACATCATTTTGGAATCAAGGGAAATTTAGGTCCTCGCTATATTGGTCCTTTCACTGTTCTCGAAAGGCGTGGAAGAGTGGCTTATCAATTGGAACTTCCGGCGAACCTTTCTTAGGTTCACGATGTCTTCCATGTTTCTCAGCTCCGCTGCTGCTTCAAGGATCCTATTTGAGAAGTGGATCATGGTATGCTTGAGCTGCAACAAGACCTCTCTTATAAAGAGCATCCGGTCCGCATTCTCGACCAAGTTGAACGTAAGACTCGTCGCAAAGTCACCAAGTTCCTTAAAGTGCAGTGGTCAAATCATTCTGAAGCTGAAGCCACTTGGGAACGCGAGGATCATCTTCGTGATGAATACCCCGAGCTTTTTCCTTCTACCTCTAAATTCTCGGGACGAGAATTCTTGTTAGTAGGGGAGAATTGCGACATCCTCAGCTTTTGCTACAGTAATGCATGTAATTAAGCGACAGTGATCCCGTGCTAATGATGCCACGTCACCGTGAATTATATCAATGATCTCGTGTTAGTTTAAACGAATCAAAATTCAAAACTTAAAGATATAGTCGAACAAGAAAAGATTTCGGTTGTTAAAATAAAAATGTCAGGGGAGTTATAAAAATTACCTAACGAATTATAAATGTGAATCACGCACTTTTGAAATTATTGGTAATCCCTATATATTTAAAAGAGAAGCTTTATGTAAAATAAATAAAGGAAATAAAGTAAATAAAATAAAATAATAAAAGGATATAGTAAATAAAAATAAATAATAATAAAATAAAATTAAAAAAGAAAGAAAGAAATAAAACCCCACTTCCTCCCGTGGGCCATGGCCTTTTTCCCCAGGCCGGCCCACTCCCCCAACCGTCGGCCCACCCCCGGGGGGCAAAACCCTAGCACCCCCCCGCGCCTCTCCCAACTCCCCCTACCGCCTCCCACTCCCTCCCCACTTCCTGTTGCCGCCGCGAGGGACACTCTCCCGCTCGCCAACCACCCCAACGCCCCACGCCCCCACTTACCATTCTCTCGCTCCACCACCCGACCCGCTCGTCACACCTACCGAGCGCCCGCCCCACTCACCCTCCCAGCGCTACCCTCCCCACCAACCGCACCGACGCTCTCCCTCCCTCCCTCCCCAGATCGCTAGATCCACCACCCCACCCGTCGCTAGGGCCTCCCCCACGTCGCCCCGGGATCCCGTCGTCCCACCTCGCACCTCCAGCCCGTGCCGCCCCTCAGCCCCTCACCCCGCGCCGATCTCCCTCCCCCCACGCATGCGCTGGCCGCCTCACCAGATCCCGGCGGTCGAGCCCTTCCCCGTCGGCCCAAGCTTCCTCCCTCCCGCTCGGTCCAGGAGGGATCGAGCAGGGAGGTCCCCCTCTCCCCGCCGGCCTCGACCGAGGTGCCGTCACCATCGCCTGAGCCCTGGGAGGCCTCCTCCTTCGCCGCCGCCCTGCCTCCGGCCGCTCCATCACTGGCCGGCCCTCCTCGTCACCCCGGCCGACCCACCTCGTCACCAACATCACCGGAACCGCGCCACCGCCACCACCTCGGGCTCCTCCTCGCCGTCTCCTCTGCCCCTCCTCGAGAACTCCGGCTTCACCGGGCCTTCCCGTCAACGCCGGTGAGCCCTTTTTCGGGCTACTCCCACCGCCTTCTTCCTTGCACCGTCACGGTTCCATTCCGGCAATCGCCGCTCCGTTCCGACGTCGTTAGGATCGTGTAGGTGTAGATGGAGATGTGTGTTTTCTCTCTGTTGAGAGATGAGCAGAGAGGTGAGAGTGTTAACACACAGATGTGTTGGAAAAAATGTATGTATTACATGCCGTATGTATTGCATATATATGCATGTATGAAAGAAAAAAAATATGTTATGTTATGTATGGATGCAATTATGTCTGTGTGTAAATTGTGGTGTGGCCCAACCACTTACCGGTGGGGCCAAACCACCACACCCACTACATGGAGGCCCCACACGTTATTAAGAAAAATGGAAATAAAAATATAAAAATGAAAATGTGTTCTTATTAAAAAATAAATAAATAGATATATTATTTAATAATTTAGTTAACTAATTAAATTGGTAATTAGAATAATTAGAGTATGCCACGTTGGTCCCCCACTAAATTAATCTGCTTAATTAATATTTACACTTAATTAATAAATTGTGTCTATGACACGTAGGACCCACTCGTGAGTTGACCAGTCAACTGCTAATGTCAGCATGACATCATGCTGATGTCATAATAGCATTAAATTAAATTAATTAAATCTTTTTTTAATTGCTAAATAATTAATAAAACTTTAAAAATTAATATTAAATAAACCGTAAGTCCGATCAAAATATTTTCAACATGAAAGTTGATCAGCAACGAGACGAACCTGGATACATGGTCCATTCATGTGTCACGCGTCCCTAGCATAGCAAACGTGGAACTTTTCCATCGTTTTCCGTCCGACGGGTAGTAGCCAGAGACCCTGAAAATACCGTCAGGTATTCTTCCGACTTGTCTAGGACGGATGCTGCTGCATTAGCTCATGTCTAGCCTGCATCTTTGCCATGTCATGCATCGTGTCACATCTGTTGCTGTTATTTATTGTTTCTTCCCCCTCTTCTTACCGGTAGACCCTGAGGCTGTCGCTCCTGCCGGGTTACATCTACGACCCTACCGACCAGCCTTTTGCCGCAGAGCAGCAAGGCAAGCAAACCCCCTTGATCATCCCTATATCGCCTATGTCTTTCTCCTTCATGCTTGCATTAGTATTTTGCTACTGTTGTAGTTAGCTCCTATATCTGATGCATAGCCTGTTTTTGATGAACTGCTACTTTCAGTACTTTACTTTAAAACTGCTTAGTATAGGTGGAACAGTCATCCCTTCTAACCCCGTAGTCCAGTTGCCCCACTTTGTTTTCAAATCTCGATCCCTGATCGACGAGCCAGACCCGACACAACACATACACCCCCTTAGTTGTACGACGCTACAGAGATACTATCGGGTACCGAGGGTGACACCACGCTAAGTACTCTTGATGATATCTCTGTAGTATAGCTAGTCGGTCGTGGTTATCGAGGGTGATTCCTTTTTCAACATTCCCGACGATGCCTCTGTCGTGCAACCCCTCAAGTGTGGGACCCCCGAGGGTGATTCCTCTAAGCCCACCTTGATGGATACATCATTCGGAATCCAACAAGGGTGATACCTCGGATTCCCCTCGATGTTACAACCACACAGTTACTCGACCATGTTACTCGGATCATTGGTGTTTAGTTGTTAGACGAGTGGATTCCCGCGAGATTGTGTCGATGGCCTAATTAAAATGATAATGGATTTGGGTATTTGATCTAGGTTGGTCGGAAGGCCTTATTACGCACTAACCGTCTGCATGGGAAGAATTATGGGTACTCGACATCGCGGTATCAGTCGAAGCTCTTCAGACGTCAGCGATGTAGCGGCGCGCGCCTGAGTGGTCCCGAGATGTATCGCTCTTGTATTAAGGGGTTCTATTACGGACATCGGCCGCCCTCGCATCGTGCAGGAGTGCGGAGGGTAAGTGGGCCACGACTCCTTTGTGCTTAGGAGTTAGACCGGCGGGCTGGCCTCTCTGCTGAGCTTAGGTGGGGCTGCGACGTGTTGATATTCCGAGGCGGGGCAAGACCCAGAAAAGTGTGTCCAGCCAGAGTGTTATCGAGCGCGTCGGGGAATATGTTGTGCATCCCTGTAGGGAAGAACTTATCTATTCGAATAGCCGTGTCCACGGTTACAGGACGACTTGGAGTTGTGCCCAAATCTTATACAACTACAATTGTTACTTAACTTGTTTTAGTTGCCCCGGGATTGCTTCCTCGCAGGTAGTCGAGGGAGGATCTCAGGGCGTCCCCTCATGTTAACATTGCTGCAACAATATGACTATTAATTGTGTTACACCTGTTCTACTCTCGTCTATTGCTGCAAGACCCTGAAGATGCTAGTCTTCGATAGGACTATGCCTTCTCTCTCTATTTCTCGCATTGCTGGTGTCAGTCCACATATAACCCCTTCTTTCATACCGATGCATACTTAGAATAGTTCTGATGTAAGACTTGCGAGTACTTTGGATGAGTACTCACCGTTGCTTTGCTCCCCCTTTGCCCCTTGATCCGTTGCTGCGACCAGATGATGGAGCCCAGGAGATGGAGCTTCCCGCCGACGATGACTGCTACCCCGACGGTGCCTACTACTACGTGGAGGCCGCTGAAGACCAGGAGTAGTTAGGAGGTTCCCAGGCAGGAGGCCTCGCCTTGTTCGATCGTTGTATATTTTGTGCTGGCCTTCTCTAAGGCACCCCACCTTTTATGTCTGTACTCAGATATTGTTGCTTTCGCTGACTCGTGTGTTTATCGAGCTTTCGTATTCGAGCCCTCGAGGCCCCTGGCTTCTAATGTGAAGCTGATATTGTTTTAGTTGTGTCTTGAGTTGTGTTGTGATATCTTCCCATGAGTCCTTGAGTTTGATCGTACGCATTTGCGTGTATTATTAGCGTATGATTAAACTGAGGGCGTCACATCTATTCCATCCCGAGCGCCGGCGTCCACCGACGAACGGGAGAGCAGGTCTCCCGAACCAGTCGCCTTTGTGATCCTGTACGAGAGAGGGCGAATTAGGTTTTTGGGAAGCGCTCTGCGCGACTGCTCGCTGCTTCCACAACGGGTCGTCTACCTAGCAAGTCGGGCGGTGCTGCGTACCGCCGCCTCAAGCATCGTCTACTTCGTCCCGTCATCGCCAACGTCATCGTCAACAACATAGCTGCACCGAACACATCTGCTTGATGTGCAAAAGTTCGGTACGTGCGTCGTGTTCCCGTTGGCCTGATGAACATGTTAGATGCCGACATCTTTCGCTATACCGTGTTGCTGCTATTCATGTTGTCTACTGCATCTAGTATGTTAGGTTTTCACATGTTAGTAGCTAGTATCGTCATGATTTATATTTTGGAATTAATCATGGAAATTGTGCCTATTTGCTCAACGGGTTATAGGAGCACAAGAGACGAGGCGAACTGACAAGAGGTATGGAAAACCCTAGCTGAGCACCCTTGGTTCACACAAGCTAAGGGCATCTCCAGCCGTTCGCTCCCAAGGCCTGAAAGAGTTGGCGGTGAACCGACCGTAAAATCGGCTTGGGGACGCTCGGGTTCCCAGCCGCCCCCAAGGTCGCCCCCAAACGCTGTTTTTCAAATCAAAATCGGACCAAATTCGAAGTAATTTTTAGGCGATTTTGGACGAAATTTAGTCGATTTTACTAAAATTTGTACAAACTTAAAATAATGAAAACATAAAAAACTATGCCGCTGCCGCCGCTAGTCTAGTTCATGCCGAGGAGCTGATAGAAGGCAGTGTAGTCGCCGCAGTCGTCGTCATCATCGTCGTCGTAGTTGTCGTCCTTCACGCTGTCCTTGCTGCAGCCTTGCCCTGGATCACCGTTGCGGACGAGGGTGGTCTGCTCCGACGTTTCTTCATCGTTATCATCGAGGACGATGACGCCACCCTTTTAGCGACCGCAACACCGTGTGGCGATCTCCTCCAGAGCATGGCTCCTTCTCCTTCTTCGGCCTGACCAGTCGAAGGTGGCCACGGGAATTGGCAAAGGTTGGCAACGGCCCTCGCTTATGACGAGGTTGCTGCCATAGCTGCGACGATGTTCCAACATCTCCTGGGACTCGACCTTCACGGTGGCGAATGATGGCGTCGTGCTGGAGGAGCGGGAGGAGGACGAGGAAGAGAACCCCGCCATTTGCCTCGGCAGCCACGAGCCGTCGCTCTGGCTCGAGTGCCACGACACCGGGTACTCCAGGGCTGCTCGATCCGCCCTTGATGTGCTCGAGGATAGCGTGGAGTGTGCACTGGGGGATGCGCCACCATTGATGATGGCCGTCGGAGTTGAGGCACCCCCTTGGCGCCGGGAAGCCATTCGTGGAGGCGAGCTGGTCGGCGTTGTTGGGTTCTACCGTAGGTTCATCACATGTAAATTAAAATTTTCCTACACGCAGAACAACAAAGAACATGCTACGGAGATGGATCACAGATCGTTACCACTAGACGCGCAGTGTCGTGCAGCGGATGTAGAGTTGGGGCAACGAGTCCACGTGGTCCGTTTCCTCTTCGTCCGATCTCCGTCGAACAACCGGTCGTCGGTCCTCTCCCTCAAATAGCCAGTCGTCGGATCCCACGTGCAAGTTCGCCGGAGCATCACAAGTGCACCGCCTCTAGCGGTATCCTTGTGTGCAGGAGGAACACCGTGCGGTAGACTGCTAGGTCCGGATCACACAGTCAGCGGCGGCGAGTGGAGGTGGCTAGTTGCAACACATGCAAAGCCCCAATGACGGCACCAAAGCGATCAACCGAATGAGTGTGCCGCACATCTACTATATAAGGCATCCGGCGCGGGCTCAACTCTTGGGCCTCGCACGAATCCTAAAGCCCACATGTTCCTTCCCTTAAGCGTGTGCCCCTTAGGTTCTCGTTCACTTGCTCGTAAGTCAGATCACATCCGACTCGGCTAGTCAATAGTGTCCTCTAGCAAAGTGTGCCGACTCCAAGATTCCGGTGAAGCTGGTTAGGTGAACATGTACTTCATACTTCTGTTCCCTTTACCACACGATATATGTTGTCATGCACAAAACGACATGGTCATCCTTGTTGCAGCATGACCTCTTCCTCGTTCCGATGAACCCGGCCAACATTCAGATTATCTCATAATCCTCATCGCATGGCTATGCTTATCGAGGTTAGATCACCCGAGGGCCCGAGAGTATATCTATCCTGATCGGAGGGGCAAATCCCGTCTTGCTCGACTATTCCTCACAACATGGGTCTGGACAAGCCTGAAACCTACCTTTGCAACTACCCAGCCACGGAGTAGCGTTTGTTTGGCTCAAAGCAAGTGTGTCACCATCCCGAGTACACGCCAACTCAGGTCTTACGACATAGAACGTATGCTGTACTAGAGACTCACAAATGACCGATCGTTGCGTCTCATAGTTTGGTCTATCCTACTCACACCTTATCTCGACTAGGATCCGACTATGTTGAATCTAATCAAATATTTCCGAGTCCATATTATCCGGCTAGCATCCAATGCTACATGGTTAGTGAGACCGAACCATGTGTGATGTCATATGCTAATCTAAATGGTTGCACATCCACACAACCCTTTCAATTAGGGACAATTTAGGACAATCATCATACGATGCATAGTCTCACAAACAAGTCACGTACTTGTTGATACACATCATTGACAATGTCCAAGGACTATCTTTATTCATAAACACATAGGAAATATCATCATGCATGATTCCCTCTAGGGCATATCTCCAAACGTCTCCCACTTGCACTAGACTCAATCAAATAGACATCGAATGCCCATAGCTCTAACATGCCCGTCATGCTTTGGTTGTGGAAGCGGTTTATTCAACGGTTCTGCAACATTTGCATGTGTGTGAATCTTGTATAAATTAGTATCAACATTCTGCATGAGCTTTCGTATCAAGTAATATTTTCGGTCTATGTGCCTGGTCTTGTGGTGTTGTCTCGGCTCCTTGGCCTGTGCGATGGCACCCAAATTATCACAATAAAGGTCCAACGCTTTTGACCAGCCTGGGAACACAACAAGATCCTCCAGGAACTTCCAAATCCAAGAACCTTCCTTTGCGGCTTCACAAGCCGCAATGTATTCGACCTGTGTTGTGGAGTCTTCCACTGTATCTTGCTCGGAACTCGTCCAACTCACTGCTCCTTCATTCCTGACATACATGAATCTAGTTTGCAATCTACAATCATCCCTGTCGGTTTCGAAACTAGCACCAGCGTAACCCTTTACGTCGAGCTCCCCCTCACCTCCATAAACTAGGAACTTCTCTTTAGTCCTTTTTAGGTACTTCAAGATAGTTTTCACCGCTGCCTAGTGACTCTCACCTGGGTCGGCCTGGTATCTGCTTGTTAAACTTATTGCATAGGCAACATCAGACCGAGTACATAGCATGGCATACATGATCGATCCTATTGACGAATCATATGGAATCCTACTCATCTGGTTTCACTCATCAGAAGTTAAAGGACATTGAGTCTTGCTTTGCCTTATACCATGTGAGATTGGCAAGAACCCTTTCTTGGCCTCACTCATGTTGAACCGCTTCCACACTTTGTCTATGTATGTGCTCTCGCTTAAGCCAAGTAGCCTCCTTGATCTATCTCTATAGATCTTGATGCCTAAAATGTACACTGCCTCTCCAAGGACTTTCATGGAAAACTTACCATTCCATGATTCCTTGGTTGATTTCAGCATTGAAACATCATTTCCGATCAACAGTATGTCATCCACATACAAGATCAAAAATACCACTGAGCTCCCACTAGACTTCTTAAATAAACAATAGTCCTCTTTGTTCTTGATGAAACAAAGGTCAACGATGACTTCATCAAAATGAATATTCCAGCTCCGAGCTATTTGCCTCAATCCATAAATGGATGTCTTGAGCTTGCATATTTTACTAGCATCGACAGAACCTTCGGGTTGTATCACGTATACATCCTCTTTTAAATTTCCATGAAGGAAAGCTGTTTTGACATCCATCTACCATATCTCATAATCGAAATATGCACCTATAGCTAGTATGATCCTTACCCACTTCAGTATTGCTAGCGGCGAGTAGGTCTCATCGTAGTCCATTCCTTGAACTTTTCGATAACCTTTAGCGATAAGCCGAGATTTGTAGAGCTGAAAATTTTGGTCCACATCAGTTTTCTTCTTAAAGACCCATTTGCAACCAATAGCTACTATGCAAGGCATCTGATCAACCAAGTCCCAGACTTGATTATCATCCATGGACTTTACCTTGTATCTCATGGCTTCCAGCCATGCTTCGGAATCTGGGCTCACCATCGCTTCCGCATACGTGGTTGGCTCGTTGCTTTCTAGCAACAACACATCATGCACTCTACGCAATCTATCCGACCTCTGTGGCTCCGGTGCCATCTCCACTACGGGTTCTCTAAATGACTCCGGTATGGTCTCATCACCAGCCGAGTCGTCCCCAAGTGGCTCTCGAATTTCTTCGAGTCACACCGTTCTCCCACTGGCTTCGCGACTGAGAAACTCTTTCTCTAGGAAAACCCTGTTCCGAGCAACGAACACTTTGTTCACTTCTCGGTTGTAGAAGGTGTATCCCAAGGTCTCCCATGGATATCCCACGAATATGCATTTATCCAACTTGGGTGTAAGCTTGTACAACATGAGTCGCTTGACAAATGCTTCACAACCCCAAATCTTTAGGAAAGACAAACTAGGATTCTTTTGAGTACATAGCTCATGTGGTGTCTTGCCTATGGATTTTGATGGTACCTTGTTAAGTGTGAAAGATACAGTTTCTAGAGCGTATCCCCAGAATGACAAGGGTAAATTCGGTTTTCTCACATAGATTGGACCATGTCCAACAAGGTTCGATTTCTCCATTTTGACACACCGTTTCTCCGCGGAGTACGTGGAGGTGTGAGCCCACGTACTATACCTCGAATTTTCAGTTGACCATCAAACTCATGGCTCATGTACTCATCTCCATGATTTGATCGCAGAAGATTTATCGCCTTGCTGAGATGATTTTCAACCTTGTTCTGAAACTCTTTGAACTTTTGAGAAGTTTCCGACTTGTGCCTCATCAAATAGATATATCCATATCTACTCAAGTCGTCGGTAAAAGTCATGAAGTACTGATAGCCACCTATGGACGTTGTGCTCATTGGACCACACACATCACTGTGTATAAGCTCCAATAGATCGGATGCCCTTTAACAACTCTTTGCAAAAGGAGACTTAGTCATCTTGCCTAGCAAGCATGATTCATATGTCTTAAACGACCCGAAGTCGGACGAAGTTAGGAGTCCATTATCATGGAACCTCTTCATACGTTTCAGACTAATGTGTGCAAGCCGGTAATGCTAGAAGTATGTTGGATCTATCTCATTAGGCTTATGCCTCTTGACATTCACGTTATAGACTGGTTCCGTTTATAGATTTAAAATAAATAGCCCATCTACAATGGGTTCATAGCCGTGGAACATTCCATTCAAATAAAATGACAACCATTGTCCATTAAATTGAACTAATATCCTTGATTCATCAAGCATGAGGCAGAAATAATGTTCTGACTAAGTCTGGGAATGTGATAACAATTATTCAATTCCAAAATAAATCCAGAAGGAAGTTGGAGTTGCATCGTGCCGACCTCCTGTTGGAAATATGCCCTAGAGGAAATAATAAAATAGTTATTATTATATTTCCTATTTCAAGATAATCATTTATTATCCATGCTATAATTGTATTGAATGGAAACATAAATGCATGTGTGGATGTATAGACAAAACAATGTCCCTAGTGAGCCTCTAGTTGACTAGCCTGTTGGTCAAGGATGGTTAAGGTTTCCTAGCCATAGACAAGTGTTGTCACTTCATGACACGATCACATCATTAGGAGAATGATGTGATGGACAAGACCCAAACTATAAACGCAGTATATGATCGTGTCATTTTGTTGCTATTGTTTTCTGCATGTCAACTATACATTCCTATGACCATGAGATCATGTAACTCACTGACACCGGAGGAATACCTTGTGTGTATCAAACGCTGCAACATTACTGGGTGACTATAAAGGTACTCTACAGGCATGTCCGAAGGTGTCCGTTGAGTTAGCATGGACCAAGTCTGGGATTTGTCACTCCGTGTGACGGAGAGGTATCTCAAGGCCCACTCGGTAATACAACATCACTAACAAGCCTTGCAAGCAATGTGACTAAAGAGTTAGCCACATGATCTTGTATTACGGAATGAGTAAAGAGACTTGCCGGTAACGAGATTGAAATAGGTATGGCAGTACCGATGATCAAGTCTCGGGCAAGTAACATACCAAAGGACAAAGGGAATGATATACGGGATTATGTGAATCCTTGACATAGAGGTTCAACCGATAAGATCTTCATAGAATATGTAGGATCCAATATGGACGTCCAGGTCAAGCTATTGTATATTGACCAGAGAGTGTCTCGGTCATGTCTACATAGTTCTCGAACCCGCAGGATCTGCACACTTAAGGTTCGGTGATGTTTTTGTTATAGTTGAATTATTGATGTTGGTAACCGAATGTTGTTCGGTGTCCCGGATGAGATCCCGGACGTCACGAATGGTACGAAAACGAAGATTGATATATAGGATTGTTGCATTTGGCTTCCGGAAAGATTTCGGGCATTACCGATAAAGTATCGGGAGTGACGACTCAGTTCTGGGGTTTTACCGGGAGGGGCCACCCACCCGGGAGAGAGCCAAATAGGCCCATGGGTGGCGCACCAGCCCTTAGTGGGCTGGTGAGGCCAGCCGAATAAGGCTATTTTGGACAAAGCAATAATAAAAATAAAAAATAAAAAAAAGAAGGAGGTGGACAAGATAGGAAGGAGTCCTCCACCAAACCGAATTGGAGGAGGACTCCTCCCTCCTTGCCTCGGCCGAAGCTCCTCCTTGGAGTTGGAGGCAAGCCAACCACCCTTTGGTTCCTCCTATATAAAGTGGAGGGTTTTAGGTTTTTTGCAACTAAAGCCATTGTGCAGCCCTCTCCCCCTCCACTACTTCGTGACACCTCGTAGCTAGATCCGTATGGCACGGCGAAACCCTGCCGGAGTAGCTCCACCATCATCACCGCCACGCCGTCATGCTGCCGGAGAACTCAGCTACCTCTTCGTCTCTCTTGCTGGATCAGGAAGGCGGAGATCATCATCGAGCTGTACGTGTGCTGAACGCGGAGGTGCCGTCCGTTCGGCGCTAGATCGGGACGGATCGTGGGACGGCGGCGATTTGGATCGCGAAGCCATTCCACTACATCAACCGCGTTTCTTAAGGCTTCTCGCTTAGCGATCTACAAGGGTATGTGGATCCGATCTCCCTCTCGTAGATGATCATCACCATGATAGGTCTTCGCGTGCGTAGGAATTTTTTGTTTCCCATGCAACATTCCCCAACACCTCCAACGCAACAACTCTTGCTTTGTTACCGATCCTGATGTCAATCTCCCCTTGTGCCACACGCCTAGTTCTTACTAGCCCCTGCATCGAGTTGCAAATATGAACAACCGATCCGGTATCAAATACCCAAGAGCTACTAGGTATGTCAGCAAGGTAGATGTCTATACCATATGTAACAAGTGTAACTTTTCCTGAAGAAGCATCTCCGGCCTTCTTGCCATGCTCAGCAAGCCACTTGCTACAGTTCCTCTTCAAGTGACCCGCTTCCTTGCAATGAAGGCAAATGGTCTTTGAATTCGGTCTGGACTTCGGCTCAGCGGCGGAGACATCCTTCTCCATGCCCTTCACATTACCCTTTTTCTTCGACAAACTCTTCTTAAACTTTGTCGAGTTCTGCACCATCAAAGTTGATGCATGCCTTTATTAATATCCTACTCTGCCACCTTGAGCATCCCATGCAATTCAGTGAGCTTCTTATCCATGCCATGCATATGATAGTTCGAGATGAACGTCCCATAGCTAGATTGAAGAGAACCCAGAACTACATCAGTCGCCAGCTCATCCAAGAGCGGGAAGCCTGATACGTCTCCATCGTATCTACTTTTCCAAACTATTTTGCCCTTGTTTTGGACTCTAATTTGCATGATTTGAATGGAACTAACCCGGACTAACGCTGTTTTCAGCAGAATTGCCATGGTGTTGTTTTTGCGCAGAAATAAAAGTTCTCGGAATGAACTGGAAATTATGAGGATTTTTTGTGGAATATATAAAAAATACTGGCGTAAGAATTACCTGGAGGGACGGAGCTAGGAGCCCACAAGTCGAGGAGGCGCGGGCCCCCCTGGCCGCGCCTGGCAGGCTTGTGAGCCCCTCGTGGCTCCGCCGCCTCCAACTCCAGCTCTATATAGTCTCTCTAGCCCAGAAAAAAAAGGGAGAAGAGTTCATCGCGTGTCACGACACGTAGCCGCCACCACCACCTGTTCTTCCTCTGGAGGGCAGATCTGGAGTCCGTTCTGGGCTGCGGAGAGGGGAAATCGTCACCGTCGTCATCACAACCATCCTTCATCGCTAATTCCATGATGCTCTTCATTGTTTGTGAGTAATCTCATCGTAGGCTTGCTGGACGGTGATGGATTGGATGAGATCTATCATGTAATCGAGTTAGTTTTGATGGGGTTTGATCCCTAGTATCAACCATGTTCTAAGATTGATGTTGCTACTACTTTGCTATGCTTAATGCTTGTCACTAGGGCCCGAGTGCCATGATTTCAGATCTGAACCTATTATGTTTCCATCAATATATGTGTGTTCTTGATCCTATCTTGCAAGTTGTAGTCACCTACTATGTGTTATGACCCGGCAACCCCGGAGTCACAATAGCCGGAACCACTCCCGGTGATGACCATAGTATGAGGAGTTCATGTATTCATTATGCGCTAATGCTTTGTTCCGGTTCTCTATTAAAAGGAGACCTTAATATCCCTTAGTTTCCATTAGGACCCCACTGCCACGGGAGGGATGGACAATAGATGTCATGCAAGTTCTTTTCCATAAGCACATATGACTATATACGGAATACATGCGTACATTACATTGACGAACTGGAGCTAGTTACATATCTCCCCATGTTATAACTATTACTTGATGAATGTCATCCGACATAATTATCCATCACCGATCCAATGCCTACGAGTCTTTTCCTACTGGTCCTTGCTAAGTTACTTTCCCGCTACTGCTATCACTACTGCTACTGTTACCGCTACTGCTGTCACTACTGCTACTGTTACCGCTACTGCTGTCACTACTGCTACTGTTACCGCTGCTACCGTTACTATCACACTACTCTGCTACTGAAACTTTGCTGCAGATACTAAGTCTTTTAGGTGTGGTTGAATTGACAACTCAACTGCTAATACTCGAGAATATTCTTTGGTTTCCCCTTGTGTCGAATCAACAAATTTGGGTTGAATACTCTACCCTCGAAAACTGTTGCAATCCCCTATACTGGTGGGTTATCAAGACTATTTTCTGGCGCAGTTGCCGGGGAGGCATAGCTCTATTCTTTGAGTCACTTGGGATTTACGTCTGTTGATCAGCATGAGGAATCTGTGAGATCCAAAAACTAAAGTCTTGCCCTCAACTACGAGGACATGTAAGGAACTGCCATCTAGCTTTGCACTTGATTCACCTTCAGTTATGAGTAATTTTGCAACACCACCACCTAGTAGAAATTCTGATATGTCTCCTGTGCTTGATGATTCTACTTCTACTATCCATGATGCTTATAATGATGCTTTGCTTGATACTTGATGGGGTTATAGTCCTAGGGTAGGGTCATAGGCCTGCCCTATAAGTCCTACCCAAGGACTACCCTTCATAAAGGATACGGCCCTTAGTCAGTTCCGACTGAATTAAGGACTTCCCATCATCCAGTCGGTGACGAATCCACCATCATCCAGTCGGAGATGAGCATTCGGAGCGTATCAAACTTACCGACTGGATTCCACTCTGTGCATCGTAACCCCCCTGGAGGGTAACGGTCATACGTTTCCATGTGCCTTTATTAGCATTTAAGACATACGTTACCTGTAACGTAGGCATTTATTCGCCACTACTCCACCCCTATGCACCGAGCCGTTGTGAAGGGCAGCGCACTCTATATAAGCCACCCTTCCCCACTGGTGCAGGGGTTAGCAATTCACTGTAATCCATATTCCACTCGACAACAAGCTCCCAAGAGCACTGAGACGTAGGGCTATTACCTCCACCGTAGAGGGGCCTAAACTCATACAACCTCGCAGTAGCTAAGGCTCTGCCCATCCTTTCGTACCCTACACATCTACTGCCAGACTTATACCCACGACAGTTGGCGCCCACCGTGGGGCGTGGCGTCTATCGAGCCATGATGCATATGGTTATTTCTTCAGCCACCGGCGGCAGATCGATTCCCGCTGGTGCCCTCTATTCAGTTTCATCTTCATGATTTAACATCTTTGTTTTGTACTGTTCATCTCCAAGACAAACGAAGCATCAGGGAAACAAACATCCATTCAAGCACATACAAGAAGAATCATCGAACTTTAGCAAGAGCGGCGTGAGATCAGGAAGCCGATCACGTCTCCACACACGGCCTTCGACACCATTCGCCACGTCGTCGACTCCGGTCTCGTTTTCTCGGCCACTCGACAACGACCTCCGTGGTGCAGGCGCAGGCTTGACATGGAGCAGGCTCCGAGCTCTGCACCAAGCATAGACTGGTGCTATTCCGGGAGGTGCAGACCGTGGACGATCGGCTGCAGCAGCACGGGGGCGCCGTCGTGGAGCGGAAGCGCACCAAGAGGCCGCGCCACCAGACGCCGCCGGTGGCCTGCTCCTTGGCGTCCTCCTCCGAGAGCACCACCACCGAGGAGGAGGACATGGCCCACTGCCTCATCCTCCTCGCCCAGGGTGACGCGCCGCCCGTCGACTCGAGGCCGCCGCCACCGCCCTCGCCATGGTGCCGCAGGAGGCTCGGCAGGGGACGCCGTCGCTTCCTCTGCCCGGCCCTCTGCCGGCGCCGGCGACCAAGACGGAGAGGTACACCAGCCGCAAGTACACAGAGGCGGCCACCACCGCGGACGTCGTCAGGGCCGGTTTCTACGTGTACGAGTGCAAGACCTGCAACAAGTGCTTCCCCACCTTCCAAGCCCTCGGCGGCCACCGCGCCAGCCACAAGAAGCCACGCCTCGCTGGCGCCGGTGCCGAAGATGACAGCCCCGCAAACGCCACAATCATCGCCATCGCCAAGCTGTCCAAGCCGTCGGTGATGAAGACGGCGTCACCACCGCTGACGCAGATGACGACGCAATGCCGTTTCCCACTATCAGGTAGCCACCTCCTCGAGCCATAACTGCCTGCAGGAAATAAGGAAATCGCAGCGCCGTTTGCAACGCTATCAATACCAGGTAGCCACCTCCTCGAGCCATAACTGCTTGCAGGAAATAAGGAAATCACAGCGCCGTTTGCAATGCTATCAATACCAGGTAGCCACCTCCTCGAGCCATAACTGCGTGCAGGAAATAAGGAAATCGCAGCGCCGTTTGCAATGCTATCAATATGAGGTAGCCACCTCCTCGAGCCATAACTGCCTGCAGGAAATAAGGAAATCGGAAGACGGCTCCCACCAGTGGGAAACTCCGCTAACACCGCTTTGTCGAGGTATAATCGCCTCATTAAGTCCCATCAATTAAACATTTTTCGCATCAGGTAACTGTGCATGCATGCATGCATAACCACCCGTCATCATGGGTATGCCTTAATTATCCATCATCACGCATAACCAGATTATGTCTGGTCCATAATCCCAAAAATAGAATCGAACACAAACAAAAATATTTGTAGCTATGCTTGCTACTAACTTACATGAAACCGCTTTGTCGAGATGAATTTTGCATACAGATGACCAACATGCAGTGACTCGGTCGTCCTACATGTTGTCGCTCGGTCGGACGCATCGTCATCACTCGGCCGCTCTGCGCACCGTCGCTCAGTCGGACACGCATCGTCAGCACTCGACCGCCCCTTGCGCCGTCACTTAGTCGGACGCGTGGTCATCACTCGGCGGCCCTACATATCGTCGCTCGGACAGACGCGTCGTCATCGCTCGACCGCTCTGCGCACCGTCGCTCAGTCGGACACGCGTCGTCAGCACTAGACCGCCCCGTGCGCCGTCACTCAGTCGGACGCGTGGTCATCACTCGACGGCCCTACATATCATCGCTCGGACGGACGCGTCGTCATCACTCGACCGCTCTGCGCACCGTCGCTCAGTCGGACACGCATTGTCCGCACTCGGCCGCCCTACGCGTCGTCACTCTGTCGGACGCGTCGTCATCACTCGGCCGCCCTGCATGCTGTCACTCAGTCGGACGCGTCATCAGCGCTCACCCGCCGTGCGCGCCGTCCCTCACTCGGATCCGTCGTCAGCACTCGGCAGCTTCGCGTGTCGTCACTCGGCTGGAGGCTCCTTCGTCACCTGGATACTCTGCACGTCGTCACTCAGCCGCCCCGCGTGTCGCCACTCAGCTAGACGCGTCTTCATCGCTTGACCGCCCAACACGTCGCCACTCAGCCGGACGTGTCTACTTCGCTCGACCGCCCTGCGCGTCGTCAGGCAGCTAAGTCATTTTTCATAGACTGCATTCTATTAAATAATCGTTTCTACATTACCGAGTGTCGAGGAAGTCGCACATGACGTTCACTCGGAGGCCACGCCACTGAGTTTACCTCTGCACTCGGTTGTTTATTTTTATGTGGGAACACTTCACTTACGCTTCATTTGGGTCCAGTACTCAAACGAGTTCAGCCGGACCCTTCACTCTTTTAGACTCTTGCTGGTTCCGAACCAGCAATCACGTGGCACACCCAGCGGGTGTCTATGGATGCAATTTGCACAAACTATTTCAGAAAAGATCATATTACTTTGATAAATTTTTATGCTGGCTTGTGCTATTTTTTTCATACACAGGTTACTCGACGCATCCGTGCGCCATCCTCGTCGCTGCTCAGGCTCAGTCGCCACAACGATCATTCATGCGTTTTCACGTGTTCGGAAGCCCCTTCAATGACGTAGTGGACACGGCCGCCCCGCGGGCCGTCAGTGGGTCGAACACCTCCTCGACATACATCACTTGGCCGCCCCGCGCGTTGCTACTCAGCCAGAATCGTCTACATCACTCGAATGCCATGCGCATCGCCACTCCGTGTGGCACGTCTTCATCATTCGGCTTCCCCGCGCGCCACCGCTCAGCTTAGCTGCGACTCCGTATCGCCTAAGTTAAAAACAACTCTGAGTATGGACATGCTCCACACTCGGGGGGCTTAGCTGCGACTTCGTATCGCCTAAGTTAAAAACAACTCCGAGTGCGGACATGCTCCACACTCGGGGTCTTAGCTGCGACTCCGTATCGCCTAAGTTAAAAACAACTCCGAGTGCGGACATGCTCCACACTCAGGGACTTAGCTGCGACTCCGTATCGCCTAAGTTAAAAACAACTCCGAGTGCAGACATGCTCCACACTCGGGGGCTTAGCTGCGACTCCGTATCGCCTAAGTTAAAAACAACTCCGAGTGCAGACATGCTCCACACTCGCGGGGCTTAGCTGCGACTCCGTATCACCTAAGTTAAAAACAACTCCGAGTGCGGACATGCTCCACACTCGGGGGCTTAGCTGCGACTCCATATCGCCTAAGTTAAAAACAACTCCGAGTACGGACATGCTCCACACTCGGGAACTTAGCTGCGACTCCGTATCGCCTAAGTTAAAAACAACTCTCAGTGCGGACATGCTCCACACTCGGGGACTTAGCTGCGACTCCGTATCGCCTAAGTTAAAAACAACTCTGAGTGCGGACATGCTCCACACTCGGGGGCTTAGCTGTGACTCTGTATCGCCTAAGTTAAAAACAACTCCGAGTGCGGACATACTCCACACTCGGGGACTTAGCTGCGACTCCGTATCGCCTAAGTTAAAAACAACTCCGAGTGCGGACAAGCTCCACACTCGGGGGCTTAGCTGCGACTCTGTATCGCCTAATTAAAAACAACTCCGAGTGCGGACATGCTCCACACTCGGGGGCTTAGCTGCGACTCCGTATCGCCTAGGTTAAAAACAACTCCGAGTGCGTACATGCTCCACACTCGGGGACTTAGCTGCGACTCCGTATCACCTAAGTTAAAAACAACTCCGAGTGCGTACATGCTCCACACTTCAGGACTTAGTTGCGACTCCGTATCGCCTCTCCACTCTTAGAGACTTGACTTTGATCTAGAAATCATATAATGCAGATACAACAAACATTCAACATGACGAGCTTTGGATGACTTAAACCCTCTCCCGGACTCATCTAGTCTGACAGAGGCTCGGGGACTACACCCAGTGGGTGCACTTAGCGTGCCCCCACTAGAAGAGAAAAACAAAAAAGAAACATTCTGCTTGGTCAGGTCCACCAACAACATCCAAGTTCAACAGATTCAACAGATTCCAACCGACTACCAGCAGTCAGTCAAAGTCTCAAGATCCTGTTGGTCACTCGGACCTACTTCAATTCTTAAGTTCACTCGGACGTACTACTCAGCGGAATCGATCAGGGCGAATGATGAAGACTTCAATCAACGCATAATTTTGCAAGGCTCTGAAGCACGTTCAAGTTCGGTCTGCTGCTACAAGATTTACATCGACACCTTCACCACTCGGACCCTGATCCATTCGGGGGCTAATGACGGGGATATAGCCCTAGGGTAGGGTCATAGGTCTGACCAATACGTCCTACCCAAGGGCACCTCATTATTAGTTTAAGGACTATAAGGGAAATTCCTACTGGATTGTGACAACATCTAATCCACTCGGTACAGATCCACTCAGAGAAGTACATTCCATCCACTCGGATGACAGTCAACCACTCGGTCGTATGACTCACTCGGTCATGCAAATACCAACAGTCGGCAAGATATCTGTAGTGGGCTGACATTATGGCATCAATGCCCCATCTTTTAACATAAGAGGTGAGGAGGTGGCGCACTCTATATAAGCCACCCCCCTCCACATAGCTAAGGGATCTTCTTCTTCTCCTCCTTCGGGCTCATTCTTTCCCGCGAGCTCTAGCTCTCTCTCTACACCATGTAACTCATGTCCATGACAGATAAAACAAAGCCTCTCCGGAGCACGAGACGTAGGGTTGTTATCTCCACTGTGAGAGGCCTGAACTCGCTAAAACCACCGTGTCACCCATGTGCATCTTGATAGATCATGCTCCGTTATCCTACCCTCTTTCTATTGTCAGAATCATTACCACGACATTTGGCGCCCACCGTGACCACATACTGCAATGCAGTGAGGAAGCTCGAGAAAAAGTTTGAAGGTCTAGAACTCCACCATGTTCCGCGACTGAAAAAACCAAGCAGCTGATGAGTTGGCAAAACTCGGATCCACTCGGAGACCAGTCCCGAGTGACGTCTGCCTCGAGCACCTCCACCTCCCCTTAGTTAAAGAAGATCCTTTCACAGAGGATCCAGTACAACCAAAGAGATCGACAGATCCGACTGAAGTCGAAGTACCTGCTGTGGTTGATTTGATCATGGAGATTCTTGCTGTCATCCCCGATTGGACTGTGCCGATCATTGCATACATCCTGAGGCAAGAATTACCAGAAGACGAAGTCCAAGCCAGACAGATTGTCCGCAGGTCAAAGTCGTTCACTGTCATCAATGGCCAGTTGTACAAGGAAAGCATTTCAGGCGTCCTTCAACGATGCATCTCCCCTGAGGAGGGACAGTTAATCCTGAAAGAAATTCACTCGGGAACCTGCGGTCATCACGCCTCTTCAAGAGCAATCGTCGCCAAAGCATTCAGAGCTGGCTTCTTTTGGCTGCAGGCTAATGAAATGGCGAAAGATATGGTCGACCGATGTGAAGGCTGTCTGTTCTACTCTAACAAGTCCCACAAGCCAACATCTGCGTTGAAGACAATCCCTCTTGTTTAGCCGTTTGCGGTATGGGGATATACAGTCGGTCCATTTAGGACAGGCCAAGGGGGATTCACACATCTGTTGGTGGCAGTCGACAAGTTCACAAAGTGGATCGAAGCCAAGCCCATCAAGAAGCTCGACGCCCTAACGGCCATCAAGTTTGTCAGGGACATCATCTCCAGATTCGGGGTACCTCACAACATAATCACTGACAACGGAACAAACTTTGACTCGGACAGATTCAAAGGTTTCTGTATAGGCCAAGGTATCCGAGTGGATTTTGCATCTGTGGCGCATCCCCAAACAAACGGGCAAGCAGAGCGGGCGAATGGACTTATTCTGCAAGGTTTGAAGCCTCGACTCCTATGAGAGGTGGGACATGCCGCTGGCTCATGGGTCACCGAGCTACCTTCGGTGCTTTGGGGTCTCCGCACAACCCCAAATAGATCTACAGGGCGATCCCCGTTCTTCCTCGTTTACGGAGCAGAGGCAGTCCTTCCGAGTGACTTGCTTCACAACGCTCCACGAGTTGAACTCTTCTCCGAAGCTGAAGCAGAACAAGCAAGGCAAGACGGAGTGGATCTTCTAGAGGAGGAGCGCGAGATGGCACTGACTCGCTCAACCATTTATCAACAAGATTTGCAGCGCTTTCACGCGCGACATGTCAAGAGTCGTACATTCCAAGCAGGCGACCTGGTGCTCCGAGTGGATCAGCAGATACCTCAGAAGTTGGCTCCCGCCTGGGACGAACCCTTCATCATATCCAAGGTGCTGAACAACGGAGCATACCGACTCTACAACATCGACAGGGAAATGGACGAGCCGCGAGCATGGAACGGAGATCTCCTGAAGCGCTTCTACACATGACCGTCAACTGAAGCAATGTAAAGAACAAGTATCGGTGAAATAATACAAAGAAGATTGAGTTTTTGCGGATTCAAAATTCTTCCGCGGACGCAGACTCCGGTCTCAAAAAAAAACTTAGCTGCGATCACGAATCGCCTAAGTATTAACTTTCTCCGAGTGTGCACTAAACGTCACACTTGGGGACTTAGCTGCGATCACGAATCGCCTAAGTACTAACTTTCTCCGAGTGTGCACTAAACGTCGCACTCGGGGACTTAGCTGCGATCCAGAATCTCCTAAGTACTAACTTTCTCCGAGTGTGCACTAAACGTCGCACTCGGGGACTTAGCTGCGATCCAGAATCGCCTAAGTATTAACTTTCTCCGAGTGTGCACTAAACATCGCACTCGGGGACTTAGCTGCGATCCAGAATCGCCTAAGTATTAAATTTCTCCGAGTGTGCACTAAATGTCGCACTCGGGGACTTAGCTGCGATCCAGAATCGCCTAAGTATTAACTTTCTCCGAGTGTGCACTTAACGTCGCACTCGGGGACTTAGCTGCGATCCAGAATCGCCTAAGTATTAACTTTCTCCGAGTGTGCACTTAACGTCGCACTCGGGGACTTAGCTACGATCCAGAATCGCCTAAGTATTAACTTTCTCCGAGTATGCACTTAATGTCGCACTCGGGGACTTAGCTGCGATCACGAATCGCCTAACTACGAACTTTCTTCGAGTGTGCACTTAACGTCGCACTCGGGGACTTGCCTGCGATCAAGAATCGCTTCAAATAGAAAGCTTCCTTCGCGTGTACCTCACGGATCCACTCGGAGGCTTAGCAGACCCTCATTGAGGCTCATGTAGATGTCAAGACCACTGACAATTACATGAGGAGCAGAACCTCATTGAGGCTCATGTAGATGTCAAGACAACTGACAATTACATGAGTAGCAGAACCTCATTGAGGCTCATGTAGATGTCAAGACAACTGACAATTACATGAGTAACAACTCGCTCCGAGTACGACCTTACAGTCGCACTCGAAGACTTAGCTGCGATCATGAATCGCCTAAGTACTCAATTGCCTTCGAGTGTATCCTGAAGATCCACTCGGAGACTCAGCAGATCCTCAGTGAGGCTCATGCAGATGTCAAGACAACTGACAATTACATGCTCCGCATGTTTTCCATTGGCTTCACCAAGAAACGCCAAACAAAAACCACGAGCCAACATCGTGTCAACAACTCTTTGGCAAAAGAAAAGAAAAAGATTCGATTCAAATTCAAAGTTCGCCTAAGGATAGTTGGCTCGGTGTAGATCAAGCTTATGCACACCGAACCACAAATGTGACGGCCAACGGCAGTGGACAAAGTTTCTTACAACCAACACTCGGCATACCGAGGTAAAAGTTTTCTTGAACATCGTCAGGACTGGCACTGGGACTGGCAGGCTCCAAGAATGTGTCGAGGTCGATCCCGTCTGCGATGCGAGTGGCACTCTCAAGGAAGGTCTCCATGAAATCTTCAAATCGAAGCTTTTTGGTGTTGGTGACTTGCAACGCCTTCAGCTTCTCTTCGCGAGCCTCCTTGTAGTGCACTCAGACAAGCGACAGAGCGACGTCCGCACCATAGCGAGCCGCAGATTTCTTCCACGCCTGCACTCGGTTCGGGACCTCCTCCAGCCGAGCCATCAAGCCTTCCATCTCGTGCCGAGACTCATCTTCAGGACAAATCTCCTTGTTGATTCGGCCGACGACCTCTCTCATTCGACCGATGAAAGGTCCCACTTTGCCCAGGCGAATGTGCGCTCGGAGCATATCTCGATTGGCGTCCTCGCCGAGTGGAACGTTCGCAAGAATCGACCGCTCAACGTCGGCTGCTTCAGCCTCAGCGTCCATGCAAAAATCTGCAAAGACAGGACGAGCAAACAGTAAGCGCAGAATGCAATGCACAGTCCACAAGCACTCAGAAAAACGGAACTTACCACCGAGAAGCGCTATCATCTTCCGGGCCCAGTCACTGACGTAATTTTCCTGTGCTATACACCGCCTATTCAACACTTGCATCTGTCCCATCAGCTCGGTCCTTTGTTTCCCCATTTTCTCCACTTCAGCCGCCAATGCCTTGTTTGCCTCACAGGCCTCCTCCAAGGACTTTTATCGTTCAGCCATGACATCCTTCATACCAGCCAAGGCAACCATTGCTGCATCCAGTTCCCTAGCAAACTGCACCTTTTCAGCCCTCACAGTCTCGTACGCTGATCCCATCTCGCAAGTTTTCTGCAAGTCAGTGCCAAGAGACGATCAGACAAATTCAACAGAGACAACAATAAAAATTCTAAGTTCTTCAAACCCCTGCCAACGCAAGTAGTCGACAGCGGTCTCGGGGACTACACCCAGTGGGTTCACTAAGAGTGACCCCACTGGCATGAAGCTCAAACAGGTCAGCCCTATTGAGATACATGACAACAAACAAACCTATGAGGTTACTACTACCCGACCTGAGTAAAATTACTCTCGGGGACTCATCCAGTAGGTGCACTCGAAGTGCCCCCACCGGTAACATTCGAATAGATTAGTTTTTGATCTGATCAAGTTAAAGAAAATGTGTATAAAGAGAACTGCCGGTGCAAGCACTCGACAGAAGTCTCGGGGACTACACCCACTAGGTTTACTAAGAGTGAACCCACTGCAAAATAATCATACTCTATCCGAGTGCATTGCTCACACCCACTGGGTTAAAAGAGGAAAGTAAATACTTACTAGCCCACTTACTCGGATATCGTCCCGCAGTTCCAAGCTTCGCTTGTACACGGACGCGATGGAGTCGTACGCTCTCTTGGCCTCTCCTGCCATCAGCTCCGCTTGCACCATGGCCCCCTTGGCAGCTCCCACCTAATCTTCCGGGAGGCGCTGTACGTTGTACTGGACAGTCGACGGACCTGGCATCGTAGGAGACTCCTTGGGCATCCCAAGGCCTGCTCCAGTCGGTTCAGCAGCGATCAGTGCCGTTTCAGTCGACGGCATCGTCTCAGTCGGCGGCGCGTCCATGGCGAGAGTAGTAACCGGCGGAACAGCCTCAAGGACAGGCACCGCAGCTTCCTCAGACCTCCTCTGGTCGTCCTCCTCCACATAAATCACCCCTAAGGGAAACCCGACCGAACGGCGTGAGACCACAGGAAAAAGGCAAGACCGAACACATAATTCGTGATGCAATAATGTAAATTCTCGGAATCGCCACGACGCACCTGGCTGGGATGTGACAACGTTGTCCATGTCCATGGGATCGTCCCCCTGGCGTGCCGGAGAGGTGGCAGAGGTGGCAACTCTATCGAGTAAAATTCATTCAACCAATAAGCAGGAGTTCAATCAAATACTGGAAGAAGATAGAAGAACAATGCACTTACGTTGAGGTGACGGGGACTGTGACCCTCATCCGCGACAAAGATCCACTCGGTTTGGCCACCTTAGAGGGCTGACCCGCAGGCTCAGCAGCAGCGTCCCTGGTGCTCTTGGTGCTCCGAGCGCTCGGAACCAAGGGAACGGCCAGCGAGGCGCTCGGAACCACATGCGCGGCTGGCGGGGCACTCGAGGATGCTGGAGGGGCCGAAGGAGCCGCAGGTTCGTGACGGCGTTTAGTTCGAAGCTCTGGCGGTGGGGGTGGCGAGTTCTGCTCCTCATCTTCCTCCTCTTCTACTTCGGACTCCTCCTCCGTCTCCTCGCTGTCGGAGACATACTCGATGCTCTCCACGCTGCCCTCCTGGCTACCTTCCTCTTCCTCGGCCGGATTCCCGTTCGAGACAGGAAAAAACCAGTTGGTCCACGCCTGCACGAGATACCGTCGACAACATCAGACGTCAGACAGTGATTCAAGAAAGCGATAAATCTAAGACAATTGTGTGCACTCGACAAGTCGTAGTCACCTCATTCGGAGGAGGGTTGTCCGCGCGGAAGGCCTTCACTCGCCGGGCCCCTCTGGGGTTTTCGCAGACGCCTGTGATGTTGAGGACCCACGACGCTACCGTCTCCCCGGTCTCGTACTCGACGTTAGTCCAAGTGGAGTCCTTAGGCCCCGTGTAGTGCCACATGGCGTGGTGTCGAGCTTGCAGAGGCTGGATACGCCGACCCAGAAAAACCTCCAGCAAATCTATGCCGGTGACTTCCCTTCGGACGACATCTACAAACGCATCGACCAAAGGCTGGATATGGATCTTCTCTGCCTTCGTGAGCGCGAGCTGCTTAGGCGGAGCCGGTCGGTCTAAGCTAAAAGGAGGCAGTCCTGTTGTGGCATTCGGGCAAGCGACGTCCTGGCAGTAGAACCATGTCGACTGCCAGTTCCTAACAGATTCACTCAACTGAAGAGCAGGATAGCTACTTTTACTCTTCTTTTGGAAGCCTAAGCCTCCGCAGAGCTGGAGGAGGTGAGTTTTATCATCCGACTGGTTAAGTCGTTTGGTGGTTTGGGATCTAGCGGAGAAGATGTGTTTGAAAAGCCCCCAATGGGGAGGACAACCGATGAAACACTCGCACAACACGACGAAGGCAGAGAGATGAGCTATGGCGTTTGGGGTGGAAATGGTGGAGTTGCGCCCCGAAGTGGTTCATTATACCTTTGAAGAAGGGATGAGGAGGCAGAGAGAAACCTCGGTGCACGTGGCTGAGCAGCAAGACGCGCTCCCCCTCCCAGGGCGCCGGCTCGGTCTCGCCCTCCGCCGACAGCCTCCACGACTTGTGCGCAATCATTCCGTGCTCCACCAACTCCAGCAAGTTCTCCTCCGTCACCGTGGAGGGGAGGAAATCCCCCTGGATCCAACCCGCCGGTAGCGCTCGCTGCCGCCGTTGAGCAGGAGCCGCCGCCTTCCCCTTCTTCTTCCGCGCCTCTAGCTTGCTAGTCTGCACCTTTGTCATGGAGGAGGCTGCAGATTCGCAAGGGAGAAGGAGAAGGAAGGAGCTCGGGATGCGCAGGGGATGGCGTGAGAAGTGGAGCAAATGCAGGTTATCCGGCGAGTGTAACGAAAAACCCTCGCCGCCGAAGTTTAAATAGGGTTCCGACTGGGTAACTAGCAAGGGGCCCCGAAATCTTATCCCCCGACCGGTTGCTGCGATATTAGTGGAGAAGATGAAGGCGCGGGAATCGAGGCGTCAAGTACTACTCGATTGCGATGTCGTCAACCCCGCTAAGCGCGCGGCAACCGAAATTTGAGGATCCCAGAAAATCCGCCGCTGTCAGTTGACTGGTCACGTCAAAAGATACCGCGGAGGCACTCGGCCCCTGACGGTTCGTTTCACAAATACATCCACTCGGATCATGGGTCAAAGAAGATAAAATGGATCGAGGCAAACAACGCCAATGTCGCATCCGTACCAGTCGGATCCGTACTCCAAGCATCACTTCGTCGTTCCAACCCCAATCCATTCGGGGACTAATGATGGGGTTATAGTCCTAGGATAGGGTCATAGGCCTGCCCTATAAGTCCTACCCAAGGACTACCCTTCATAAAGGATAAGGCCCTTAGTCAGTTACGACTGAATTAAGGACTTTTCATCATCCAGTCGGTGACGAATCCACCATCATCCAGTCGGAGATGAGCATTCAGAGCGTATCAAACTTACCGACTGGATTCCACTCTGTGCATCGTAACCCCCCTGGAGGGTAACGGTCATACGTTTCCATGTGCCTTTATTAGAATTTAAGACATACATTACCTATAACGTAGGCATTTATTCGCCACTACTCCACCCCTGTGCACCGAACCGTTGTGAAGGGCAGCGCACTCTATATAAGCCACCCTTCCCCACTGGTGCATGGGTTAGCAATTCACTGTAATCCATATTCCACTCGACAACAAGCTCCCAAGAGCACTGAGACGTAGGGCTATTACCTCCACCGTAGAGGGGTCTGAACTCATACAACCTCGCCGTAGCTAAGGCTTTGCCCATCCTTTCGTACCCTACACATCTACTGTCAGACTTATACCCACGACAATACTGCTTTGCCACTGGGTGCATTTCGTGATGCACAAATTGTTAGAGTTACTGCTGAATGTGATGATACTTCTGAAACTTCTGAAATTATTGAAGTAGAACCTGCTGTTTCACCTGATAGAACTAGCTCTCCTAGATAAGAATTGCCTAATATACCTGATGGTTATGTTATGGAGGGCGAGGTAGCTGAAGACTTTCTTGCTTGTAAGGATAGCTATGATCTTGAGAATTTATTACGCAAGTGGAAAGAAAAATCTCTGAATGCTAGAATGAAATACGATCCTAAGATTGTTACTTCACCCATCTTTGTCACCGATAAGGATTATGAATTCTCTGTTGATCCTGAGTTGATCACTTTGCTTGAATCTGATCCTTTTCATGGTTATGAGTCTCAAACAGTTGTAGCACATCTTACTAAGCTGAATGATATAGCCACCCTATTCACGAATGAGGAAAAGATTCTCCATTACTATATCCTTAAGTTTTTTCCTTTCTCGCTAAAGGGTGATGCTAAGACTTGGTTTACTTCTCTTGCTCCTGGTTGTGTGTGTAGTACCCATGATATGATATACTACTTCTGTGAGAAATATTTTCCTGCCCATAAGAAACAAGCTGCCTTGCAGGATATATATAACTTTGTGCAAGCTGAAGAAGAGAGTCTACCACAAGCTTGGGGGAGGCTTGTCCAGTTACTGAATGCTTTGCCTAATCACCCTCTTGAGAAAAATGAAATACTTCATATCTTGAGCTTCTAGGGACCACCTAGATAGTTGTGTTGGTTGTGTTTGCAGGGAACGAACTGTGGAACAAGCTGAATTTCTATTGAATAATATCTTGAGCAATGATAATGCTTGGACTATTCTCGAACCACCTCCGAAGCCAACTCCGAAGAAAAGAGGTATTCTATTCCTCAGTCCTGAAGATATGCAAGAAGCCAAGAAATCTTTGCAAGAGAAAGGTATGAAATCTGAAAATGTTAAGAACTACCACCTATCGAAGAAATACATGGTCTTGATAACCCGACACAGGTAGTAGAGGTAAATTCTCTTCGTAGATTCAATGAGAGTCATATTCCTTATGATGAACCTGCTAGCTTATGCTTACATGAATTTGATAACTTTGTTGCCAAACAACAAAGTTTCAATGATTATGTTAGCAGACAATTGAAACAAAATGCTCGCATGATTAGTGATAACCCACAAGTATAGGGGATCGCAACAGTTTTTGAGGGTAGAGTATTCAACCCAAATTTATTGATTCGACTCAAGAGGAAGCCGAAGAATATTCTCAAGTATTAGCAGTTGAATTGTCAATTCAACCACACCTGAAAGATTTAGTATCTGCAGCAAAGTATCAGTAGCAAAGTAGGGTGATAGCAGAAGTAGCAACAGTAACCAGTAGCAGCAGAGTACTGATACGTCTCAAACGTATCTATAATTTTTGATGGTTTCATGCTGTTATCTTGTCAACTTTGGATGTTTTATGTACCTTTTATATATTTTTTGGGACTAACTTATTAATTCAGTGCCAAGTGTCAGTTCCTATTTTTTGTGTGTTTTTGACTCTTTTCAGATCTGATTTTGGAACGGAGTCCAAACGGAATAAAATCCCCGAAATAAATTTTTACAGAACAGAAGAAGATCGGGGGACTTGAGGGCCAAGGCAGGAGAGCCACAGGGGCCCCACAAGCCCTGTAGCCGCCACCAGGGGGGCGGCTACCAGGCTTGTGGCCTCCCTGGCGCTCCCCTGCCCTAGCTCTTTCGCCTATATATTCCCTAAAATCCAGAAAAAATCAGGGCATCCATGAAAACACTTTTCCGCCGCCGCAAGCTTCCGTTTCCACGAGATCTCATCTGGACACCCTTCCCCGTGCCCTGCCGGAGGGGACTTTGGAGTTGGAGGGCTTCTACATCAACATCATCGCCTCTCCAATGACTCATGAGTAGTCCACTTCAGACCTACGGGTCCGTAGTTAGTAGCTAGATGGCTTCTTCTCTCTCTTGGATCTTCAATACAAAGTTCTCCATGATCGTCATGGAGATCTATCCGATGTAATCCTCTTTGGCGGTGTGTTTGTCGAGATCCGATGAATTGTGGATTTGTAATCAGATTATCTATGAATTATATTTGAGTCTTTGCTGATTTCTTATATGCATGATTTCATATCCTTGTAAGTCTCTCCGAGTCTTGGGTTTTGTTTGTCCAACTAGATATATGATTCTTGCAATGGGAGAAGTGCTTGGTTTTGGGTTCATACCGTGTGGTGACCTTTCCGAGTGACAGAAGAGGAAGCAAGGCACACATCATGTTGTTGCCATCAAGAGTAACAACATAGGCTTTTATCATAGATATGAGATTGTCCATCTACATCATGTCATCTTGCTTAAGGCGTTATTCTGTTCCTATGAACTTAGTACACTAGATGCATGCTCGATAGCGGTCGACGTGTGGAGTAATAGTAGTAGATGCAGAAACTATCGGTCTACTTGTTTTGGACGTGATGCCTATAGATATAATCATTGCCATAGATAACGTCACGACTTTGCGCGGTTCTACCAATTGCTCGATAGTAATTCGTTGACCCACCATCTACTTGCTTTCATGAGAGAAGCCACTAGTGAACACTATGGCCCCCGGGTCTATTCACAACTATCGTTTCCACTTTCACTTTTACTTTGCTTTGTTTACTTTTTGCTTTCAGCTCTCACTTTGCAAACAATCTATAAGGGATTGACAACCCCTTCATAGCGTTGGGTGCAAGCTCTTTGTGTTTGTGCAGGTACTTGTGACTTGACGCGATCCTCCCTCTGGATCGATACCTTGGTTTTCAAAACTGAGGGAAATTCTTACCACCGCTGTGCTACATCACCCTTTCCGCTTCGAGGGAACACCAACGCAAGGCTCCAAGGCCACGGGGGAATCCTTGCATATTTGCCAAGGAAGTCCCTAAAGGCGTAGACGTAGCAGAAGGATTCCTGACGCCGTTGCTGGGGAGTATCAATACAAGAATAGTCTCCCGTCAACATGCCTATTTCTGGCGCCGTTGGAAGGTCTTTTATTGCAGTAGCAGAAGTATTTCTGGCGCCGTTGCCGGGGAAGGAGAGATCAAGTCAAGATCTATCCAAGTAGGTGTCACAAACTCATCTCTTGCATTTACCTTTTTTGGCAGTTGCCTCTCGTTTTCCTCTCCCCCACTTCACATTTGCCGTTTTCATTTGCCTTTTTGCCTTTTTCGTTTGCCTTTTTTTGTTTGCCTTTTTGGTTCGCCCTTTTCTCTCGCTTGCTTTTTGTTCGCTTGTGTGCCATGTGCCTTCAATATATTTGCATCTTCGCTTGCTAATCTCTTTAAGAGATCCAATTATGTTGATCCAATTGCTAGTAAGTTGAGTGCACTTGACTTTCTCTTTGGAGTTTTGCTTTGATGCGTGAATCTGAAAATCGTGATGAAGAAATTCATGAAGTGATTCACGAGGGCTCCTTGAATGAAAAGCATGATTGCAATGGTTTCACTATAAATTCTATTAGTGACAATCATGCTAAAAATATGCAAAACCCTAAGCTTGGGGATGCTAGTTTTTCTATGTCCACTACTTATTGCAATAATCATGATTGGGGTGATGATCTTTCTTATTAACTTGAAATTTTTTTTAAACCTCATGATGAATATGATATTTGCAATAATATTGAAAGTGGGTTTGGAGAATTCATGACTTTAGTTCATGATAATCCCACTATTTTTGAAGAGCGTCAACTTTGCATGCATGTGAATCATGAAAAGAATATCCTTTGTGATAGTTACATTGTTGAATTTGATTATGATCCCACATGTAATTGCTATGAGAGAGGAAAATATTGTGGTAGAAACCTTCATGTTACCAAATTACCTCTCGTTATGTGGAGATTGCTATTGTCTCTTTCTTCTTCCTTGCATATGGCAAATATTGGTTGTCTTGACAATCTGTTTTCCTATAAAATGCCTATGCATAGGAAGTATGTTAGACTTAGATGTGATTTTCACATGCTTTATGATGCTCTCGTTGTGCTTCAATTCTTGTCTTTTGTGTGAGCATCATTGAACTATCAATGCCTAGCTAAGGGCGTTAAACAATAGCGCTTGTTGGGAGGCAACCCAACGAATCTATCCTTTTTCTTTCTGTTTTGTATTTTCCACACTGTCATAATTCTGTTATGATTGTGTTTTTTGTGTTTCTTTTTGCGTTTGTGCCAAGTAGAACCGTTATGATTAGTCTTGGGGATGATCGTTTGGTCATGCTGGAAAAGTCAGAAACTTTTTGCTCGTGAAAAGTTTTTTTTTTCTGTAAGAGCTGTTGAGTTGATTCTTTTTGCTGCTGATTGCTATGCAAATACTTCAGACTGTCATAATTTTTCAGAATTTTTGAAGTACCATAAGTATACGAAGTATACAGATTGCTACAGACTGGTCTGCTGTTAACAAATTCTGTTTTTGTTGAGTTGGTTGCTTATTTTGATGAAACTATGGATAGTATCGGGGGTATTAGCCATGGAAGATTGAAAATACAGTAACCCAACATCAACATAAGTAGAATTTAAGTTTGCTACAGTACCTAAGGAAGTGGTGGTTTGCTTTCTTATACTAATGATATCACGAGTTTCTGTTTAAGTTTCGTGTTGTGAAGTTTTCAAGTTTTGGGTGAAGCTCTTATGGACAAAGAGATAAAGAGTGGCAAGATCTCAAGCTTGGGGATTCCCAAGGCACCCCAAGATGATTCAAGGATGCCGTAAAAGCCTAAGCTTGGGGATGCCCTGGGAAGGCATCCCCTCTTTCGTCTTCAATCCATCGGTAACGTTACTTGGGGCTATATTTTTATTCACCACATGTTATGTGTTTTGCTTGGAGCGTCTTGTATCGTATGAGTCTTTTATTTTTGTTGTGTCACAATCTTCCTTGCTGCACACCTAGAGAGAGATACATGCACTCATCGTGATTTTGTCGAGCTTCACTTATATCTTTTGAGCTAGTTGATTTTGCTCTATGTGTTTCACTTATATCTTTTAGAGCACGGAAGTGCGTGGCTTGGTAGTTGATCTGTGCTATGAAAGTAGTCTCAAAAGGGGTAGTTATCCAAAGGGATATGAAAACTTCCATCTCCATGTGCATTGAATAGTTAGAGAAGTTTGATTCATCTCAATTAGTTTTGAGTTGTGGTTGTGGTAATATTTAAGTTATGTTAGTATGGTGTTGTGGATCTAGAAATACTTGTGTTGAAGTTAGTAATTCCCGTAGCATGCACGTATGGTGAACCGCTATGTGATGAAGTCTGAGCATGATTAGTCTATTGATTGTCATCCTTTGTGTGGTGGTCGGGATCGTGCGATGGTTTATACCTACCAACCCTTGCCCTAGGAGTATGCGTTGAATGCTTTGTTTCGATTACTACTAAAACTTTTGCAACAAGTATATGAGTTCTTCATGACTAATGTTGAGTCCATGGTTTATATGCACTTTAACCTTTCACCATCACTATCTTCTTTAGTGCCATGCGACTTTCACCGGTGCACAAAATCCACGATATAGCCTCCCTCAAAACAACCACCATACCTACCTACTATGGCTTTTTCAAAGCTATTCCGAGATATATTGCCATGCAACTACCACCATGACATGTGCCAGCACTTCTACATTGACATTGCATGATCTTAAGATAGCTAGCATGATGTTTCCATTGATGTCTATGCCATGCTAGATCATTGTCACGGTACACTACCGAAGGCATTCCATATAGAGTCATCACTGCTCTAAGTTTTGAGTTGTAAGTGTGATGATCATCATTGATGGAGCATTGTCCCATGTGAGGAAATAAAAGAGGCCAGCGAAGCCCATTTACAAAAAGAGGCCAAAGATGCCCACAAAAAAAAGAGAGGCCAAAGAGCCTAGTAAAAAAAATGATAGAAAAAGAGAGAAGGGAAATGCTACTATCCTTCCACACTTGTGCTTATTAAGCACCATGATCTTCATGGTTGAGAGTCTCTCATTTTGTCACCACCATATAGCTAGTGGGAAATTTTCATTATATAACTTGGCTTGTATATTCCAATGATAGGCTTCCTCAAATTTGCCTTAGGTCTTCGTGAGCAAGCAAGTTGGATGCACACCCACTAGTTTTCTTTAAGAGCATTCACATACTTTTAGCTCTAGTGCATCATTTGTATGGCAATTCCTACTCATTCACATTGATATCTATTGATGAGCATCTCCATAGCTCATTGATATGCCTAGTTAATGTGACCATCTTCTCCTTGTTTGTCTTGCAACCTCCACCACACTCCATTCCACTTATAGTGCTAAAACCATGGCTCACGCTCATATATTGCGTGAGAGTTGAAAAGGTTTGAGAAAGTAAAAGTGTGAAAACAATTACTTGGCCAATACCGGGGCTGTGCATGATTTAAATTCGTTGTGCAAGGATGATAGAGCATAGCCAAACTATATGATTTTGTAGGGATAACTTTCTTTTGGCCTTGTTATTTTGAAAGTTCATGATTACCTTGATAGTTTGCTTGAAGTATTATTGTCTCCACATCAATAGCAAACTATTGTTTTGAATCTAATGGATGTGAACATTCACGTCACATAAGAGGAGTTACACAGGACATCTATGCTAAGCATCAAAAATCATTCTTTATCACTTCCCTACTCGAGGACGAGCAGGAGTTAAACTTGGGGATGCTTGATGCGTCTCAAACGTATCTATAAGTTTTGATGGTTTCATGCTGTTATCTTGTCAACTTTGGATGTTTTATGTACCTTTTATATCTTTTTTGGGACTAACTTATTAATTCAGTGCCAAGTGCCAGTTCCTGTTTTTTCTGTGTTTTTGACTCTTTTCAGATCTGATTTTGGAACAGAGTCCAAACGGAATAAAATCCCCGAAATAAAATTTTCCAGAACAGAAGAAGATCGGGGGACTTGAGGGCCAAGTCAGGAGAGCCACAGGGGGGCCCACAAGCCCTGTAGCCGCCACCGGGGGGGGCAGCTACCAGGCTTGTGGCCTCCCTGGCGCTCCCCTGCCCTACCTCTTTCGCCTGTATATTCCCTAAAATCCAAAAAAAAAATCACGGCATCCACGAAAACACTTTTCCGCCGCCGCAAGCTTCCGTTTCCGCGAGATCTCATCTGGAGACCATTCCCGGTGCCCTGCCGGAGGGGACTTTGGAGTTGGAGGGCTTCTACATCAACATCACCGCCTCACCAATGACTCGTGAGTAGTCCACTTCAGACCTACGGGTCCGTAGTTAGTAGCTAGATGGCTTCTTCTCTCTCTTGGATCTTCAATACAAAGTTCTCCATGATCCTCATGGAGATCTATCCGATGTAATCCTCTTTGGCGGTGTGTTTGTCGAGATCCGATGAATTGTGGATTTGTGATCAGATTATCTATGAATTATATTTGAGTCTTTGCTAATTTCTTATATGCATGATTTGATATCCTTGTAAGTCTCTCCGAGTCTTGGGTTTTGTTTGGCCAACTAGATCTATGATTCTTGCAATGGGAGAAGTGATTGGTTTGGGTTCATACCATGTGGTGACCTTTTCGAGTGACAGAAGGGGCAGCAAGGCACGCATCGTGTTGTTGCCATCAAGGGTAACAAGATGGGCTTTTACCGTAGATGTGAGATTGTCCATCTACATCATGTCATCTTGCTTAAGGTGTTACTCTGTTCCTATGAACTTAATACACTAGATGCATGGTGGATAGCGGTCGACGTGTGGAGTAATAGTAGTAGATGCAGAAAGTATCGGTCTACTTGTTTTGGACGTGATGCCTATAGATATAATCATTGCCATAGACAACGTCACGACTTTGTGCGGTTCTATCAATTGCTCGACAGTAATTCGTTCACCCACCGTCTACTTGCTTTCATGAGAGAAGCCACTAGTGAACACTACGGCCCCCGGGTCTATTCACATCTATCGTTTCCACTTTCACTATTACTTTGCTTTGTTTACTTTTTGCTTTCAGCTCTCACTTTGCAAACAATCTATAAGGGATTGACAACCCCTTCATAGCATTGGGTGCAAGCTCTTTGTGTTTGTGCAGGTACTTGTGACTTGACGCGATCCTCCCTCTGGATCGATACCTTGGTTCTCAAAACGGAGGGAAATACTTACCGCCACTGTGCTACATCACCCTTTCCGCTTCAAGGGAACACCAACGCAATGCTCCAAGGCCACGGGGGAATCCTTTGCATATTTGTCAAGGAAGTCCCTAAAGGTGTAGCCGTAGCAGAAGGATTCCTGGCGCCGTTGCTGAGGAGTATCAAGACAAGAATAGTGTCCCGTCAACACGCCTATTTCTGGCGCCGTTGGAAGGTCTTTTGTTGTAGTAGCAAGTACTAGCAGTAGCAATAGAGTAACCGTAGAAACAGTGACAACATAGCAACAAAGTAACGTAGCAAGGACCAGTAGTAAAAGACTCGTAGGCATTGGATCGGTGATGGATGGTTATGCAGGATGTGATTCATCATGCAACAATTATAACACGGAGCGATAAGTAACTAGCTCCAGTTCGTCAATCTAATGTAGGCATGTATTATGTATGTAGTCATACGTGCTTAGGGAAACGAACTTGCATGACATCTATTGTCCATCCCTCCCATGATATTAAGGTTCTCCTAATGTAGGCATGACATCTATTGTCAATCTAATGTAGGCATGTATTCTGTATGTAGTCGTAGGCTTGCTGGACGATGATGGGTTGGATGAGATCTATCATGTAATCGAGTTAGTTTTGACGGGGATTGATCCCTAGTATCCAATATGTTCTGAGATTGATGTTCCTACTACTTTGCGATGCTTAATGCTTGTCAGTAGGGCCCGAGTGCCATGATTTCAGATCTGAACCTATTATGTTGTCGCCAATATATGTGTGTTCTTGATCCTATCTTGCAAGTTGTAGTCACCTACTATGTGTTATGACCCGGCAACCCCGGAGTGACAATAGCCGGAACCACTCCCGGAGATGACCATAGTATGAGGAGTTCATGTATTCACCAAGTGTTAGTGCGTTGGTCCGGTTCTTTATTAAAAGGAGAACCTTATTATCCCTTAGTTTCCATTAGGACCCTGCTGCCACGGGAGGGATGGACAATAGATGTCATGCATGTTCTTTTCCATAAGCACGTATGACTATATACGGAATACATGCCTACATTACATTGACGAACTGGAGCTAGTTACATATCTCCCTTGTTATAACTGTTACATGATGAATGTCATCCAACATAATTATCCATCACCGATCCAATGCCTACGAGTCTTTTCCTACTGGTCCTTGCTAAGTTACTTTACCGCTACTGCTGTCACCACTGGTACTGTTACCGCTACTGCTGTCACTACTGCTACTGTTACCGTTGCTACCGTTATTATCACACTACTCTGCTACTGAAACTTTGCTGCAGATACTAAGTCTTTCAGGTATGGTTGAATTGACAACTCAACTGCTAATAATCGAGAATGTTCTTTGGCTTCCGCTTGTGTCGAATCAACAAATTTGGGTTGAATACTCTACCCTCGATAACTGTTGCGATCCCCTATACTCGTGGGTTATCAAAGACCAACCGATTGAAAGCTTGCTCGTATCCGATCATCTTGATCACATGCGGGCTCAGTGGGTCACCTTCCTTTAGCTTACAATCGATCAAGTATCGCGAGACGTTGAAACTTTCGGTCCTAACCTACACCCGAAACATGCTCTTGAGACTCTCGATCATATCAAAAGCCGTAATATCTTCAAAATGCTATTGAAAATCAGGCTCCATACAAACTAGCATGAGGTAGCTGATCTCGCTCGATTCATCAACGAGTTTCTGGTAGGCATTCTTGGTTGTGGCATTAGCATTATCGAGAAATACCTCTGGAAGTCGATTCTCTACAACATGTCCTTTTTATCGTGTTTGAGAACAATTCTCAAATTTCTATACGAGGTGGTGAAGTTTGTTCCATTCAGTTTATCCTTTTCCAGAATTGATTTCAATGCAAAGTTTTGAGCAGGTGGTGCCATTGATCTACAAAAGAAAATATGCAATGACTAAGCAATGTGTTTATGCAGAGTAAGTCAAGCCTAAAACAGAACTACTCCCACTGAAGTTGGTATCCCTTCGCAAACTCTCATTGATTTAGGATCCGACTAACGCAAGCGACTAGTGAGCTTTAGCATCACTGCTAGTCAACTTGCCTATCCGCTAAGCAACTCCTTGCTAATCGTATCTCTATATGACTCATGTCGGTCGGGTAGGTATCTCATACCCCGGCTCCCAACCTTCTTTGCCACAAGGCCCAAAACCGTTTTGATAGCCCTGTCAAGTTAACTTGATGCAGTGCACGTCCGTGTTCGACACGAACCCTCCAGTTCAAGGACACCTAGTAGCACCTCAATTTTATGATCCCACTATTATACGTACTTGACGTGCGAAGTGCAACACCCGGAATGGCAATATGCTTGATATTTGTGAGGGATATTTCTACCATTATAACATGCATAGAAACAAGAAGCAATATCAATCACATATAAACATAAATATGTGAAATAGTATGGCTCTTTCATGGACGTCCTTCCATGGCCGGCTCTAACTCTGAAGACCAGGGCGGAACTCCATCTTGTTCGTCACGCCGGGACCCCCAAAACTCGAACTTGACCTCTGTCCTTCAACTACTACAACTAGTAATGAATTTAAAGAGAATCACAAGGTGACGCGCATGTTGTTATACAATATAGCGATAACACTTTGGCTCCTGCCGGTTGAAAATCATGACACACAGGTGATGTTAAATTACACACATGTATCACATACATATGAGCCATACTATTCACATCAAACCTGCAAAACAAACTTTTGCATACAATCGCACTCTACCGGTTTGTGTGATCACGTACGAAATATACGATGCTACACACATGGTGGGCACATTTCAGAAATCACAGATCGAATATGTACTTCGGTCACGCCGAATTTTCTGATCTCACCGATCTCATCGATCATCATGAACCCGATTTGGATTTATGTTTCGATGTTAACCCCGATGGCGGAAACCGATCGGTAGGGGTAGGTTGTGTCACGACCTCATCGATTCTGATTGACAGAAAACATAGCCTCAACGATCCCGATGTGCAGTTGATCTCATCAACCGTGCACATAGCCGATCTCAAGAACGATGGCAAATCTCATTTGCCACCTCCACATATCAAATATGCATCTCATCTAAAGCCAAAACCTATAACAGAGGCTCTAAGACCATTGTTGGGTTCTACCGTAGCTGCATCGCATGCAAATTAAAATTTTCCTACGCATAGAAGAACAAAGAACATGCTATGGAGATGGATCACACATCGTTACCACTGGACGTGCAATGTCGTGCAACGGAAGTAGAGTTGGGGTAGCGCGTCCGCATGGTCCGTCTCCTCCTCGTGTGATCTCCGCTAAACTGCCGGTCGTTGGATCCTCTCACTCGATTAGCTGATCGTTGGAAACCACGTACAGGTTCGCTAGAGCGGCGCAAGTGCACCACCTCTAACGGTATCCACGCGTGCAGGAGGAACACAGTGCAGCGGACTGCTAGATCCGGGTCACAGAGTCGATAGAGTTGAGTGGAGGTGGCTAGTTGCAACACATTCAAAGACCTAATGACGTTGCCAAAGTGATCAACCGAATGAGTGTGTTGCGCCTCCACTATATATAGGTATCCGACACAGGCTCAACTCTTGGGCATCACATGAATCCTAAAGCTCACGTGTTCCTTCCCTTAAGCACGCGACCCGTTAGGTTGTCGTTCACTTTGTCGTGAGTCAAATCACATGCAACTCGGCTAGTCGGTAGTGGCCTCTAGCAAATCGTGTCGACTCCAAGTGTTCGATGAAGCTGCTTAGGCGAACCTGTACTTCATACTTCCGTTCCCTTTGCCACATGGTATATGTTGTCACGCACAAGGCGACATGGTCTTCCTTGTTGCAACACAAACTCTTTCTCGTTTTGGTGAATCCAACCAACATTCACATGATCTCATAATCCTCATTGCATGGCCATGCTTATCTAGGTCAGTTCACCCAAGGGGCCAGAGTATATCTCTCCTGATCGGAGGGGCAAATCCCATATTTCTTGACCATGTCTCATAGCATGGGTCTAGACAAGCCCAAAACCTACCTTTGTAACCACCTAGTCACGCAGTAGCATTTGGTCAGCCCAAAGCAAGTCTGTCACCATCCTGAGTACATGCGCCAACTCATGTCTTTGGACATAGAACATATGTTATACTAGAGACTCACAGATGACCGATCATTGCGTCTCATAGCTGGGTTTGTCCAACTCAGACCTTATCTCGACTCGGATCCAACTACATCGAATCCGATCAGATATTTCTGAATCCATATTATCCGGCTAGCATCTAATGCTACATGGTTAGTGAGACCGAACCATCTGTCGTGTCATATGCCAATCTAAATTGTTGCACATCCACACAACCCTTTCAAGCATAGTCTCACAAACAAGTCACATTGACAATGTCCAAGGACTATCTTTATTCATAAACACATAGGAAGCAACATCATACATGATTGCTTCTAAGGCATATCTCCAACAGGCGTGGCGGTGCTGGAAGTACGCTCACCAGAGAAGGAGGTTGTCGGTGGCGTACCTTTCTTCGTGTCGCACATGCTCCGCCAAAGAGGCCCGTATGCGCGCGATCTCGCTGCAACGTTCCATGACGGATAGTGGAGGGGGCACGTGAACTCCTCCGACGCTCAACCTCCAAGCGCCCGACACACGCATGTCTGGCGACATGAGGTAGTTGGCCTCGTGGAGGACTTGTGCCTCCCATTCGTGCAGCAACCGGCGACTAAAGCCATTGGCGGCCGCTCTGTCGCAGGGGAATCGCTCCGTCATGGTTTCGGGAAGAAAAACAATGGCGGAGACGAGAGAGACAGGAGAAAAGGATGGTGGGATGGGTGTGAGGCGACTAGCGGTGATGCATGTCATTCATAGCGGGGACGAGGTGGGAGCGGTGTGCACGCGTCGCGACAAAGGGCGGGACGCGCGACAGTGTGCCATCACTACGCCGCCAGACCTTGGAATCTGACGCATTGAACCGGTGCGGGAGCCAAGGGTACGAGGAGGATGAACATTCTCGGCGACGCCCAGTCTCGCTGACTCGGCGGGTCCATGCGAGAGGGATTTGGCGCGTGTTGTTTTCATACCAAATTTCTTTCCCCTGATGCCCCCGGTGCCCCCGGCACGCTGGGTTCGGCCTGGGTCCACCGACGCGAATTTCGACCCAAACCGGATAAAGACAAGGTCGTCGAGGCACGAATGGGCGGATTTTTTTTCCTGCTAGCGCCAAAAAAGGAGCGTGGGGGGGGGGCTATTAGGGGCCCGGTGGAGATGCCCTAAGTCGTATGAAAAAAGGTTAAACTTAAAAAAGCAATTATAACAAATATACTTAAAAATAGTTGGATGCATACAATTATAAAGATAATTCACCATTATAATTTTGATCATATCGATTTTTAGATTTTACAAATAATAATAGAAATAAAATGTTCGAAGTTACAATTTTTGAAGACCAATGATCAAAACAGTAAGAGCAACTCTAACAAATTTCTTAAAACAACAAGCCCTAAAAAACTATCAAAATAGAGAAAGAGTCTAATTCAGTACAATCCCTTAGTTAAATTAGTAGTGGAGATTAAAACATACCCCTTCTTATAAGAGAGTATGATGGTCAATGAGTTAATTAATTAATTGCCATACATAACAGTAATCTAGCTTAGTAAAAAAATTAGATGTAGAATAGTCTTTGGTACCACTTGTGACATGCAGAACACTAGGCTAGCAAATAAATCCATCGTGCAATCAAGATTATACTACTGGGAATAGAACACAAGGTTGGATTTTACCATTAGACACATAGTCACAACAATTATGATCTGCACGAGATCATAACCAGTTCATGATTATAATTGTCGGGACCCCGATCCTAAGCCATAGGAATCCAGCCTGTAACACATCGCATCCCTTTGCGGTCTCATGCACGGTTAACCCCACGGCTGCAGCCTTACCTTAGCCGGGACCGTTTGCGTCTTTTGACTCACGTATGCAATTGTGTCGCTAGCATTCCAATGTCAAAGAACCCGGATCGACAAGTCTAGTCATAAACCAAAGTGCCAGTACCGCACATGGACAGGCATACATGACCCAACAAAGCATGTGTCGGTCACCAGCGAATGTAGACGAGTCGTAGCAAGCTACAAGGACTCCATTACATCGCGTCACATTACCCCAAAGGGGACAGACACAATAGCTAAGAAGGACACATGCCGGTCAACCAATGTGTCCGGAGCAGTAGCGAGCTACAATGGCTCGTTGGATCAAAAAGGGGCATTTCCCTGTAAGGAGTGCTACTAAAGTTCACGGCTAGGTAATCGAACCCCATACATATCAAGTATGACACACGTACGCATGGCATATCGATATGTACAGATACATCGATGGCATCACAACATAACCATAAACATACAAGCTTTATTTAAGAGGCTTAGAAGAGCCACACACATAATATTACACAGTAAGGGTCTCACGACCCATAATAGCAGTGATTCAGTTACAGGCCAGCAGAAGTGTTTAAAACTGTCTGAGTACAGACAGGTGCAACTAGAAGGCACATGGCCTGACTATACTACAGACCCAACCTAGGGCCAGATCGTAGCTGGGACACCAGCTACTCGTCGTCGTCGATGTCTATGAAGAACCCACCATTAGGGTCATTAGCAACCTCTGCAACATTTATTAAGCAAACATGAGTACAGAGGTACTCAGCAAGACTTTAGGATAACTAACTACTCATGCAATGTATCAATAAGGTATGGTGGGGTTTCATGCGGAAAGCCAGCATTTGACTCGTGGCTAGACAACTTGCATTTTTAAATAATTTTGACAACAGAAATGCCGTCCACGACACTCACACTTATCTTGACAATTTATTGAGTAGCCAATTAAGTTATGTGTGAACAACATATGTCTCCAAGTAGTCCATATCCGCGGACGCGGCTATTCGAATAGATCATAACCCTGCAGGGGTGTACTTCATCACACACGCTCTCGCCACTTATCGCCATGTGCACGTCATGCACCTCGGCAACCTTCAAGCGGAAGCCCAGCGAGGGAATCGGCCACGACCGTTAACCACACTAGTACCTAGTCCAGGTTTATCGCCTATCTGAGAGTAACCCGTACGGAAGTCCGGCCGAGGTTTCTGCCACGGCCTCAAACAATGTGCGCAGGGTTCCCAAGCCCACCATCTGGGTGCCACTTGGTACACCGTGCCACTGCCTACCGCATCACAACCCACCTCTCAGGTCAGCACCATGCACGGCCTCCAGCATGACTATAAACACCAGAAACTACTTGCAACTCCTGGACCGAGTACTAAGCGATTAATAAGTCGAGCAGGGTCATATTTCAGGGCCCAGCATGTGGTAGTATCTCGTCTTGGATTACATACACGGAACTCAGTTCCTAAGGACGGTTCCAATGAAACAACCCGCCATGTACTTCTACACAGCCTTTCACTGGTAGCTTTACCAAATCAGGTTCAACACACAACCTTTGCTTACCAAACACATTCTCACAATTCTGTTCATCTCCCAGATGATAGACCATACACAACTCTAAGCTTAGCATGCATAGCAGGATAAGGCACATCATGGCTCAAGCAACTACCAGGTATGCTAGGTTGCAAGGTTCAGCTATTTACTGTGACAAGGATAGGTCATGCAAAGGAAGTGGGTTCAACTAACGTGGCAAAAGCATTTGAAGCATTTGATCCTAATGCAATAAGTAAGTGCAGGAGCAAGAACATGGGATTTATCGGGATGATCAAAAATGGTTGCTTGCCTTGTTTCTCAGAGGAGTGACAATATCCATCAGACGGATATTCGGTGCAATCCGGGGGAGCGGAGCCTACCGAAAGGAATGACAACAATCAATATCAAACATATGCAATCAAGATGATTCATGAGCATGGCATGAGGATGCAAGGTGATATACTATTATAGCTAACATTTAGTAGGTTTGAAGTTGATTTGAATCAAATTCAAATATCACTTCAAACGAGGTATTATCGAAAACAATTTTATCTATTCGACCTGATGCTCAGATCAACTTGCTTTTAACATGCATGGGATGACATGTTAGGTTGCTGGTTTGTAGTTAGGACAGTGTTTGATCATGTCATTTATAGTGAAATTTAAATATTTTCCAAATTCCATCTACAAAGTATTTATAAGAATTAACTTATTCATTAATCTACATGTTTGGGTTCTGTAACATTTTCAAACATGTTTGAAAATGACATATTCAGATTCCTTGAATTTTTCTGATACTTTTTCATATATAAATTATTTTCATTGGAGTTACAGATTAATTTCTATGAATTTTAGAAGTTTTAACATTTTTCTGGAATTCTTTTAAATCAGAAAACTCTTTATTGCATCAGCAGGTCCAACTAGCCGTTGAAAGTCAAACCTGGCCAGTGGGACCCACTGGTCAGTGTCTCTGGTCAGTTTTAGATTAGAGTTCATCTTAATTAGCTAATTAATCTCACTAGACCCACATGTCAGTGACTTATTAAATTATTTGGTTTTATTTTTACTATTCCAGATTATCCAGAGGCTGGCCCCACACGTCCGTGGCTCAGGCCAGCTGAGATCCACCGGCGGCGAGGTCGTCCTCGCCGGCGGGGAGCCTCCGGCGACCACCAGTACGGTGGAGGGCATCGGAAACTCGCCTCCGACGACCAAACTCACGGCAGAGACCACGGGGAGAACGGCCACTCGACGGCGCGCACGATGGGACAAACCCCAGGGGCTGGGGTGGCCGGAATCAACGCCGGCGACGAGCTTGGCGGCGACCAAGTTCGGCCATCGCCGAAGCCATCGATTACAGGGTCAAAACGCGCAGGGTTGGGCTCCTAAAGCATCTACGTGATGTCTTGAGGCTGCTGGTGGCCTCAGACGGACCAATCCTTCACCGGAGGGCTAACGGCGACGAGCTGCAGCGGCGGTCCTTATCAGGCTCCGGTGAAACTAGGCCTAGAGGACGGGATCGACGGGGAGATCTTAGGGGAAAGTTGCGCAAGCTCACGAGGAGTGCAGAGGAGGGCTTAGACGGCTCGGGGAAGCACTGAGGGCGACGAATCGAGCAGAGCTCGCCGGCGGCCGAAGGTTGAAGACGACGGTGCCGTGGGCGTTGCAGGGCTCGGGGAGGCTTCGGCTTCTGCAGGGAGGACCAGCCCGTCGAGGCGGAGCTAACGACACACTCAGGAGGAAGATCCTATGGCTAAGGGCACGGGCAGCTCGAGCTCGAGCTCCTGTCAATGGCGGCAGAGGGGATCGGGAGAACCGAGAGGAAAGGGGGAAGAATGAGCACGGGAATGGATGGCTACGTGCTCGGGGAGGTTATCCCCGTGCTTGCCAGCGCGAAGCGGCGGCCAGGCAGGCAGTGAGCTGCGTGGAGGCGCGCGGCGACGCGGCGGCCACCTCTTCCTGCTAGTGGCGAGGAGGAAGACGGCAGCGCTACTAGGCCTGGGCTGAGGTGAGCGACAGGTAGTTTCTTCCTCTATTTTTTTCTGTTTTGTTTCTGTTCTGCTAACTAATTGATTTACTATTTATTTCAGCTCACATATAGTTTGTAAAAACTATTTTGAACACCCGAGAATATTTGTTGGAATATATCCAACCATTCCTGGAGTTTTTAACATTTTTGAAAATTTAAAGTTTCTGATTTCAAATTTTAAACTTGAAACCAGTAGCTTTTTGCATTTATTTAAAATGCTTAAAGTATCAAGAAAATGTTTTTCTTCAACGCTTATTTACTTCCATGATTTATCAAAAAGATTGAACTTTTCTTGAGGCCATTTTGGGTTCATTGATTTTAACTAGTTTGAATTTTCCTTTATTTTGAGAAGTGGTTAGGGTTTTAGAATTTTCCTTCACCACTTGCTTTGTTCTTGTTGAAAATTTCCTAGATGCAATGCAAAGAAAACATGAGCACAAAGCTAACTTGATTAAGGTGTCAGGGATGTGACAATAATGCTTGTACGATAAGGGATCTAACACAAAGATTTAGTTCTACAATGTCGTCTTAGATATGATATAAACATGCATATATTTGTTCGCAGAAAATCGTATGCTTTGCCCGAATCTATCCCACAGATTACTATAACTTTAAGCATTTGTGATATATAAAATGTCACAAACGCTTCATCTCTAATGCCCGTGTGGCAGTATAGACCTATCACACGGGCTCTTCTATTCCCAACATTTACAATGCGCACATCATCATAAATAGTTCATGATTGCAAAGCATGTGTGATAAGGAGACTATCCAAACGTTTAACAAGGATCAACTATGTATGTTGTTGTTGTTCACCTCACATATTTTTTCTTGGCTGATTGTGCGTGTGGTAGAGATTCATCACACATGTCATGATATGAGAAACGTGTGTGATCTTTAGGTTGATCACAAACGTTGTTCTTTGGAAAACCATGTATAGTGTAATGGCCCACAAAGCATAATTTTCTCCCTAATTTAGTTTATGAATTTAAAATTCCACATAATTTGAATTTGGAAGTAGGCAATCACTTATTTCATATCTATCATGTATACACACAAGTTCAAGAACGAATGCATAATTCGATTCACATGTACATATCAAGAACTATAGAAGCACCAAATAAAGGATGATGAACCGCGGTAGTATTGAAGATGGTAAAGAGGAAGGTGAAAACCATTCTTCTTGCTCGAGAAGGTGAAGCGGTATTCCCATATTGTGCCCTGCTTCATGCCTAATGCACACACGACTCTAGGCCAACCCCTTGCTATGGTCGTCGACCTATCCTTCACTGTCTTCATGAGGACTTCTAGATACTGATTGTAGTCTGGATGGAATACTTTGGCCTTCATTGCATGCCCATCAATCATGTACTTTATGCAGTAATATTGATTAAACTGCTTTGGAAACCACTACAAACGAAAATGATTCAAACATTGTCATCTAACAACTCATTATGAGCAGTAAAAAATAAGACTACAAAGTTCGTAGTTATCATCCTACAAATCGGTGTTATGTTGGATAGAGAGTAAACAAATAGATTAAGTGCCATCATTCAACTCTTTTTTTCTAACAATTTTTATTAGTTTCCTCACTTGATGTTGGTTCATGAATATCTCATTGCCCGATACGCAAAAGAGTCCAAGTGTGGATTTGTACCTACAAGCAACAAGTTAATATTAGAAGCAAAAGTACAATTGCGGAATGGTGTAATATAATAAAAACTAAGGATGAAGCTAACCTCGATGGAAAACGTCAACCACTTCCATTATTGTTGTCTTGTGTAAGTACATGAAAAAGCATGTTAAACTATGACATCTCGAAATGATAGCTTGATTGTGTAGGTTTAAGCACGCTAGTAAATAAGTTAAAAAATGGAATAGAATGTTAACAACAACAGGATTAACAGCCACCCAATATTGTAATTAAAATTAGTATTGTTGAATAGAATGTAGCTCGTTCTTAAACATAACATTGGATAATTGTGCCAAACTGAAATAAAGTGCATGCATTAACTACACCGTGCATAACAATAACCAAATATAGTCAATGAAACCGGTATTGATGAAATCGAACTGCACAACTCATAATTGCACAACTCATAATTGCACATAATTAATACCATATTCTAAATAACTAAAATGAACAAGGCATTTATGCTCACTATAACAACAAAACATAGCCATTGAAAACTGGACATATGCTCACTTCAACGAACCTAACAACCAAACAACGAAATATAGATAAACAAGGCATCTGCTCACTATGAACACCAAATATAGCCTTCCATGAAATTGAACTAGACAATTCGTACATAAACATCAGATAACACTATTGAACATCACATGTTGCATACTTGAAATAATTAAACACAACTTAGTTAAAACAGCGCATGGCAAAAGCTACTACAAGAATGTGTAAGAGTTGACTATCTAGAAAAAGTAAGATTTGATCAAAGGATATTGCCTCACTTAATACGGATGCGACCCTTCCCCTTGGAAGAGCATAGACCCAAGGTGCCCTCCCTAATCTTGCAGATGGGTCCTTTCCCCTTGGAAGAACCATAGTGGGTGCCCCTCTCATGGTCGTGGTCGATGAGATCTGACTTGGCACATGAGGATCCTAAGCCACTGATGGCATAGAAGCATTGAAAATCCTTGACTAAGAGGCGAAGGAGACTCACAACTAGGCCATCAAGGAGATCAACTGCGGTTGAACCCGAGGCGTTGGGGATGGGCCACCTAACCCGTGACATAGCCCATGTTAAACCATCATTGTCGATGAATTCGATGTTGTTGCCCACCCCATGAGATGTAGAAATGCACGAGCCCCATGATTCGAAGCCTTCAACATGCAACTTAGTTAGTGTCCTTGGTGGCCTTAGTGGCGAAGTGTTTCTCCGGGATCGACAGGTCAATACACAAGACCACCAACTCGCGATCGTCCGATGAAGAGGCCACGATAGCCCTCTTTTTGGCCATACACTCTTTGGGCTCCATGCAATATGTGGTGGGGTTAAGGCTGCAACGCTCAAGATTAAAGGATGGGACAAGGATATAGGGGAGGGAGACCACATGAGTCAACTAAGAAACTCAGGATAGCGAGGGTATGGAGATCGGTGAGTAACCTGAACTTATCTAACACGCATTGATAGGCCACAAGTATAGCGGATGGTTTGTAGCCTTTTTTGATAAGTAAGAGTGCCGAACCCAAGAAGGAGCTAAAGGTAGAATTAATATTATCTCGAGTTCTATCAACCACCATTACAACTATACGCAACAATGTTCACTATACCTAGTACAAGAAATAAACTACTTTGCGGGAATAAAACTAGGAGTACTATGTAGGTGTAATAAGATAGTTTGCAAGATAATAAAGAACATGGAAATAAAAGTTAAGTGTTGTTTTAATAAAATAACTATAAAGTAACTATAGCGAGTGTGGAAAAATGGTGGTAGGATTTGCGAAATTGTCCCTAAGCGATTAGCTAAGTCACTAACCGATAACAAGTTTATTTGTGGGAGAGGCCACTGCTAGCATGTCATCCCTTACTTGGAATTGTATGCACTTATGATTGGAACTATTAGCAAGAGTTCACAACTACTAACATTCATTAAGGTAAAACCCAACCATAGCATTAAGATATATTGGTCCCTTTTAATCCCGTATGAATCAATTTATATGTTAGGAAGAAGCTTTTGTCAATCTTGACCTCCAATGCATAGTCCTATCAACATACAAATAACCCCGTAGCGTGATACACATGCGCTCTCATATGATGGATACAAAAGGACATCAACACAAACGCAAGCAATTTAAACCAATCATAGCAATTCACCAATCACCCATAGGCCAATAAAAATCTACTCAAACATCATAGGATGGCAACATATCATTGGAAAAAAATATGAAGCAAAAAGCCCCATGTTAAAGTAGGGGTTACATCGGGTTGCAAGAGAGTGAACCACTAAAAGTAGATGAGGGAAGGTGATGGAGGTGTTGATGAAGATGACAAAGTTGTTGGAGGACATCGCCGTCACACAATGATTGCTCCGGCGGCGTTCTGATGCCACCGTGAGAGATGGGGGAGAGAGCCCCCCTTATTATTCTTCCTTCTTGGTCTCCCCTAGATGGGAGGAGAGTTTCCCCTCTGGTCCACGGCCACCATAGCTCCCGGAGGGAAAGAGCCCCTCAGAGATTGGATCTCTCTCTGCTTCGCTTCTGTTTTCGCGTCAATTTTTGGCCCTTCACCGTTTCTCAAATATCCGGAGATACCTAACTATGACTGGAATGGAAGTTTGAGGGGATTTTTACCGGGAAGTTATATTTCTTGCACCAAAAGAAGGGCCCCAACTGACCTATGAGGGAGTCCCAAGCGAACACAGCGCGCCTATAACCTCTTGGCACGCCTTGTTGTCTTGGGACCACCCCAGGCACCTTCTTGCGTTGATTCCAGCTCCACAAAATCACATATGTTCCAAAATAAATCTCCATAAGTTTTTATTGTGTTTGTACTTCATTTGATATAATTTTTCTCAAAATAGAAATAGAAAACACACAAAAATAGGAACTGACAGTCGGCACTGGATCAATATGTTAGTCCCAAAAATAATACATAATGTTGCCAACAGTATATGAAACTTGTAGAATATTGGCATGAAACAATAATTTTTTTAGATAGGATGAATACATATCACGCACGGGCATATCGAGAGAGATTGATTATGAAGGTGGCGGCGGCACCGAGCCTAAGGTTCGAGCAAGGAAGGAGTGGAGGTTGGTATGTGTGGATGGGGGCGGGGTGGTTGATACATCTTCAACGTATCTATAATTTTTCATTCTTTCATTATATTATATTATAAATCTTGTATACTTTATAGACTATTTTATATTATTTTTGGGAACTAACTTATTACACTAGTTCCTTTTGCTAGCTGATGTTTTCTGGTTGTTTTTGGTTTTACAAGAAAACTGTATCAAACACGCCAAAACTGTGTGACAAATTTTCTATATCACACACCGTGAAAGCTTGAGAGGAGTCCAAACTACACACGAGTGATACATCTCCATCGTATCTACTTTTCCTGATGCTTTTTCTCTTATCTGGGACTCTAATTTGCATGATTTGAATGAAGCTAACCTGGACTAAGACTGTTTTCAGCAGAACTACCATGGTGTTGTTTTTGTATAGAAATAAAAGTTCTTGGAATGGAACGAAACTTTTTGGAGATTTTTTATGGAACGAAACTTTTTGGAGGCCAAATCTCTAGTCCGTTTGGGGCTCCGGAGAGGGGAATCTTCGGTCTTCGTCATCACCAAACCTCCTTCATTGCCAATTACATGATGCTCTCCATCGGGAGTGAGTAATCCCTTCGTACGCTTGCTGGTTAGTGAAGAGCTGGATGAGATTCATCATGTAATTGAGTTAGTTTTGTTAGGGCTTGATCCCTAGTATCGAGTATGTTTGGAGATTGATGTTGCTATGACTTTGCCATGCTGATTTCAGATCTGAACCCTTTATGTTTTCACCATTATATCTATGTTCTTGATCCGATCTTGCAAGTTATATGCACCTACTACTTGTTAGGATCCACATACCCCAAAGTGACAATAGTTGGGATTCTTTCCGATGATTACCGTCGTATGAGGAGTTAATGTATTCACTATGTGTTAATGCTTTGTTACGGTTCTCTATTAAAAGGAGGTCCTAATGTAACTTAGTTTCCTTATGGACCCCGTTGCCACGGGAGGGTAGGATAAAAGATGTCAAGCAAGTTCTTTTCCGTAAGCATGTATGACTATTTACGGACTACGTGTCTACATTATATCGATGAGCGAGAGATAGTTCTTTGTCGCCCTATGTTATGAATGATATATGATGAATATTATCCAGCAATATCACGGAGCCTGTGCCTGCGAGTTTCCCACATATTGTTCTTGCTAAGTCTACTGTTGCTACTGCTCTTACAACTTGTACAAAACCGCTATCACTGTTACCGTTACTTCTACTACTGTTACCACTGCTATCAAAACTATCATATTACTGTGCTACTGATCATTGTGCTGCAGATACTAAATCTCCAAGTTTGGTTGAATTGACAACTCGGCTGCTAATACCTACAAATATTCTTTGGCCCCCCTTGTGTTAAATCTGCTAATTTGGTTGAATACTCTACCCTCGATAACTATTGCGATCCCATATACTTGTGGGTTATCAAGAAGGTTTTGTGGCGCCGTTAATCAGGAGCATAGCTATATTTGCCGAGTCACTTGTGATATATATTTATTGCTCACTATGAAGAATATAAGAGATCCAAGAACCATGATCGTTCCCTCTAAGACGAGGGGAGGTAAGGAACTGCCATCTAGCTGTGCACTTGATTCACCTTCTGTTTTGAATAGACTTGTAACACCACCACCACATGCTATTAATCCTAATATGTAGCAAGTTATTGATGACGAAACATCTGCTATGAATGATGCTTATGATGATGCTAGTACCTTGTTTCATGATACTGTGCCACTAGGTGAATTTCTTGATGAACAACTTGCTAGAGCTAAAGAAATTGAGCATCATGAAACTAATGATACTATTGTCTTTGCAACTGAAAATATTGAAATACCTTTTAGACATGACTATCCTAGAGCTAAAATGCCTGAAATACCTGAAGGTTATGTTATGGATGAAGAAACACCGAGAGACTTTCTTGCTTGTGAGGATAGAGAAGATCTTAAGAAACTACTATGCAAGTTGAAAGGAAAAATCCTTGAATGCTAGAATGAAATATGATCCTAAGTTTGGTACTTCACCTATCTTTATTACTGATAAGGATTATGAATTATTTGTCGACCGAGAGATAATTACTTTGGTTGAATTTGACCTTTTCATGCCTATGAAAATGAAACAGTTGTGGCACATCTCGCTAAGCTAAATGATATAGCCACCCTATTTACTCATGATAAGAAAATTTGCTACTACTATAATCTCAAATTATTTCTGTTCTCATTAAAGGGTGATGCTAAGATTTGGTAGAATACTCTTGCTCCTCGTTGTTGCATAGTCCCCGGGATATGATTTATTACTTCTTTGAAAAATATTTTCCTACTCATAAGAAACAAGCTACCTTACAGGAAATATTTAACTTTGTGCAAATTGAAGAAGAGAGTCTCCCACAAGCTTGAGGGAGGATTCTCCAATTACTTAATGCTTTGCCTGATCATCCTCTTAAGAAAAATGAAATACATGATATATTTTATAATGGACTAACCGATGCTTCTAGGGACCACCTAGATAGTTGTGCTAGTTGTGTTTCCAGAGAACGAACTGTCGAACAAGCTAAGGAGTTATTGACTAATATATTGAAGAATTATGATGAATGGACACTTCCTGAACTTCCGCCTAAACACACTCCAAAGAAGAGGGTATCTTATTCCTTGGTGCTGAAATTTTACAAGAGGCAAAGAAATGTATGAAGGAAAAATGCATTAAAGCTGAAGATGTTAAGAATTTACCACCTATTGAAGAAATACATGGTATCCACACACCATCACAGGTGGTGAAGGTAAATTATCTTTTAAAGTTTGATGAAGGTGACATTCCTTACAATAAACATATTAGTCAATGATTATATGAGTTTGATAATTATATTATAAAGCAAGACCATTTCAACTCCTATGTTATGATACAATTGAAACAAAACTCTGATATGATTAGTCGCTTAAATGACTTGTTATTTAGAATCACCAGTGATGTATTAGGTGTAGGAAAACATGCTTCTATGGTTGAAAGCCAACTAGAACAAGTTACTAAATCTCAAAGTGAGCTACTTCATGAATTGAATAATAATATCAATGATCATGCTCTCAGAGTAATGACTAAAGGAGGAACAATGACTCAAGATCCAATATACCCAGAAGGTCATCCTAAAATAACTAAACCAGATTCACAAAGAATTAATGTTGATTAGGGATGAAAATGGAGGGGAAACTTTCCGCTTTTCCGGAGGAAAAATGAAAACGGAGAGGAAATATGAAAGTGGAAATGGAAATTTGCAAAATGGAAATGGAATTTTTAATGCAAAAATGGAAACAAAAACGGAAGAGTGTTTTCCTGTGGAACATATGTGGAAATGGAACTTTTTGTTTCCGTGAATATGGAATTTCCCATTTTTACTATAGGCCTACGGCTGCTTTGTAGCCCAACCATCAAATAACACCCAATGACACAATGAGCATAATGGATCATTTAAGGCCCAACTTATACTACCATATATATACTCAGCTAGACCCTATACACAATTGTCATGTACTAATACAATACTAGGATATATTGCTAACATAATCAAATTATTTTGTAGACATGTTAGCAATTCATTAATTCTTGTTGTTGTCTGTATTACTCTATGATTCAAGGGGTTTTAAAGTTCTGGTCAACGCCCACTTCTATTTCTATATCCGCTTTGTATTCGCTCCACGTCTGTTTCCGGTAGTATCTGTTTTCGTATTCATGTCCGGGGTTTTCGTATTCGTTTCCACTTCTGCAAAACAATATGAAAACAAATGTGATAGCACTCAGTTCCATCCATTTCCTCTCCGTTTTCACCCCTAATGTTGATGCACCTAGTCCTTCTAGGAAGAAAAAGAAAAAAATGATAGGACCTTGCATACCTCTAGCGAACCTGAAGTAGAAAAACCTTCTCTAATGCAAATGACATATCTATCTCTGATGCTGAAACCCAATCTAGTAGTGAGCATTCACCTATTGATAATGAAAATGATAGTGGTGATGATCATGTAGATGCTCAAAGTGACAATGATAAAGAACTAGATAATGATGTTGAGATAGAACCTGCTCTTGATCTTGATAACCCACAACCTAAGAATAAACGTTATGATAAAAGATATTTTGTTGCTATAAAGCATGACAAAGAAAGAGAGATATGGGTACAAAACCCATGCTTTATCCAGCCAAACCAACTAAGAAAAAAGATGATGAAGAATTTGAATGCTTTGTTGAAATGCTTAGGCCAGTCTTTTTGCGTACTCATTTAACTGGTCTTTTAAAGATGACCCATTATGCTAAGTACATGAAAGACATCGTCACTAATAAATGAAAAATACCTAAGCTAAAATCTCTACTTGCTTGGTGCTACGGTAACAAAAGTCCTTCCTTGGCGCTAGGAATTCTTCTTGCTACTTCTCTTGTTTGCGTCGGTTTTTCCCTTCAAGAGGAAAGGGTGATTTAGCACAGGAACAGTAAGTATTTCCCTCAGTTTGAGAACAAAGGTATCGATCCAGAAGGAGGGCCTCGTCAAGTCCAAAGTACCTGCGCAAACACAAACAAGCTTGCAACCAACGCTTCAAAGGGGTTGTCAATCCCTTCAAGATTGTTTGCAAAGTAAGATCTGAAGGCTGAAAGTGCAACGAAGTGAAAAAGTGTAAGGCTGAAAATATGGCGTGGAGTAGACCCGGGGGCCATAGTGTTCACTAGAGGCTTCTCTCAAAATAGCAAATATCACGGTGGGTGAACAAATTACTGTCGAGCAATTGATAGAACCGCGCAAAGTCATGACGATATCTAAGGCAATGATCATACATATAGGCATCACGTCCGAGACAAGTAGACCGATCCTTTCTGCATCTACTACTATTACTCCACACATCAACCGCTATCCAGCATGCATCTAGTGTATTGAGTTCATGACGAACAGAGTAACGCCTTAAGCAAGATGACATGCTGTAGAGGGATAATCTCAAACCAATGATGAAAACCCCATCTTTTTACCCTTGATGGCAACAACACGATGCGTGCCTCGCTACCCTTCTATCACTGGGTGAGGTCACCGCACGGTATGAATCCAAAAGCAAGCACTTCTCCCATTGCGAGAATCATAGATCTAGTTGGCGAGACAAAACCCACAACTCGAAGAGAATTACAAGGATATGAAACCATGCATAAGAGAGATCAGAAGAAACTCAAATAAGATTCATAGATAATCTGATCATAAATCCACAATTCATTAGATCTCGACAAACACACCGCAAAAGAAGATTACATCGGATAGATCTCCATGAAGATCATGGAGAACATTGTATTGAAGATCCAAGAGAGAGAAGAAGCCATCTAGTTACTAGCTATGGACCCATAGGTCTATGGTGAACTACTCACGCATCATCGGAGAGGTCATGGTGTTGATGAAGAAGCCCTCCGTGTTCGAATCCCCCCTCCGGCAGGGCACCAGAACGTGCCCCAGATGGGATCTTGCGGAGACAGAAGCTTGCGGCGGCGGAAAAGTACTTTCGATGATCTCCTGTTTTTTTGGGATTTTTAGGGAATATATAGGCGCAACCCCTATGGTAGAGGGCGCTCAGGGGGCCCACAAGCCTGTGGGCCGCGGCCTCCCCCCTGGCCACGGGGTGGGGGCTTGTGGGGCCCCTAAGGCTCCCCTGCCTTGGCTCTCAAGCTTCCCGATCTTCTTCCGTTACGGAAAAATCTTTTCGGGGATTTTCTTCCGTTTGGACTCTGTTCCAAAATTTCCTCTGAAAGGGGTCAAAAACATGGAAAAACAGGAACTTGCACTTGACACTGAGTTAATAAGTTAGTCCCAAAAAATATATAAAAGGCAGGCAAAACATCCAAAGTTTGACAAGATAATAGCATGAAACCATCAAAAATTATAGATACGTTTGATACGTATTACTTGGTAATTATCATTTGAAGGAAGGAGTACGTAAAGAACCAAGAGATCCAGGAATACCAACTATACTATGTTCCATCAAATGTAACTATCTGAAAAATGCTTTATGAGATCTAGGAGCTGGTGTTAGTGTTATGACTTTATCTTTATACAAAAGACATGACTTAAATGAACTCACACCTACTGAAATTTATTGCAAATGGCTGACAAATCAACTGCCATACCTATCGGTATTTGTTAGGATGTACCCGTTGTTATTGCAGATGTTACTATATTGATAGACTTTGTTATACTCGATATGCCTGAGGATGACAACATGTCGATTATCCTTGGTAAACCTTTCTTATATATTGTAGGGGTTGTTGTTGATTGCAACAAAAGCAAAATCACTTTTCATGTCACTGGTAAAGAACATACGATGCATTTTCGGAGGAAACAATTTCATGTGAATGGTGTTAATGTTATTGAAAACTCTCCGACTATCACCAATGGAAGTTTTCAACTACCTCTACCTAGTGCCAAAAATAAATATGAGATACTTATTTTTGGGTATATGCACATCCCGTAGAGGTAACTTAGTGTTTTACGAAATTCTTTGGTATCATGCTAATTGGAAGTGGCTGTTAATATGATTTGACCAACCTTGTTAATGAATCATTTTCAAGAGGCATGAGGTCGATGAATTCGCTAGGCACAACTCTGTGTACCCACCTTATTCTTTCTGATATTTTTATTTTTAAATACAATAAATGCCATGATTATCCTAGTTAATGAATTTTCCACACAATAAAAAGTGCCCAGAAATAAAGTTCTCCAAATGACCTGAAATTTTCACAAGATTTTTTTATGAATATTAAGAATACCTAGCACTGAAAACATCAGAGGGGGTGTCCCAAGTGCCCACTAGGCACTAGGACCGCCATCCCCACCAGGCGAGCCCTGGTGGTTAGTGGACCCCTTGGGGGTCCCCTCACTTATTCCTTTAGCTTACTGCCGCCCTTACCTCTAGAAAAAAAATCACTCTAGCTCTCTCTCTCTCTCGTGTTCTTGCTATCAAACCTACGAATTTTGATCTCTTTGCTCGAAAATCCATTTCTGAAACTGTTTTGGGGGATTGCTCCTTGGTATGTAACTCCCCTATTCCACCAATTAGTTTTTTGCTTTAGTGGTTTATCTTAGAAGTAACTAGCTACTCTAGGTGCTGCTGTAGATAAGCTTGCATGATGAATACTTGAATTTACGAGTAGTTCCAATGCTTGTTTTAGGCTCTAGGCATCCTTATGAGTAGTTGCTATCATTCTTGTCAAGTTTTGTTAAGTTTATTTTGTGACCCAATTTTTTTCAGAAATTTCTATGTAGGAATAATGAGCTGGTTTAAGAGTGGGTCTTCGAGGAGGAAGTCCTTGGAGGCATCACCAAGTGACTCTGATACGACGGTCTTATGCTGTGCCAAGTGAAAGTTTGGTGCGAGAAGCCCACACCAAATCGTGCCTTTGGCCAAGTGATGACTTCATGTTGGGTGCATGCATTAAGGAAGAATTTGAGAAATACATTCATAATACTGAGCTTGCACCCTTCATCGCAAATAAGTGCATGCAACATTATCATCTTACTGAAACTTTCACTAAGGGGTTTAAATTTTATCCTCGAGAAATTAGAGTTTCCTTTAACCTCTATGAAATTGCCTTCACCATGTCTCTAGATGATCTCTCTGATGCATGTAAAATTCACGTTGGGGTTTGCTAGAGGAACCACCAAAATCTGAATATGAGGCATTTTTAACTAGTCTCTGCTTTGGTGAAGATAGGGGAGTAACTCAAGGTCGAATAAATAGTATACATTTCCCTTCAGTTTGTTACTTGACACTCTTTAGTGGAAAATGTATAGTGGGCAAGCAAGGCTATAGTACCTTATGTACCCCAGACTTGAGTCTCCTACATACTACGTTAATTGGAATTAAATGCTATAACCTTGGAGAAATCATAGCTCACAAGTTGCAACGTAACGCTGACAGTGACCATTTTTATGGCGGGATTTATGCTTCCCGTTTAGCTAAGAAGTGTAGCGTGTCACCGCGGTCTAGTGATCCTATTATTCCTACTCAGTACTTAGATTTTGAGGCCATGAAGTGACACAAGTTCATAAAGGACACCGCTACTGATTATAACTATAAACTAATGTTTAATAAGAAATCTATTGTGTCTATTGTTTTGACTGCACCTTTCCCCTTTGATTATCAGGGCAAAGAAAGATATTATGTCTATGAGAGGGATGCGCATGAGTATAATGCAGCAGTGGAAGGTGACCGTCAGGCCGCAGAGGCTGCACCAAGGGCTTTCATGAGTTACCATACTAACTATTACCCACGCTACTATGGGTGGTGATTACCAAGGTAGGCCAAAAGCCTAAGCTTCGGGGAGTACATGCTTCCACCGACTTTACATTCATGCTTACATATTCTAGTTGTCGGTGTCCACACTCTTGCATTGTATTATCCAAGTTATATTTATTTTCTTGCCTTCTTCTTGTGTGTTTGAAAAACTTGTAGAAATCCAAAAATATTTCTCACTTATTTTTGGTTTTCTTTCTAGCGTAATTTAGTTGTAATGTTAAAAGAAAACCCAAAAATATTTCCCTTTTCTTCTTTTACTCATTGGGAGCTTTCCCGCGTAAATAGTTTTCCCGTTTTAGCTTTCCCCTCTTTAATTTGCTTTCTTCAAGAAAAACTAAAAAGTCCAAGAATATTTTATTGTGTTTCTCTGAATTTCTTTTCCCTTTATGAAGTTTACCCAAGGGGAAGACCGCAAAGAAAATATTGAGTGGCTCTCATATGCATTGTTATTGATCTAATAAAGAGCCCATACTACCTTGTCTTCTCCTTTTGAGTAAAATGTTGCAGATTCTAGCTTAGTCCATGACACTCTTGCACCATTATTATTTTGATATCGTTTGGTCATGCAAGTGAAAGGCAACAATGAAGATATTTGATGAAGTGATTGTGGCAGAGAGAAGCGGGTATGAACTCAACTTGTTTTTATTTTTGTAAATATGTTTAAACCAGTATCCATGATTTAGCGTATTATGACCAAACATCTTTGCAATGACAATTAGAGATTATAGTTGTTCATGCCATGCTTAAGTAGCTAGGAGTTGATAATGATTTATCTTGGATGTCAACATGCATTAAAATGGTTGTGATGTAGTATGATGATATGGTATCCTCCTCTGAATGTTCAAGTGGCTTGACTTGGGGCATGTTCACGCATGTAGTTGAATCAAAACCAACATAGCCTCCACAATATTTATTTTCATGGTGTTTATATCCTACTCATGCTAGTATACAATGATAATTATTCATAAAGCATGTTCATGACCATCTTCGCTCTCTAGCTAGTCACTTACCAACCTATTTGCTAGCCTTCACCTATACTAAGCGAGAATACTGCTTGTACATCAAAATCCTTGAAACCAAGTTTTTTCCATATGAGTCCACTGTATCTACCTATATGCGGTATTACCCTGCCTTTATAATTAAATTCGCATGCGCAACCTCTAATATTTCATACAGACTTCTATTTTGTGTGCCTGGACCGCTCATGGAGCGACACGGGGCGGTCAGTATCTTCCATGCTAAGCAGGTTATTCTCACGATGAGTGTTTATTCACTCATCCTTGCATGATCGTGGCTGGTAAAAAGGGACTCCCAATCCCGAAATCATATATTGCAAATAATTAAACAAAACTCCCCCTGGATTGTTGTTGGTATGGATGGCACCCGTGGATTCGTCTAGCCTCGAGTGTGTTTGTTGGTGGAGGGGGAGTAAACCTTTACTTTTACCGTTTGGGAACCGCCGCTAATTTGTTTAGCATGTAAGATACGATAACTCTTGGTCGTAACATTGACACGAAAGGTGTACGTCCCAAAATAATTTATCTCTAATTTTTCCCTTTTGAGCTCTGGAACCACTACAAATTCTTGCTTCCCTCTATGAAAGGACTTTCCATTTACTTTCATGTTATTTTATTTTTACTTTGAGTCATTACCTTCTCAAATAAGTACCAGACCTGAGAGAACTCGTGTCATCCTCATGCTTTGTGTCTAGTTATTCATTGTTTGCAGCATGACTCGATCTCTTCTACCATGACTTAAAATGTCTAGTTGTTGCTTGAATTCTGGAGGTGTTGTGCATTTATGTTTTGCGGTCTTAGAAAGGGCTAGCGATATACCATTGTTGCATAGTATATCATGATTGTTTTGACCAAGTGTTGGCGTTCGAGTTATCTTATTATTTCTCGCTAGCTGATTATGACTTTGATATGAGCTAATATAGATTTAAGGGTTATTGCCGATATGACTAATCATGATTTATGTTGAAAACCTGGGTGCCCTCTAAGCATGTAAATGTAAACAAGAGCAAAAAAGTTTGTAAAAGTTTTTCTTTATCACTTTCAGTTTCTCAACTGAATTGCTTGAGGACAAGTAATGGGTTAAGCTTGCGGGAGTTGATACGTCTCCATCGTATCTACTTTTCCTAACGCTTTTTCTCTTGTTTTGGATTCTAATTTGCATGATTTGAATGAAACTAACTCGGACTAACAATGTTTTCAACAGAACTACCATGGTATTGTTTTTGTGCAGAAATAGAAGTTCTCAGAATGGAACAAGTTATTTTGGATATTTTTTTATGGAATAAAATAAAAATACTAGAACCAAGACCCACCAGAGGGGAGGCTCCACGCGCCCTCTAGGACCAGGGTGCGCCAGCCCCCCTAGCGCGACCTGGTGCCTAGTGGGGCCCATAGGGCTCCGATGACCCTAATTCGAGCGCTATAAAATCCTATTTTCGAAGAAGAAAAAAATAGGAGAGGAAGTTTCATCGCGTTTCATGATACAGAGCTGCCGCCATCTCCTGTTCTTCATCGGGAGGCCAAATCTAGAGTCCTTTTGGGGCTCCGGAGAGGGGAATCTTCGATCTTCGTTATCACCAAAGCTCCTTCATCGGCAATTCCATGATGTTCTCCACCGGGAGTGAGTAATCCCTTCATAGGCTTGTTGGTCGGTGAAGAGCTGGATGAGATTCATCATGTAATCGAGTTAGTTTAGTTAGGACTTGATCCCTAGTATCCATTATGTTCGGAGATTGATGTTGTTATGACTTTGCCATGATGAATGCTTGTCACTAGGGCCCTAGTTCCAAGATTTCAGATCTGAAACCGTTTACGTTTTCACCATTATACCGATGTTCTTGATTCGATCTTGCAAGTTATATGCACCTTCTACGTGTTAGGATCCGCATACCCAAAGTAACAATAATTGGGATTCTTTCGAGGACTACCGTAGTATGAGGAGTTCATGTATTCACTATGTGTTAATGCTTTGTTCTGGTTCTCTATTAAAAGGAGGCCTTAATATCCCTTAGTTTCCTTATGGACAACGCTTCCACGGGAGGGTAGGGAAAAAATGTCATGCAAGTTCTTTTCCATAAGGACGTATGACTATTTACGAAATACATGCCTATATTATATCGATGAACTGGAGCTAGTTCTGTGTTGCCGTATGTTATCACTAATATATAATGAATATCATCCAGCAATATCACCGATCGAGTGCCTACGAGTTTCCCACATATTATTCTTGCTAAGTTACTGCTATTGCTACAACTATTACAACTGCTACAAAACTTCTATCACTGTTACCGTTACTGCTGCTACTGTTACCACTGCTATCAAAACTATCATATTACTATGCTACTAATCACTGTACTGAAGATACTAAATCTCCAAGTGTGGTTGAATTGGACACTAAGCTGCTAATACGTGCAAATATTCTTTGGCCCCCCTTGTGTCGAATCTATAAAATTGGGATGAATACTCTACCCTCACAAACTTTTGTGAGCCCATATACTGGTGGGTTATCAATGAGGCATCGACAAGGTCGGGGGCTTTCCCTAGGGGGGTAGGTGCGCCCTACCCCCTTGCGGTTATTATCCTAATTCTTGGCCTATAAATTCCAAAATATTCAAAGACCCTTAGAGGAGCACCTGAAACAATTCTTCCGCCACCACAAGCCTTTTTTCTTCCATGATCCCATATGGAGGCCTTTTTTGGAACTCCGTTGGAGGGAAAATCCATCACAGATGCTATCTTCATCAACCTCGCTGCCTCTCGAATGATGTGTGAATAGTTACCACACGACCTAAGGGTCCATATCAATAGCTAGATCTCTCCCTCTCTCTCCCTCCCCCCTCTGTCTATCTCGTTTGATGTTCAATACAATAAACTCTTCGAATACCTATTCGACATAATCTTTGCAGTCTGTTTGTTGGGATCCGATAAATTGTGGGTTTATGATCAGATTATTCACTCAAAGTAATTGTGTCTTTTCTTAGATTTATTATCTATGATTTTGTAGCTTGTATTTCTCTCTAATCTATCCATTTAATTTGTCCAATTAGGTTGATCTATCTTATGTTGGAAAGGTGCTTGGTAGTAGTTTCAATGTTGCGATGTCCTCACTTTGTGATAGGAGGAGTAGCGAGGCACATATTTGTATTGTTCCTACTAAGGGTAAAACGACGAGGTTCGACCATATCGTGCTCCAAGCATTTGTCTTTTTGTTAAGAACTTAATACCATAAGATGCATCCTGGATAGCGATCGAGGGGTAGAGTAATACTAGTAGATGCATTAATGTTTTGTCCTACTTGTCATGGTCATTCCATGAATATCGTCATAATTATTTGCTTCTCTATCAAAAGTGATGCCTCTAGTGAAAGCTATGACCCCCCGTGTCCATGATACGTTGATACATCTCCAACGTATCTATAATTTTTGATTGTTCCATGCTGTTATATTATCATTCTTGGATGTTCTATAATCATTTTATAGAAAATTTATATCCTTTTTGGTACTAACCTATTTACATAGTGCCAAGTGCCAGTTACCGTTTTTTTCTTGTTTTTCCTTCGTAGAAAATCAATATCAGATGAAGTGCAAACGCCACGAAACTTTTTGGAGTTTTTTGGACCAGACAGAAACTTGAGGACCAAGGATGCTCATGCGACCCACTAGGCACCAGGGCGCAACGTGGGTCCCTGGCGCACCCTGGTGGGTAGTGGGGGCCTCGGGCACCTCCCCCACTGCCTCTGAGCTCTATAGATACCACAATATTCCAGAAACCCTAGAGGGGAAGACGAAAAATCGTTTCAGCCGCCGCAAGTTCCAGAAGCCACGAGATCCAATCTAGATCATGTTTCGGAAGGGAACACAGTCATGGAGGGGTTCATCATCCTGATTGGTTCTCCTCCGATGATGCGTGAGTAGTTCATATTACACCGACGGGTCTGTAGGCAATAGCTGGATGGTTTTCTCTCTCGTTTTTCTTCTCAATACAGTGGTCTCTTGGAGATCTATTTGATGCAACTCATTCTTTTGTTGTGTGTTTGTTGGGAACCGACGAACTATGAGTTTATGATCGGATCTATGAAACTGTTTCCATTCTTAGTTATTATAGCCTCGTATTTATTCTCTGATATCTGGGTTTTATTTGACCAACTTGATATTTTTATCTTGCAATGGGAAGATGTGCTTTGTGATGGGTTCGATCTTGCGGTGCACAATCTCAGTGACAGAAAGATGCATGACACACATGTATCGGTGCTATTAAGTATAAAACAATGGGGTCTATTCCTGCATGAATAGATATTGTCTACATCATGTCATCGTTCTTAAAGCATTACTCCGTTTCTCCATGAACTTAATACAGTAGATGCATGCTGGATAGTGGTCTATATATGGAGTAATAGTAGTATATGCAGGCATGAGTCGGTCTACTTGTCTTGGACGTGATGCCTATGCACATGATCATTGTCTTGGATATTGTGATAATTATTCTCTCTTCTATAAATTTCCCAACAGTAATTATTCTACCCACCGTTTGCTATTTTCTCGAGAGAAGCCACTAGTGAAACCTACGACCCCCGGGTCTATTTTACATCATGTATTTGCAAGATCTATTTTGCTATTTATGTTTCCATTTTATTTGCTCTTTTATTTTCTGATCTATATTATCAAAAAACCAAAAACGCTTTGCTATGTTTTATGTACCATTACTTTATTTGCATCTATCAATCTATCCTTTTATCGTTTTATTTTACCCACGAGGGATTGACAACCCCTACACGCGTTGGGTTGTGAGCATTTGTTATTTTAGTGTAGGTACCACTTACATAGTCTTGTGGATCTTCCTACTCGATTGATACCCTTCTTTCATAACTGAGGGAAATACTTGCCGTCGCTGTGCTACATCACCCTTTAAGCTTGGAGGGAAACCAATGCAATCAGCGAGGAGTCAAGATCTATCAGGTTCCCACACATAAACTCTCATCTCCTTGCAATTACATCATTTGCCAGTTGCCTCTCGTTTTCCTCTCCCGCACTTCACAAAACTATTTGTCTTTTTATTTTTCTTCTTTCCAGTTGCCTTTTACTTGCTTGCTTGCTTCTATTTCCTTCATGTCAACACTCGAAAACAGAAAAAATTACAGGAAAATTAAAGACATATGAATCCTTATCCACTTGCTAATATTTTCCTTCATGACAACACTCGAAAACAGAAAAATAAACAGGAAAATTAAAGACATACGAGTGATCTTGATTATTTTTGTGAAGTTTTGCTTGAAAATCATGAACCCGAATATTGTGATGAAGTGTTAAAAGAAGAAATTTATAAAGTTATTCATGATATCTCCTTGAATGAAAAGCATGATTGCAATCATGTTATTATAAACTCTACTAATGTCAATTGTGCTAATAATATGCAAAACTACAAGATTGGGGATGGCAATTTTGTGATGTCCACTACTCATTGTAATGACAATGATTGGGGTGATGCTTCTTATTATCTTCAAAATTTATTTAATCCTCATCATGAATATGATAGTGATAATAATGTTTGCAATAGTATTGAAAGTGGGTTAGGAAGAGTGTCAACTTTAGGTAATAATGATCCCAACATTTTGGAGAATTATCTATCTCTTGATGTTTTTTGATAAAAGTGGGTTTGGGGAGGTCATGACTTTAGTTAATGTTAATCCCACAACCTTGGAAGACTATAAGAATTTTATGCATGTGGATCATGAAAAGAAATTTTTATGTGATAGCTATATTGTTGAATTTGAATATGATCCTACAAGTAATTATTATGAGAGAGGGAAATATGGTAATAGAAATATTCATGTGACTAAATTATATCTCTTCATGTTGATATTGCTATTGTTTCTTTCTTCTTCCATTCACATGTTAGATATTTCTTCTCTTGATAATTTGTTTGCTTATGAGATGCCTATGCATAGGAAGTATGTTAGACTTAAATGTGTTTGTCTTATGCTACATGATGCTCTTTTTGTGTTTCAACTACTATCTTTCATATGAGCATCAAAAAGAATCTCAAGCCTATCTTAATGGCTATAAAGAAAGAGCTTGTTGGGACGCAACCCAATGTATAAAATTTATTTTTCACTTCTCCTTTCCGTTCTTGAGTGTTTGCACAATTATGATACTTTTATGGTTGTGTTTTTTATGTTTTTATTAGTTTTTGTGCCAAGCAAATCCTTTAGGATCATGTTGGGTGATAATTGCTTTGATCTTGTTAAAAAACATAAACTTTTGCGTCCAGTATGAGTAATTCTACAAAATACAGAAGCGAAAAAAGTGTGTGAATTTTGTACACAAGATGTTTTCGCATAAACCAAGTGTGTGTGTGTGTGTGAAAAAGATGATGGTGTGAGAAAGATGTACCTGGGTCAAGTCAGATGACTTGGCATGGAGGGTGAACATGGGATGTTCAGCCCTTAGATGATATTGATATATGTAACCTGTTCACGTGGTTACCACTTACCATATGATGCACATCCATACAAGCATTTAAACATGTTACTGCATTTAGGGAAAAACTTGCTTTTCGCAAAAACATGTTACTAGTATTGTGTCATGCTTCATTATTGCCTTGTTCCACATCATGGGTTGCTTGCAAGTACATTCAAAGTACTCATTGGCTTACCACTGGTTATTTCATTGACTAGGTAAAAGGGATGAGGAGACGGTGAAGAATATCTTGGTGAAATTCCTTCAAGCTAGGACACTTCCCAGTCAGAGTGCGTGTAAGTTAAGGCTGATGGCATGGGTTCACGCTTTCAACCAATATTTTCGCTACTAGATGAGTTTGGCGTGTTGGCCTTCCAGACCCTATCTATGTAAGATTTGACCGCAGTGGTCATTATTGCATCAGACGATATGTATGGATGTAAGACTCTCGTTATTCAGTTTATGTGTGTTAAGTGAGCATTGATCTGTGCGATCACTGAGCAGGTACATTCGGCGAACTCGACCTAAAAGTTGGGGTCCCCACAGAGCTGGTATCAGAGCCAGGTTGACCGTAGGAAGCCCTTAGTTAGCATGGACATTAGTTACGACAAAAAAATGCTTTCCAGACCCTTCAAAAACACTTACAAATTCTCTATATTTCTCACCTCTCCTAAATCTTCAGAGGTAGCAAAGGTTTTACCTTAACACTTCCACCCTTGCTCTCTCGACTCTCCTCCTCTGCTTTTACAAAACTTGCAAATGGCCGCTAGGGACAAGATCTCTCGCAGAAATCTCTCCAAACTCGCAGAAATCTCTCCAAACGATCACCCTGTACTTAGAAGACAAGGTTGGCAACGCTGCGACAAGATGACACCAACAAAATCTACCTTCTCGAGAAATGAGGACGTCGAGATGGTGATACCCTCGACTATGTTTCACATTGATGCGACCTTGATCTGCGATGACCAGGACATAAGATATGCAAGGTCATGATATGCATCGCTAGTAGAGTGACCCTGTCATTATCGATGATGTGTTGACCACCACCGGTGGATGAGAACCTCACCATTTGGTCTGCCTCACCTTTGTGAGTAGGAAAATGGTTCTCTTCATCCCCGACTCTTGGTGTCGATGTTGTCATCAAAGTAATTGTCAGGTCGAGACTCTATCAAGCCTTGTCAGTGTCACTGCATAAATGTTCTCCACTTGGAACTCTCAACGGCTTGGAAGGAAAGAAGACATTGGCAGGATTAGGATACCTACAGAAGACCCTGTCAACGACAGCCGAGAGGAACCACCTTCGTCGGCAGCTTACCAGACGAGAATTCGTCAAGGACTCTTTCCTGCTCGACCCGAATCATTTTGGCAAACAACAACAAAGGACATAGCGACACCATAAGAAGGCCGAGAAGACTGAGTGGACTCCTTTCCAAAGCGCGAAGCAAGCACGACTATTAAGTCCGAGGACTCCTAGGGTAGGATGAGTCACGAATCCCCTCTGCGAAGTCGAGTCCGTGAAATGGTTCAAATGGGACCATATTGTGTGTTGCTTGTTTTACTTGTTTATGCATTGATATGCATCGCAATTTTCCCTAGGCAACGAGTATGCGACCATATCACCTGCCTCATTTTGATGTTTGTGATGGCCTTGCGACACATGTTTGATTGCACTTGCATTATGCCACCCCTTAGACACTACCCACTATGCTACTATTCTCTCTCTCACCTTTCTCGACAACTGAGGACCAACAAGACAAGATGCACCAAGGATCTGCCCGACAAACAACTAGCACTGAACACTCTGACTGCAACATACTCAACCACACGCAACCCCATAATATTATGCTTCTCCCTCAAGATTGGAATCCCCTCCCCATACCAACCTAGACCTCACAAGAATTCCCCGGCTCAAACTTCTGGTCACGTGTCTAATACACAGATTTGCCAGAGCACCCATTGAGCTCCAATAACCCCTGCTTACTACTGGGTCCACTATGGGACAAGTGATCACACTGAACAAGTGTCCTACATTCTTAAACTAGCAACAAGAGCCTCATGCAATAGGAAGGATCTTCTGGAATACATGATTTGTAGACAATGGGTTATTGTGATGATAATAGGTGTCTTAAGGATATAGCTAGACTATCTCTGTGGATCATAAGACCCTTATGATGGTAGGTGAACTTGGTGGAACAAGTTTATAGAGTAACACAACCAAAATATTCCTGGAGTTAGTTTAGATTCAGTAGGACAATTACGATCACGAGCAAAACTTCTTGGTGGTACGCTAAGATTACTTTGTCAAGTGGTAGTCATGGTTCGATGACAGTACCATAATGACTTGGAGTGACAAGTAGGAATTATGAATCACATTTAAATAGGTAATCCTACTAGAATATCGATAATGAATGAGGCCACATGGTTCGGAGTAAATTGGATTTAGTCCAATGATCATGATCATGATACCATGTTTCTAGGTGGGTAACAAGTAGAAGTAATTGGAGTTGTCAAATTGATTTATGAATCTATATAAGCCTCGCCTTGGAAATTAGTTGGCCATTATATTGGAAGATTGAGGATATACTATGGCATAGTGCTTGCAATGATATGAGGATTATGAGGACTCTAGGTGATCATGTAGAAGCCCATCAATATTGGATCTGTAGGAGTGATGGGTCCAGTGATGGTTGATAAGATTGGTGGAGAACTTGATTGGATTCGCAGGAAGGAAACAAGGCCTTGGATTGGTACACTACGTCTTTCCTTAACATAGGAATGCAGTACCCTGGCCATTGGATAAACTAGCTGAGCACTTGGATTTGTAGTATCTTAACTCAACCTTAGTAGCTTGTATGCTCTCTCGAGGATACCTACATGGGGATATATGTGCAATATAGCTATAGCATACTTATGATTATTTGGTTTAGTCCTTCTCTCAACCCCGGATTTGACTAGCATGAGTGGTGTGCAGTTGACTTAAGTGAGGTGTTACCTTCGATGATATAGGGTGGTTTTTATCAGAGAGATAGAGGCTGGACTGTTGGCATCTAAGGAAATGTGCTTAAAGATAATATGATAGTTGTTCACTCACATCCTAAGATAATTGGAACCCCAAAGTTTCACTGAGCCATAATTTGGTCGGATTAAGACCCTAAGAAACGACTCTAACTCGTTAGACTATGGCCTATTCTCTGCCCCGACCATCACCAATCATGCCTATGAGGAACATGGACATGAAGGACTAGATTGTGTTGGACCACAAACACCCGCTCCTATCACCAATCTCATGAGCAATGTGCTTATGTGATGCTTGGGTAAGTTGTTGGGGAACGTCGCATGGGAAACAAAAATTTTCCTACGCGCACGAAGACCTATCATGGTGATGTCCATCTACGAGAGGGGATGAGTGGTCTACGTACCCTTGTAGATCGTACAGCAGAAGCATTAGTGAACGCGGTTGATGTAGTGGAACGTCCTCACGTTCTTCGATCCGCCCCGCGAACAATCCCGCGATCAGTCCCACGATCTAGTACCGAACGGACGGCACCTCCGCGTTCAGCACACGTACAGCTCGACGATGATCTCAGCCTTCTTGATCCAGCAAGAGAGACGGAGAGGTAGAAGAGTTCTCCGGCAGCGTGACGGCGCTCCGGAGGTTGGTGATGACCTTGTCTCAGCAGGGCTCCGCCCGAGCTCCGCAGAAACGCGATCTAGAGGAAAAACCGTGGAGGTATGTGGTCGGGCTGCCGTGGAAAAGTCGTCTCAAATCGGCCCTAAAACCTCCGTATATATAGGTGGGAGGGAGGGGAGGAGGCAGACTCAAAACCTAAAGGTTTGGCCGAAATTGGAGGTGGAGGAGTCCTACTCCAATCCTACTTGGAGTAGGATTCCACCTTCCCACTTGGAAACTCTTTCCACCTTGTGTTTTTTCCTTCTCAAAACTTATGGGCCTTAGTGGGAACTTATTCCAGCCCACTAGGGGCTGGTTTATCTCTTCCCATAGCCCATGAGACCCCTTGGGGCGTGACACCCCTCCCGGTGGTCCCCGGCACCCCTCCCGGCACTCCCGGTACACTACCGATGAGCCCGAAACTTTTCCAGTAATGCACGAAAACCTTCCGGTAACCAAATGAGGTCATCCTATATATCAATCTTCATTTCCGGACCATTCTGGAAACCCTCGTGACGTCTGTGATCTCATCCGGGACTCCGAACAACATTCGGTAACCAACCATATAACTCAAATACGCATAAAACAACGTCGAACCTTAAGTGTGCAGACCCTGCGGGTTCGAGAACTATGTAGACATGACCCGAGAGACTCCTCGGTCAATATCCAATAGCGGGACCTGGATGGCCATATTGGATCCTACATATTCTAGGAAGATCTTATCATTTGAACCTCAGTGCCAAGGATTCATATAATCCCATATGTCATTCCCTTTGTCCTTCAGTATGTTACTTGCCCGAGATTCGATCGTTAGTATCCGCATACCTATTTCAATCTCGTTTACCGGCAAGTCTCTTTACTCGTTCCGTAATACAAGATCCCGCAACTTACATTAAGTTACATTGCTAGCAAGGTTTGTGTGTGATGTTGTATTACCGAGTGGGCCCCGAGATACCTCTCCGTCACACGGAGTGACAAATCCCAGTCTCGATCTATACTAACTCAACGAACACCTTCGGAGATACCTGTAGAGCATCTTTATAGTCACCCAGTTACGTTGCGATGTTTGATACACACAAAGCATTCCTCCGGTGTCCATGAGTTATATGATCTCATGGTCATAGGAACAAATACTTGACACGCAGAAAACAGTAGCAACAAAATAACACGATCAAAATGCTACATCTATTAGTTTGGGTCTAGTCCATCACATGATTCTCCTAATGATGTGATCCCGTTATCAAGTGACAACACTTGCCTATGGCCAGGAAACCTTGACCATCTTTGATCAACGAGCTAGTCAACTAGAGGCTTACTAGGGACAGTGTTTTGTCTATGTATCCACACAAGTATTGTGTTTCCAATCAATACAATTATAGCATGGATAATAAACGATTATCATGAACTAAGAAATATAATAATAACTAATTTATAATTGCCTCTAGGGCATATTTCCAACAGTCTCCCACTTACACTAGAGTCAATAATCTAGTTCACATCACCATGTGATTCCAACGAATCCAACACCCATATAGTTATGGGGTCTGATCACGTCTTGCTCGTGAGAGAGGTTTTAGTCAACGGTTCTGAAACTTTCAGATTCGTGCGTTCTTTACAAATCTTTATGTCATCTTATAGATGCTGCTACTACGTGCTATTCGGAAATGCTCCAAATATCTACTCTACTATACGAATCCGTTTCACTACTCATAGTTATCCGGATTAGTGTCAAAGCTTGCATTGACGTAACCCTTTACGACAAACTCTTTAACCAGCTCCATAATTGAGAAAAATTCCTTAGTCCATTAGTTACTAAGGATAAATTTCGACCGCTGCTAGTGATTCAATCATGGATCACTCTCTGTACCTCTCAACATACTTTGAGTCAAGGCACACTTCAGGTGCGGAACACAGCATGGCATACTTTAGATTCTATGGCTAAGGCATAGAAGACGACCTTCGTCTATTCTCTTTATTCTGCCGTGGTCGGGTTTTGAGTCTTACTCAAATTCACACCTCACAACGCAACCAAGAACTCCTTCTTTGCTGGTCTATTTTGAACTCTTTCAAAAACTTGTCAAGGCATGCATCTTGTTGAAACTTCTATTAAGCGCTTTCGATCTATCTCCATAGACCTTTGATGCTCAACGTTCAAGTAGCGTAATCCAGGTACTCCTTTGAAAACTTCTTTCAAACAACCTTGTATGCTTTACAGAAATTCTACATTACTTCTGATCCACAACATGTCAACCACATATACCTATCAGAAATTCTATAGTGCTCCCACTCACTTCTTTGGAAATACAAGTTTCTCATAAACCTTGTACAAACCCAAAATCTTTGATCATCTCATCAAAGTGTATATTCCAACTCCGAGATGCTTGCACCAGTCCATTGAAGGATCACTGGAGCTTGCATACTTGCTAGTATCTTTAGGATCGACAAAACCTTCTGGTTGTATCACATACAATGTTTGCTCAAGGAAACCGTCGAGAAAACAATGTTTTCACATCCTACGTGCAATATTTCATAAATAATGCATCAACAACTAACATAATTCTAACAGACTTTTAGCATCGCTACGAGTGAGAAAGTCTCATCATAGTCAACTGTTTGATCTTATCGAAAACATCTTTGCGACAAGTCGAGCTTTTCTTAATAGTGACTTATCACCATCATCGTCTGTCTTCTTTTAAAGATCCATTTTTACTCAATAGTCCTATGACCATCAAGTAGTTCTACCAAAGTCTACACTTTGTTTTCACACATGGATCCTCTCTCGGATTTCATGGCTTCCAGCCATTTGTCGGAATCTGGGCCCACCATCGCTTTCTCCATAACTCGTAGGTTCACTGTTGCTCAACAACATGACCTCCAAGATAGGGTAACCGTACTACTCTGCAGCAGTACGCGACCTTGTCGACCTACGAGGTTTGTAGTAACTTGATTCGAAGCTCAATGATCATCATCATCAGCTTCCACTTCAATTGGTGTAGGCGCCACATGAACAACTTCCTGCGCCCTGCTACATACTGGTTGAAGTGATGGTTCAATAACCTCATTAAGTTCTACTACCCTCCCACTCAATTCTTTCGAGAGAAACCTTTCCTCGAGAAAGGATCCGTTTCTAGAAACAAACACTTTGCTTTCGGATCTGAGATAGGAGATGTACCCAACTGTTTTGGATATCCTATGAAGATGCATTTATCCGCTTTGGGTTCGAGCTTATCAGACTGAAACTTTTTCACATAAGTGTCGAAACCCCAAACTTTCAAGAAACGACAGTTTAGATTTCTCTAAACCTCAGTCTATATTGTGTCATCTCAACGAAAATACGCGGTGCCCTATTTAAAGTGAGTGCGGTTGTCTCTAATGCATAACCCATAAACGATAGTGGTAATTCGATAAGAGACATCATAGTATGCACCATACCAAATAGTGCGTGGCTATGACGTTCAGACACATCATCACACTATGATGTTCCAGGTGGCATGAACTGCGAAACAATTTCCACATTGTCTTAACTGTGTACCAAAACTCGTAATCAGATATTCATTTCCATGATCATATCGTAGATAGTTTATCCTCTTGTTACGACGAACTTCACTCTGAAACGGAATTGAACTTTTCAACATTTTAGACTTGTGATTCATTAAGTAAATACTCCTGTATCTACTCAAATCATGAGTGAAGTAAGAACATAATGATATCCACTGCGTGCCTCAGCACCCATTGGACTGCATACATCAAAATGTATCACTTCCAACAAGTTACTATCTTATTTCATCTCAATGAAAACAAGGCCTTGCTCATGTGGTATGATTCGCATGTCACTAGTGATTCGAAATCAGGTGAGTACAAAGATCCATCAGCATGGAGCCTCTTCATGCAATTTATACTAACATGACTCAAGCGGCAGTGCCACAAGTAAGTGGTACTATCATCATCAACTCGTATCTTTTGGCACCAATATCATGAACATGTGTAACACTACGATCGAGATTCAATAAACCATTGAAGGTGATTATTCAAGAAAATAGAGTAACCATTATTCTCTTTAAATGAATAATCGTATTGCAATAAACACGATCCAATCATGTTCATGCTTAACGCAAGCACGAAATAACAATTATTTAGGTTTAACACCAATCCCGATGGTAGAGGGAGCGTGCGACGTTTGATCATATCAATCTTGGAAACACTTCCAACACGTATCGTCACCTCGCCTTTAGCTAGTCTCCGTTTATGCCGTAGCTTTCATTTCGCGTCACTAATCACTTAGCAACCGAACCGGTATCCAATACCCTCGTGCTACTAGGAGTACTAGTAAAGTACACATCAACATCATGTATATCAAATACACTTCTTTCGACTTTTGCCAGCCTTCTTATCTACCAAGTATATTGAGTTGCTTCGCCTCAGTGATTGTTCCCCTCATTACAGAAGCACTTAGTCTCGGGTTTGGGTTTAATCTTGGGTCTCTTCATTAGTGCAGCAACTGTTTTGCCGTTTCACGAAGTATCCCTTCTAGCCCTTGCCTTTCTTGAAACTTAGTGGTTTTACAAACCATCAACTATTGATGCTCCTTCTTGATTTCTACTTTCGCAGTGTCAAACATCGCGAATCGCTCAAGGATCATTGTATGTATCCTTGATATGTTATAGTTCATCACGAAGCTCAAACAGCTTGGTGGCAGTGACTTTGGAGAACTATCACTATCTCATCTGGAAGATTAACTCCCACTTGATTCAAGCGATTGTCGTACTCAGACAATCTGAGCACATGCTCAACGATTGAGCCTTTTCTCCTGTGCTTTGTGGACAAAGAATCTTGTCGGAGGTCTCGTACCTCTTAACAAGGGCACAAGAATGAAATCACAATTTCATCTCTTTAGAACATCACTTATGTTCCGTGACGTTTTACAACGTTTTAGGCGCCTTGCTTCTAAGCCATTAAGTATTTTTGTACTGAACTATCGTGTAGTCATCAGAAACGTGTATGTCGGATGTTCACAGCATCCACAGACGACGCTCGAGGTGCAGCACACCGAGTGGTGCATTAAGGACATAAGCCTTCTGTGCAGCAACGAGGACAATCCTCGGTTTTACAGACTCAGTCTGCAAAGTTTGCTACTATCAACTTTCAACTAAATTTTCTCTAGGAACATATAAAACAGTAGAGCTATAGCGCAAGCTACATCGTAATTCGCAAAGACCATTAGACTATGTTCATGACAATTAGTTCAATTAATCATATTACTTAAGAACTCCCACTCAAAAAGTACATCTCTCTAGTCATTTGAGTGGTACATGATCCAAATCCACTATCTCAAGTCCGATCATCACGTGAGTCGAGAATAGTTTCAGTGGTAAGCATCTCTATGCTAATCATATCAACTATATGATTCATGCTCGACCTTTCAGTCTCATGTGTTCCGAGGCCATGTCTGCACATGCTAGGCTCGTCAAGCTTAACCCGAGTGTTCCGCGTGTGCAACTGTTTTGCACCCGTTGTATGTGAACGTTGAGTCTATCACACCCGATCATCACGTGCTGTCTCGAAACGACGAACTGTAGCAACGGTGCACAGTCGGGGAGAACACAATTTCGTCTTGAAATTTTAGTGAGAGATCACCTCATAATGCTACCGTCGTTCTAAGCAAAATAAGGTGCATAAAAGGATTAACATCACATGCAATTTATAAGTGACATGATATGGCCATCATCACGTGCTTCTTGATCTCCATCACCAAAGCACCGACACGATCTTCTTGTCACCGGCGTCACACCATGATCTCCATCATCATGATCTCCATCAACGTGTCGCCATCGGGGTTGTCGTGCTACTCATGCTATTACTACTAAAGCTACGTCCTAGCAAAATAGTAAACGCATCTGCAAGCACAAACGTTAGTTATAAAGACAACCCTATGGCTCCTGCCGGTTGCCGTACCATCGACGTGCAAGTCGATATTATCTATTACAACATGATCATCTCATACATACAATATATCACATCACATCGTTGGCCATATCACATCACAAGCATACCCTGCAAAAACAAGTTAGACGTCCTCTAATTTTGTTGTTGCATGTTTTACGTGGTGACCATGGGTATCTAGTAGGATCGCATCTTACTTACGCAAACACCACAACGGAGATATATGAGTTGCTATTTAACCTCATCCAAGGACCTCCTCGGTCAAATCCGATTCAACTAAAGTTGGAGAAACCGACACTTGCCAGTCATCTTTGAGCAACGGGGTTACTCGTAGCGATGAAACCAGTCTCTCGTAAGCGTACGAGTAATGTCGGTCCAAGCCGTTTCAATCCAACAATACTGCGGAATCAAGAAAAGACTAAGGAGGGCAGAAAAACGCACATCACCGCCCACAAAAACTTTTGTGTTCTACTCGAGAAGACATCTACGCATGAACCTAGCTCATGATGCCACTGTTGGGGAACGTCGCATGGGAAACAAAAATTTTCCTACGCGCACGAAGACCTATCATGGTGATGTCCATCTACGAGAGGGGATGAGTGGTCTACGTACCCTTGTAGATCATACAGCAGAAGCGTTAGTGAACGCGGTTGATGTAGTGGAACGTCCTCACGTCCCTCGATCCGCCCCGCGAACAATCACGCGATCAGTCCCACGATCTAGTACCGAACGGACGGCACCTCCGCGTTCAGCACACGTACAGCTCGACGATGATCTCGGCCTTCTTGATCCAGCAAGAGAGACGGAGAGGTAGAAGAGTTCTCCGGCAGCATGACGGCGCTCCGGAGGTTGGTGATGACCTTGTCTCAGCAGGGCTCCGCCCGAGCTCCGCAGAAACGCGATCTAGAGGAAAAACCGTGGAGGTATGTGGTCGGGCTGCCGTGGAAAAGTCGTCTCAAATCAGCCCTAAAACCTCCGTATATATAGGTGGGAGGGAGGGGAGGAGGCAGCCTCAAAACCTAAAGGTTTGGCCGAAATTGGAGGTGGAGGAGTCCTACTCCAATCCTACTTGGAGTAGGATTCCACCTTCCCACTTGGAAACTCTTTCCACCTTGTGTTTTTTCCTTCTCAAACCTTATGGGCCTTAGTGGGAACTTATTCCAGCCCACTAGGGGCTGGTTTATCTCTTCCCATAGCCCATGAGACCCCTTGGGGCGTGACACCCCTCCCGGTGGTCCCCGGCACCCCTCCCGGCACTCCCGGTACACTACCGATGAGCCCGAAACTTTTCCGGTAATGCACGAAAACCTTCCGGTAACCAAATGAGGTCATCCTATATATCAATCTTCGTTTCCAGACCATTCCGGAAACCCTCGTGACGTCCGTGATCTCATCCGGGACTCCGAACAACATTCGGTAACCAACCATATAACTCAAATACGCATAAAACAACGTCGAACCTTAAGTGTGCAGACCCTGCGGGTTCGAGAACTATGTAGACATGACCCGAGAGACTCCTCGGTCAATATCCAATAGCGGGACCTGGATGGCCATATTGGATCCTACATATTCTACGAAGATCTTATCGTTTGAACCTCAGTGCCAAGGATTCATATAATCCCGTATGTCATTCCCTTTGTCCTTCGGTATGTTACTTGCCCGAGATTCGATCGTTAGTATCCGCATACCTATTTCAATCTCGTTTACCGGGAAGTCTCTTTACTCGTTCCGTAATACAAGATCCCGCAACTTACATTAAGTTACATTGCTAGCAAGGTTTGTGTGTGATGTTGTATTACCGAGTGGGCCCCGAGATACCTCTCCGTCACACGGAGTGACAAATCCCAGTCTCGATCTATACTAACTCAACGAACACCTTCGGAGATACCTGTAGAGCATCTTTATAGTCACCCAGTTACGTTGCGATGTTTGATACAAACAAAGCATTCCTCCGGTGTCCATGAGTTATATGATCTCATGGTCATAGGAACAAATACTTGACAGGCAGAAAACAGTAGCAACAAAATGACACGATCAAAATGCTACGTCTATTAGTTTGGGTCTAGTCCATCACATGATTCTCCTAATGATGTGATCCCATTATCAAGTGACAACACTTGCCTATGGCCAGGAAACCTTGACCATCTTTGATCAACGAGCTAGTCAACTAGAGGCTTACTAGGGACAGTGTTTTGTCTATGTATCCACACAAGTATTGTGTTTCCAATCAATATAATTATAGCATGGATAATAAACGATTATCATGAACTAAGAAATATAATAATAACTAATTTATTATTGCCTCTAGGGCATATTTCCAACATAAGTATGTTGTTATTCTCATGGATGACGTACTTATTCGCCCAATAAGAGGAGGAATACCTTAGTCCTGTTGGACAAGCCCCAGGAACACCGATCGCCATGCCTCTCAGGAGTAAGGTATTACCTTGAGGAAATGGACTCCTCGAAGCAATCTCCAAGCAACAGAAGTCACTCCTACCCTGGACGAGGCGAAGAACCGTCATGGTTGGGAAACCTTGACGAAGAAGGAGAAGCAAGAGAAGACACACGCCGCTCCTCTGTTGGCTACATCAACTATGTCAAGAGGCATCGATGTTCAAGCCAATGAAGCCTTGGACATCAAGGGAAACTAAAGAGCCCTTCCTAGTCCAAATCAGGGATGTGAGACCTAACTGGACCATGGTGAAGCCCCTATCGAGGGGAAGTTCACCCCGCTTTCCAAGCCACATACCGTAGGGATTGGATGACAAGTCTAATACTTGTGGGAAGCCAGCTCATCTAGGAGCCCTCAAGAACCTTCCTAGGTAATAGGACCCATTCTAACACCATGTACTTAAGATTAGTCTTATGGGCGAAACCCAACCCAGACCTTTTCACGAGAAGCTTCGAAGAGGCTAGAGAGGAAAAATCTGAAGATGCACCGGAAGCATGCGTTCATGACGGCAACGACAAATGGCCAGAGAAGAATGAAGCACATAAACGAACAACTTACTCAAGTAGAAGAACTCGACGAAAAATCTTACGATGAACCTTTCTATTCTAACCCGAGACATCCACGTGTGGCTAACCAACGTGTGCAGCCCCAGGACCAGCACCCAGACAGGCTACCTTGCCACATATTCTGACTTTGGAGTACACCTGCAAGCCAGACGCTTGCGAGAACTTAGTTCACCAAGCCCCTGACCCTTAGTCAAGCCTAACTTATTGCCAAAACCTCGTTCATGGCCACGTCAAGATGAGCGGGGAATTCGAAGCTATATCAACAAGCACTTCAAGACCCACACGGAAACCCCATCAAATAGGGAGCAACATGGGGACGTGAAGACTGCCCTCGACCCAAAGTTCTGTATCTCTCCAACGCCTAGCCTAGAAATCTAGAGGACGAGATTTTTTAAGGGGGTAAGGTCTGTCACACCATGTGTTTTAACTCTCTTGTTTAAACTAACACAACTCAAAAATTAGGACCAATTAAAGTTTTTGTGAATGCTTGTGATGCTTGATGTGATTGTTCTTTGCTGCTTGTTTGCTTGTGTTTTAGATCACTAGGTTCCTACTATTCTCTAGACCCACCTCCTTAACCCAGACCTTTGTCCAATGACCATACCATATCTATAGGACCAGAAAATATTTTTACCAAATATTATTTTGACCAAAAAGCATTTATTTGATTTAAGCTTTCAAAAACCCCTAGGTTTGGATTTGTACTACAAGTCCTCAAAGTAGGAAAGTTGTGTTGCCCCAAATATTTTATTTGGATCCCATTATCAAAAAAACTTCCCAAAAGCTAAAAATTATTATTTTAAAAGTTATTTTCCTATGTTATTTAAATACCTTTATCCGAGGCCAGAAATGGTCTTTTACAAAGAGAGATTATTTTGCTTGCTTTCAAAATATTTGAGAAAATTTAGGGAAGCCACTGGATATATATATTCCATATATAAGAGTTTCAACACATGGTCATGTTCAAAATATTGGACAAAACCCTTCAAAACCCTTCTGCCTATTTCAAGCTTTTGGTATATTTCCATAGGAAGTATTCTCAATAAATTCCAGTAAAATTCTAGAAATTCACACATGAGGTATGTGATGATCTTGCCAAGTTTCATCTCAATCCAAGTTGATTTGATTCATCTAAATATTCCAAAACCGTGTCTGTCCAGATCCAAATTTGAGCAACTCTACGTTTCCATGTGTCTCGAATTGTGCTCATATTTTGTGGACATGTTTTGATGCTCCTATAATGTATCCCCACCAAGTGGTTCATTAAGAAGAATAGATTAACTTGTCCAAAACCCTTCAAAACCTTCTTTGTTGATTTCTAGAATTGGGAAACTTTACATTGTGAAGTTTCTCCAATTGATCCCAAACTTTTTGGGCACGCCTTGATACTCAAATAATGTCACCAAACCAAGTGGTGCATTTGTGGAAATTAAATTACATGGGATTATCTCTAGAAAGTCATTCCTGCCTATTTCCAGCGTTTTTCAAGTCTACATTGGAAATTTTCTCCACCAAATCTCCAATTTGGTGTACAAGCTCATTTTGACCTATCTTATGATCCTGTTAAGTTTCATAGCAATTGGAATCCATTTGCTAGCCCAAACACCCATCAAACACCTTCTGCTCACTTACCAAACTTGCTTCTTTGACCCCTTCTACTAATCTCCTTGAGCTCAAACTTTTACCACAGTGTCATCTATCCTTATACCAACTCGAGTAACTTTGCCATGGCATCTGGTCAATTAGTGGTGGGTGACTCTCTCTCTCTTTACCTCTTCTTTTTATGATGGCAACCCCTCTTTTACTATTTTCTAATAATTTTTTTCAAGCCAATGCCCCAACTCCTTCCAGAGCATCTCTAGTATGACTATGCACAATTTCAAGCAAAGATATGTCATGCTCATGTGGCAAATATGAGCAGCCCTTCTGAAATTTGATTTTGGCAAAAATGTGACCTTGAACTGCAAGTGCTTGCTACACTCCTCTCCTTGATCTAAAACTCGATAGTCTTCTAGTCCTCCCATGCCTAAGACTACCAGACAAGGTTTTATTTCAAAATCCTCCCAGTAAAAACATTTTATGATAGCCCAAAGTTTGTTGTTGCAAACTTACCTCCACTGAAAACCCAACCTAACCTGCTCCATTCAGGTCCAAATTGCACAAGTGCCCTCTGGCACGCATGCCTTGCATGCTGGATGCTACGGCAATAGACAACAGCGCCAGAAATTGGCACATTGACGGAGACTTGGCTTGCGCTGGTTTTTCCCTTGAAGAGGAAAGGGTGATGCAACACAGGAGCAGTAAGTATTTCCCTCAGTTTGAGAACCAAGGTATCAATCGAGTAGGAGAATCGCGTCAAGTCCGGAGTACCTGCGCAAACACAAAAGAGCTTGCACCCAACGTTATAAAGGGGTTGTCAATCCCTTCAAGATTGATTGCAAAGTGAGATCTGGAGGCGGAAAGTGCAACGAAGTAAAAGTGTAAGGCTGAAAATATGATGTGAAGTAGACCCGGGGGCCATAGTGTTCACTAGAGCCTTCTCTCAAAAATAGCAAACATTACGGTGGGTGAACAAATTACTGTCGAGCAATTGATAGAACCACGCAAAGTCATGATGATATCTAAGGCAATGATCATACATATAGGCATCACATCCGAGACAAGTAGACCGATACTTTCTGCATCTACTACTATTACTCCACACATCGACCGCTATCCAGCATGCATCTAGTGTATTGAGTTCATGATGAACAGAGTAACGCCTTAAGCAAGATGACATGATGTAGAGGGATAAACTCAAACCAATGATGAAAACCCCATCTTTTTACCCTTGATGGCAACAACACGATGCGTGCCTCGCTACCCCTTCGGTCACTGGGTGAGGTCACCGCACGGTATGAACCCAAAACCAAGCACTTCTCCCATTGGAAGAATCATAGATCAAGCTGGCAAAACAAAACCCACAACTCGAAGAGAATTACAAGGATATAAAATCATGGATACAAGAGATCAGAAGAAACTCAAATAAGATTCATATATAATCTGATCATAAATCCACAACTCATCGGATCTCGACAAACACACCGCAAAAGAAGATTACATCGGATAGATCTCCATGAAGATCATGAAGAACTTTGTATTGAAGATCCAAAAGAGAAAAGAAGCCATCTAGCTACTAGCTATGGACCTGTAAGTCTATGGTGAACTACTCATGCATCATTGTAGAGGTCATGGTGTTGATGAGGAAGCCCTCTGTATCCGAATCCCCCCTCCGGCAGGGCACCAGAACGTGCCCCATATGGGATCTTGCGGAGACAGAAGCTTGCGGCAGCGAAAAAGTATTTTCGTGGCTCTCGTGATTTTTTTGGGATTTTAGGGAATATATAGGCGAAGGAGCTAGGGCAGAGGAGGCCCACGGACCCCACAAGCCTGGGAGGCGCGGGCCCCCCAGTCGCGCCATGAGGGCTTGTGGGGTCCCTGGAGACCCTCTGCCTTGGTTCTCAAGTCTCCCAATCGTCTTCTGTTTTGGAAAAAATCTTTTCGGATGTTTTATTCCGTTTGGACTCCGTTTAAAATTTCCTCTGAAAAGGGTCAAAAACACGAAAAAATAGGAACTGGCACTTGGCACTGAGTTAATAGGTTAGTCCCAAAAAATATATAAAAGGCATACAAAACATCTAAAGTTTGAGAAGATAATAACATGAAACCATAAAAAATTATAGATACGTTGGAGACGTATCACTGGACACCTTGGCCTGGCCAAAGGGTGGGCGCGGACATACTTTGGCATGGTGACCACGCTGTCTGCATGCAATAATGGTGCTCTACACCTATTTCTCTTGCTGCAGCTTAGGTCCGGCTGTGGCAGCGGTTCCCAGCGTGCCATAAGACCTCCCTTTGACCGCCCATGCCCCTGTGCGTTCCAAGCTAACTTCCAAAGTTGCTACGACGAGTGTGGTAGCCGTGCTAGAGCGCTCCTAAGCGGACCCAAGCTCACACTCGTCGCCCCTTGCTAAATTCTTTTCCCCCGAGCTCCCTGACTCCCCCTAGGGCACTCCCCCTCTTCCAAGTGTCGCGTGCCTGAGCCATTGGAGCTCCCGAGCTCGAGAGGCCTTTCTGTGGCCTCCATTGCCATGTTTTGACCTCGCTCGAATTCGACCGTCCCCGAGCCCCTTCTCTCCTCTCGAGCTTGCCATGGCCTCCCAAGGTTTGTGGTGGCCCTTCCCTCATGCAGTTTTCTCCCTCCAGTTCTCGGTGTGCCATTCCCCCGCGGTCACCAATGACTGCTCCACCGCGGCTAATATCCTGCATGCCTCGGTGGTCCCTGGCGGGAGCAGACCACCCAGGCGAGCGTGCCTCCTAGCCCCGCACGCATCTGGGGTCGGGGTGATGTCACGGACGACTGGGGGCTACAGGGCCAAGCGCTAGGTGCTGCCCTGCCCCGCCTCCTCTGTCTCTCCCCATCGAGTGGGAGTTAGAAAACGGTCCTGACCGACGAGTCCCGCGTGTCGATGACCGACGAGTCCCGCGTGTCGATGACCGACGTGCCAGGCCCATGCATGGTAAGTGGAGATGGGAGCCTCCTGGCCACTTCCCCGCACAAAAGGCACATTGCCAGGAAGGCGCTTCCTGCGCCACCTGCTGCCCGCCAGACAGAGGCACTCAGCCGGCCCACCTCCTCCGAGCGCCACTAGGCGCAGTTTAGCTCCCCTGGTAAAAAGTTTCCCCCCATTTCTTTTAACAGGAACTTCTAAAATCCATAATTACTTATTATGAACTCCTAATTTAATGATTCAAGTTCCTACATACTCCAAAAATCCTTGCCTTCCCAAATATGTGCATTCACATTTTTCCAAAGAATCCTTTAGTGGCGTTAATATTCAAATCCAAATTTGAATGTTTCAAATCCTCCTTGTAAAAATCCTAGAGAACTCAGATCAACTCCAAATGGAGTGATTCCAATTTATAGGTACCCCAAATATCATGCACTATTGTTCTAGCCTTAGTCAACATTTTTATCTACCATATTTGTGTTGCATCAAATAAATAGCACCTATTCCTATTTATTCCATATTGTAAAACCCCTAGAATATTCATACCAACTCCAAATCCAGTGAAATCACTTCTTAATGTTTCTAAAAACATACCCTATTAAATGAGTGCCTCCACTCATTTTTAACAGAATATTTTCTATAGATTTTTGCGGGGCGAGTGATGCCTCCATTTCTACCATTCAAAAAGCTCCGGTGATCCAAATCCCTTAGAACAACTCTAGGCTTTTTCTTCTCGCCATAGGTGTCCAAGAGTGATAAAACTTCTATTTATAGAGCACTTTGTGTTTCTTCTTGTTGTGTGACTTATAATTGTTGTTCCGATGATAGTTGGTGAAATAAACGGAGTACTCGGAGTTGAATCGGAAGAACTCGAAGACCCGGAGACCTATAGAGCAAGGCAAACATCCCTTTAACCATGTCTGAGAAAATACTTTCATGCATGCCATGTTTATTATTTGATTTCGATGCATGTGATCATGATTGAATCCGTAAACCCCTCGGTATGTTGTTTCCGATGGTTCCTCGATAACACTTGCATTTGAGCATGACCCTACCACCTATGAGGGTTACACACATAAAAACGTTGATATGTTGCTAGTAGTGCTACACATAGGATGAGTATATGCATGGTGATGGTAAGTTCGTAACATGGAGGTGATTTAAAAGGATTTTCGGAAACCCCGTCGGGTGCCAATAATGCCCGAGGGTGATGGTGTTGAGATGGTGACCACTTGATAAACAAGTGGTGTACCGGAAAAAGGTTTTGTGTGTGTGTGGTTTTGAAAACAAGGAGAGATTTACGATGTCTCGACCGTGCCAACCTTACATGTGCGACCACGATACCCCTTATGGGACGGGGCTTTGTTGATTACCTTGGTCGACGTGAGCAGAGAGCTTGCAATACTAGTGGCGGTAGTGGTGTGGTCACTCTCGTGACGGGGTCGTGCCGGGTATGGCGACCATGCTGTTTTTACAGGTTCCGGGCACACCGTTGGTCCGTGCATGGATGATATGATCTAGAGCGAGGCTCGTAAGATGTACATCTTGTGGGCTAGGTACCAATCAAGTGGACTCTTTGTTTAGTGCCGTCAGGGGAAAGGCATTGTTCGGGTGCTTACCTCGGGTATGTTATATACCACAAGTCGTGGATGACACAGAAGTTCCCCGAGTCTTGTGGGTACAACACGCAACCTCTACAGAGTGTAAAATTATTCGAATAGTCATTTCCATGGTCAAGGACAGTTGGGTAATCCTTCTTAAACTACGTCCATACGTTTTCACATAAACTAAGTGTGCGTGTGTGAAAAAGATGATGGTGTGAGAAAGATGTACCTGGGTCAAGTCAGAGACTTGGCATGGAGGGTGAACATGGGATGTTCATCCCTCAGATGATATTGATATATGTAACCTCTTCACATGGTTACCACTTACCTTATGATGCATATCCATACATGCATTTTATCATGTTACTGCATTCAGGGAAAAACTTGCTTTCCGCAAAAACTTGTTACTAGTATTGTGTCATGCTTCATTATTGCCTTTTTCCACATCATGGGTTTCTTGCGAGTCAACGCCATAATGGTGAGATATGGATTTCACCTCCTGGATTTCACACCCAATGCAATGGCGTGCATGGAGATCTTTGCCCACCTGTGCGAGAACTTTGTCAGAGTTGCCCCCAACTTAGATTTGTCCAGGCACTTCTTCATCCTACAGATAGAGGACAAAAAGCACCGCTCGGGGAACATTAGCTGGATTCCCTAGGGCAAGAAGGATGATTGGGGATAACGCCCTGGCCAATGTCACGGGAAGTGGGAAAAGTGGAGGGGCAATTGGTGCTAGATCAAGGATGCTGAAGCCCCCGAGTTTTGTTCTACACTGACTAGTTGTGTCTCGCGCGACAGCGACTAGAGCAGCTTGGGCCTTTCCAATGACAAGCTTCACCCTGCACTGAACAGGGTCACCCACCTCAAAGCTGTCAGGCTTACCATTAAGTATGTAGGGGACGATTTCCTTCGGCGCCGCATCACACCACTTCAGAAGAGGGACATGTTTGCTTGGGAGTTAAATAGTCCTGCCGACTGGATGCGGCTCTACCCAGGCGCAAGCAACAACCTGATGATCTACTTCCATGGATGGTTGTGCAATCAGTTGTATGGTGCCATGGGGCCGTTCCATCTGCCGGTAGGGGTCGTCCCCCTTAACATTAACTCTGCCAGGAACTAGATTCTGCAATAGATGCCAGATTGAGACGCTTCCAGGGTCAGGCCCAATTGGGCCCTGCCCTCCCTAGAAGACCAGATGGCATGGCTCTCCAGCTTGGAGGAAAGGGCCTCCAAACAAGAAGACAACCTGACTGCACGCACCAAGGATGCAGAGAGGGCTTTCATTGATGCCCAGATCGCGGAGGATAGACAGGTCAGGGCCGCCATGGGAGCGGCTTCCTAGAACGAAGGAGAAGAGGAATCCGGAGAAAGCGACTTTTCCGGAGAGGAAGACGAGAATCTTCCCCCGGAAGAAGTTGTCGGGTTGGAGTCTGCCGGGACTGGAGCTCCCCAGACTGAGGGCGAGGCTGGGAAGACAAAAGAACCGGTGGTGAAGGAAAAGGGACTCAAAACGGGCCCCAAGCTCCAGAACCAGGGCGGCACCCTCGCCGGCGCGTCGGCCGGTAAGCGGCAGCTCCCGCACCTTCGTAGGCTCCTCTGAAGATGAAGAATACAACTTCTAAGGGAAGAGGACGTTAGGGTGCACGTCGTCAATCCCCCGCCTTTCCCACCCCAAATTTCTCCTGTCAAGCGACGGAGGGTTATGCGGGTGGACCCCAACCCACAGTCAAGTACAACTTCTTCGCCTTCTGCCTGAAGCCCCAACTCTCCCGCCAAACCCTGCTCCACTGAATCTGAAGAGGGATAGATTAACTCCTCCGCCTGCATCATATGATCTAGGATCCATGCTCATGTTGGGGAACGTTGCATGGGAAAAACAATTTTTCCTACGCACATACAAGATCTATCCATGGTGATGATCATCTACGAGAGTAGAGATCAGATCCACATACGCTTGTAGATCACTAAGTGGGAAGCGTTAAGAAACGCAGTGGATGTAGTCGAACGTCTTCGTTATCCAATTCGCAAGCTGTCCCGCGATCCAATCACGATCTAGCGCCGAATGGATGGAACCTCCGTGTTCACCAAACGTACATCTCGATGACGATATCCGCCTTCTTGATTCAGCAAGAGGGAATGGAGAGGTAGATGAATTCTCCGGCAACGCAATGACGTGGCTCCGGTGTTGGTGGAGAAGATCCAGCAGGGATGCATCGTGTGCTACCGAATCGATCTAGAGGTGGAACGAACTAGAGGAGGGAGAGAGAGTTGCGCCGTGGCTTGGGTGCGGCTCCCCTCTCTCCTCTCCAATATATATAGTAGGGAGGGAAGGGGTGGCGCCCTAGGGAAAATCCCTAGAGTTGGTCAGTGGCCCAAGAGGAGGACTCCTCCTCCAACTGGGGAGGTGGAGGCTCAAGAAGGAGTCCTCCTCCAATTCTGACTCCCCCCTCCTAACACTACGGTGCATAGGCCCATAGGGGCTGGTCGTTGAGCCCACCAGGGACTGGTGCGCCACCTCTTAGGCCTATGTGCCTCCGGGGTGGGTGGCCCCTCCGGTGAACCCCGGAACCCATTCATCACTGCCGGTAGTGCCCGAAGCCTTTCCGAAACGTGTATACCTCTTTCCATTATATCAATATTTATCTCCAGACCACTCTAGAACTCCTCATGACGTCCAGGATCACATCCGGGACTCCGAATAACCTTCGGTCACCAACATACATAATTCAACAATACCGAAACATCATCAGACCTTAAGTGTGCAGACCCTGCGGGTTCGAGAACTATCTAGACATGATCGATACACTCTCCGGTCAATAACCAATAGCGAGACTTGGATACCCATATTGGTTCCCACATATTCTATGAAGATCTCTGTCGGTTGAACCTCTATGTCTAGGATTCAGTTAATCTCGTATGATGTTCCCTCTGTCCATCGGTATGTTACTTCCCTGAGACTCGATCGTCGGTATCTCCATACCTAGTTCAGTTTCATTATCGGCAAGTATCTTCACTCGTTCTGTAATACAAGATATTGCGACTAAATCCTTACTCACATTGCTTGCAAGCTTCTTGTGATGTTGTATTATCGAGTGGGCCCTAGAGATACCTCTCCGTCATACGGAGTGACAAATCCCACTCTCGATCCATGCCAACCCAACAGACACCCTCGGAAATACGTGTAGAGCACCTTTATATTCACCTAGTTACATTGTGATATTTGATACACACAAGGTATTCCTCCGGTGTGCGGCAGTTGCATGATCTCATGGTCATAAGAACAAATAACTGACATGTAGAAAGCAATAGCAATAAACTGACACAATTATATGCTACGTTCATAGTTTGGGTCTTGTCCATCACATCATTCTCCTAATGATGTGATCCTGATATCAAATGACAACTCAGGTCTATGGCCAGGAAATCTTGACCATCTTTTATCAACGAACTAGTCCATTAGAGGCTCACTAGGGATAGTGTGTTGTCTATGTATCCACACATGTATTTGAGTTTACAATCAATACAATTCTAGCATGGATAATAAATGATAATCTTGAATAAGGAAATATAATAATAACTATTTTATTATTGCCTCTATGACATATTTCCAATATTCCTCCACTTGCACTAGAGTCAATAATCTCGCTCACATCACTCTGTGATTTACATTGTAATGAATCTAACACCCATACAGTTCTAGTGTTGATAATGTTTCGCTCGTGGAAGAGGCTTAGTCAACGGGTCTGCAATATTCAGATCCGCGTGCACTTTGCAAATATTTATGTACTCCTCCTTGATGTAATTGCAGATGGAAATGAAGCGTTACATTACGTGTCTGGTCCTCTTGTGAAACCTTGGTTCCTTGGCCACAGCAATGGCATCAGTGTTGTCATAGATCAGAGTCATTGGATCCAGGGAACTAGGCACAACTCCAAGATCTGTCATGAACTCCTTCATCCAGACACCTTCTTTAGCCGCCTCCAAGGCAGCTATGTACTCCTCTTCGCATGTAGAATCAGCTACCACACTTTGCTTCGAACTGCACCAACTTACCACCTACATTGATAATATATATATCTATCCCGTTTGTGACTTAGAGTCATCTGGATCAATGTCAAAGCTTGCATCGACATAACCCTTTATGATGAGCTCTTGATCACCTCCATACACGAGAAACATTTACTTAGACCTTTTTAGGTACTTTAGAATATTCTTGACCGTTGTCTAGTGCTCCATTCATGGATGACTCTGAAACCTTCCCGCCATTCTTATGGCAAGGCTGACATCACGTCTTGTGCACAACATTGCATACATGATAGAGCCTATGGCTGATGCATAGGGGGCGACACTCATCATTTCTCTATGTTCTGGAGTCACTGGGCATTGAGTCTTACTCAACTTCACACCTTGTAATACACGCAAGAACCCTTTCTTGGACTGATCCATTTTTAACTTCTTCAAAACTTTGTCAAGGTATGTGCTCTGTGAAAGTCCTATTAAGCATCTTGATCTATCTCTATAGATCTTGATGCCTAATATGTAAGCAGCTTCTCCTAGGTCCTTCATTGAAAAAGTATTATTCATATAATCCTTTATGCTTCTCAAAAAATATATATTGTTTCCAATCAGCAATATGTCATCCACATATAATATTAGAAACACTATGGAGCTCCCACTCACTTTCTTGTAAATACATGCTTCTCCATAAACTTGTATAAACCCAAACGCTTCGACCACCTCATCAAAACGCTGATTCCAACTCCGAGATGCTTGCACTATGTGACACCCTCGATTTAATCGTACGCTAATCATACACGCAAATGTGTACGATCAAACTCAAGGACTCACGGGAAGATATCACAACACAACTCTAGACACAAATAAAACAATATCAGCTTCATATTACAAGCCAGGGGCCTCGAGGGCTAGAATACGAAAGCTCGATAAACACACAAGTCAGCGGAAGCAAAAAATATCTGAGTATGAACATAAAACATGGGGTGCCTTCGAGAAGGCTAGCACAAAAGATACAACGATTGAACGAGGCGAGGCCTCCTGCCTGGGAACCTCCTAACTACTCCTGGTCTTCAGAGGCCTCCACGTAGTAGTAGGCACCGTCGGGGTAGCAGTCGTCGTCGGCGGGAACCACCATATCCTGGGCTCCATCATCTGGTCGCACCAACGGATCAAGGGGACAAAGGGGGAGCAAAGCAACGGTGAGTACTCATCCAAAGTACTCGCAAGTTTTACATCAGAACTAAGCTAAGTATGCATTAGTATCAAAGAAGGGGGTTATATGTGGACTGACTGCAGCAATGCGAGAAAAGAGAGAGAAGGCCTAGTCCTATCGAAGACTAGCATCTTCAGGGTCTTGCAGCAATAGACGAGAGTAGAACAGGTGTACCACAATTAAATAGTCATATTGTTGCAGCAATATTAAAAAGAGGTCATGCCCAGAGATCCTCGCTCGACTCCCTGCGAGGAAGCAATCCTGAGGCAACTAATTCCAGTTAAGTAACAATTGTAGTTCTATAAGATCAGGGCACAACTCCAAGTCCTCCTGTAACCATGGACACGGCTATCTGAATAGTTAATTTTCATCCCTGCAGGGGTGCACCACATGTCCCGTCACGCTCGATAACACTCTGGCCGGACACACTTTTCTGGGTCATGCCCGAGCTCAGAATATCGACACGTCGCAGCCCCACCTAAGACTCAATAGAGAGGCCAGCCCGCCGGTCTAATTCCTAAGCACAAAGGGTTCGTGGGCCCAGTTCCCCTTCGTGCTCCTGCATGATGCGTGGGCGACCGACGCCAGTCCTAGCATCCCTTAATCACAAGCGCGATGCATCTCGGGACCACTCGGGCGCGCGCCGCTACATTGCTGACATCTGAAAAGCTTCGACTGATACTGCGACGCCGAGTACCCATAATTCTTCCCGCGTAGCCGGTTAGTGCGAAAAGCTCTCCAACCAACCCAGATCAAATACCCAAATCCATTATTATTTGAATTAGGCCATCGACACAATCTCGCGGGAATCCACCCGTCTAACATCTAATCACCAATGATCCCAGTAACATGGTTGAGTAACTGTGTGGTTGTAACATCGGGGGGAATCCGAGGTATCACTCTCATTCGATTCCGAACGATGTATCCGTCAAGGTGGGCTTAGAGGAATCACCCTCGGGGGTCCCACACTTGAGGGTTTGCACGACAAAGGCATCGTCGGGGATGGTGAAAGAGGAATCAACCTCGATAACTATGACCGACTAGCTATACTACATAGATATCATCAGGAGTACTTAGCGAGGTGTCACCCTCAGTACTCGATAGTATCTCTATAGCATCGTACAACTAAGAGGGGTGTATGTGCTGTGTCGGGTCCGGCTCGTCGATCAGGGATCGAGATTTGAAAGCAAAGCGGGGCAACTGGACTACGGGGTCAGAAGGGATGACTGCTCCACCTATACTAAGCAGATTTAAAGGTACAATACTGAAAGTAGCAGTTCATCAAAAATAGGCTATGCATCAGATATAGAAGCTAACTACAAGTATAGCAAAATACTAATGCAAGCATGAGGGAGAAAGACATAGGCGATATAGGAATGATCAAGGGGGTTTGCTTGCCTTGCTGCTGTGCAGCAAAGGACTGATCAGCAGGGTCGTAGATGTAACCGGCAACAGCGTCAGTCTCGGGGCCTACCGGTCGGACGAGAAACAATGGAAAAGTTCCATGTTTGCTACGCTAGGGACGCGTGACAGACAAATGGACCGTGTATCCGGGTTCGTCTCATTTTGCTGATCAACTTTCATGTTGAAAATATTATGATCTGACTTACGGATTATTTTATATTAATTTCTATAGTTTTATTAATTATTTAGGGATTAAAAACAGATTTAATTAATTTAATTAAATGCTATTATGACATTAGCATGATGCCACGCTCGCATCAGCAGTTGACTGGTCAACTGACCAGTGGGTCCCAAGCGTCATAGACACAAGTTTTTAATTAAGATTAAATAGTAATTAATCAAATTAATTTAGTGGGGGACCCACGTGTCATACTCTAATTATTCTAATTACCCATTTAATTAATTAACTAATTAATTAACTAATATACCTATTTATTTAATAAAAACATATTTTTATTTTTATATTTTAATTTTCATTTTTCTTCAATGCGGGTGTGGGGCCTCCCTGTTATAGACAACGGGGTGGGTTGTCCCCACCGGTAAGTGGCAGTAGCCACATACACATATTTACCCATATAATAAACATAACGTATTTCTCCATATACCTAGATACATAAATACATACATACGTGCATCTCATACATACAAAATATATACGACATCTAATACATACATACATAGACAAATACATCATTTTTTTCCTTTTCTTTTTTTTCATCTCTCTGCTAACTCTTTGTGTTCACACAAGAACCTCTCTGGCAACAGAGAAATAAGAGCATCTCTATCTACCCCTACGCGATCCTAATGACGTCGGAACGGAGCGCCGTTTGCCGGAATGGAACCGGGACGGCGCAAGGAAGGAGACGGTGGGAGAAGCCCGAATAGGGGCTCACCGACGTTGACGAGAGGGCCCGGTGAAGCAGGAGTTCTCGGGAGGCGTGGAGGAGGACGAGGCAGTGGCAGTGGCGCAGTTCCGGAGACGGTGGTGATGAGGAGGGCCGGCCAGAGGGCCGCCGTGAGGAGCCCCGGAGGGGAGGGGCCCAGGGGATGGAGCCGCTGTGGGGAGCTCCGGCCGGTGGGGTGACGGGGGTGAGGCGCGCCGTCGGGAGAGGATCGGTGTTGGAGGTGGGGGGGTCGCCGGCAGGAGGGTGTGTGGACGAGGTGGAGGTGCGGTAGGTGGGGGGCTCGATGGGGAGGCAGGAGCCCGTGGGGAGGGAGGCCAACGGGGGGGGGGGGATCTGGGGCTCAGTGTGGGAGGTTGTGTCGAGGGGAGGGAGGGAGAGAGACCGAGAGGAGGGAGGGTCTCGGTAGGTGGGAGAGTTGTCGGTGGGAGGCAGTGGGGCTGGGGGGCTCGCGGTTGGTGAGCGGGAGAGGTCCAGCGGGCGCGGGCGGCGGCGGCCAGTGGGAGGAGTGGGAGGAGCGGGTGGGGATTAGGGTTGCCCCTTGGGGGGCTTTATACCCCACGGAGGGGTGGGCCGAATGGGAGTGGGATGGTAGGCCCAATTCGGGCCAGGGGGTCTTTTTTTTGCTTACTTTATTTTATTTAATTATATATATATATAGCTTTCATTTTAAATATATGGGGATTATAAATGATTTCAATAATTCCCGATTCACATTTATAATTTATTAGAAAATTTTAATAACTCCCCGACGTTCTTATTTTAACAACATAAAACCTTTCTCGTTCGACTTTAATTTTAAGTTTCGAATTTTGATTCGGTTTCAACTAACATGAGATCATTGATATAATTAACGGTGACGTGGCATCATTAGCGTGGGATCACTGTCGCTTAATTACAATCATCACTGTAGCAAAAGTCGAGGATGTCACACACTAGTCCTTAAATGGATTGCTGGAGCTTGCACACTTTGTTAGCATTCTCCCGATCGACAAACCTTCCGGTTGCATCCTATGCAACTCTTCCTTAAGGAAACCGTTAAGTAATGTTGTTGTGACATCCATCTGCCAAATTTCATAATCGAAAAATGTAGCTATTGCTAACATGACTCTGGCAGACTTAAGCATCGCTACCGATGAGAAAGTCTCATGGTAGCCCACTCCTTGAACTTGTGAGAAACCCTTTGCCACAAGTCGAGCTTTATAGACGGTGACATTTCCATCTGCGTCAGTATTCTCCATAAAGATCCATTTAATCTGAATGGCCTTTTGCCCTTCAAGTAATACTTCCAAAGTCCACACTATGTTTTCATACATGAATCCTATCTCAGATTTCATGGCTTCTAACCATTTGTTGGAATACGAGCCCACCATCACTTCTCCATAGTTCGTAGGTTCATCGTTGTCCAACAACATGATTGATAAGACAGGGTTACTATACCACTCACGAGCAGTGTGTTCCCTTGTCGACCTACGTGGTTCGATAGCAACTTGATCCGAATCTTCATGATCATCATCATTAGCTTCCTTTTCAATTGACGAAGGCTCCACAAAAACAACTTTCTGTGTTGTGCTACTCTCCAGTTGAAGTTAAGATTCAATAACCTCATCAAGTTCTATGTTCCTCCCACTCAATTCTTTCGAGAGAAACCCTTTCTCAAGAAATGTTCCGTTTTTAGCGACAAACACTTTGCCTTTGGATCTGAGATAGAAGGTTTACCCAACTGTCTCTTTTGGGTATCCTATGAAGACACATTTCTCCGCTTTGGGTTCCAGCTTTTCTGGCTGAAGCTTTTTGACATAAGCATCACATCCCCAAACTTTAAGAAATGACAACTTTGGTTTCTTACCAAACCATAGTTCATATGGTGTCGTCTCAATAAACTTTGATGGTGCACTATTCAAAGTGAATGCATGTGTCTCTAATGCATAACCCTAAAATGATAACGGCAAATCAGCAAGAGACATCATAGAACACACCATATCCAATACAGTATGATTACGACGTTCGGACACACCATTACGTTGTGGTGTTCCAGGCGGTGTCAACTATGAAACAATTCCACATTGTCTTAAGTGAGTGCCAAACTCATAACTTAGATATTCTCCTCCTCCATCATATCATAGGAATTTGATCTTCTTGTTATGATGATTCTCCACTTCACTCTGAAATTGCTTGAGCTTTTCAAACGTTTCTCACTTGTGTTTCATTAAGTAAATATAACCATATCTACTTAAGGCATTGGTGAAGGTGAGAAAATAACAATATCCACGACACGTCTCAATGCTCATCGGACCGCACACATCAGTATGTATGATTTCTAATAAGTCACTTGCTGGCTTTATCGTTCCGGAGAACGGAGTTTTGGTCATCTTTCCCATGAGGCATGGTTCACATGTGTCAAGTGATTCAAAATTAAGTGACTCCAAAAGTCCATCGACATGGAGTTTCTTCATGCACGTTACACCAATATGACCTAAGTGACAGTGCCACAAGAAAGTGGTACTATCATTATCAACTCTACATATTTTGGCATCAATGTTATGAACATGTGTGTCATTACTATCGAGATTCAATAAGAATAAACTCCTCACAACATGACCATCAAAGATATTACTCATATAAATAGAACATTATTCTCTGATTTAAATGAGTAACCGTCTCGCAGTAAACAAGATCCAGATATAATGTTCATGCTTAACGCATGCACTAAATAACAATTATTCAGGTTCCTCACTAATCCTGATAGTAATTAAAGTGAGAGCGTGCCCACGGCGATTGTATCAAGCTTGGAACCATTTTCCACGCACGTCGTCTCTTCGCCCTTCGCTAACCTCCGACTATTCCGTACTTCCAACTTTGAGTTGCAAATGTGAGCAACCGAACTAGTATCAAATACCCAGACACTACAACGAGAGTTTGTGAGGCACACATCAATAACATGTATATCATATATACCTTGTTTGGCGTTAGCCGCCTTCTTGTTGGCCAAATACTTGGGGCAGTTCCGCTTCCAGTGACTAGTCCCCTTGCAATGATAGCACTCAGTTTCTGGCTTGGGTCTAGCCTTGGTTTTCTTCACAGGAGGGGCAACAACTTTGCCACTCTTCTTGAAGTTACCTTTCTTTCCCTTGCCATTTTTCTTGAAGTGGTGGTTTTATTGACCATCAACACATGATGTTCCTTCTGGATTTTTGACTCATTGACTTTCAGCATCGCTAACAGCTCAACGAGTGATTTATTCAACCCTTGCATGTTGTAGTTCATCACAAAGCTTTTCTAGCTAGGTGGCAGTGATCGAAGAACTCTATCATTGACCGCCTGTTGCGGGAGAACAATTCCCAACTTAGCCAGACGGTTAGCATACCCAAACATTCCGAGTACATGCTCACTGGCAGACCCGTTCTCCTCCATCTTGCAACCATAAAACTTATCGGAGGTCTCATACCTCTTGATCCGAGCATTCTTTTGAGGGATAAACTTCAATTCCTGGAACATCTCATATGCTCCATGACGTTCAAAACGTCTTTGAACTCTCAGTTCTAAGCCATACAAAATTGCACACTGAACTACTGAGTAATCATCCAGACGTGACTGCTAGACGTTCATAACGTATTCAGCTGCCGGGAAGGGGGCGCATCACCAAGTGGTGCATCAAGGACATAACTCTTTTGGGAAACCGAGAGGACAAATCTCAGATTACGGGCCGAGTCTACAAATTTGCTCCCATCGTCTTTCAGCTTGGCATTCTCTAGGAACTCATTAAAATTCAGGACTGCTACTGCGCGAGCCATTGATCTACAACATAAATTTGCAAAGATTACTTAGACTACTATTCAAGATATGAGTTTAGTTAATCATATTAAAAACTCTCACTCAAATTGACATCCCTCTAGTCATTCGAGTGACCCATGATCCAAATCGACCAACCCAAGTCCGATCATCACGTGAGATGAGCTTGTTTCAATGGTGAACATCTACATGTTGATCATATCAACTATATGACTCATGTTCGACCTTTCCATCTCTAGTGTTCTGAGACCATGTTTGTACATGCTAGGCTTTGTGAAGTATAACCTGAGTGTTCCGCATGTGCAAAACTATCTTGCACCTATTGTATGTGAACATAGAGTCTATCACACCCGATCACTGATGACCCACAAGTATAGGGGATCTATCATAGTCCTTTCGATAAGTAAGAGTGTCGAACCCAACGAGGACCAAAAGGATCTGATAAGTGGTTTTCAACAAGGTGATCTCTCCAAGCACTGAAATTATCTGTAACAAGTAGTTGTGTGACAAGATGATTCGTAGCAAGTAGCAAGTAACAAAAGTAACAACGGTGCAGCAAAGTGACCCAATCCCTTTTGTAGCAAGGGACAAGCCTGGACAAAGTCTCAAAGGAGGTAAAACGCTCTCGAGGACACATGGGAATTTCTGTCAAGCTAGTTTTCATCATGTTCATATGATTCACGTTCGCTACTTTGATAGTTTGATATGTGGGTGGACCGTCGCTTGGGTACTGCCCTTACTTGGACTAGCATCCCACTTATGATTAACCCCTCTAGCAAATCCACAACTACGAAAGAAGAATTAAGACAAAGTCTAACCATAGCATTAAACTAGTGGATCCAAATCAGCCCCTTACGAAGCAACGCATAAACTAGGGTTTAAGCTTCTCTCACTCTAGCAACCCATCATCTACTTACTACTTCCCATTGCCTTCCTCTAGGCCTAAATAATGGTGAAGTGTTATGTAGTCGACGTTCACATAACACCACTAGAGGAGAGGCAACATACAACACATCAAATATCGAACGAATACCAAATTCACATGACTACTTATAGCATGACTTATCCCATGTCCTCAGGAACAAAAGTAACTACTCACAAAGCATAATCATATTCATGACCAGAGAGGAAATGAGTACCATCAAAGATCTGAACATATAATCTTCCACCAAGTAATCCAACTAGCATCAACTACAAAGAGTAATTAACACTACTAGCAACCTTACAAGTACCAATCGGAGTCCCGAGACGGAGATTGGTTACAAGAGATGAACTAGGGTTTGGAGATGAGATGGTGCTGATGAAGATGGTGATGGTGACGAGTCCCCTCCGATGAGAGGAGTGTTAGTGATTGACACGTCCATTTTGCATCATGTTTTCATGTTGATATTTATCGCTTCTTTGGCTGTTATTTCACTTCACGGTACAATTCTGATGCCTTTCATCGGAGGGGACTCGTCACCATCAACACTCCTCTCATCGGAGGGGACTCGTTACGATCACCATCAACATTCCTCTCATCAGAGGGGACTCGTCACCATCAACATCTTTATCAGCACCATGTCATCTCCAAACCCTAGTTCATCACTTGTAACTAATCTCCGTCTTGCGACTCCGATTGGTACTTGTAAGATTGCTAGTAGTGTTGATTACTCTTTGTAGTTGATGCTAGTTGGATTATTTGGTGCAAGAGTTTATGTTCAGATACTTGATGCTACTCATTACCTCTTTGGTCGTGAATATGATTATGCTTTGTGAGTAGTTACTTTTATTCCTGAGGACATGGGATAAGTCATGCTAATAGTAGTCATGTGAATTTGGTATTTGTTCGGTAATTTGATGTGTTGTATGTTGTTTTTCCTCTAGTGGTGTTATGTGAACGTCGACTACATAACACTTCACCATTATTTGGGCCTAGAGGAAGGCATTGGGAAGTAGTAAGTAGATTGTGGGTTGGTAGAGTAATAGAAGCTTAAACCCTAGTTTATGCGTTGCTTCGTAAGGGGCTGATTTGGATCCACTAGTTTAATGCTATGCTTAGACTTTGTCTTAATTCTTATTTCGTAGTTTCGGATGCTTGCGAGAGGGGTTAATAATAAGTGGGATGCTTGTCCAAGTAAGGGTAGTAGCCAAGCGTCGGCCCACCCACATATCAAACTATCAAAGTAACAAACGCAAATCATATGAACATGATGAAACTAGCATGACAGAAATTCCCGTGTGTCCTCGGGAGCGTTTTTCCTCCTATAAGACTTTGTCCAGGCTTGTCCCTTGCTACAAAAGGGATTGGGACACTTTGCTGCACCGTTGCTACTTTTGTTACTTGTTGCTCGCTACAAATCATCTCACCACACAATCACTTGTTACCGACAATTTCAGTGCCTGCAGATTTTACCTTGCTGAAAACCACTTGTCAGATCCTTTTGCTCCTCGTTGGGTTCGACACTCTTACTTATCGAAAGGACTACGATTGATCCCCTATACTTGTGGGTCATCAAGACTCTTTTCTGGCGCCATTGCCGGGGAGTGAAGCGCCTTTGGTAAGTGGAACTTGGTAAGGAAACATTCATATAGTGTGCTGAAGTTTATTGTCACTTGTCACTATGGATACTAATCCTTTGAGGGGCTTGTTCTGGGTATCTTCACCTCGAACGGAAGCACAAATAGTTGCTCCTCAACCTGCTGCACCTACTTAAAGTATTTTCTTTGAATTTCCTTCGGGTATGCATGAGAAACTGCTGGCTAATCCTTTTACACGAGATGGAACATCACATCCAGACTTGCGTCTGATCTATGTAGATGAAGTTTGTGGTTTATTTAAGCTTGCAGGTGTGCCCGAGGATGAGGTAAAGAAGAAGATCTTTCCTTTATCTTTGAAGGATAAGGTGTTGACATGGTATAGGCTATGTGATGATACTGGATCATGGGACTACAATCGGTTGAAATTGGAATTTCATCAAAAGTTTCATCCTATGCATTTAGTACATCGTGACCGGAATTATATTTAAAATTTTTGGTCTCGTGACAGAGAAAGCATCGCTCAAGCTGGGGGGAGGCTTAAATCAATGCTATATTCATGCCCCAACCATGAGCTCTCGAGAGAAATTATCATTCAGAACTTCTATGCTCGGCTTTCCCATGATGATCGCACCATGCTTGACACTTCTTGTACCGGTTCTTTTATGATGAGAGATATTGACTTCAAATGGAATTTATTTGAGAGAATTAAACACAACTCTGAAGATTGGGAGCTTGAAGAAGGTAAGGAGTCACATATGAATTTCACGTTTGATTGCGTTAAATCCTTTGTTGAGACAAATACGTTTAGTGATTTTAGCGCTAAGTTTGGACTTGACTCTGAGATAGTAGCTTCATTGTGTGAATCCTTTGCTTCTCATATTGATCTCCCCAAAGAGAAGTGGTTTAAATATCATCCTCCTTTAGAAGTCAATGTAGTTAAACCCATTCCAGTTGAAGAGAAAGTTATTGCCTATAATGATCCTGTTGTTCGCAGTGCTTACATTGAGAAACCACCTTTCCCTGTTAGGATAAAGTATCATTCTAAAGCTTCAAATGTGATACGTAGAGGCTATATTAGAACACCTACACCCCCTGAGCAAATTAGAGTTGAACCTAGCATTGCTATAATCAAAGATCTTCTGTCTGAAGAAGTTGAGGGACATAATATTCACTTTTGTGAAAATGCTGCTAGAATTGCTAAACCTCACGCTAGAGACAAACATAGGCCTGTTGTTGGCATGCATGTGGTTTCTGTTAAGATAGGAGATCATTGTTATCATGGTTTATGTTACGTGGGTGCTAGTGTTAGTGCAATACCTCAATCCTTATACGATGAAATCAAAGACGAGATTGCACCTGTTGAGATAGAACCTATTGATGTCCCTATTCAGCTTGCCAATAGAGATACTATCTGCCCAGTGGGAATTGTTAGGGATGTTGAAGTCTTGTGTGGTAAAACGAAGTATCCTGCTGATTTCCTCGTTCTTGCTACTGCACAAGATAGCTTTTGTCCCATCATATTTGGCAGACCCTTCCTCAATACTGTCAATGCTCATATTGATTGTGTCACATGAGTTCAATTTCTCTAAGGTTGGTAGACAACCTCATGAAAAGGAGTTTCCTAGTAGGGATGAAACTATTGCCTTAGCCTCTATTGCCGTGCCTCCTACTGATCCCTTAGAGCAATATTTGCTTGAGCATGAAAATGATATGCATATGGATGAAAGGGATGAGATAGATAGAGTTGTCTTAGAACAATATCCTATCCTTAAGAATAATCTTCCTGTTGAACTGCATGGGGATCCACCCCCACCAAAGGGTGATCCTGTGTTCGAGCTTAACCAGTTGCCTGATACTCTTAAGTATGCTTATCTTGATGAAAAAGAGATATATCCTATTATAATTAGTGCTAGCCTCTCAGAGCATGAAGAAAAGAAGTTGCTAAAAACTCTAAGGAAGCAACGTGCTGCTATTGGATATACTCTTGATGATCTTAAGGGCATTAGTCCCACTCTATGCCAGCACAAGATTAAAACTGATCCTGACTTCAAACCAGTTGTTGATCATCACACGAGATTAAATCCTAAGATGAAAGAAGTAGTAAGAAAAGAAATACTAAAGCTCCTGGAAGCGGGTATTATCTATCATGTTGCTCATAGCAATTGGGTGAGTCCGGTGCATTGCGTCCATAAGAAGGGAGGCATTACCGTTGTCCCTAATGATAAGGATGAATTGATCCCACAAAGGATTATTACTTGCTATAGGATGGTGATCGATTTTAGGAAATTGAATAAAGCCACTAGTCAAGATCATTACACTTTGCCTTTTATCGACCAAATGCTAGAAAGGCTGTCTAAACACACACACTTCTGCTTTCTAGACGGTTATTCTGGTTTCTCCCTAATACCAGTTGCACAATCTGATCAGGAGAAAACGACTTTCACCTGCCCTTTCGGTACATTTGCTTATAGACATATGCCTTTTGGCTTATGTAATTCACCTGCCACCTTTCAAAGATGTATGATGGCTATATTCTCTGACTTTTGTGAAAAGATTGTCGAGGTTTTCATGGATGACTTCTCCGTTTACGGGTCTTCCTTTGATGATTGCCTGAGCAACCTTGATTGAGTCTTGCAGAGATGTAAAGACACCAATCTTGTCTTGAATTGGGAGAAGTGCCACTTTATGGTTAATGAAGGCATCGTCTTAGGTCATAAAATTTCTGAAAGAGGTATTGAAGTCGGTAAGGCTAAGGTTGATGCAATCGAGAAAATGCCATACCCCACAGATATCAAGGGTATAAGAAGTTTCCTTGGTCAGGCTGGTTTCTATAGAAGGTTCATTAAAGACTTCTCTAAGATTTCTAGGCCTCTTACCAATCTCTTGCAAAAGGATATTCCTTTTGTTTTTGACGATGATTGTGAGGAAGCCTTCGAAATATTTAAGAGGGCTTTGATAAGTGCACCTATTGTTCAACAACCTGATTGGAACTTGCCTTTTGAAATAATGTGTGATGCTAGTGATTATGCCGTTGGTGTTGTTCTAGGGCAAAGAGTCGATAAGAAGTTGAATGTTATTCACTATGCTAGTAAAACTCTAGAGAGTGCCCAGAGAAACTATGCGACTACGGAGAAGGAATTTTTTGGAGTCGTGTTTGCATGTGAAAAGTCCAGGTCTTACATAGTTGATTCCAAAGTCACTATTCACACTGATCATGCTGCTATTAAGTACCTCATGGAGAAGAAGGACGCTAAACCTACACTTATCAGATGGGTTCTCTTGCTACAAGAATTTGATTTGCACGTTGTCGACGGAAAGGGTGCTGATACCCAATAGCAGATAACTTGTCTAGGTTGGAGAACGTTCTTGATGACCCACAACCTATTGATGATATCTTTCCCGATGAGCAATTGAATGTCATCAATGCTTCACGTAGTGCACCGTGGTATGCTGATTATGCAAACTATATTGCTGGCAAATATATACCACCTAGTTTCACGTACCAGAAAAAGAAAAAGATTCTTCTTTGACTTGAGACACTACTTTTGGGATGATCCTCACCTTTATAAGGAAGGAGTAGATGGTGTTATTAGACGTTGTGTACCTGAACATCAACAGGGACAGATCCTACATAAGTGTCACTCCGAGGCCTACGGAGGACACCATGCGGGAGATAGAACTGCACACAAGGTATTGCAATCAGGTTTCTATTGGCCCGCCCACTCTCTTCAAGGATGCGCGTAAGTTTGTCTTGTCTTGTGACGAATGTCAAAGAATAGGTAATATTAGCAAACATTAGGAAATGCCTATGAACTATTCACTTGTCATTGAACCATTTGATGTTTGGGGCTTTGATTATATGGGACCTTTTACAAAATCCGATGGGTATACTCACATCCTAGTTGCTGTTGATTACGTGACTAAGTGGGTAGAAGCTATCCCCACTAGTAGTGCTGATCACAACACCTCTATCAAGATGTTGAAAGAAGTTATCTTCCCTAGATTTGGAGTCCCTAGATATCTAATAACCGACGGTGGTTCACGCTTCATTCATGGTGCTTTCCGTAAAACGCTTGCTAAGTACGATGTCAACCATAGAATTGCATCTCCCTACCACCCTCAATCCAGTGGTCAAGTAGAGCTAAGTAATAGAGAGATTAAACTAATTTTGCAAAAGACTGTCAACAGGTCTAGAAAGAATTGGTCTAAGAAGCTCGATGATGCACTGTGGGCTTATAGAACTGCCTATAAGAATCCCATGGGCATGTCTCCGTACAAAATGGTGTATGGGAAAGCATGTCACTTACCTCTTTAGCTAGAGCATAAAGCTTATTGGGCAATCAAAGAGCTCAACTTTGATTTCAAACTTGCCGATGAGAAGAGGTTATATGATATTAGCTCGCTTGATGAGTGGAGAATTCAGACATATGAGAATGCCAAGCTGTTCAAAGAGAAGGTTAAGAGGTGGCATGATAAGAGGATACAAAAGCGTGAGTTCAATGTAGGTGATTATGTCTTGCTATATAACTCTCATTTAAGATTCTTTGCACGCAAGCTTCTCTCTAAATGGGAAGGTTCCTATGTTGTTGAGAAAGTATATCATTCCGGTGCTATCAAGAGCAACAACATAGAAGGTAATTGTCCGAGAGTGGTAAATGGGCAGAGAATCAAGCATTATATCTCAGGTACTCCCATAAATGTTGAAAGCAATATCATCAATACCATAACTATGGAAGAATACCTAAGGGATGTTTATCAGCCTGTTTCAGACTCCGAAAACGAAGAGGCATGCGATTCGGTAAGAAAACGGAGTGCAAAACTTTTCCAGTAGGAATTTTTCTCCGTTTTGGAATATTTGAAAAATACAAAAATTCGAAGTAGTCCGAAAAGCCTGCACGGTGCGGGCCCGCCCCCTAGCCGCGCCGTGAGGGCTTGTGGCCACCTCGTGCGCCTCCCAGACTCTGTTTTCGTGCAGGGTACTCCTTCTGGTCTGACCCCTGCATCATGCAGATTTCCTTTGTTTTTCGTTTCGAGCCTGTTTTCTGCCGCAGATCTAGGTCAAGATGTCGTCCCAGGAATCTGTGGGGAGAACAACCTCTGTCAAATCTATGGAGAAGTTCATGTAGATCTGAAAAGGATGGAGGTCATGGAGGCTAAGGAAAGGCTACCTAAAGAAACCAAGGGCAAAGCTAAGGAGAAGGATCAGGCATGGGATGAAGTGCAATCTCTGCTCAACAAGGAAGAAGTTGAAGGAGTGGATTTCCTCCAACCCTACCTCCACCTACTGTCTCCATCCTTGATTGAACTCTTGAGGTTTTTTGAAACAACTCGTGCTCGCAATACTTGTCCAACTCGTGAAGTTGTTTTGCTGGAAAAACATGTCGCAAATCTCCAAGGTATAAATCAAAGATTAATGGCCCTCTTGGAGTCAAAGATTGCAACAACTCCACCACCATCACCACCAAAGGAAGACAACTGAGCATTGGTATGGGCAATCCCCTTGGCTTGTGCCAAGCTTGGGGGAGTTGTCCCGGTATCATATCACCATCACATCTTTTGCCTTTACCTTTGTTTTAGTTTTCCTTTTCAGTTTTCTTTTTCTCTAATAGTTTAAAAGTCTTAGTGTTTTAGTTTTGAGCTTTCCTTTGTGTCACCCCCGATGTATTCGAGCTCGTGAGCCATATAATAAAGAGTGTCTTAGTTGAAGGGCTTTGCCTCTTGCCATGATCAAAAGAGTGAGAATAGAACAAAAGCATGAAAGATCATGTAATGATCTTATGGGAAGTGATGGCTTCACATATAAAAAGAATGAGGATTGAAACTTGTTGAGGGTAGGCAAACGTAGACCTTGGTCATTGTTGCAATTAATAGGAAGTAATAAAGAAGGAGAGGTTCACATATAAATATATCACCTTTGACACCATCTATGATTGTGAACACTCACTAAACTATTACATGCCTAGAAGGAGATGTTGGACAAGGAAGACAACATAATGAATTGTGTTTGCTTGGCTCTGAACAATGTTATATGATTAGAGATCCCTTAGCATGTGACGATTGCTTCTACCTCATATTAGCCAAAACTCCCGCACTAAGTAGAGATACTACTTGTGCATCCATAAACCTTCAAACCAGTTTTGCCATGTGAGTCCACCATACCTACCTATGGATTGAATAAGATCCCTCAAGTAAGTTGTCATGGGTGCAAGCAATAAAAATTGTTCTCTAATATGTATGATCTATTAGTGTGTGGAAAATAAGCTTTATACGAACCTGTGATGAGGAAGACATAGAAGCGACAGACTGCATAATAAAGTTCTTTATCACAGGAGGCAATATAAAGTGACGTTCCTCCACACTAAGAGGACACGCATCCAAACCTCAAAAGCGCATGACAACCTCTGCTTCCCTCTGCGAAGGGCCTATCTTTTACCTTTACTTTTTGCCCTTGAAAGAGTCATGGTGATCTTCACCAACTCCTTATTTCTCCTTTGTCTTGGCTAACGTCATATGCTTGGGAAAGATCTATATTCATATGTAAACTTGGAGGTAGGCATTCATGAATTATTATTGTTGACATTACCCTTGAGGTGAGCAGTTGGGAGGCAAAACTGTAAGCCCCTATCTTTCTCTGTGTCTAGCTGAAACTTTGATCTCATGAGTACCACGTGAGTTGTAGCAATTGTAGAGAACGAAAGAATGATTGAGTATGTGGATTTGCTTTACAAGCTCTTATTTGACTCTTTCTGGTGTTGTGATAAATTGCAATTGCTTCAATGACTAAAGGCTATCGGTTGTTAGTTCTCGGTAAGGTTCTTGATCCATGCTTTACTTTGTGAAGGAATTATCACTTTAGCATGAGAGATTATATGTTGGTATTGTTGTTCTGATCTTGATCATGATGCATGCATGTTCATATCTTGTTTTGTCAACACCTCTCTCCCTAAACATGTGGACATATTTATTGAGCTCGGCTTTCGCTTGAGGACAAGCGAGGTCTAAGATTGGGGGAGTTGATACGTCCATTTTGCATCATGTTTTCATGTTGATATTTATCGCTTCTTTGGCTGTTATTTCACTTCAAGGTACAATTCTTATGCCTTTTCTCTCTTATTTTGCAAGGTTTACATGAAGAGGGAGAATACCGGCAACTGGAATTCTGGCGTGAAAGTGGAGCAAAGTTGAGATACCTATTCTGCGCAACTCCAAACACCGTAAAAATCAACGAGGAATTTTTTGCCCGATTTATCAAAAATACTGGGCCGAAGAAGTGCCACAGGGGCACCAGGGGGTGCCCACAAGCGTGCACGGCACGACCACCCCCCAGGCCGCTCCATGGGGGCTTGTCCGCAGCCCACTGGCCCACGCGCTCCCCTCTTTTGCTATATGGAGGGTTTCGTCAAGGAAAAAAATCAGAGAGGAGCTTTTTCATGGTTTCGCCGCCGCCACGAGGCGGAACTTGAGCAGAACCAATCTAGAGCTCTGGCAGGACGATCCTGCCGGGGAAACTTCCCTCCCGGAGGGGGAAATCGTCGCCATCATCATCACCAACACTCCTCTCATCGGAGGGGACTCGTCACCATCAACATCTTCATCAGCACCATCTCATCTCCAAACCCTAGTTCATCACTTGTAACCAATCTCCATCTCGCGACTCCGATTGGTACTTGTAAGATTGCTAGTAGTGTTGATTATTCTTTGTAGTTGATGCTAGTTGGATTATTTGGTGGAAGAGTTTATGTCAGATCATTGATGCTACTCATTACCTCTCTGGTCATGAATATGATTATGCTTATAGAGTAGTTACTTTTGTTCCTGAGGACATGGGATAAGTCATGCTAATAGTAGTCATGTGAATTTGGTATACGTTTGGTAATTTGATATGTTGTATGTTGTTTTTCCTCTAGTGGTGTTATGTGAACATCGACTACATAACACTTCACCATTATTTGGGCCTAGAGGAAGGCATTGGGAAGTAGTAAGTAGATGATGGGTTGCTAGAGTGACAGAAGCTTAAACCCTAGTTTATGCGTTGTTTCGTAAGGGGCTGATTTGGATCCACTCGTTTAATGCTATGGTTAGACTTTGTCTCAATTCTTCTTTCGTAGTTGCGGATGCTTGCGAGAGGGGTTAATAATAAGTGGGATGCTTGTCCAAGTAAGGGCAGTACCCAAGCGCCGGTCCACCCACATATCAAACTATCAAAGTAACGAACGCGAATCATATGAACATGATGAAACTAGCATGATAGAAATTCTCGTGTGTCCTCGGGAGCGTTTTTCCTCCTATAAGAATTTGTCCAGGCTTGCCCCTTGCTACAAAAGGGATTGGGCCACTTTGCTGCACCGTTGCTACTTTTGTTACTTGTTACTTGCTACGAATCATCTCACCACACAATCACTTGTTCCGACAATTTCAGTGCTTGCAGATTTTACCTTGCTGAAAACCACTTGTCAAATCCTTCTGCTCCTCGTTGGGTTCGACACTGTTACTTATCGAAAGGACTACGATTGATCCCCTATACTTGTGGGTGATCAGTGATGATGATGGCAACGATTTCCCCCTCTAGGAGGGAGGTTTCCCCGGCAGGATCGTCCTGCCGGAGCTCTAGATTGGTTCTCTTCAAGTTCCGCCTCATGGCAGCGGCAAATCCTCCGAAAAGCCTCCTCCTGATTTTTTCTGGAATGAACCCTTCTTGTAGCAAAATGGGGGAGCCAGAGGGCCAAGTGGGAGCCCACAAGCCCCTTAGGCGCGGCGAGGGGTGGAGGCCGCGCCTAGCAGGCTTGTGGACTCCTGCTGGCGCCCCTGTGGTACTTCTTCGGCCCAGTATTTTTTATAAAACACAAAAAAAATCCTCGTTGATTTTCACGGCTTTTGGAGTTGCGCAGAATAGGTATCTCAAATTGCTCCTTTTTCAGGCCAGAATTCCAGATGCGGGCATTCTCCCTCTTTATGTAAACCTTGCAAAATAAGAGAGAAAAGGCATAAGTATTGTACCATGAAGTGTAATAACAGCCCAAAAAGCGATAAATGTCAACATGAAAGCATGATGCAAAATGGACGTATCAACTCCCCCAAGCTTAGACCTCGCTTGTCCTCAAGCGAAAGCCGAGATCAATAAATATGCCCACGTGTTTAGAGAGAGCGGTGTCAACAAAACAAGATACGAACATGCAGGCATCATGATCATAATCAGAACAACAATACCAACATATAATCTCTCATGCTAAAGTGATAATTCCTTCACAGAGTAAAGTATGGATCAAGAGCCTTACCGAGAAGTAACAACCGATAGCCTTTAGACATTGAAGCAATTGCAATTTATCACAACATCGGAAAGAGTCAAATAAGAGCTTACAAAGCAAATCCACATACCCAATCATCCTTTTGTCTTCTACAATTGCTACAAGTCACGTGGTACTCATGAGATCAACGTTCCAGTTGGACACAGAGAAAGATAGGGGCTTATAGTTTTGCCTCCCAACCACTTACCTCAAGGGTAATGTCAACAATATTAATCATGAATACTTACTTCCAAGTTGACATATGAATACAGATCTTTCCCAAGCATATGACGTTAGCCAAGATAAAGGCGAAATAAGGAATTGGTGAAGATCACCATGACTCTTTCAAGGGAAAAAAGTAAAGGTACAAGATAGGCCCTTCGCAGAGGGAAGCAGAGGTTGACATGTGCTTTTGAGGTTTGGATGTGTGTCCTCTTAATGCAGAGGAACATCACTTTATATTGCCTCCTACGATGAAGAACTTTATTATGCAGTCTGTCGCTTTTATGTCTTCCTCATCACAGGTTCGTACAAAGCTTATTTTCCACACACTAATAGATCATACATATTAGGGAGCAATTTTTATTGCTTGCACCGATGACAACTTACTTGAGGGATCTTATTCAATCCATAGGTAGGTATGGTGGACTCTCATGGCAAAACTGGGTTGAAGGTTTATGGATGCACAAGTAGTATCTCTACTTGGTGCGGGAGTTTTGGCTGATATGAGGTGGAAGTAATCATCACATGCTAAGGTATCTCTAGTCATATAACATTGTTAGGAACCAAGCAAACACAATTCATTAAGTTGTCTTCCTTGTCCAACATCTACTTCTAAGCATGTAGTAGTTTAGTGAGTGTTCACAATCATGGATGGTGTCAAAGATGATATATTTATATGTGAACCTCTCCTTCCTTATCACTTCCTATTAATTGCAACAATGACCAAGGTCTACGTTTGTGTACCATCAACAAGTTTCAATCAACATTATTTTTATATGTGAGTCCATCACTTCCCATAAGATCATTACATTATCTTTCATGCTTTTGTTCTTTTCTCATTCTCTTGATCATTGTATGAGGCAAGGCCCTTATCTAAGACACTCTTTATTATATGGCTCACGAGCTCGAATACATCGGGGGGTGACACAAAGCAAAACTCAAGCCTAAAACACTAAGACCTTTATTCTACTAGAGAAAGATAAAACCAAAAAGGAACAAACTAAAACAAAGGTAAAGGGAAAAGATGTGATGGTGATACGATACCGGGGCAACTCCCCCAAGCTTGGCACAAGCCAAGGGGATTGCCCATACGCATGCTTAGTTCTCTTCCTTTGGAGGTGATGGTGGTGGAGTTGTTGAAACCTCGGTTTGATCCTCCGTCTTCCAAGGCATAGGTGCTCCATCATGGAAAGATGACCGAGTCTCCGGAATCCTCAAATCTGCAGCCAACGGTATTGATTTAAATCTATACTCATACTCACAGTTTTGGTTCTGCAGGTCATAGATCTGGGCTTGGAGGTGATCAATTCTGTCATAGAGCCTGGAGAGGTGCTTCCCAATGTCATTGGCATCTATCTTGTGCTTGTTTGTGAACTTCGTGATCATCATGTGGTTGGCGTTGAGTCCGCGCTCCACCATCCCTTGGCACTTGAAGACTTGTTGCTCCATTGCTTCGAGCATCGCCTCCATGCTTCCGGTCTTCTTGGGCCCCTCAACATCACGGATGTGCAGCATCCCCTCACGCATCTCAATAGATTGAGGGTGTTGCAGCACTCCCGCGAGGTAAGGATTTATGACCTCCTCGAAGATCTTGTCCTTCGGAGCTTTTGGTGGCGCCATAGCGATCTAGATGTGCAGCAGAAACAGGCTCAAAACGACAACGCAGGAAATTTGCGTGATACGAGGGTCAGACCTTTCGGGAGAATATATAATGATTTTTTCCGACCAAAAGGAGTACTCCGCAATAAAACGGAGTCCGGGAGGCACACGAGGTGGCCACAAGCCCCCCAGGCGCGGCCAGGGGGTGGCCCGCGCCTGGCAGGCTTGTCGCCTCCTCGTGCACTTTCCGGACTACTTCAAAATTTTCTTTTAAAAAAAATTCCAAAACGGAGAAAATATCCTACTGGAAAAGTTTTGGAGTGTGTTTACTTACCGAATCACATACCTCTTCATTTTCGGAGTCTGAAACAGGCTGATAAATATCCCTTATGTACTCCTCCGGAGTTATTGTATAGATAATATTGCTTTCAACATTTATGGGAGTACCTGAGTTATAATGCTTGATTGAGTACCTAAGATATAATGCTTGATTCTCTGCCCATTTACCACTCTCGGAAAATTACCTTCCGTGTTGTTGATCTTGATGGCACCGGAACGATATACTTCCTCAACAATGTAAGGACCTTCCCACTTGGAGAGAAGCTTGCCTGCAAAAAATCTTAAACGAGAATTATATAGCAAGACATAATCACCTACATTGAACTCACGCTTTTGTATCCTTTTATCGTGCCACCTCTTAACCTTTTCTTTGAACAACTTGGCATTCTCATATGCCTGAGTTCTCCATTCATCAAGCGAGCTAATATCAAATAACCTCTTCTCACCAGCAAGTTTGAAATCAAAGTTGAGCTCTTTGATTTCCCAATAAACCTTATGCTCTAGCTCAAGGGGTAAATGACATGCTTTACCGTACACCATTTTGTACGTAGACATGCCCATGGATTCTTATAGGCAATTCTATAAGCCCACAGTGCATCCTCGAGCTTCCTAGACCAATTCTTTCTAGACCTATTGACAGTCTTTTGCAGAATCAGTTTAATCTCTCTATTGCTTAGCTCTACTTGACCACTCGACTAAGGGTGATAGGGAGACACAATTCTATGGTTGACATCATACTTAGCAAGCGTTTTACGGAAAGCAGCATGAATGAAATGTGAACCACCGTCGGTCATTAGATATCTAGGGACTCCAAATCTAGGGAAAATAACTTCTTTAAGCATCCTGATAGAAGTGCTGTGATCAGCACTACTGGTTGGGATAGCTTCTACCCACTTAGTAACGTAATCAACAACAACTAGGATGTGAGTATACCCGTTGGATTTTGGAAAGGGTCCCATATAATCAAAGCCCCAAACATCAAATGGTTCAATGACAAGTGCATAATTCATAGGCATTTCCTGACGTTTACCGATATTACCTATTCTTTGACATTCGTCACAAGACAAGACAAACTTACGGGCATCCTTCAAGAGAGTGGGCCAATAGAAACCTGATTGCAATACCTTGTGTGCAGTTCTATCTCCCGAATGGTGTCCTCCAGAGGCCTCGAAGTGACACTTCTGTAGGAGCTGTCCCTGTTCATGTTCAGGTACACAACGTCTAATAACACCATCTACTCCTTCCTTACAAAGGTGAGGATCATCCCAGAAGTAATGTCTTAAATCAAAGAAGAATTTCTTTTGCTGGTATGTGAAACTAGGTGGTACATATTTAGCAACGATATAGTTTGCATAATCAGCTTACCACTGTGTACTATGTGAAGCATTGATGACATTCAATTGCTCATCAGGAAATCTATTATCAATAGGTTGTGGTCATCAAGAACATCCTCCAACCTAGACAAGTTATCTGCTACTGGGTTATCAGCACCCTTCGTGTCGACAACATGCAAATCAAATTCTTGTAGCAAGAGAACCTATCTAATAAGTCTAGGTTTAGCGTCTTTCTTCTCCATTAAGTACTTAATAGCAGCGTGATCAGTGTGAATAGTGACTTTGGAATCAACTATGTAAGACCTGAACTTTTCACATGCAAACACGACTGCTAGAAATTCCTTTTCCGTAGTAGCATAGTTTCTTTGGGCACTGTCTAGAGTTTTACTAGCATAGTGAATAACATTCAACTTCTTATCAACTCTTTGTCCTAGAACAGCACCAACAGCATAATCACTAGCATCACACATGATTTCAAAAGGTAAGTTCCAATCAGGTGGTTGAACAATACGTGCAGTTATCAAAGCCTTCTTTAGCATTTCGAAGGCTTCCTCATATTCATCGTCAAAAACAAAAGGAATATTCTTTTGCAAGAGATTGGTAAGAGGCCTAGAAATCTTAGAGAAGTCTTTAATAAACCTTCTATAGAAACCAACATGACCAAGGAAACTTCTTATACCTTTGATATCTGTGGGGCATGGCATTTTCTCGATTGCATCAACCTTAGCCTTATCGACTTCAATACCTCTTTCAGAAATTTTATGTCCTAAGACGATGCCTTCATTAACCAGAAAGTGGCACTTCTCCCAATTCAAGACAAGATTTGTATCTTTACATCTTTTCAAGGCAAGACTCGATCAAGGTTGCTGAGGCAATCATCAAAAGAAGACCCGTAAATGGAGAAGTCATCCATGAAAACTGAAACAATCTTTTCACAAAAGTCAGAGAAATATAGCCATCATACATCTTTGAAAGGTGGCAGGTGCGTTACATAAGCCAAAAGGCACACGTCTATAAGCAAAGGTACCGAAGGGGCAGGTGAAAGTGGTTTTCTCCTGATCAGATTGTGCAACAGGTATTTGGGAGAAACCAGAATAACCATCTAGAAAGCAGAAGTGTGTGTGTTAAACAGTCTTTCTAGCATTTGGTGGATAAAAGGCAAAGGGTAATGATCTTTCCTTGTGGCCTTATTCAATTTCCTAAAATCGATCACCATCCTATAGCCAGTAATAATCCTCTGTGGGATCAATTCATCCTTATCATTAGGGACAACGGTAATACCTCCCTTCTTAGTAACGCAATGCACCGGACTCACCCAATCGCTATGAGCAACATGATAAATAATACCTGCTTCTAGGAGCTTTAGTATTTATTTTCTTACTACCTCTTTCATCTTAGGATTTAATCTCCTTTGATGATCAGCAACTAGTTTGGAATCATGATTGGTTTTGATCTTGTGCTGGCATAGAGTGGGACTAATGCCCTTAAGATCATCAAGAGTATATCCAACAGCAACGCGGTGCTTCCTCGGAGTTTTTAGTAACTTCTTTTCTTCATGCTCTAATAGGCTAGCACTAATAATAACATGATATATCTCTTCTTCATCAAGATAAGCATACTTAAGAGTATCTGGCAACTGTTTAAGCTCGAACACATGATCACCCTTTGGTGGGGGTGGATCTCCAAGCAGTTCAACAGGCAAATTATTCTTAAGGATAGGATATGGTTCTAAGACAACTCTATCTATCTCATCCTTTTCATCCATATGCATATCATTTTCATGCTCAAGCAAGTATTGCTCTAACGGATCAGTAGGAGGAACGACAATAGAAGCTAAGTCAATAGTTTCATCCTTACTAGGCAACTCTTTTTCATGAGGTTGTCTACCAAACTTGGAGAAATTGAACTCATGTGACACACCTTAAAAGCCAACAGTGATAGTTTGCTCCTCATAGTCAATATGAGCATTGACAGTATTGAGAAAAGGTCTACCAAATATGATGGGACAAAAGCTATCTTGTGTGGTAGAAAGAATGAGGAAATCAGCAGGATACTTCGTTTTACCACACAAAACTTCAACATCTCTAACAATTCCCACATGGCAGATAGTATCTCTATTGGCAAGCTGAATAGAGACATCAATGGGTTCTATCTCGACAGGTGCAATCTCGTCTTTTAATTTCATCATATAAGGATTGAGGTATTGCACTAACACTAGCACCCACGTCACATAAACCATGATAACAATGATCTCCTATCTTACCAAAAACAACAGGCCTATGTTTGTCTCTAGCGTGTGGTTTAGCAATTCTAGCAGCATCTTCATAGAAGTGAATATTACGGCCATTAACATTGTCGAACGTGAGATCTTTGATAATAGCAATGCTAGGTTCAACTCTAATTTGCTCAGGGGGTGTAGGTGTTCTAATGTAGCCCCTACGTATCACAGTTGAAGCTTTAGAATGATACTTTATCCTAACAGGGAAAGGTGGTTTCTCAATGTAAGCACTAGGAACAATAGGATCATTATAGGCAATGACTTTCTCTTCAACTGGATTGGGTTTAACTACATTTACTTCTAAGGGAGGATAATATTTAAACCACTTCTCTTTGGGGAGATCAATATGAGCAGCAAATGATTCACACAATGAAGGTACTATCTCAGAGTCAAGTCCATACTTATGGCTAAAATCACAAAAAGTATTTGTTTCAACAAAGGATTTAACGCAATCAAACTTGAAATTCATACCTGACTCCTTAACTTTATCAAGCTCCCAATATTTAGAGTGGCGTTTAATTCTCTCCAATAAATTCCATTTGAAGTCAATATCTCTCTTCATAAAAGAACCGGTACAAGAAGTGTCAAGCATGGTGCGATCATCATGAGAAAGCCGAGCATAAAAGTTCTGAATGATAATTTCTCCCCTGAGCTCATGGTTGGGGCATGAATATAACATTGATTTAAGCCTACCCAAGCTTGCGTGATGCTTTCTCTGTCACGAGGCCAAAAATTATAAATATAATTCCGATCACGATGTACTAAATGCATAGGATAAAACTTTTGATGAAATTCCAATTTCAACCGATTGTAGTTCCATGATCCAGTATCATCACATAGACTATACCATGTCAACGCCTTATCCCTCAAAGATAAGGGAAAGACCGTATTCTTGACCTCATCCTCGGGCAAACCTGCAAGCTTAAATAAACCACAAACTTCATCTACATAGATTAGATGCAAGTCTGGATGTGATGTTCCATCTCGTGTAAAAGGATTAGCCAGCAGTTTCTCAAGCATACCCGAAGGAAATTCATAGCAAATATTTTCAGTAGGTGAAGCAGGTTGAGGAGCAACTATTTGTGCTTCTGTTCGAGGTGAAGATACCCCGAACAAGCCCTTCAAAGGATTAGTTTCCATAGTGACAAGTGACAATGAATTTCAGCACACTATATAAATGTTTCCTTACCAAATTCCACTTACCAAAGGTGCTTCACTCCCCGGCAATGGCGCCATAAAAGAGTCTTCATGATCCACAAGTATAGGGGATCTATTGTAGTCCTTTAGATAAGTATGAGTGTCGAACCTAACGAGGAGCAGAAGGATCTGACATGTGGTTTTCAGCAAGGTAATCTCTGCAAGCACTGAAATTATCGGTAACAAGTAGTTGTGTGATAAGATGATTCGTAGCAAGTAGCAAGTAACAAAATTAACAACGTTGCAGAAAAGTGGCCCAATACCTTTTGTAGCAAGGGACAAGCCTGGACAAAGTCTTATAGGAGGTAAAACGCTCCCGAGGACAAATGGGAATTTCTGTCAAGCTAGTTTTCATCATGTTCATATGATTCGCGTTCGCTACTTTGATAGTTTGATATGTGGGTGGACCGTCGCTTGGGTACTGCCCTTACTTGGACAAGCATCCCACTTATGATTAACCCCTCTCGCAAGCATCCACAACTACAAAAGAAGAATTAAGACAAAGTCTAACCATAGCATTAAACTAGTGGATCCAAATCAGCCCCTTACGAAGCAACTCATAAACTAGGGTTTAAGCTTTTGTCACTCTAGCAACCCATCATCTACTTACTATTTCCCAATGCCTTCCTCTAGGCCCAAATAATGGTGAATCGTTATGTAGTCGACGTTCACATAACACCACTACAGGAGAGGCAACATACAACACATCAAAATATTCAACGAATACCAAATTCACATGACTACTTATAGCATGACTTATCCCATGTCCTCAGGAACAAAAGTAACTAATCACAAAGCATAATCATATTCATGACCAGAGAGGTAATGAGTAGCATCAAAGATCTGAACATATAATCTTCCACCAAGTAATCCAACTAGCATCAACTACAAAGAGTAATTACACTACTAGCAACCTTACAAGTACCAATCGGAGTCGCGAAATGGAGATTGGTTACAAGAGATGAACTAGGGTTTGGAGATGAGATGGTGCTAATGAAGATGGTGATTGTGACGAGTCCCCTCCGATGAGAGGAGTGTTAGTGATGATGATGGCGATGATTTCCCCCTCCGGGAGGGAAGTTTCCCGTGCAGGATCGTCCTGCCGAAGCTCTAGATTGGTTCTGCTCAAGTTCCACCTCGTGGCGGTGGCGAATCCTCCGAAAAGCCTCCTCCTGATTTTTTCTGGAACGAAACCCTTCATGTAGCAAAAGGGGGGGAGCTAGAGGGCTAAGTGGGATCCCACAAGCCCCCTAGGCGCGGCCAGGGAGGAGGCTGCTCCTAGCAGGCTTGTGGCCTCGTGCTGGCGCCCCTCTGGTACTTCTTCGGCCCAGTATTTTTTGTAAATCCGAAAAAAATCCTCGTTGATTTTCATGGCTTTTGGAGTTGCGCACAGTAGGTATCTCAAACTTGCTCCTTTTTCAGGCCAGAATTCCAGGTGTCGGCATTTTCGCTCTTTATGTAAACCTTGCAAAATAAGAGAGAAAAGGCATAAGTATTGTACCGTGATGTGTAATAACAGCCTAAAAAGCGATAAATGTCAACATGAAAGCATGATGCAAAATGGACGTATTAATCATCACGTGGTGTATCGAAACGACGAACTTTCGCAACGGTGGACACTCGGGGAGAACACAATTTTATCTTGAAATTTTAGTGAGGGATCACCTTATAATGCTACCGTCGTTCTAAGCAAAACAAGGTACAGAAAAAGGACTTACATCACATGCAAATAATAAGTGGCATGATATGGCCATGATCTTGTGCTTTTGATCTCCATCTCGAAAGCACTCGCGTGATCTCCATCGTCACCGGCACCAGACCATGATCTCCATCATCATGACATCCATCATTGTGTTGCCATCGAGGATGTCACGTCAGCCATGATTGTACTATTATTGCTACCGTTTAGCGATGAAATAAAGCATTACCTAGCGCTTAATGAGTGACACGAAGGTCATACAATAATTAAAGACAACCCTATGGCTCCTGCTACTTGTCGTAGCATCGACATGCAAGTCGATATTAACTATTACAACATGATCATCTCATACATAAAAAATATATCATCCTGTCTTTGTCCATATCATATCACAACATACACTGCAAAAACAAGTTAGACGACCTCTAATTTGTTTTGCATATTTTACGTGGCTGTTATGGGTATCTAGCAAGAACACTTCTTACCTATGCAAAAACAACAATGGTGATATGCAAGTTGCTATTTAACCTTCTACAAGGACCGCCTCTGCAAAATCCGATTCAACTAAAGTAGGAGAGACAGACACCCGCCAGCCATCTCTTTGCAACAAGTTGCATGTCACTCGATGGAACAGGTCTCTTCTACATGGAACAGTAAGGTTGGTCCGGGCCGCTTCATTCAACTATACTGCTAAATCAAGAAAAACTAAGGAGGGAAGCAATCTGAATATCAACACCAATAAACTCCTTTGTGCTATGCTCGAGATGTCATCTACTCATAGACTTAGCTCTGATACCACTGTTGGGGAACGTTCCATGGGAAACAAAAAATTCCTACGCACATACAAGATCTATCCATGGTGATGACCATCTACGAGAGGAGTGATCGGATCCACATACCCTTGTAGATCGCTAAGCGGGAAGCATTAGGAGACTTTGGTTGATGTAGTCAAATGTCTTAGCTATTCAAATCGCAAGCCATCCCGCGATCTAGTCACGATCTAGCGTCGAACGGACGACACCTCCACGTTCAACACACGTACGTCTCGATGACGATCTCCACCTTCTTGATCCAACAAGAGGGAACAAACAGGTAGATGAATTCTCTGACAACACGACGGCGTGGCGGTGGTGTTGGTGGTGCTAATCCGAGAAGGCTGCGATGTGCGCTACTGAATCGATCTAGAGGTGGAACGAACTAGAGGAGGCACAGAGAGCTGCGTCGTGGCTTTTGTGAGGTTGCCCTCTCTCCTCTCCAAAATATATAGGAGGGAGGGAAGGGGTGGTGCCCTAGGGAAAATCCTTAGGGTTGGCCGGCATCCCAAGAGGAGGATTCCTCCTCCAAATAAGGAGATGGAGGCGCAAGGAGGAGGCCTCCTCCAATTCGGACTCCCCCTCCTCACACTACGGCGCATATGCCCATAGGGGCTTGTCGCCGAGCCCACCACGGCTGGTGCGCCATCACTTAGGCCTATGTGGCCCCTCTAGGTGGGTGGCCCCTCCCGGTGAACCCCCGGAACCAATTCATCATTCCCGGTACTCTACCAGCAGTGCCCGAAACCTTTCCAGAACTCGTATACCTCTTTCCTATATATCAATCTTCGTCTCCGGACCACTCCAGAACTCCTCCTGACATCCAGAATATTATCCGGGACTCTGAACAACCTTCGGTCACCAACATACATAATTCAACTATACGGAAATGTCAATGAACCTTAAGTTTTCAGACCCTGCGGGTTGGAGAACTATGTAGACATGATCGAGAGACTCTCCGGTCAATAACCAATAGTGAGACCTGGATGCCCATATTGGTTCCCACATATTATACGAAGATCTCTATTGGTTCAACCTCTATGTCAAGGATTCAGTTAATCCAATATGATGTTCCTTTGTCCATCGGTATGTTACTTTCTCGAGTTTCGATCGTCGGTATTTCCTTACCTAGTTCAATCTCGTTACCGGCAAGTCTCTTTACTTGTTCCATAATACAAGATCCCGTGACTAACTCATTAGTCACATTGCTTGCAAGATTCTTGTGATGCTGTACTATCGAGTGGGTCCTGGAGATATCTTTCCGTCATACAGAGTGACAAATCCCAGTCTCGAACCATGCCAACCAAAAAAACACCCTCCGAGATACCTGTAGAGCACATTTATAGTCACCCAGTTATGTTGTGACGTTCTATAAACACAAGGAATTCCTCCAGTCTCCTGGAGTTGCATGATCTCATGGTGATAGGAACACATACTTGACATGGAGAAAACAATAGCAATAAACTGACACGATCATATGCTACGTTCATAGTTTGGGTCTTGTGCATCACATCATTCTCCTAGTGATGTGATCCTGTTATCAAATGACAACTCATGTCTATGGCCACGAAACCTTGACCATCTATGATCAACGAGCTAGTCCATTGGAGGCTCACTTGGGACATTGTGTTGCCTATGTATCCACACATGTATTCGAGTTTCCAATCAATACAATTCTAGCATGGATAATAAACAATTATCTTGAACAAGGAAATATAATAATAACTATTTTATTATTGCCTCTAGGGCATATTTCCAACAGCTCATGGCTTCAGAGTAAGTCCTTTGACCACCAATAGCGTCAAAGCCCTTCATGTTTTATGCCTTGACCGATTTGGTATGATCGTCTTCTTGATAGGGATGAGGACGAGGAGCCCCTCGTGCATAGGGCCAAATGGGATTAATCCATGGCAGGGAGGGATCCCGCGGGAGATACGGGCATAGAGGAAGATGCAGGGGGAACCCCATGTCTAGCCCCCGGGCCAGCCCCCACCACGAGATCCAGGCGCAATCCCCATCCTGTGGCGGGGGCAAAGAAGGCATCCTCCTACCCCCGAGAAGGAGACGGGAGAGGTTCATCAAGGAGAGGCACGCCTAGAGTGGCCTTCCCTTCAAGGCCTCTGTGCAATCATTGCCATGGGGAGAGATTCTTCGGCAAGGGCCTCCGCCGAAGAGCCTGTCCGCGTAGAAGCTGCCATCAATGAAGCAATGATGGATCGTCCCCTGGCAGTTGATCTTGTCGGGGAAACATATATTCTTGCGTGGCAGACTCCATTGGGTATCCCACTTGCTTGTGACTTTATTTCCTCTGTCCCTTTATCTTTCTTTGTTCTGCCATTTGACTTTTATCTTGATGTCCATTGCCTTCGATTACATCATCGCCATCTAAAGAATCAGAGCTGCTCGAAGAGGTGGCTGTTATCAGGAAGGATGTTGCCGTGGAGGCGGAGAAGATTACTGTCGCAGAGGGCTAGGGTTTGGTTGCCGGGGAACTTCACGACTCCCTTGAGATAACGGTATCGAACCCCGGGAGCCCAACTGTCCCATCTTAATCATTGAGGGGAAGACCCCCCCCCTTCAGGATCCGGGACCCTTGCCTCCGTGGTATCCTCTCCTGTCATCTTCCTCGGATCAGCTCACGATGATCACTGCTCCACTTTGTCTTCTAACTCTAGACTTGTCCTTCTCAGCAGCCGCATACATCATTGAAGGGATCGAGCAAGCGTTGGCACCGCTGTGTCAGAAAGTTGGAGGGGTCAATGACCGTGCCAACAATGCCAAGGATCTAGCTTTCTTGGAATCCATGGCTGCGAGGATCAAGGACATGCAGAGCAGGTACAACCTCAAGGAGCAGGCAGCCAGAGAGCAATGAGAGTAGGTGGGCCTTGTGGGCCAGCAGTTGAGACGCAAGGGAAACAAACTACAGGAGTGGTACAACTAGCAGGTCAATTCCCTCAACAGGCAACATGAGATGCTATCCAGGGCCAAGGAAGACGTTGCAGCCCAGGAGACCAGCCTGGCAGAGTGCAAAGCGCATCTGGACACCAGGGAGGCAGAAATCTCCTCCCGTGAAAAGGCCCTCAAACTTTTCCTTCGTGTCCTTTGCAACACACCGAGGAGCTAGAGGACGGCCACAAAGCTGCTCTTTCCACACTCTCCTCGACTTCTGCTGCCAAGTTGAAGAAGGTGTCCGACGAGCTTGCTACTACGGCTGCCACCAAGACCAAATTGGAGGCCCACCTGAACACACTAATGGAAGAACTTGCTAGAAATTGAGAGGAGACCAAGGCTCACAAAGAACAGGCGCGGAAAGTGAAAACCACTATGGAAGAGGCGCACTCGCAGCTTTCTTCCAAGAGACAAAGCCTCGACACTGCCAACGATACTATCTCTGGATTGCAATCCAGACTTGCTTTGTTGGAGCAGAAAATCGAGTTGGCTGGTGTTCGAGAGGAGATGTTGTAGAAGGACGTGACCAATTCCCAAACTCTCCAGAAAGATGAAGAATACATATTGGCGAACCAGATCAAGCAGCACAACCACTAGATTAGGAGCATGGTTGACATCGCTGTGCGCCTCACCACCCAGCTTGTGATCATGAACATGAAGAGTTGGGCCTTCTCCGTCGGTCGGCATGAAGTCCCAAGTGTCAAGATGACACTTCTTCGAGGGCTTGATCGACAAGCTGTAGACGTACAAAACCATAAAAAACCAGGAAGACAATGAGGTTCCATTACGCAGCAGATTCACCATACAAAACCATGGTTGCAAAGGGGAATATGTAAAATGTAAGTTTTTTACCGAAAAATTGACGGTCGTGTTGACTTATCATTGATTAAGGTTTCTTCTCTATCTTGGTGCTCGTCTACCCACATCCGTCGTTCCCTCCTTCTTCCATTGGTGTTCCTCCCTTCGCTGTTTCCACCACGATCATGGTGTAAACCATTGTTGTTCTGGAAGGAAGAGAAGAACGAATAGAGATGAAATGGAGATACTTGGGGAAATGTTAGTTATAAGCATGGTCGACGACAAGAGCTTGTTGGGCCAGTGCAAGCGCTCACAACTTAGTTGGAAGGGAAGGAATAGTAAATATGCTCGGTCGAACCTTCCTTCTTCTCCGTCTTGCCCAACGGTCCCGTAAAAACAATGATGGAAGGAACGTTGGGAAGAAGGACCTCACCGTGGCTCGTTCACTGGGGTTGCCGAGCAACGGATCCGATCGATCATTTGGACTGGGATTTACCAAAGTGGGGAAAATGCAGGACCTAGACGCATGCGAGCTCGCCGACATCGGCGGCTCCGTCGTGACGCGAAACTGACCACATGTGGGAAAGGAGAAGAGATGAAGGGTATCGCCGTGTACCTTTGCTTCTTCCCCGCCAATTCAATCGTAGCCGCACCTCCTCAGGGGTTAGGCGGGCCAGCTCAGAGATTGTAATAGGGATGGCGCCGTTACCTAGTACGCTTCTGCCCCTGCCGAGGTTGTCACCATGGTCGCGCCGTCTGTGTAGGACGCAACAAGTGTGGCATCGATGGTCCTCATTGCTTTTGACGCAACCACGACGGTGGTACGTGGCATGGGGCCGGAGAGGAAAGAGCTCGTAAGGCGACATTCTTCCTCCTTGACGCTCCACGCGGAGGGGATGCTGATGAAGATCGACGAAACGCTCGCAATCTCGGGTTTGCACGAACGGAGCCCCCCTACCTGATGTGCCAAAGATGTCGCTGCAAGTGTGCACTCAATCACATATAGGACCTTTGGCCCCTTTGTGGTTCAGCGGGGAGGTCGTGTGGCACCAAGAGCAGAAACTACAAGGCAACACGATGATGAGACTTGGGGCGTTTTACTCAGGTTCGGGCCGCTGTGAAGCATAAAACCCTACTCCTGCTTTGGTGGATTGATTGAGGAAGATGAAGTTTGCACGAAGTTCTGCCCCGACAAGGGTTGGCACGGAGAGCTATCATGTATGTATAAATACACTTGGTTCTAATCCCCTGGGGTACGAATCTACCAAGTGTTTGAATCCCTTCCTAGGTTGCCTTGGGCCTCCTTTTATAGCTCAAGGGGCATCCACAGTGGCAAACAGTCAACATCAGATAGCTAACAGTGCTATCATACCTAACTCTGCCACCTATTAGCTCACCGTGGCCTAGTGTATTGACACGCCTATGGACAGGTGTCAGCAGGTCATAATATGTCTTCTGGCGCACTGCCACGTATCTAGCGATAGCCACCTAGCCATCTGAGAGGTCGACACCTCATTGATTGGTGATTGGTGTAGCGATGAGGTGGAGCGGTGGCTGATTGGCCCACACTTGCTAGGGTGGCGTCTTGCTGGGTCTTGTTGAGGATGCTTGTGCCATCTCCCCTCGCTGGTGTCTAGGGGTTCTTGGCATGTCTTGGGATGCTTGTGCAGGCCTTGTAGGCATTGTCGCCATCGGGATCGCGTTTGTCGGAGTCTTGGCGTTCTTGATGTGCTCCTTGACCTCTCATACAATGACTTCTCTGGCCTGGGCGAGACCTTGATGGAGTGGTAGCATTCCCCGTCAACCTTAGGTCATCGGTTTGGAGGCTTATTGATGACCCAAAAGTAGAGGGGATCAATCGTAGTCCTTTTGATAAGTAAGAGTGTCGAACCCAACGAGGAGCAGAAGGAAATGATAGGCAGTTATCATTAAGGTATTATGTGCAAGTGCTATTAGTGACAGTAGTAGATAGTTTTGCAGCAAGATATTTTGTAACAAGTGACAAGTAACAATCGTAACTAAGGTGCAGCAAGGTATCCCAATCCTTTTTACAGCAAAGGACATGACGTAAAGTGTTCTTATATGAAGAAAGTGCTCCCGAGGACACATGGGGATTTTTATCTAGTCATGTTCATCAGGTTGAATTGATTCGCATTCGCTACTTTCATAATTTGATATGTGGGTGGACCGGTGCTAAGGTGTTGTTCTTACTTGAATAAAAAATCCAGTTATGATTACCCCCTAGTGCAAGCATCCACAACTACGAAAAAGAATTAAGATAAATCTAACCATAACATGAAGCGTCTCGATCCATATCAGCCCCTTATGAAGTAACGCGTAAACTGGGGTTTAAGCTTCTGTCACTCACGCAACCCATCATCTACTTGTTACTCCACAATGCCTTCCCTTAGGCCCATAACATGGTGAAGTGTCGTGTAGTCGATGTTCACACTACACCACTAAGAGAAGCAACAACATACATATCATCAAAATATTGAACGAATGCCAATTTCACATAATTACTTGTGACAAGACTTACCCCATGTCCTCAGGAACAATAGTAACTACTCACACGTCATCAACATGTTCAAGATCAATGGTATAATGATGGTGACAAACGATATGAACATAATATCTTTTACCAATTAATCCAACAAGCATCAACTACAAGATGTAATCAACACTACTAGAAACCCACATGTACCAATCTGAGGTATTGAGACAAAAATCGAATACAAGAGATCAATGGGTTGGAGATGATATGGTGTTGGTGCTGGTGTTGATGCTGACGAACATTGGTTCTCCCACGAAGGAGGAAGCATTGGTGATGACGATGGCTTCGATTTCCCCCTCTCCACGGGAAATTTCCCTGGCAGAATCGCACTTCCGGAGAGAAAAAGGGCCTCTGCCCAGGTTTCCGCCTCGAGACGGTAGTGCTTCGTCCTGAAAGGGATCTCCTGATTTTTTTTCTAGGGTAAAACACACCATATAGGAGAATATGGACGTCGGAGGGCCAGCAGGGGCCCCACAAGTCATCAGGGCACGACCAGGGGCTTGGTCGCGTCCTCTTGGTTTGTGCCCAGCTCGCAGCCCTCCTTTGGTGTATTTTTGTTCCAGAAATTATTAAATATTCCAAAAATATTTTCCGTGAAATTGCAGGTCATTTGTAGTCTGGTGAGTTATGTGCCTATTCTTCCGTTTTCCGGTCCAGAATCCTAGTTTCCAGATATTTCCCTCATTGTGATGTTCCTTGCATATTTAGAGAGAAAAAGGCATATGAATTGCATAACAATTTGTAATAATGGACAATAACAAAGTAAAAGGTACAAGAAATCATGATGTAAAATGGACGTATCACTTATCGTCCGTGCACAAGTGAGGGGGAAATAAACACCCCTGTTTGTGTACCCCGACAATAAGTGGTTAAATTTGTTGAAGGTTGACAAACATAACATTGGTCGGTGATGCAACACATGAAAGAATTAATAAGGGAGAGAAGATTTACATAGAAACACACTATCCTCGACAACTTTTATGATTGTGAGCCCCTATTACTTATAGTATGCAAAAACTATTGACGTTGGACAAGGAAGACAAGTAATGATTTATGTTTGTTCACATTAACATATAAGTTATGTTGTCATAGATCTTCTAACATGTGGTGCTTGCCCAATATCTTTTCTAGCCAAAACTCCGCACTAAGTAGAGATACTACTTGTGCATCAAAAACCTTAAATCCAAATCCATGTTTTAAGAGTCTACCATACCTACCTATGGATTGAGTAAGATCCTTCATGTAAGTTTTCATCAGTTCAAAAGGCAATAAAAATTACCTGTAAACCTGTTCGATCATTTAGTGTAAGGTAAATTAAACGTTGTACGAACTTGTGATGGCGATTACAAAAGTGATAAAACGCATAATAAGGGTTGCTATCATAAGGGGCAATATAACGTAACGTTCCTTTGCAATAAGGGATTTGGCATACAACTAAAAAGGCATGTCAACCTGCGCTTCCCTCTGTGAAGGCCCTATCATTTACTTTTATGTATTTACTTTTATGCAAGAGTTAAGGTATTCTTCTCTACTCCTTTTTTATTTTCTCTTTTGCAAGCATCACGTGGTGGGGAAAGATCTAGGCATATATATCCAGTTGAATGTGGGTGGTCATGAGTTATTGTTGTTGACATCACGCTTGAGGTGAATACGTTGGGGGGCAACATGTTAAGCCCGTATATATCTATGTGTCCGGTTGAAACCTTTTGCTCATATGTATGCGGTGAGTGTTAGCAAGCATAGAAGACTAAATAATGGTTGAGTATCACTACTGGAATTGAGAAATTTGCCATCTGCCATGCCTTTGCCGTCTGCAGACGCATGGCAAAGATCCTCTTTGCCGTCAGCTAGCACAAAGCAGACGGCAAAGAGGTTGCTGATGGCAAAGGTTTTATTTGCCGTCGGCCACCTCTTTGCCGTCTGCTGACGCATGGCAAAGTCCCCAAAGGCGGACGACAAAGAGAACCCAGACGGCAAAGGGGCGCCACCCTAACGGCCGAAGCCCGCCCCACCCCACCCACCCCTTTGCCGTCTCCCTCCCAGCTTCTGCAGATGGCAAAGGGGGGCTCCCCCTAACGGCACCCAGCCCCCACCCCCGCTCCCCTAACGGCACGCTCCACCCCCGCTCTCCTCGGTCTCCTGCCTCTCTCTCGCGCGCCCCTGCCCACTACAGCGCTGCCGCCACCACCCCCTTCACTTCTCCGGCCCACCGCCGCCGCCCACAACCGGAGCTCCCCGCTCCCCTCCTCCCTGCGTCCCTCCTCCCCGCGGCCCTCCTCCCCGCCGCCCACGACCGGAGGTCCCCGCTCCCCTCCTCCCCGCAAAGGGGCGCCACCCCCACGGCCGGAGCTCGCCCTCCCCTCCTCCCAGCGCACGTCCTCCCCACGCCCCTCCTCCCCGCCGCCCAGGGCCGGAGCTCGCCCTCCCCTCCTCCCACTGCCCTCCTCCCACTGCAGGTAAGTTTTTTTTTCTTTTTTTCTTTATTTGCTGTTTTTTTAAACTAGTAGATAGTATATAGTATAGACATATAGTGTGTAAGTTAAATGACACTTTTGATTTTACATACACAATAGATATTATATAGTATAGACATATAGTGTGTCATTTATTTAGGCTTCACATGTCATGTTTAGGCTTCACCTGACATGTTTAGGCTTCACATGACATATAGTGTGTCATTTATTTAGGCTTCACATGTCATGTTTAGGCTTCACATGACATATAGTGTGTCTATTAAATTGGATAGTTAGTTTTTTCCGTTTTTTATGTGAAATTAGATAGTTAGTTTATTAGGTAGAAAAAGTAGATAGAGAAGAAAACAATAGATAGAAAAAAAACTTAGAAGAAAATAAGAGAATAATAAACTAGAAGAAAAAGGAAGAAGAAGAAGAAGAAGAAGAAGAAAGAGGAAAGGAGGAGAAAGATAAAAGAAAGAAGAAGAAGAGGAGGAGGAGGAGGAGGAGGAGAAAGAAGAAGAAGAAGAATAATATGATGATCAAGAAGAAGAAGAAGAAGAGGAGAGAGGAGAAGAAGAAAGAAAAAGGACCCCGACCCCCGACCCCCGGCCCACGACCCCCAACGCCCGACGTCACCTACCCCCGACCCTCGACCCCCGACCTCCGACGCCACTGAGACCCGACTACCGACCCCCGACGCCCGACACCACTGACCACCGACACCTGACTCCCGACCCCCGACTCCACTAACCCCCGACCCCCGATGGCCGACGCCATTGACCCTCGACTACAGAAGCCACCGACCCTCGACCCTCGACCCCCGACGCCCGACGCCACTGACCCTCGACTCCCGACGCCACTGACCCTCGACCCCCCACCCCCGACGCCCCTGACCCTCGACCCCCGGCCCCCTACCCCCGACCCCCGACACCATTGACCCCCAACCCACGACACCTCTTCGGCCTCTTGTTGACCAAAGAGACCCCAACCCCCGAGGCCAGTGATCCTCGACCCCCGACAACACTAACCCCCGACCACCGACACGACTAACCCCCGACCGCCGACGCCACCGACACCCGACACCACCGACCATCGACGCCACTAAGCCGACAGGGTCATAATTTTGTAAATTATGAGTTAGGTCACATATTTTCCGATTATGTTAATTATAAAAACATCATATTTGTGTTGATCGGGTGAATTTCAATGTGTAGTTGTTCGAGGACCTCCACGTGCGTTGGACGAGCTCCGCCCTTGCGTTTGTTGGTGAGCACAAATGACTTCTCCTCCTACCCCCTTAATTTGCTCTGTCCCGGTCTTCGTGCCGATGAAACTTGCTAGCTATAGGTTTCTTCAATCATGAGTATGCGTGACCAGTATGCGTCTCCCGTTTGAAAGGGCGACATCTATAAATATGCATTTCTTTGCATATTTATAACCGCCATCCTTTCGAATTGTCCAACATTATCCATGGACAGCCCGAGTATGTGTAGATTGGGTTTGATTCCCCGTATGTTGTGCTCCGGATCCGATGCGGAATTTCATCAGTGCCTCCCCTGTTGTTCTCCGGGTACACATCCTCTCTGCTTATTGCCGAGACGTGTATCAGGAGAACAACGGGGAGGTGCTGCCGAAATTCTGCGTCGCATCTGGAGCAGAGCATGGGAAAACGAACCCAGTCTACACATACTCGGGTGGGATTAGGACCTATCTTTATCTATTAGCGTGTAGGTTGCATGGACGTAATAAAACTGACAAACTTGATTAGCGTATGAATATAGACGATGAATTATATATTTATTTCTTGTGCCCCCATAGGTAGCTAGGCAACATGAGTGATCGTGCTTGGATGTACACTGGTCACCCTAGTCAGAAAGACATGACCCATGAATGGTTAACAAAAACCAGGGGGTTTGTGAGAGCCGCATTTGCAAATGGCCAGCATAAAACATGGTGCCCCTGTCCCGACTCCGACAACTGGAAAAAGCAGACAGAGTTTGAAATGGGTAAACACCTGCAGAAGTGGGGTTTTACGCCTAATTATACGGTGTGGACTTTTCATGGTGAGTCTGACCAACGTGCCAGAGCTGAGGTGATTCGTCGTCGCACCGACGAGCATGGTACCGGGATTGAAGACATGGTGCAAGACTTTGATGATGCTCGTGATTCGGACGATGGGATGGAGGAATCTGCAAAGGCCTTCTATGAAATGCTGGAGTCTTCAAAACGTCCTCTCCACGAGCAGACTGAGCTTTGTCAGCTGGATGCCAACGCACAAGTAATGGCTCTGAAGGCTCAATTCAACCTAGGCAGAGAATGCTACTACGCGATGATGACGATATTTGGACGCTTTCTACCCTAAGGCCATGTACTGCCTGCAAACCTGTACCAGTCAGAGAAAATCCTCCATGTACTTAAGATGCCCTATGAGAAGATACATGCCTGTGAGAATGGATGTGGTTTATTTAGGCTTGAGTATGCGGCCTTGAATGAAGAGGAGAAGAAGGGGACGAGAGGAGAAGAAAGAGGAAAAATGAAAGGAAGGAAGAAGAAGAAGAGGAGAAGAAGAAGAAGGAGAGGGAGGAGTATAAGAAGAAGGAGAAGAAGGAGGAGAAGAAGGAGAAGGAGCTCCTCCTTCTCCTTCTTCTTCCTCCTTCTTCCTCCTTCTTCTTCATTTCTTCTTTTCTTCTTCTTCTCCTCTTCCTTCTCCTTCTCCTCCTCCTCCTCCTTCTTTTACTTCTTCTTCTCTTTCTCTTCTTCTACGTAGCTTAGACTCATCCAACAAAGCCTAAATTGGCTAATTATCCATCTAAATGACATAATTAGCTTAGTTAACTCCTAAATGGTCTATTTAATAAAACATGACCTATACTTAGCTAATTATCCTCGAAATGACATAATTAGCTCCAAAAAGGCATTCTTAGCCAATTTAGCCCGAAGAAGGGGACGAGAGGAGAAGAAAGAGGAAAAATGAAAGGAAGGAAGAAGAAGAAGAGGAGAAGAAAAAGAAGGAGAGGGAGGAGGATAAGAAGAAGGAGAAGAAGCAGGAGAAGAAGGAGAAGGAGCTCCTCCTTCTCCTTCTTCTTCCTCCTTCTTCCTCCTTCTCCTTCTCCTTCTTCTTTTCTTCTTCTTCTCCTCTTCCTTCTCGTTCTCCTCCTCCTCCTCCTCCTCCTTCTTTTACTTCTTCTTCTCTTTCTCTTCTTCTACGTAGCTTAGACTCATCCAACAAAGCCTAAATTGGCTAATTATCCATCTAAATGACATAATTAGCTTAGTTAGCTCCAAAAAGACCTATTTAATAAAAAATGACCTATACTTAGCTAATTATCCTCGAAATGACATAATTAGCTCCAAAAAGGCATTCTTAGCCAATTTAGCCCGAAGAAGGGGACGAGAGGAGAAGAAAGAGGAAAAATGAAATGAAGGAAGAAGAAGAAGCAGAGAAGAAGAAGAAGGAGAGGGAGGAGGATAAGAAGAAGGAGAAGGAGGAGAAGAAGGAGAAGGATCTCCTCCTTCTCCTTCTTCTTCCTCCTTCTTCCTCCTTCTCCTCCTCCTTCTTCTTTTCTTCTTCTTATCCTCTTCCTTCTCCTTCTCCTCCTCCTCCTCCTCCTCCTCCTTCTTTGACTTCTTCTTCTCTTTCTCTTCTTCTACGTAGCTTAGACTCATCCAACAAAGCCTAAATTGGCTAATTATCCATCTAAATGACATAATTAGCATAGTTAGCTCCTAAATGGTCTATTTAATAAAACATGACCTATACTTAGCTAATTATCCTTGAAATGACATAATTAGCTCCAAAAAGGCATTCTTAGCCAATTTAGCCCGAAGAAGGGGACGAGAGGAGAAGAAAGAGCAAAAATGAAAGGAAGGAAGAAGAAGAAGAAGAGGAGAAGAAGAAGAAGGAGAGGGAGGAGGATAAGAATAAGGAGAAGGAGGAGAAGAAGGAGAAGGAGGTCCTCCTTCTCCTTCTTCTTCCTCCTTCTTCCTCCTTCTCCTTCTCCTTCTTCTTTTCTTCTTCTTCTCCTCTTCCTTCTCCTCTCCTCCTCCTCCTCCTCCTCCTCCTTCGTTTACTTCTTATTCTCTTTCTCTTCTTCTACGTAGCTTAGACTCATCCAACAATGGCTAAATTGGCTAATTATCCATCTAAATGACATAATTAGCTTAGTTAGCTCCTAAATGGTCTATTTAATAAAACATGACCTATAGTTAGCCAAGTTCTCTCCTAAATGACATAATAAGGCTTACGTAGCTGCAACATGACCTATTCCCCCTAACTTAGATATTAAATGGCCTATAATTAGCCTAGCTAGATCAAAAATGGTTTAATAAGCATAGTTTGCTCCGGAATGACCTATTTTACCCAAGTTAGCTCCGAAACGACCTATAGTTAGCTAGGGTTCCACCTAAATGACATAATTAGCTTAGTTAGCTCCTAAATGGTCTATACTTAGCTAATTTCTCTCCAAAATAACCTATATATACACTACTTCATCTAGTATTGTTCTTCTAACTTTCTTATTTGTCATTTTGCAGATTACCTTCACTTCACGGGAAGCTTGGAAAATATTGATGGAATGCTTGAAGATGATTTCTTGTACCATGGGTTGTATTGAAATTAATGTAGTATATGAATATATGAAACTTTGTATGCACGTGGATGAAACTGGTGTAATATATGAAACTTTGTATGCACGTGGATGCAACTTGAAAGCTAGATATAAGAGGTTATTTTAATATGGTTATGAGTACGGAAAGAAATTTATTTATGTCAAATATATATATATATATATCCTGATTATTGTTAAAAATGTTGGATATAACAAAAAATAAATAAAAAAGGGGCTGGTTCCCCTCTTTGCCGTCTGCCCCCACATGGCAAAGGGGGGAGGCAGACAACAAAGGGGGGAATCTGCCCCCACTCTCTCCCCTCTTTGCCGTCTGCCCCCACATGGCAAAGGGGGGAGGCAAACGGCAAAGGGGGGGAATCTGCCCCCTCTCTCTCCCCTCTTTGTCGTCTGCCCCCACATGGCAAAGGGGGGAGGCAGAGGGCAAAGGGGGGAATCTGCCCCCTCTTTCTCCCCTCTTTGCCGTCTGCCCCCACATGGCAAAGGGGGGGAGGCAGACGACAAAGGGAGGAGGCCTGCCGTTAACACTTAACGGGGATGTTGCAATATATGCCGTCCCAGTTAATTTTCCGTTTGCCCCCTCATGGAAAAGTTTCTTTGCCATCCGCTTTGGGAAAGTAGACGGCAAAGAACCTCTTCACCGGATTTATTTTTACCGTCTACTTTGCCGTCTGCTCACCGACGGCAAAGCCTTTGCCGTCCGTGGTTGCACCCTTTGCCGTCCGCTTTGGCAGAAGGCAAATTTCTGAATTTCAGTAGTGTATGTAGACTTGCTGAAAAAGCTCTGATATGCGACCCTTCTTGAAAATATGATGAATTGTGTTGCAAAGTTCACTAAAAATATTGTTTTATCAGTTTTCATTAGAGTTTATGCTTGATACTTTGATGTTGTGATGAATTGTTACTTGTTTATGAGAAGTTTGTATGATGAAAGCTATATGATGAAAATGATGTGGTGAAGTATTTTATAAAGTTTATTTTCTGTTAGAATAATGAGCATGACAATAATATGTTCGCATTTGTATTTATCGACACCTCTCTTTCAAAGTATGTGGCCATGATTCTTGTTATTGGCTTTCGCTTGAGAACAATCGAGGTCTAATCTTGGGGGAGTTGATACATGCATTTTGAATCATGATTTGTTACTATTATTTATAGTGTTTTGATGCATTATACCACTTTATGGAGTAATTCTAATTCCTTTTCTCTCATATAATGAAAGGTTTACACCAAGCGGGAGAATGCCAGCTGATGGAATTCTGGACCTGAAAAAGCTACGTCGGGGATACCTATTCTGCACATCTCCAAATGGGTTGAAACTGCACGGGGAATTTTTATGTAATAAATACAAAATACTGGAATAAAGAAGTACTAGAGGGGGACTGCCAGGTGGCCACTAGGCACCAGGGCGCTCTAGCCCCCTGGTGCGCCCTGGTAGGTAGTGGGCCACCCGGCCCACTTCTGGCGACCATGTTCTCGTATGTATTCACGTTTGACCTGGAAAAAATAAGGAGAGGACTTTCCAGATGGAGCACCACCGTCTCGAGGTGGAACTTGGGCTGGAGCACCTTTGCCCTCCGGCGGAGCGATTCAGTCGGGGGAACTTCCCTCCTGGAGGGGGAAATCGAGGCCATCGTCATCACCAACAACCCTCTAATCTTGGGGGGGGGGTCGTCATCAACTCCATCTCCTCTCAAAACCCTAGTTCATTTCTTGTGTTCAATCTTGTACCCGAACCTCAGATTGGTACCTAGGGGGTGACTTGTAGTGTTGATTACATCTTGTAGTTGATGCTTTGTGGTTTATTCGATGGAAGATCATATGTTCATATCCAATATGCTATTTAATACCCCTCTAATCATGAGATTTTTCATCACTTCTGAGTTGTTACTTTTGTTCTTGAGGCCACGGGAGAAGTCATTTTGCAAGTAGTCTTGTGAAGTTGATATTCATTCGATATTTTGATGGTATGAATGTTGTGATTCCCTTAGTGGTGTTATGTGAACGTCGACAACATAACACTTCACCATCTTTGGGTCTAATGGAATGCATTGTGGAGTAGTTATAAGATGATGGGTTGTAAGAGTGATAGAAACTTAAACCATACAGTATGCGCTATTCTATAAGGGGCTTATTTGGATCCCTATGTTTAATACTATGGTTAGAATTTATTCTTAATACTTTTCTCATAGTTGTGGATGCTTGCGGAAGAGTTAATCATAAGTGAGAGGCTTGTTCAAGTAAGAACAATAGCCAAGCAGCAGTCCACCCACATATCAAATTATCAAAGTACCGAACGCGAATTAACCCGACAAGACGAAAGTGACTAGATGAAATTCCCATGTGCCCTCAAGAACGCTTTGCCTATTATAAAAACCGTTTTGGCCTATCCTTTGCCACAAAAGGATTGGGCTATCTTGCTGCACTTATAGTTACTATTGCTACTCATTACTTGTGTCGGTGCACTAAAGACTAGGGTCCCTAGTGCCCCAGACTTGTGCACAGTCGCGAAGAGCCCCTGCCGGCAGGGCATGGCAGGACCCAGTCAAGATGCAACCCCCAAGATTATCAAGGCATCGGCAAGCCTGCCTTGCCGGGAGGATGACCAAGGTCGCGTCCATTTGGTCGGCGTGATGAACTCACGAAGTACAAGACCCCGACAAGATCCCTTGCCGGGATGACGACTGAAGCCCCTGGCAAGCTCCCGTGCTGGGACGAAGACTCAAGGCCCCGGCAATCTCCTTGCTGGATGATGGTCCTGGCCACTTGATGGCAACCGCCCTTGCCACACTGCCACCGCCACCCAAGTGCCAGCGCATTCCGCATGCGGCAGCGCAGCTTCCAGGTGTCGAAACACCTGGATACGTGTCTTTACCAGCACATCGCTGACAAGGACAAGACGTGCATTAAATGCACTTGACAACGGTAGATGGATAAGCACCGCCCTAGGTTCACTGTAACTCCTCGTGAACCTACCACCGAGCACTCTAGGTGACCCCTTTGCCTATCAAAGGAGGCCCTTGGCTCATTTCGAAGGGTTTGGACTTTTTGGACATTGATCGATAAGACGGTCATTGACGGTCACTATAACAATCGGAAAAAAACGTTTAATACAACCAGACAAGGAGGACACAGGGTTTTACGCGTAAGCGTCCCAAACCTGGGTAAAAAGGCTTCTCGGGTGCTGATCGTTAGCTGTGCCCTTCACGTCACCTCTCCCCGCCCTATGATCACAAGGTTTTCACGTTGACTCCCATAGGTGTCGACCTCGCATCGCCGACATATTCGGCGCGCCAGGTAGGTGGTGTGGAGTTTTGCGCAAATCTGAGCAAACTCAGCACCAAATTCTTGGAAGTTTGGGCGCTACGCCGCAGTTCCCCCGGAAACGGGGTACCAAGGCGGACACTTTGTTCTGCTACGCTTCCCAAGGCCTGCACTAGCGTGTTGCTACGCGAGCACGAGGCAGGGAGGCGGAGGCTCCAAAGGCGGCGACGTCAGGCCAATGCGTCGCTCGGGGCCAACGCGCAGTTGTCGAGTGCGTACCTGGGAGCTTCACAGAGGCCTCGGTGCATTCTCCGACGGACGCACCTCTACGGAGCGATGCTAGTCGTTGAGGATGCGCCAAACGGTCCCGAAGCCCCGGCATGCACTCCAGCGTAAGTGTTGTGCCCCTGAGAGCGTCGTATCGTCGCCCAAGATGCGCTCAGGGGCTCCGCAAGCACAGGCTAGCAATAGAAAAGTAAAGGGGGTTACACCCTGGCCAACTTTTTGTCCAAATGACGGTCGTGGTGTCACATCCCTAGTTTCCATTTGATGATTACCAAGAATGTGCTGATGTTTTATTCTTCTATTAAAAATGAAAATAGAAAAATCAAAGAAAAACCCTAGTACTTCCATATTCAACCCAATTAAAAACTTGTGATAAATTAATGAACCCAAAATGGCATTCATAAAAGCCCACCATTTTTGATAAATATTGGAAACAATATTTCAGAGGTGGAATTTATTTTTAAAATACTTTTGGCATTTTATTTAAATCACAAAAGCCACTGAAGTCTGTCACACCCTGTTTATCACCACAAGTATTTTATGTTGCAAAATCAGAGCTTGTTAAAACTTTTTCAAATAATGTTGTGAGTGCAATGTACGCCCTTGTATGAGTGAATGCTTGCTTGCTTGATGACTCAAACCCATGAAAAACTTATTATTTTGCTCTCTTCAAAAACCCTTTTTCCTTTATATCAAGGTCACCTTCACCATGTTGGGATACACTACTAGCTCATGAAGCCAACTCGCACTTCCAACCAAAGTTGGTGATCTGATCCAAATATTATTTTCATTCATTAAAAACATTAATTGGTGATTTAAAATATTATTTTCCTATTTTATATTTATGTCTGTTTCTAAGGCCAGGAATGATATTCCACAAGGAAAATTGCTTTCCTGCCTTAGAAATTCTGCGGAAATTCATGGAAGCTCAAAAGGACATATATTTTCCATATATAAGATTTTCAACCCTATTTTATATTATTATTATTTGAGTAAAACCCTGAAAACCATTTCTGTCTGTTTTAGCTTTTTGAGATGTTTCCAAAGGAAATAATCTCAATAAATTCCCATAAAATTACAGGAGCCCTCCCAAGCCATATTAGGTGCTCACACAAAATCTCACCTTGATCCAAGGTGGGGAAGTACACCTAATGAGCCCAAAACCCTTTTGTCCAGAGAAGAGTTGGAACAACTCTAAAATGGAGGAGAAGACGAAGAAGAAGAAGAAGAAGAAGAAGAAGAAGAAGAAGAAGGAGAAGACGAAGAAGAAGAAGAAGAAGAAGAAGAAGAAGAAGACGAAGAAGAAGAAGAAGAAGAAGAAGAAGAAGAAGAAGAAGAAGAAGAAGAAGAAGAAGAAGAAGAAGAAGGAGAAGGAGAAGGAGAAGGAGAAGGAGAAGGAGAAGGAAAGGAGAAGGAGAAGGAGAAGGAGAAGGAGAAGGAGAAGGAGAAGGAGAAGGAGAAGGAGAAGGAGAAAGAGAAGGAGAAGGAGAAGGAGAAGGCATTGCAAAGTTTCTCCAATGGAGCTGAAACTTTGCAGAGGTGTTTGACACCCCAAATGAGGACTCCATACCAAAGATGGGATTTGTGAGACTCTGTTTGGCCATACTTCCTTTGTAAAGGACAGTACTGGTCATTTTGAAGCATTTCCAAGTTTACAAAGCTAAACTTGTTCAATGGAGCTCAAATTTGGTGAAATCCCATGTTTTTACCCCAAGACCAAACCTGTTAAGTTTCAGTTCCAGTGGTGGAGTGGAAGCACCCCAAATCACTGTCGAACACCTTCTGACAGGAAGGTAAAAACCCTCCTAGCCAGTGTTTTACCCAATGGCAAAGCCCCAAACTTGGTGAGTTAGAGCCCAGAACACCCTGAGCACTCAGTCAACCAGCCCCTCCCCAGCTCCAAGCACTAGTGACAAGATCTTCAATTTGAGCCGCAGGCCAGGACTTGCAACACTGGTGTTCCTTGCCTCCTTTGACCAGTTCGTGCTGCCACTAGCACACAACGGCTAGGCACACTCCCAGCAACACTCAGGACATGGAGGACACGTCCTAAGTGCCCCAGAGCGTGCCAGCATGCCGTGGCATGCCAAAACTGCGCTCTGGGCACGCTACAGAGAACCTCCAGCAAGGGGACGTCGCCCCAGCCAGTTCCAACCTCCCCAGTAATGTCCAAACGCTCCCCCGACAGCCACTCTGTGCAAAGCTACCATCAGGGCCCCCTTCTCCTCGCGCAAGAGCTCAGGCGACGCGTGCCCGCGTAGGCCCGACCCGGCCGAGCATGCACGGTCGCCGCGGCTCGACCCCACTCGCTCTCCCGCTACGGCCGATGCACCAGAAGGTCCTAAACCACGTCCCAAACCCGTGGTTTCGCGGCCAGCACCTCACTGTGCATGCACGCGCGCCACGGTGAGTCACCGGCGCGCCCGAGTCGGCTCACCGTCGCTGGCCTATAAATAGGCCTCCCCGGCACCCCAGCACCCCCCACGCAGCTTCAGCACAACCACTAGACTCCCCCTAGCCGCCCAATCGAGCTCACAGAGCCCCGGTGCTCGAGATCGACCGAGGCCCCTCCGCCTCGGAGCTCTGGTCGATCTCCGGCTACACGCCGGCTCCTACGCCGCCCGACCTCCCATTGCACTTCCCTTGACGCCAGGATCATTTCCCCCAACTTCCCCGAGCGAATCCGTGCCCCTAGCCACTAGCTCGACGCCATCCCAAAACCTTTCCGCCACGGTCACCTCATCGCCGGCGACCCAGACCACCTGCGGTGACGTCCCGACCACGAGCGGGTAGGCGGAGGAACGAGGGACCCATTCCCGCTCCTAGATTGGCCTGAGGGCAACGGTAGCCTCGCCGGCGTCCGTCTCCACCTCTCTGGCTGGAGGTAGGAGAAGGACCTCACAGGTGGAGCCCACCTGTCGGTGTCCTGGGCCAGCCAGCGCGCGCAGCCGCTGACACTAACCCCAGGGGCCCGCCTGTCAGGTTTGAACCTGGCCCGGGCGCGCCTGGTGGCCGGTCTGCTGGCTGGGTCGGCTGGGTCCTTCCCCCCTGGCCTTTTCTTTTATTTTTAACCTGCTACCTTAAATGATTTTTATAAAAATATTTAGCCAGTAGAAAAATATGATTCTTCCACCAACAATTTTCTAAAAACGTGTAGTAATTGATTCTATAGAGTTTGGCATTTTTTGAAAACAGAATCTGTTTTGGTATAATAAAATGATATTAAAAGTATTTGTTTGCTCCTGTTTGCTTTTAAATAAATATGCTTAGCTAATAAAAACCATAGGAAACATTTTCCAAAATAATAAACTAAATTTATTCAAGCTTTGCAACATTTTTAAAAGCACCTTGTGATCTGTTTTGGTGTGAGCTATTATTTATTTATTCCTTTCTCGACGGTAGAGTTACCGAGTGACGGAGGATTCGGAGCAGAAGACCTCGAAGACCCCGGATACCTAGCTGACCTTTGACCATCACTTGATCATAAACATTGTTGCATGCTAGTATAGTTGGTATTTTCCCGTTGCATGTGATCACGATGCCGGTTCATCATTGTGGTGATGGCACCGAAGGCTTCTTCAAAGCCCTTGCATGTTGATGATGTTATTCATATGGCTCCTCGGAGCACAAGCATGATGAGCTTGACCCTACCATCGATGAGGATCATGCTACTGTCATGTTGACTAGTAAAGTTATAGGATCATTGCACTGAGCTTGACCCTACCCCTTGAGGGTCATGCTAATACCATGTTGACAAGTTAAGTAAAAGTACTTTATCGTGAGCATGATAATGAGTTAAATCAAAGAGTTTATGAAAACCCCGTCGGGTGCCACTAAAGCCCGAGGGTGATGATGAGTTGGTGCCCACTTTTGCATAAGTGGTGCACCGGATATTTTGGCGTGTGTGGTTTCAAAAATGGGATTAGATTTATGATGTGTCGACCGTCCCAACCTTACCTGTACAACCATGTTACCCCTTTATGGGAGGGGGCCTTTTTGATTACTCTGGTCGGTACTAGCAAAGAGCCACATTACTAGTGACGGGAGTGATCGGTGTCACTCTCGTGATGGGGTCGTGCCAGGTAGGACGACTATGCCATTATTATGAGTTCCAGGCACACCGTTGGTCCCCGCATGGTTGATACTGTCCAGAGTCGGTGCTCGTAAGACGTACAATATGTGGGCTGGGTACCAATCGAGTGGACCTCTTTGTCTAGTATCGTCAGGGGAAAGATGATGATCGGGTACTTAACTCGGGTATACGTGATATACCCCGAGTCGTGGATGACACGGAAGTTTCCCGTTTCTCGTGGGTCCAGCGTACTACCTCTGCAGAGTGTCAAACTATTCGAATAGCCGTGTCCACGGTCAAGGATAGTTGGGTGGTGCTGCTTAAACTACATCCAGCGTTTCCTCATAAACCAAGTGTGTGTGTGAGTTCGGGGAATGGTGTTAATAACCGGAGTTACTTGAGGAATTGATATGACCAAGTTCGGTGACTTGGCATATAGGGTGAACCCGGTGTGTTCAACCCTTGTCAGATATGTTGATATCTGTAACCTGTTCTTCAAGAGTAGTTCTTTAATTTGTTGCATATACCTATTCATTCCACCAAATTGCATTCCACCAAAGATACATGTTACGATTATTCTTCACTATCAATGTTCATATCATGGGCTGTTTGCGAGTACATTCAAAGTACTCATTGGCTTGCCACTGGTTATATTATTGACCAGACATGGAAGGACCGGAGTTTGGCGACGAGTAAGCCTGCGGAGACGAACCTTCGATCTAGGACGCTTCCTAGTCAGAATGCCTGTCGGTGTAGGCTTGATGGCATGGGCACCGCTTAGCCCTTACGAGTTTCCGCTACCCGATGTATCTGTTTAATTGGCTTTAGGCCTTGCTCTTGAACCCGACCTTCTGGTCGTTTGATGTAATAATTTCGGTACTTGGATGTAAGACTCTATTATTCAATATATGTGTTCAGTGAACATTGATCCTTGGGGTCACTGGGCACGGCGAACTCGACTTGCTAGTCGGGGTCCCCACAGAACTGGTATCAGAGCCATCCTGACTATAGGAAGCCTTAGATAGCATGGACATTAGCCGAGAACGTTAGAACGCCAGCCTTGCACAAACTTTTGCACATACAACCTTCTGACTTCTCTCCTATACCTTGTAGATGGCTGTCGTACCTGAGACGCTTTTGGAGACCGGCTTTCCACTACTCCTGGTGGATTTTCTCGAGAAGTGCCACGTACGTCGCACGCCCATCTTCCTCTACCACGAGCACTGGGTCAACGCCGACACTAAGGAATATCACGTGGACGTGATAGTGAAGGCTAATGACTCCCCGTCTAGTTGGTTCTTCGAAGGACCACAGATGGGAGAGCTGATGTTGGCAGTGGACACGGCCGCTCGAGAGTCGCTCGTGCGTCTCCGCAGCATCCTCCCTGAGATGGCTAACGAGCCTGTCACTCGTCACCTACCTTTCATTAAGGAAGGAGTGGATGGGAGTTGGACACTCACCCCAGCCATGGAGGATGGATGCCATTAAGGTTTCAGACCTACTTCAGCCTCTCGTCGGACACCCTGACGCACTTCCTGGTTAAGGAATTAGCCAAGCTTCGCCAAGAGCTGCACCTAGTCAAGGGCCTGCTCCACACTGAAAAGATGCAGAATCGCAAGATAAAGAATGCAGGCGCACCTGAAGGAAGGACAGCTATTGCTACTAGGGGTGGTGTGTTAACCATCCAGGCAGTCCCTCTTCGGAGTCGCCGCCTAACAACGGAAGAGTACACTGAGATCTTTGCCGCCTCGCCTAAGAGACACCGTGATGTGCGGATTCTTTCTTCCACTCCTATAAAGGAAGAAGATGTTGATGAAGACGAAGACAAAGATGAGGATCCTGTTGAATCCGCCTTTGAGACCGAGCAGTCCGCCCCGTAGGATTTAGCGTAGGAAATTAGGAGTACCCCGAGCATAGGGTATCCATGTATCCGTTTCTAATTTACGTATGTGTGTATGATGTAAGTCACATATTGCCTTAGGAAGCCTGTAAGTGACTACCTCACCTAGTTTTTATGAATGCAATTTCCGTTTGTCAAAATCTTTGGTTTTGAAAACTTGGCACTTGCACGCATTGGACCCCCTCTTACTAGGAACGAATCCTTGTATTTCCGAGCAAGGTGGCATTTTGACCTGTCTGTTTCTATGACAGGATGGTGAACGCAACCCGCAACAGCACCTTCGGCAACCCCGGCACCGGCTCCTCAGGGATGCCGCAGGGAACCGAAGGGGAAGCTCACGCTGGAGGTCACCACGAGCAGCATAGCGACATTCCGCCACCACCTCCTCCTGAGAACTTGACGATGGCTCAATTCCTTCAACCTCTTCGGGAGGAGCGTCAAGCCAGCAATGCCGCTATTCATCAGCTGACTCAAGCCAGGGTGAACAACCCGCCGCGGAATGGGAATGGCGGTGGCCGCTCTACTCTTTCTGAGTTCATGCGGACTACGCCCCCCATATTCACGGAGACGACTGAACCACTGGACGCCGATGACTGGATCCGCACCACTGAAGACCTCCTTGCACTGGTCAAGTGCATCGACGATCGTGAGAAGGTCCTTGATGCTTCTCACTGTCTCGGAGGCACCGCCAGGGCATGGTGGGATGGATTCCAGATCATGCGGATAGGGCAAGTCATCACTTGGGTGATGTTCAAGGAAGGATTTCGCGTGGCTCACATTCCACCTAGAACGATGACCATTAAGAAGCGGGAATTCCAAGCCTTGAGGCAGGGCTGTGGAACTGTTAAGGAGTACCTGCAGAAGTTTAACCTCTTGTCGAGGTACGCGCCCGAAGATGTTAACACTGAGGCCGCTAAGGTGGAACGCTTCATGGAAGGGTTACAGCAGTCCCTGTAATATCAGCTGGTGGTTTGCGACTGCAAGACTTTCGGCGAGTTGGTTAACAAGGCGCTTATGCTGGAAGACAAGCGTCCTGCGATGGACGACACCCGCAAGCGCAAACTGATACGCAATGGAGGACCCAGTAGCGCAAGACCAAGGCCATGGCGGTCAGCACCTGCAAGACCCAACTTTCAGCAGCAGCAGTACAAGCACCCGGTGTTCCGCCAGAATTATCAGCCTCAGCAGCAAGCCAAGCCAGTAGTCAACCCGCCGAACAACGGTGGAGTCAAGACCAACCCTCCGGGGCAGGTCACCTGCTTTGGGTGTGGTCAGACCGGGCACTATTCCAGGCAGTGCCCCAACAAGAAGCCCGACGCACCGCGTCCCAATGCACCCAACCCCGGTCAAGGTGCACCAGGAAGGAACCAGGCTCCCCGCAACCAGCAGTTCAATGGAAGGGGCCGGATCAATCACATCACTGCAGAAGAGGCGCAGGAAGACCCGGACTGCATTCTGGGTACGTTCCTCGTCAACTCAACTCCAGCAACAGTGTTGTTTGATTGTGGTGCCTCACATTCTTTTGTTACTCAAAGGTTTGCGGAGAAGTGTGGTTTAAAACCCACTCTACTCCGTGGACAGATGGCAATCCAAACCCCGGGAGCAGTATTGAGGACCAACCTAGGGTGTAGAAGGGTCGAGATAGTTATCAGTGGAACGATTTTCTTGCCAGACCTCATTGTGCTTAAATCGCAAGGTTTAGAAGTAATCCTCGGCATGGATTCGTTGGGCAAGCACCAGAGTCTTTTGGACTGTGCCAACAGGGCCATTACCATGACAAGCAACCAAGGGGTCAAGGTCAAGTTTGTCTCCGAGCCAGTATCGGCTCAAGTGCGTCGAGTCAACAGTCTATCCGAGGTAGAGCTTGATCAAGTGCCTGTAGTCTGTGAATACCCGAACGTCTTTCCTGACGAGCTACCCGGAATGCCTCCTAACCGAGACATCGAGTTCATCATTGAGCTCATGCCCGGATCAAGGCCTATATATAAAAAGTCTTACAGGATGGGTTCCGAAGAGCTGGCAGATCTGAAGAAGCAGCTGGATGAGCAACTCAGGAAAGGGTTCATCCGTCCTAGTGCATCACCTTGGGGATCACCTGTTCTATTTGTTTCAAAGAAGGATGGTACCATTCGACTCTGCGTCGATTACCGTTCTCTTAATGAAGTCACAATTAAGAACAAGTATCCGCTCCCCAAGATCGAAGACTTGTTTGACCAGTTAAACGGGGCCAGGGTATTTTCCAAGATCGATCTTCGATCGGGATATTACGAGTTGAAGATTCGACCTGAAGATATATCGAAGACTGCATTCGTGACCCGATACGATCTATATGAATGCACTGTCATGTCCTTCGGTTTGACAAATGCCCCAGCCTACTTCATGTACCTCATGAACAAGGTCTTCATGGAATATTTGGACAAGTTTGTCGTCGTGTTCATCGATGACATATAAATCTTCTCCAAGTCCGAAGAGGAGCATGATCAACACCTGAGGTTAGTTCTGGGAAAGCTTCGAGAGCACCAACTTTATGCCAAATTCAGCAAGTGTCAGTTCTGGCTGAACGAAGTTGGATTTCTGGGTCATACCCTAACGGCAAGCGGTTTGGCCGTAGATCAGTCCGAGATTAGTACAGTGACCAACTGGGAATCACCAAAGGACGTGAAGGATGTCAGGAGTTTCCTTGGGCTCACGGGATACTACCGCAAGTTTGTAGAAGGATTCTCCAGCATCGCTTGACCTATGACTCGGCTCTTGAAGAAAGGTCGAAAGTTCGAGTGGACACCGGCGTGTGAAGCAAGTTTCCAGGAGTTGAAGAAGAGGCTAACTACCGCCCCGGTATTGGCTACCCAGACATCAACAAGGAATTCGTGATATATTGTGATGCCTCTAGAACCGGGCTCCGTGGAGTCCTGATGCAAGATGGTAGGGTCGTGGCGTACTTGTCACGGCAACTGCAACCGCATGAGGAGAACTAGGCCACCCATGATCTCGAGCTAGCAGCCGTAGTGCATGCTCTGAAGACGTGGCGACATTACCTTCTGGGGAAGCGATGCGAGATATATACAGACCACAAAAGTCTGAAATATATCTTCACTCAAAAGGAGCTGAATATGAGGCAGCGGAGATGGCTTGAGTTGATCAAGGATTACGACCTCAGCATTCAGTATCATCCCGGCAAGGCGAACGTGGTAGCCGATCCCTTAAGCCGGAAGGCAGGCTCCTTGAACGTCATGCTCAAGGAAAGGTTACCCGTCTTGTATGAAGAGATTGAGAGCTTCGGGCTTGAGATAGTCGAACCAGGATACCTGGCCAACCTCGAAGTCAAGCCTACTCTCGCAGACGACATCAAGGAACCCCAGAAGGGACACAATAGTATCGAAGGTCTCAAGAGGAAGGTGTGAGAAGGCAAAGCCCCAGGATTCTCGATTGATGAGCAAGGAGTACTGTGGTACGGGAAGCGCTTATGCGTACCTAACAAAGCCGAACTTAAGGACTTGATCCTGCAAGAGGCGCATGACACACCGTACTCTATCCATTCAGGTGGTACCAAGATGTACCAAGACCTCCGAGAACGATTCTGGTGGCATGGCATGAAGAGAGAAATTGGCTCCTATGTCGCTAAATGCGATGTATGCCAGCGAGTCAAGGCTGAACACCAGCGACCTGCTGGATCGCTGCAACCTCTTCAAGTGCCGGAATGGAAGTGGGATAAAGTCGGCATGGACTTCATCACCGGGTTGCCCCGGTCGAATAAGGTTCATAACTCCATTTGGGTCACAGTCGATCATTTGACCAAGGTGGCCCATTTCATCCCCGTTAACACCACCTACGATGGTAGCCAGCTGGCCAGTTTATACATTCATCGAGTGGTGAGTCTCCATGGAGTTCCCAAGGAGATCGTGTCCGACCGCGACACGCAATTCACCTCAAGATTCTGGAAGAAGTTTCATGAAGCTCTCGAACCAAACTCTCCTTCAGTACGGCTTTCCACCCGCAAACGGGCGGACAGACGGAGAGGGTAAACCAGATACTTGAGGACATGCTCCGCGCCTGTGTTTTGGCTCATGCTGCCAAGTGGGAAGATTGCCTGCCGTTTGCTGAGTTTTCTTACAACAACAGCTACCAGTCCAGTCTTCAGATGGCCCCATTCGAAGCGTTATATGGGCGGAAGTGCCGCACCCCGCTCAATTGGTCTGAAACCGATGAAGGACTAGTTTTCGGACCAGAAGAACTGCAGGAAGCAGGGGACAAGGTTCAGCTTATCTGAGAGAACTTGAAGGCAGCTAAGTCAAGGCAGAAGAGCTATACGGACCCTCGCCGCAGAGATGTGGAGTTTGTTCCCAGAGACCAGGTGTACTTGCGAGTCACGCCTCTCAAAGGGACCAAGCGTTTCCATGTCAAGGGGAAGCTAGCTCCAAGGTTCATTGGACCCTTCAAGATCACGGCAAGGCGCGGGGAAGTAGCTTATCAGTTGGAGCTACCTCCTCAGCTTTCGGGTGTGCACAACGTGTTTCACGTGTCACAGCTCCGGAAGTGTTTACAAGTGCCGAACCGTCCCGATCTTTACAAGGACATTGATCATCAAGCTATTGACCTTCAACCAGACCTTACCTACCGCGAGAAACCGATCCGCATTTTGGATGAAGCCGAACATTGCACCAGAAGCCTCACCATCAAGTTTTTCAAGGTTCAGTGGAGCAACCATACCGAAGCAGAAGCCACGTGGGAACGTGAAGACTATCTCCGATCAGAATTTCCCGAGCTATTTAACGCTTAGCTTAGGAATCTCGGGGACGAGATTCTTGTAAGAGGGATAGGTCTGTCACACCCTGTTTTTCACCACAAGTATTTTATGTTGCAAAATCAGAGCTTGTTAAAACTTTTTCAAATAATGTTGTGAATGCAATGTAAGACCTTGTATGAGTGAATGCTTGCTTGCTTGATGACTCAAACCCATGAAAAACTTATTATTTTGCTCTCCTCAAAAACCCTTTTTCCTTTATATGAAGATCACCTTCACCATGTTGGGATACATTACTAGCTCATGAAGCCAAGTGGCACTTCCAACCAAAGTTGGTGATCTGATCCAAATATTATTTTCATTCATTAAAACATTAATTGGTGATTTAAAATATTTTTTTCCTATTTTATATTTATGTATGTTTCTAAGGCCAGGAATGAAATTCCCACAAGGAAAATTGCTTTCCTGCCTTAGAAAATTCTGAGGAAATTCGTGAAAGCTCAGAAGGACATATATTTTCCATATATAAGATTTTCAAACCTATTTTATATTACTATTATTTCAGTAAAACCCTGAAAACCATTTCTGTCTATTTTAGCTTTTTGAGATGTTTCCAAAGGAAATAATCTCAATAAATTCCCATAAAATTACAGGAGCCCTCCCAAGCCATATTAGGTGCTCACATAAAATATCACCTTGATCCAAGGTGGGGAAGTACACCTAATGAGCCCAAAACCCTCTCTGTTCAGAGAAGAGTTGGAACAACTCTACATTGCAAAGTTTCTCCAATGGAGCTGAAACTTTGCAGAGGTGTTTGACACCCCAAATGAGGACTCCACACCAAAGATGGGATTTGTGAGACTCTGTTTGGCCACACTTGCTTTGTAAAGGACAGTACTGGTCATTTTGAAGCATTTCCAAGTTTACAAAGCTAAACTTGTTCAATGGAGCTCAAATTTGGTGAAATCCCATGTTTGTACCCCAAGACCAAACCTGTTAAGTTTCAGTTCCAGTGGTGGAGTGGAAGCACCCCAAATCACTGTCGAACACCTTCTGACAGGAAGGTAAAAACCCTCCTAGCCACTGTTTTACCCAATGGCAAAGCCCCAAACTTGGTGAGTTAGAGCCCTAGAACACCCTGAGCACTCAGTCAACCAGCCCCTCCCCAACTCCAAGCACTAGTGACAAGATCTTCAATTTGACCCGCAGGCCAGGACTGGCAACACTCGTGTTCCTTGCCTCCTTTGACCAGCTCGTGCTCCCACTCGCACACAACGGCTAGGCACACTCCCAGCAACACTCAGGACATGGAGGACACGTCCTAAGTGCCCCAGAGCGCGCCAGCATGCCGTGGCATGCCAAAACTGCGCTCTGGGCGCGCTACAGAGAACCTCCAGCAAGGGGACGTCGCCCCGGCCAGTTCCAACCTCCGCAGTAATGTCCAAACGCTCCCCCGACAGCCACTCTGTGCAAAGCTACCATCAGGGGCCCTTTCTCCTCGCGCAAGAGCTCAGGCGACGCGTGCCGCGCACGCCCGACGCGGCCGAGCATGCACGGTCGCTGCGGCTCGACCCCACTAGCTCTCCCTCTGCGGCTGATGCACCAGAAGGTCCTAAACCACGTCACGAACCCGTGGTTTCGCGGCCAGCACCTCACTGTGCACGCACGCGCGCCACGGTGACTGGCGCGCCCGAGTCGGCTCACCGTCGCTGGCCTATAAATAGGCCTCCCCGGCACCCCAGCACCCCCCAGGCAGCTTCAGCACAACCACTAGACCCCCCCTAGCCGCCCAATCGAGCTCACACAGCCCCGGTGCTCGAAATCGACCGAGGCCCCTCCACCTCGGAGCTCCGATCGATCTCCAGCTACACGCCGGCTCCTGCGCCGCCCGACCTCCCATTGCACTTCCCTTGACGCCAGGATCATTTCCCCCAACTTCCCCGAGCGAATCCGTGCCCCTAGCCACTAGCTCGACACCATCCCGAATCCTTTCCGCCACGGTCACCTCATCGCCGGCGACCCAGACCACCTCCGGTGACGTCCCGACCACGAGGAGGTAGGCGGAGGAACGAGGGACCCATTCCCGCTCCTAGATTGGCCTGAGGGCAACGGTAGCCTCGCCAGCGTCCGTCTCCACCTCTCTGGATGGAGGTAGGAGAAGGACCCGACAGGTGGAGCCCACCTGTCGGTGTCCTGGGGCAGCCAGCGCGCGGAGCCGCTGACACTGACCCCAGGGGCCTGCCTGTCAGGTTTGAACCTGGCCCGCGCGCGCCTGGTGGCCGGTGTGCTGGCTGGGCCGGCTGGGTCCTTCCCCCCTGGCCTTTTCTTTTATTTTTAACCTGCTACCTTAAATGATTTTTATAAAAATATTTAGCCAGTAGAAAAATATGATTCTTCCACCAACAATTTTCTAAAAACGTGTAGTAATTGATTCTATAGAGTTTGGCATTTTTCGAAAACAGAATCTGTTTTGGTATAATAAAATGATATTAAAAGCATTTGTTTGCTCCTGTTTGCTTTTAAATAAATATGCTTAGCTAATAAAAACCATAGGAAACATTTTCCAAAATAATAAACTGAATTTCTTCAAGCTTTGCAACATTTTTAAAAGCACCTTGTGATCTGTTTTGGTGTGAGCTATTATTTATTTATTCCTTTCTCGACGGTAGAGTTACCGAGTGATGGAGGATTCGGAGCGGAAGACCTCGAAGACCCCGGATACCTAGCTGACCAAGGCAAGCAGCGCTTTGACCATGACTTGTTCATAAACATTGTTGCATGCTAGTATAGTTGGTATTTTCCCGTTGCATGTGATCACGATGCCGGTTCATCATTGTGGTGATGGCACCGGAGGCTTTTTCAAAGCCCTTGCATGTTGATGATGTGATTCATATGGCTCCTCCGAGCACAAGCATCATGAGCTTGACCCTACCATCTATGAGGATCATGCTACTGTCATGTTGACTAGTAAAGTTATAGGATCATTGCACTGAGCTTGACCCTACCCCTTGAGGGTCATGCTAATACCATGTTGACAAGTAAAGTAAAAGCACTTTATCATGAGCATGATAATGAGTTAAATCAAAGAGTTTATGAAAACCCCGTCGGGTGCCACTAATGCCCGAGGGTGATGGTGAGTTGGTGGCCACTTTTGGAGAAGTGGTGCACCGGGTATTTTGGCGTGTGTGGTTTCGGAAATGGGATTAGATTTATGATGTGTCGACCGTCCCAACCTTACCTGTACGACCACGTTACCCCTTTATGGGAGGGGGCATTGTTGATTACTCTGGTCGGTACTAGCAAAGAGCCACATTACTAGTGGCGGGAGTGATCGGTGTCTCTCTCGTGATGGGGTCATGCCAGGTAGGACGACTATGCCATTATTATGAGTTCCAGGCACACCGTTGGTCCCCGCATGGTTGATACTGTCCAGAGTCGGTGCTCGTAAGACGTACAACATGTGGGCTGGGTACCAATCGAGTGGACCTCTTTGTCTAGTATCGTCAGGGGAAATATGATGATCGGGTACTTACCTCGGGTATAGGTGATATACCGCGAGTCGTGGATGACACGAAAGTTTCCCGTTTCTCATGGGTCCAGCGTACTACCTCTGCACAGTGTCAAACTATTCGAATAGCCGTGCCATGGTCAAGGACAGTTGGGTGGTGCTGCTTAAACTACGTCCAGCGTTTCCGCATAAACCAAGTGTGTGTGTGTGAGTTCGGTGAATGGTGTTAATAACCGGAGTTACTTGAGGAATTGATATGACCAAGTTCGGTGACTTGGCATATAGGGTGAACCCGGTGTGTTCAACCCTTGTCAGATATGTCGATATCTGTAACCCGTTCTTCAAGAGTAGTTCTTTAATTTGTTGCATATACCTGATCATTCCACCAAATTGCATTCCACCAAAGATACATGTTACTGTTATTCTTCACTATCAATGTTCATATCATGGGCTGTTTGCGAGTACATTCAAAGTACTCATTGGCTTGCCACTAGTTATATTATTGACCAGACATGGAAGGACCGGAGTTTGGCGACGAGTACGCCTGTGGAGACGAACCTGCGATTTAGGACGCTTCCAAGTCAGAATGCCTGTCGGTGTAGGCTTGATGGCATGGGCACCGCTTAGCCCTTACGAGTTTCCGCTACCCGATGTATCTGTTTAATTGGCTTTAGGCCTTGCTCTTGAACCCGACCTTCTGGTCATTTGATGTAATAATTTCGGTACTTGGATGTAAGACTCTATTATTCAGTATCTGTGTTCAGTGAACATTGATCCTTGGGGTCACTAGGCACGGCAAACTCGACTTGCTAGTTGGGGTCCCCACAAAATAACCCAAATATGTGATTTTAAATATTTCAGAATATCATAAAATGTTGAATTATTTATATGGGCTTGGAAATAATTCAAATAGCACCCACAACTATTTTCACTATTTATGGGAATAGTTTGGAGCCAAAATAAAATAAAACAAATCTCAAAAATGATTTAACAGAAATCAGAAAAGAAAGAAAAGTAGAAAAAGCTTACCTGTCTCTCACCTTGGCCCAGCCCAGTTGCTCCTGTCATCTTCCCCTCGCCAGTCGGCAGCAGCAGGTGGCCGCTGCTTCCTCCGGCGCGGCCACGCACCTGAGTGCGTGCCTGGCCTCTCCATCGCGCTGGCCGCGAAGGGATAAGCCTCCCGAGCCCATTCCATTCCTCTCCCTCTCCCCATTCACTCTCCTGCTCCCCTCTCTCTCGGCCGCCATTAGAGCCGAGCTCGAGCTCGAGCTAGCCGTCGCTTCTGGCCACCGCAAGCCTCCCCGAGCACGCCATCCTCTCCGCCTCGTCGAGCATGTCGTCCATGCCAAAGGAAACGAGCCCCCGAGCCCTGCATCGCCTCAACGTCGTCGTCTTCTTCCTCGGATCGTCGAAGTTCGCCATCGTCATTCTTCCTCTCGAGTCCATCCCTGAGCCCGCTCTTGACGCCTCTGCAACCCCCTTGAGCTCAGGGTACCTTTCCCCTCTTTTCCCCCTCGATCCCGAGTTATAGGCCTCGATTTCACCGGAGCCCGACGAGATTCGCCGTGGGAGCTTGTCTTTAGTGACGCTTCGATGATCGGTTGGTCATTCTGAGGCCACCATCAGCTCCAGCTCGTCGAGTAGGATCCATAGGAGCCCAGCCCCGTGCGTGTTGAGCACCGTAGCAGTGACCTCCACGAGGCCCGAGCTTCGGCCACCGCCAAGCTCGTCGCTAGTGTCGATTCTGACCACCCCAGCCCCTGGGGTTTGCTCCATCGTGCGCGCCATCGAGTGGTCGTTCTCCAGTACCTTCCACCGCTCATTTGGTCATCGGAGATGCGTTTCTAACGCTCCCCGCTGTCCCTGGTGCTGCCGGAGGCTCACCGCCGGCGAGATCGACCTCATCGCCGGTGGGTTCAACCCCCCTGATCCTATGACAGGTTGGGCCAGCCCCTGAGTAATTAAGTTCAAGTTAATAAAAATAATTAATTAATTAAATCCCTAACGAGTCACTCACATGTGGGCCAGCCACTGCTAATTAGCTATTTAACTTAAAGTGTAACTAAAAACTAACCAGAGTCACTGACTAGTGGGTCCCACTGGTCAGGTTTGACTTTCAACAGCCACCTTGACCTACTAATGTCATGCTGATGTAGTAATACTATTTATGTTTTAAAATAATTCCAGAATAAGTTCAAAACTTTGGAAATTCATAGAAAATTAAATATAACTCCAAATTTGACAAATAATATATCTAAAATGATCAGAAAAATTCAATGAACACAATGGTGCTATTTTCATGCATGGCAAACATAGTTATGAAATAGCATCAGGTCAAATAAATTAAAGGAATTTAATTAATGTCCCACTTTAATTAATATTTGAACTTGAATTCAAATCAGGATCAAAGCAAGGGTTTGATAGCTACACTAGCTCATGCTACATTTCATTTCATGCCATGATCATGCATCATATTGCTGCATATGAATGTTATGATTGTCGTTATTATTTCGGTAGGCTCTGCCCTTCCGGATACGTCCGAATATCCGACTGGCGGATTTAATCCTTCTGCTGAGCAACAAGGGAAGCACCCTTTTGATCATCCCGATATAATCCCATGTTCCTCCTCCTGCTCCCACTTATTGCATTAGGAAAAAATATTTCAAATGCTTTACTTCGGTAGCTGAACCTATTCCTTTGCATGACCTGTCATTGTCACAGTAAATAGCCAAACCTTGCAACCTAGCATACCTGGTAGCTGCTTGAGCCATGATGTGTCTTATCCTGCTATGCTTGCTATACCTAGAGTTCTGTCAGGTTGTTTCATGTGGGTGACGAACAGGAATGGATGAATGTGTTCTAGTGATAAAGAATAAGTGTGGAACCTGATTTGGTAAAGGTACCGATGAAAGGCTATGTAGGAGTACATGGCGCGTTGTTTCATTAGAACCGTCCTTAGGAACTAAGTTCCATGTATGTATTCCAAGACAAGTTACTACCACATGTTGGGCCCTGAAATATAACCCCGCTCGACTTATTAATCACCTAGTACTCGGTCCAGGAGTTGCAAGTAGTTTCTGGTGTTTATAGTCATGCTCGAGGCCGTGCATAGTGCTGACCTTAGAGGTGGGCTATGATGCGGTAGGCAGTGGCACGGTGTACCAAGTGGCACCCGAATGGTGGCCTTGGGAACCCTGCGCACATCGTTTGGAGCCGTGGTGGAAACCTCGGCCGAACTTCTGTGCTGGTTCACTCTCAAATAGGCGATAAACCTAGACTAGGTATTAGAGTGGTTAAAGGTCGTGGCCGACTCACTCGCTGGGCTTCCGCTTGAAGGCTGCCGAGGTGCATGACGTGCACATGGCGATAAATGGCGAGAGCGTGTGTGAAGAAGGACACCCCTGCAGGATTATGATCTATTCGAATAGCCGCGTCCGTGGATATGGACTACTTGAAGGCATATGTTCTTCATAGACAACTTTAATGGCTACTCATAAAAGTATCAAGATAAGTGTGAGTATCATGTATGGCATTTCTGTAGGGAGACGGAAAGGAATCCGTGACAGTGTATTGTTGTGGTGGTAGTGGACTCGTGTGCGACTTAACAAAGTTGTTTAAAACTATTTAAAATTGTAGTTATTCTAGCCAAGAGTCAAAGATGGCTTGCTGCATGAAACCCCTCAACCCCCTTATTGATACATGTGCATGAGTAGATAGATCTGTTCTAAAGTCTGGCTGAGTTCCTTTGTACTCATGTTTGTTTAATAAATGTTGCAGAGGATACCCACGAGCCAACACGTGGGTTCTATCTAGATCTCGATGATGACGAGTAGCTGGTGTCCCAACTATGACCTTGCCCCTTTCAGAAGGGATCTGTAGATAGTCATGCTTTATGCTTTTTCCTTTCAACTGTCTGTACTTAGACAACTTTAATGCTTCCGCTTGGTTTGTATAACTCTGCTTGTATGACTTGAGTGTCGGGTCATGTGACCCCTACCTGTATGAACATATTATGCAAGACACTTCCAAGTCTTCTAAATAAATATTGTTATGTTGTATGGTTATGTTGTGATGCCATTGTTGTATCTATGCATATCAAGTATGTCATGCGTACGTGTGATGCACTGTGATATGTATGGGATTCGACACCTAGTCGTATGCCCTTAGTAGCTCTCTATACACAGAAATGCCCCTTTGTGCTTCCACCGAGCCTTGGTAGTTCGCTACTGCTACGGACACATTGGTTGACCGGAAATTATCCTTCTTATTTGTTGTGTATGTACCTACGGGGAAATGTCACGCTGTGTAATGAAGTCCTTGTAGCTTGCTATGACTCGTCTACACTCGCTGATGACCGACACCTGCTTTGTTGGGTTATGTATGCCTGTCTGTGTATAGTTGAGCCACTTGAGTTTATGACTAGTTATGTCGACCCGGGTTCTTTGACGTTGGAATGCTAGCGACACGAATGCATACGTGAGTCAAGAGGCGCAAACGGTCCCGGCTAAGGTAAGGTGGCAGCCGTGGGGTTAACCGTGCGTGAGACCGCAAAGGGATGGGATGTGTTACAAGCTGAATTCTTATGGCTTAGGATCAGGGTCCCGACAGCGTTTGTACCAGAGCCTGACTGACTGTAGGATTACCAAGCCAAACCGGTCGAAGTTGAGACTAGAAATGCTTTAGTTATATGTAAGGGAATTGTTCGTGGAAGGGAACGTAAGTTCTTGCTTCTCTTCTCTAGTCATTCTACTGTGGTGATCCTCATCTTTCCTACGGGGATTAAGAATTAAGTTTCTTATCTATCTTTCAGGATTGCGTGTTACTAATCGGTAGATTGTAGGAAAACGGTTCGAGAGTTAATCTGAGTTTTCTTTTCTTACAAGGAAAAGAAAATAAGTATTTGATGACCATGGAATTGAACTTGATAGTTGAGTGGTTATGCTATTCTATCTTTTGTGGGTTATCTCAAAATTGTTTTTGAGCATTTACAGCCGTTATGCTGCCCAATTTTATCTCCTGAGCTCTAATGCATTTTGCATTATTCTCTATTTCAGATGTTTGCACGTCCTTTTCGTCAGGTGGTCCGTCTGACTAGGTGCATTGATGTACAAGGTCACACGGCCATGCTAGTCAGGATGATGTCAGTAGCCGGTTACCGCTGGTACCCAGAGTATGCAGTGGAGGAGCAGTTAAGTTTCTAAGTTTAAGATTCAGATCTGAAGTAGATAATTTCTATGTTTTCCCTTCAAAAGTTTCCAATATTTGTGTGTGGAGTCTGCGCAGACTGGGACCTTTCGAAAGATCAGTGCACCTTGTCTTTGTTTCGAACTCGTTCAAATGACCTGAACTGCCACAGAGCGCCTTCAAATTGTTTCGAACCTAATCAACAGAGCAAGTGCCTACGTAGCGCCTGATTTTGTCTCAAGGTGCGCTTGGCGATTTCTATGGTTGCGTACGCGGCAAGGAGCCTTGCCGGTAGTTGCAGGCAAGCTCCCAGATAATGCAAAGGCAAATCATACAAAGAATAGAATAGAAAAAAGGGAAAACAGTTTTTCATTCATTTGTTTGGGATACTCTCAAATATATTACATGGATGGTATGATCTACTCTAACCTAGAACTATTATCTTTGGCGAGGAACTACGCTCTCCGGACTCGAGTTTAAGAAGACATGGAGCGGCCCTCCGCGCGATCCAGGTTGGTTACTCCGGGACCAGCACTGCGCGGAGGAGAACGAGGCCGGGAGAGATGGAGAAGCAGAAGACTGGGCGCTGATAGGAAGATGAGGCAGCTCCGATCGGTCCGGCACGGGAGGGAGCGAGCGGCAGACTAACGATAATGGTACGGCCGACGGTTAGCCCAAGGATAGGTCCTTGTATGCAGACAATGTCTGCATGGGGCCTGACCCGCTTCCGCTGTCGTCACCATTCGTCCCTTCATCGTCACTCCCAAGCGAGGAAGGGCTTTCAGTCCCGCTCGAGCTCTCTTCGCAGCAGCCGAGACGCGCACCTGAGCTCTCGTATAGTTTAAGGGAGAGCATGTTATCCACTATCTTCTTGAAATGGAGAACGTGCCCATTCCAGAGGTTGTGGGCGCGGGTGAAGCTTTTCCACCCACGACCCAGGAACAGGGTCCGAGGCCCAGTATGCTTCGCGGCCACCGGCACGGCGCCATTGCCACAACCATGCATGCGAAGCCACACGGTCGGGGACCCCTCTCCTTCCGTTGCCTCGGTGAAGACACCAGGGAGTCGGAGGCGGGACCGTACGGGTCCTCGTAACTCGACGAGGAACTCCACCGTTCCTCGTGGACCGCCACATGAGCAAGCCTCGAGGAAGGCGGAGGCATTGGAGTAGCGCTCCGCCTCCCCCGACCTCGACGTCCACGACGACTGCGGCCCCTTGCCATTCCTCCACCACGGGCGCTCGGGCCGTCTTCTTCCGCGGCGCCCCCAGAAGCTGTGGCATGCTCCGAACGGGATCCTCTCGCCACCCTAGTGGCCGACGGTGTCCGAGCTCGTCCCCTAACAATGGTTAGGGGCGAACGCCATATATAGACAAAAGAAGACACTAAAGAACAAGGCTGAGGAGTTGGGTGAGCAAAACCCCTCGCAAACACTCCCAATTTATAGGACGGGGCACGAGGGCTAGCCTCCCTTGCTCTCGAAGCCACCACCAGTCTCACCCAATCGCTCGTGAGTGACGGGGCGCATGGGCTAGCCTCCCTTGCTCTAGAAGACACCACCCTCTCGCCCAATCGCTCGTGCGCACGGGCGAACAGGGAAACGCCCTGCTGAACCAATGCATGCACGGGCGGGCCCAGCCACTACTGCGCCTTTTAAGGCCACGTCTCCCACCTGTCCATCTATAACTGCGCATGCCACGTGCAGTGGAAAGGCCACTGCGTGCACAACTCCCCACTTCCCGCGTTCAAGGACGACGTGGGGAAAAGCAACTGCCAGCGGATCCAGCCACGAACGCATGTGCACCTCTTTGGGCCTGGCCCAACAACGCTTTGCGTGCGTGTGTGGCCTAGGCCTGGATGCTCCTGTTGGTGCACTAAAGACTGGGGTCCCTAGTGCCCCAGACTTGTGCATGGGCGCGAAGAGCCCCTGCCGGTAGGGCATGGCCGGACCCAGTCAAGATGCAACCCCCAAGATTATCAAGGCCTCGGTGATAACCCACGAGTATAGGGGATCACAACAGTTTTCGAGGGTAGAGTATTCAACCCAAATTTATTGATTCAACACAAGGGGAAGCCAAAGAATATTCTCAAGTATTAGCAGTTGAGTTGTCAATTCAACCACACCTAAAAGATTTAGTATCTGCAGCAAAGTATCAGGAGCAAGGTAGTGTGATAGCAATAGTAGCAACGGTAACAGTAGCAGCAGTGGAAACAGTAGCGCCAGAGTAACAGTAGCAACAGTGATAGCAGTAGCGGAAAAGTAACGTAGCAAGGACCAGTAGGAAAAACTCATAGGCATTGGATCGATGATGGATGATTATGCCGGATGGTATTCATCATGCAACAGTTATAACATGGAGAGATATGTTCCAGTTCGTCAATGTAATGTAGCCATGTATTCCGTATGTAGTCATACCTGCTTAGGGAAAAGAACTTGCATGACATCTATTGTCCATCCCTCCCGTGGCAGCGGGGTCCTAATGGAAACTACGAGATATTAAGGTTCTCCTTCTAATAAAGAACCGGACCAACACATTAACACTTAGTGAATACATGAACTCCTCATACTATGGTCATCTCCGGGAGTGGTTCCGGCTATTGTCACTCCGGGGTTGCCGGGTCATAACACATAGTAGGTGACCAGAACTTGCAAGATAGGATCAATAATACACATATATTGGCGACAGCATAATAGGTTCAGATATGAAATTATGGCACTCGGGCCCTAGTGACAAGCATTAAGCATGGCAAAGTAGTAGCAACATCAATCTCAGAACATAGTGGATACTAGGGATCAATCCCCGTCAAAACTAACTTGATTACATGATAGATCTCATCCAACCCATCACCGTCCAGCAAGCCTACGATGAGATTACTCACTAACGGTGAAGAGCATCATGAAATTGGCGATGAAGAAGGTTGGTGATGACGATGGCGACAATCTCCCCTCTCCGGAGCCTAGAAGGGACACCAGATCTGCCCTCCAGAGGAAGAACAGCAGGCGGTGGTGCCTTTGTATCGTAAAACGCGATGAACTCTTCTCCTTGATTTTTTTCCGAACGAAAGGGACTAAATAGAGCTGGATTTGGAGGAGGTGGAGCAACGTGGGCCCCACAAGCCTGTCAGGCGCGACAAGGGGGGCCCGCGCCTGGTGGGCTTGTGGGCTCCATGCTGCACTTCCTCGGTTGATTCTTGCGCCAGTATTTTTTATATATTCCTCAAAAATTCCTCGTAATTTTCCAGGTCATTTCGAGAACTTTTATTTCTGCGCAAAAACAACACCATGGCAATTCTGCTGAAAACAGCGTTAGTCCGGGTTAGTTCCATTCAAATCATGCAAATTAGAGTCCAAAACAAGGGGAAAAGAGTTTGGAAAAGTAGATACGATGGAGATGTATCACACGGCAAGCCTGCCTTGCTAGCAGGATGACCAAGGTCGCGCCCATTTGGTGGGCGTGATGAACTTACCAAGTACAAGACCCCGGCAAGCTCCCTTGCTGGGATGACGACTGAAGCACCCCACAAGCTACCGTGCCGAGACGAAGACTCAAGGCCCCGGTTAGCTCCTTGCTGGGACAACGGGCCTAGCCACTGGTGGCCAACTGCCCTTACCACACTGCCACCACCCCCCAAGTGCCAACGCATTCCGCATGCGCCAGCGCAGCGTCGAGGTGTCGAAACACCTGGATACGTGTCTTCACCAGCACATCGTTGACAAGGACAAGACGTGCATTAAATGCACCTGACAGCGGTAGATGGATATGCACCACCCTAGGTTCACTATAACTCCTCGTGAACCTACCACCGAGCACTGTAAGCGACCCCTCTGCCTATAAAAGGAGGCCCTTAGCTCATTTCGAAGGGTTTGGACTTTTGGGACATCGACCCATAAGACGGTCATCGACGATAACTGTAACAATCGACAACAAAACATTTAATACAACAAAACAAGCATGACATAGGGTTTTACGCGTAAGCGGCCCGAACCTGGGTAAAAAGGCTTGTCCGCTGCAGATTGTTAGCTCTGCTCTTCACGTCACCTCTCCCCGCCCTACAATCACAAGGTGTCGACCTCGCATCGCCGACAACTTGTTACAATTGTCTTGCTATCACACAACTTGTTAGCGCTATTTCAATGCTTGCAGAAATTACCTTGCACGATTGTCATTTCCATCTGCTCCTCGTTTGGTTCGACCCTTTCACTTATCAAAAGGACTATGATTGATCCCTTATACTTGTGGGTCATCAGCCCATTCACTTCATATTACTAAAACCCTAAATTACTTGCTGGAATTTATTTACTTTTATTTTGTTTTGCAATTCCTATATACCACTATTAGAATTAACCCTTGTTGTTAACAAGTACAAGGGTATTGAGAACCCTCTTGCCCGTGTTGGGTGTAAGTATTTATTGTGTGTTTGTGTGCAGGTACTACTAACTGTTTGTTTGCGTGATCTCCTATTGGTTCGATATACCTTGGTTCTTAACTCAGGGAAATACTTTCTACTACTATACTAGGTGACCCGCTCTTCAGGTAACTCACAATGCCTATCACAAGTAGGAGAATAATTTCTGGCGCCCTTGCCGTGGAGACTTTCTTCATCAAACAAACACAATGTCAATTTGCTAAAATTTATTATTTACTTGATCTACCTTACATTTTTTTCCATTTTTTAAGTACCAAGAATATCTTGTATACTTTCTTTGCTTGTTGCTAAGGCTGGTTCTTCACCTGACATTACCTTTCCCCCATACATTCGGGTGGGTTTTGAGATTTTAAATTTCAAACAACTAGGTGATGAATCTTTACAAGAAGCTTAGGATGGATTATTGGAAATGCAAGCTAGGGATAATCCCAAATGGAAAATTAAGACATTACTTAAGATTTTTTATGTTGGTTTATTCCTCCATCATAGGCATGTATTGGATTTAATATTTAAGGGTGATTTTGTTGGAAAAAGTGCTTTAAATTCCTATGGAAGAATGAAGAATTTACTAGGATAACCCAAAATAGAAACTACTGAACCCACCCTTCTAGTGAACTATCGACAAATTGAATTGACAAAGGACACTAAAGCTAGGATAGATGCACATATAAATGTTGCAAATATTCCTAGAGGCAATAATAAGTTGGTTATTATCATATTTTCTTGTTCATGATAATCGTTTATTATCCAAGTTAGAATTTATTGACCGGAAACTTAAATACATGTGTGGATATATAAACAACACGGTGTCCCTAGTGAGCCTCTACTAGACAAGCTCGTTAATCAAAGATGGTTAAGGTTTTCTAACCATTGACATGAGTTGTCATTTGATAATGGGATCACATAATTAGGAGAATGATGTGATGGACAAGACCCAACCATAAGCATAGGATATGATTGTATAAGTTAGTTTGCTGCTACTGCATTCTTCATGTCAAGAATTTGTTCCTAAGACCATGAGATCATGCACCTCCGTGATACCGGGGGAATGCCTTGTGTTCATGAAACACCACTTCATAACTGGGTGATCATAAAGGTGCTCTACAGGTATATCCGAGGGTGTCTATTGGATTGGCATGAATCGAGACTGAGATTTGTCGGTCCGTATAATGGAGAGGTATCTCTGGGCCATCCCGGTAATACAACATCACAAGAAGCTTGAAAGCAATATGACTAAGGAGTTAGTCATGGGATATTGTATTATGGAACGAGTAAAGAGAATTTCCGTTAATGAGATTGAACTAGTTATGGAGATACAGACGATTGAATCTCGGGAAAGTAACATACTATTAGACAAAGGGAACTACATACGGGATTGATCGAATCCTTGACATCACGGTTTGACAAATAAAGATATTCATGGAATATGTAGGAACCAATATGGGCATCCAGGTCATGCTATATGTTATTGACCGGAGAGGTGTCTCGGTCATGTCTACATGATTCTCGAACCCGTATGGTCCACACGCTTAACGTTCGGTAACGCTAGAGTAGTATTGGGATATGTAGTTGGTGATAGAATGTTGTTCGGAGTCCGATATGAGATCCTGGATGTCACGAGGATCTCTGGAATGGTCCGGAGTTAAAGATTTATATATGCGAAGTCATATTTAGGCTACCAAAAAATTTTGGGTTTTGCCGATATTGTACGGGGGAGCTTCTGGAAGGTTCTATAAGATTCCGGAGGGGTGTGGAAGTCCATGGAGAGTTCCACCACGCCCCTTAGGACAAAATGGGATGCAGGGGGGCTATCCCAGCCTTATTGGGCCAGCCCCTCAGGGGAGACGTCATCAAGCCGCACGTGTGCTGAACACGAAGGTGTCGTCTGTTTGGCGCTGGATCGGATTGGATCGCGATTGGATCATGAAGAGTACGACTACATCAACCATATAATATATGCTTCCAATTAATGGTCCATGAGGGTACGCAGACACACTATCCCCTCTCGTTGCCATGTATCTCCATAGATAGATCTTGGATGTTCGTAGGATTTCATTTTTCATTTCCCATGCAACATTCCCCAACACTGGCATCATGAGATAGGTCTATGCATAGATGATATGCACAAGTAGAACATAGATATGTTGTGGGCATTGATGTTAAGATTGCGTACCGCCTTAGTCGTATTTTGATTCGGTGGTATTGTGGGATGAAGCAGCTCAGACCAACCTTACTTGTCCTCGCACAAGAGACCGGTTAAACCGATTGACATGCAACTTGTTTTGCATAAAGGTGGCTAGCGGGTATCTGTCTCTCCCACTTTAGTTGAATCGGATTCGACAAAGGTGGTCCTTGTAGAAGGTTAAAAGGAAACTTGAATAGCACTGTTGTGGATTTGCATAGGTAAGAACGGTCTTCCTAGTTTCCTATAGGAGCCACGTAAAACTTGCAACAACAAATTAGAGGACGTCTAACTTCTTTTTGCATGGTATGTTGTGATGTGATATGGCCAAGACATGATTTGATATATGTAATGTATGAAATGATTATCTTTTGTAATACTTATCATGACTTGCATGTCGATGAGTACGACAACCGGTAGGATCCATAGAGTTGTCTTTAAATTTGTTTTATGCCATTGCTTTACTTTATCGCTATGCGTTAGCAATAGTTGTAGAAGAAATAGTTGGCAAGGGAACCATGTGACAACACAATGATGGAGATCATGATGATGGAGATCATGGTGTCATGCTGGTGACGATGGAGATCATGCTGGTGCTTTGGAGATAGAGATCAAAAGCACGAGATGATGATGGCCATATCATGTCACTTATTTGATTTCCATGTGATGTTTATCTTTTTATGCATCTTATTTTTCTTAGGTCGCCGTTAACATTATAAGATGATCCCAAACTTAATTTCAAGAAATAATTGTTCTCCCTAAGTATGTATTGTTGCAAAAGTTCGTCGTATCGAAGCATCTCGTGATGGTCGCGTGTGATAGACTGTTCGTTCACATACAAGTTACAATGCGTGTAAGCCAGTTTTTCTCATGTAGAATACTTGGGTTAAACTTGATAAGCCTACCATGTACATACATGGACTCGGAACACAAGAGACTGAAAGGTCGAACATGAGTCATATAGTAGATATGATCAACATGGATATGTTCACCATTGAAACCACCTCATCTCATGTGATGACTGGACTTGGGGTTGGTGGATTTGGATCATGTCACCTGAGACAACCCGAGGTACATTGTTTTGAGTAGGACTTCATTTGTAATTTGATTAACTAAAGTAAATATCCTTAACATAGTCTAAAGTCTTCGGAAAATTATGTTGTAGATCAATACCTCGCTCTATAGCTCCCCTAAATTTTAATACGTTCCTAGAGAAAGACTAAGTTGAAAGATAGTGTAAGAAATTATACGAACTGGGTCCATAATGTGAGGATTGTCCTCACTTCTGCACATACGGCTGATGTCCTTGATGCACCACTCGGTGCGCTACCGCCTTAAGCATCGTGTATGGATGTTGTGAACGTCTAGCAGGCTTGTTCTGATGACAACTCGACAGTTCAGTGCGCCATGCTTTACGACTTAAAACCGGGGCTCCAAAATGTTTTGACCACCACGAAGCATGTGAGATGTTCCCAGAAATGAAATTGGTATTTCAACCTCACGCCTGTGTCTATAGGTATGAGACCTCCGACGGGTTCTTTGTCTACAAGATGGATGAGAACAACTCAGTCGGTGAGCATGTGCTCACAATGTGCGAGTGCTACAATCGCTTAAATCAAGTGGGAGTTAATCTTCCAGATAAGATTGCGATTGTCAGAGTTCTCCAATCACCGCCGCCAAGCTACAAGAGAATTATGATTAACTATAGCATGTAAGGTATGGAGAATACAATCCCTGTGCTAGTCGTGATGTTTCATGTCGCGAAGGTAGAAATCAAGAAGGAGCATCAATTATTGATGGTTAATAAGAACACTAGTTTCCATAAGGGCAAGTGAAAGAAGGTAAACTTCAAGAATGAAAGCTAGTTATCGCTCCGCTGAACAAACCCAGGTTGGACCCAAACCCGTGACTGAGTGCTTCTAATGTAAGGGCAACAGTCACTAGAATCGGAACTACCCCAAATACTTGGCACACAAGGAGGTTGGCAGCGTCCAAAAAAGTATATGTGATATGCAGGTTATTGATGTGTACCTAACTAGTGCTCGTAGTAGGCCCGTGGGTATTTGATACCAGATCAATTGCTGATATTAGTAACTCGAAATAGGAGCTCCTGAGTAAACGAGACTAGCAAAGGACGAGGCGATGATGCACTTTCTAAGTGTCTCCAAGGTTGATATGATCACCATCGACACGCTCGCTTTACCTTTGGGATTAGTATTAAACCTAAATAAATGTTATTTGATGTCTGCTTTAAGCATGAACAATATATCTAGATCTTGTTTATTGCGAGACGATTATTCATTTAAGATAATAATGGTTGTTCTGTTTGTTGGGGAACGTTGCATGGGAAACAAAAAAATCCTACTCACACGCAATGCCTATCCATGGTGATGATCATCTACGAGAGGGGAGAGTTAATCTACATACCCTTGTAGATCGCTAAGCGGAAGCGTATATAACGCGGTTGATGTAGTGGAACATCTTCGCGATCCAAATCGCAGCCCGTCCCGCGATCTCATCACGACCCATCCCGCGATCCCATCATGATCCATCCTGATCTAGTGCCGAAGGGACGACACCTCCGTGTTCAGCACACGTACAGCTCGATGACGATCCCCGCCATCTTGATCCAGCAAGAGGGACAGAGAGGTAGATGAGTTATCCAGCACGGTGGCGTGGTGGTGGTGGTGGTGAACTAATTGAGCAGGGTTGTCGGTGAATACTCACAACATATGCCATAGGTAGGCTAAAGTCGGTGAGAACCGAAGGGACAAAGGTGGACGCTGGGAACGAGGTTGGTACACACATGGGACGCACGATGTACCCAGGTCCAGGGCTCTCCGTAGAGATAAAACCCCTAATCTTGCCGGAGTGTTTGATGTGTATGAACAGAGTACAGGGTTGCTCCCAGAGCTGTGTTGGGAGGAGGAAGAGGGGAGCTGCCGGCTCGTCTCTGCCTCTCTCTGTGGTTGGTGAGCGTATGGTGTTGTGTGACTGTGGAATGATCGGCCCCCCTGCATGGAGGGCAACCGGGGGGTTTTATAGATGAACCCGCCGGCCTACAATATGGATAAAGGGTACAAGTGTGGGACCCGGCTGGCAGCCTCGCCGGCTGGCCAGGGGCCCACTAGAGGGGCCCGCCGGCTGCATGGTCTCGATTGGCAGTGGGACCCGCCGGCTGGCCAATGAAGCTATCACGTAAGGTTGACGCCTTGCACGCGCTGTACGTCAAGCGTCGCCCAGTGATATTCGTCGTGGGCAGGTAGTACGACCACCTCCACTGTTCCCCACGTTGAGTGTAGTAATGGAGTGGGAGTGTGACGGTCCGACACTATGCTAGGTGATGGATCAGACCCCGGGTAGGTCAGCGGCGTGGCCACCGACGCTCGTACCTGCCGGGCGCCCCGATCTAGTACCTTTGCTAACGTGTAGCTACCTTTAATCGTAAGGTCTTATCCTGACCTACGATCTGATGTGACTTGTGATCTTCAGCCGGCTAGCCTACTTGGCTAGCCGGCTTGGGTGCGGCCGCCTCATTCCTAGCCGGGCTGGTGAGACCTGGCCGGCTCAGAAGAGGTAGCCGCCTCGACTCTAGCCGGCAGGGGTTGCCTGGCCGGCCAGAGGGATGGCCGCCTCGTCCTCTAGCCGGTAGGTGCTGCCTAGCTGGCCGGAAGACTTGGGCCTTGGGAATCTGTGTATGTTCATGTCCTTAGGGCTGGAAATGAAGGAGCAGGCTTGATGAGCCTACCCCGAGGTTATCCCCCGACAGTAGTCCTCGAAGCTGGCGAGGCCTGTTGCCTGCAGGCGGGCAGCCTCACCGGCTTGATGATTTGCGTCGACATTTTTGCCGCCACTCGCGACGAGGGGTGCCGGCTTCGAAACCGACTGGCTTCGAAACGACGCCTCGGCCTCGTCGCAATTCGCTCGGGGAAAGCCACGTGCCAGGCCCCGCCTGGCGTAATGATCGTGATTACTGATGACGGAACCGGGCCTGGGCCCTGGGTCCCGCCATGACGCCCCCTCGACCTCCGCGCGAGAGATCCTCTGTGGATTTACTCCACGATGGTTGGGCTTAGGGAAGCGTTACCGCCCGTAATACACGGGGTTAATGGGGGTCCGGTGCGTATCGGATCCCCTCCCCACGATGCTTCGTGGGGGTTTAAATGGGATGCGGGGGTTCCGAGGAGGCCATTCTCCCCCTTCTTGCCCTGCATACGCACTCTCTTCCTCCCTGCGCCCATAGAGAAAGAGCTTGCATCCTTCGTCTTCATCGTCTTCGTCGCCGCGAAGTCGCCAACCCCTTCGGGTTCCCATCACCCGCAGCCATGGCCGGTGGTTCTTCCCCGAAGAGGCCCTCGGCGCAGAAGGCGTTGTTGCAGGGAGCCTGGCTGGGCAGCGATGTCAGCGAGGGGCACATCGAGGCGCTCCGTCACCATCGACTACTGCCCCCGGCCTCCCAAGCGTTGGTGCGACTCCCTGGCGCCGAGACCGCTCCCACACCCGCCGTGGGGGAGGTCATGGTCTTCATCGAGCATTTTTACCGGGGCTTCGGGCTTCCGGCCAGTGCTTTCTTTGCTGAATGGCTCCACTTCTTTGGCCTGCAGCCACATCACCTAGCGCCGCACGCCATTCTGCAGCTGTTGGCCTTCGTGGTCCTATGCGAGGGCTTCATGGGGATCGAGCCCCGCGTCGACCTGTGGCGCAGCCTGTTCTTCTTCAAGCAGCAATCCATCGCTATGGAGAAATCCGAGGTGGAGAAGCTCAAGGGGCCGCGCCCAATGATGCCATGCAGGGCCGCGTTGGTGCACCACCGCTCGAAATCGGGCTTCCCCCAGATGCCCATGCAAGAATCCATCAAGCATTGGCAGAAGGGTTTCTCCTATGTGAAGAACGCCGACCCTGCCCAGGATGTCCTCAACATGCCCCCGTTCGACATCGCTCCTCCGACGAGGTTGAACTAGGATTCGAAGACCCCCAATTCGATTCCGGAAGTGGCGCTGATCTGTGCCCACCTCGACATTTTGGAGAAGGGCGGCTTCCTTGACCGCGACCTGATCACCACCATGGTGGCCCGCCGGATCCTACCCTTGCACAGGCGGCCGCATCTGGTCTGCCAGATGAGCGGCCGGCATGATCCATTTTGGCTATCCATCAAGAGGTTCACCCCTGGTGCTCTGGCGCGAAGGGTGAACCTGATCTCCAACGCCCGCATGGATGAGAGCGGGGAGTGGACGTGGGGGATGTCTCCCATAAACAGGGCCCATCCGCCTCCGATGGTAGGTGGCCTTTCTATTCTTTGTTGTTTGTCTTGTAGCCGGTCGTGTTGCTGAGCCGATGATCGAATCCCTTTCCGCAGCTGTACGAGAACCTGTAGGGGATCCTCCGTCCACCCGCTCCCGATGTGGATGTGTTTGACGCCTCGGAGATTGAGGACGACGGCATGATTGAATCCCGCTCGGACTACTCCGCCGGCTCGGAGAATCCCCTGGAGTCGGAAGGGACAGAGCCATCTGGTGAGTACGCACGGCCCTCTGTTGCGGACTGGAGGGATGACGACGGGATTCCCTCATTCATTTCTGGTGCAGCCTTCGAGGGGGACTCCGATGGGGTGGAAGAGGTCACCAGCCCGCCACTGACGCGCGGCAGGTGCCAAAGGGGCAGAGCGACCGCCGCCGACGAGGCAGCCGGGAAGAAGGACAAGGGTTCTACAGCTTCCCGACCGGCTCCTAAACGGCTGGCGCCGGGTCCTCCAGCCAGAAAATGAGCGGGCGGCACAAAGAGATGCCGCGGGGCTGGCCGGAGGCAGGTCCCTATGGTAGCGGGGTAAGATTTCCTCCCCCTTTTCTTCCTTTATCTTATGAGGAGCTTTGTTCCTTAGGAGCTTTGCTTGATAGGGAGGCGAAGGATGTGGAAGAGGGCACCGCCTCCGTAGCCGAGCGGGCTGGCTGGGCAGCAGCCGATGCTGCCCAGAGGGAGCTTGAGATGGAGTCCAAGCGCCGGTGGGACGTGGCTGCGTGGAAAAGCGGCCGTGGGCCAGTCTTGCCCCAGCCGGCTCGAGAGGCTGGTGGAGAATCGTGCGAAGGCTAGACATGACCCCTCCGCACATGCTCGCGTGGAGGAGCCAGCTAGCGAGGCCGCTTCAAGGCCGGCCCCAAGGGCCGAGGGGGCCCAGCTTTCAGGGCTGGAAGCCTCGACGCGGGTGGACCTGGAAACGGTCCCTGACTCCCCTAGATCTGAGGCGGCACGCGACGCGCCCGAGCTGGACCTAGCTGCGCCGGACACGGCCCCTGACGCACCAGGGGCGTCCATGGATGTGCTGGATGCGGCCCGTCCGCCTCCCGCAGAGGAGGTAGCGCCAGCCGGGACGGTGCCAGAGCCGGTCGCCGAGCCGGCGCCAGGAGCCGGTGCCATCGTCATTCCCCAGCACGGCCCTATTGCACCAGGAGCTGGGGCGGGTCTGGGAGCCGTCCCATGAATACATGGCGGGCGGCCAACCTGGCCCGCCTACAAATGCCAGGCGGAGCGCGCTTACCGGCGTCCCGGAGCTGGTGTCGATGTTTACCAGGAGCCAGTCCAAGGTGGACCAGTCGGCCCGCGTGGTGTGCGGCGACATGGAGCGCGTGGAGGCCCGCACCCAGGTAGGTGTTTACTTTGGCTTTTTGAACTTTTTTCTTCCGTTTGCGTATGTGGGGGAACGACAGCGCACCCACTGGGTGTAGCACCCGATAATCGGGCCGGTCGATCGTCGACCGGTCTGAATCTCTTGGAGGTCCTTTTCCCTGTATTGTTTCTTCAATGGGGGAGCGCTAGCGCACCCACCGAGTGTAGCTCCCGAGAATCGCGTTGGTTAAGTCTTAACCTGGCCGAATCTTAATCCTGTTCCTTTTTGCTTTTTTGGTAGGAGCTTTATGATGCTTAGGCGCATGCTTATAACGAGCTGCGGACCCAGCATCTGGGAGCTGATGGCCGGATCGCTGAGCTCGAAGTCCGGCTGGGTGAAGCTGTCACGGAGCGGGACGCCCTGCGTAATGCCGGCAACCAGCTCCAGGAGCAGCTGGTCCTTCTTCAAACGGAGAAGAAGGAGCTCGAGGCGGCCAGCCGGGTCGAGCTGGAGCGACTGCGCGATACGCTGCAGGAGAAGGAGGCCTCCTACTCCGCCGATGTGGATCGCCTCGCGTCGCTTCATCTCAAGGAGATGGACCTCAAGGACGCCGCCTTGAGGGAGATGGAGGAGGCCCTTGTCCAGAAGCAAACGCAGCTGGCCAAGGCCTTGCAATCTGCAGCGACTCGCCACGAGGAGGGTGCTCGCCTTACTCATGCGAGTAAGGTGCGGGAGCTCGAGGTCCTCGAGAGCTCCCATGAGACCGATGGCGCCTTCCATCGTGAGTCTCTCTTCCTTGTCTTGTTTTTGGTCTTTTTGGCCGTCTCCTCTTTTTACTGTGCTCTTACGTCTTGGCTGTTGCCATTCCAGGTCTATTTCCTGAGACCCAGATCGCGGCTGACACCGCCGTCGAGGTGAGCCGCGAGGAGCGCCACGCGGCTGGGCAGGAGGTAGACACTACCTCCGGCTGGAGCGTGGAGGAGATCGGGGTGGGCCTTTGGGCCCGCCTGCACGCCCTGGGCGAGTCTGTGGCTCAGCTCTAGATCGCAGGCTCGTCGATGGTGGCCGCCTTGTGGCCAGAGGGCATGGAGCTGACATCAATGAGCCGGCTCGCCTGCTTGCTTGCAGCAGGCGGAGAATGCCTGGATGCCTGGCGCGCCTCTGTCGCGCGAGCTGGGGCTTATATGGCCCTGCGCTTGGCAAGGTCCTGGTATCGGAACCTGAACTTGGGCAAGCTCGTCGCCCAGCGTGATGGCTCGGAGGCGGAGCTACAGGGCATGGAGGAGGCACTGCGTGTGAGGGCCAGCGACATCGCTGAGTACGCAGCCTGGGACTATTTTGTTTTGGAGCGGGGTGAAGATGGCGGTGTGATCGCTGAAGATCTGCACGGCCTTCAGCCCTATGACCCTGACGGTAGCTCCGACGAGGCGGCTCGAGCTATGGAATGTGCTGCCGCCTCCAGTGGTGCGGCGTACGCCGACTCCAGTGCGGATGGAGCCGGGAGCCCTCGCGAAGGAGACGGTGCAACCGCCTCGGGAGCAGCCGCAGATGGCGAAGCTACCACATCAGGAGCAGCGGTCGGGGCCACCGATGAGGCCGCAGCCCCATTGTCGGTGTCCTTTGTGTTTTGTTCTACCCCGGAGGGATGTAATTGTTGGAAATATGCCCTAGAGGCAATAATAAAATGGTTATTATCATATTTCCTTGTTCATGATAATCGTCTATTGTTCATGCTATAATTGTATTAACAGGAAACAGTAATACATGTGTGAATAAATAGATCACAATGTGTCCCTAGCAAGCCTCTAGTTGGCTAGCTCGTTAGTCAATAGATGATCATGGTTTCCTGATCATGGGCATTAGATGTCATTGATAACGGGATCACATCATTGGGAGAATGATGTAATGGACAAGACCCAATCCTAAGCATAGCACTAGATCGTATTGTTCGTATGCTAAAGCTTTTCTAATGTCAAGTATCTTTTCCTACGACCGTGAGATTGTGCAACTCCCGGATACCGTAGGAGTGCTTTGGGTGTATCAAACGTCACAACGTAATTGGGTGACTATAAAGGTGCACTACGGGTTCCTCCGAAAGTGTCTGTTGGGTTGGTACGAATCGAGATCGGGATTTGTCACTCCGTGTGACGGAGAGGTATCTCTGGGCCCACTCGGTAGAACATCATCATGAGGTCAATGTGACTAAGGAGTTAGTCACACGATGACGTGCTACAGAACGAGTAAAGAGACTTACCGGTAACGAGATTGAACAAGGTATAGGTATACCGACGATTGAATCACGGGCAAGTTCTATACCGACAGACAAAGGGAATCGTATACGGGATTGATTGAATCCTTGACATCGTGGTTTATCCGATGAGATCATCGTGGAGCAAGTGGGAGCCACCATGGGTATCCAGACCCCGCTGATGGTTATTGGCCAGAGAGGTGTCTCGGTCATGTCTGCCTGTCTCCCGAACCCGTAGGGTCTACACACTTAAGGTTCGATAACGCTAGGGTTATAGGGAATTGTTATACGAGGTTACCAAAAGTTGTTCGGAGTCCCGGATGAGATCCCGGACGTCACGAGGAGCTCCGGAATGGTCCGGAGGTAAAGATTGATATATAGGATGGATGGTTTCGGACACCGGAAGTGTTTCGGGCGTCACCGGTAACGTACCGGGACCACCGGAGGTGGCCCCGGGGGTCCACCGAAGGGGGACAACGACCAGCCCCTAGATGGGCTGGTGCGCCTCCCACACCCAGCCCAATGCGCAAGTGGTGGGGAGAGGGGGCAACCCTAGGCGCAGGTGGGCCTTAGGCCCACCAGGTGGTGCGCCACACCCCCTCCCATCCTAGCCGCCGCCCCCCTCTCCCATCTGGTGCTCGCCGGCCTCTAGGGAGGGAACCCTAGGGGTGACGCAACCCTTCCCCCTCCTCCTATAAATAGAGAGGGGTTTTGGCCATTGAGAGACACACTTTTCCCTCTCCCTCGGCGCAGCCCTGCTCTTCTTTCTCCTCCTCTCTGCCGGTGCTTGGCGAAGCCCTGCCGGGAGACCTCGTCTCTCCATCGACACCACGCCGTCGTGCTGCTGGAGTTCTTCCCCAACCTCTCCCTCCTCCTTGCTGGATCAACGTGCGGGAGACGTCACCGGGCTGCACGTGTGTTGAACACGGAGGTGCCGTAGTTTGGCGCTAGATCGGAATTGCTGCGAGTACGACTCCATCAACCGCGTTCCAACAACGCTTCCGCTTAGCGATCTTCAAAGGTATGAAGATGCTCTTACCCCTCTCTCGTTGCTGGTCTCTCCATAGGAAGATCTGAATATGCGTAGGAAAATTTTGAATTTATGCTACGTTACCCAACAGTGGCATCAGAGCCAGGTTTTCTATGCGTAGATTCTATGCACGAGTAGAACACAAAAGTTGTGGGCAATGATTTGTCAATTTGATTGCCGCTACTAGTCTTATTCTTTTCCGGCGGTATTGTGGGATGAAGCGGCCCGGACCGACTTTACACGTACGCTTACGTGAGACTGGTTCCACCGACAGACATGCACACCGTGCATAAAGGTGGCTAGCGGGTGTCTGTCTCTCCTACTCTAGTCGGATTGGATTTGATGAAAAGGGTCCTTATGAAAGGTAAATAGTTTTGGCATATCATCGTTGTGGCTGTCACGTAGGTAAGAAGGCGTTCTTGCTAGAAACCCAAATCAGCCACGTAAAACTTGCAACAACAATTAGAGGACGTCTAACTTGTTTTTGCAGGGTTTGACATGTGATGTGATATGGCCAAAGTTGTGATGTTGCATGTATGATGTATGAGATGATCATGTTATTGTAATAGGTTTCACGACTTGCATGTCGATGAGTATGACAACCGGTAGGAGCCATAGGAGTTGTCTTAATTTATTGTATGAGATGCAACGCCATGTGCTTACTACTTTTACTTCATTGCTAACGGTTAGCTATAGTAGTAGTGATAGTAGTAGTTGGCGTGACGACTTGACGGAGACACGATGATGGAGATCATGGTGTCACGCCGGTGACGATGAGGATCATGCGATGCCTGAAGATGGAGATCGAAAGAGCAAACATGATAATGGCCATATCATGTCACTATATGATTGCATTGTGATGTTTATCATGTTTTACATCTTATTGCTTAGAACGACGGTAGCATAATAAGATGATCCCTCTTAAAATTTCGAGAACATATTCCCCTAAGTGTGCACCGTTGCGAAGGTTCGTTGTCTCGAAGCACCACGTGATGATCGGGTGTGATAGATTCTAACGTTCGCATACAACGGGTGTAAGCCAGATTTACACAGGCGAAACACCAAGGTTGACTCGACGAGCTTAGCATGTACAGACATGACCTCGAATACAAGAGACTGAAAGGTCGAACATGAGTCGTATGGTTGAATACGATCAGCATGGAGTTGCTCACCATGGTGACTAGTCCGTCTCACGTGATGATCGGACACGGGTTAGTCAACATGGATCATGTATCACTTAGATGACTAGAGGGATGTCGATTTAAGTGGGAATTCATACTTAATTTGATTAAATGAACTTAATTGTCATGAACTTAGTCTAAAAGTTGTCTTTATAAATATTGTAGATGGCCAGCGTCAACCTCAATTTCAACGCATTCCTAGAGAAAAACAAGTTGAAAGATGATGGTAGCAACTATGCGGACTGGGTTCGCAACTTGAAGCTCATCCTTGAAGCAGCTAAAAAGGCTTATGTCCTTAATGCGCCGCTAGGTGACCCTCCCACTCCCGTAACAGCCCAGGACATTCTGAACGTCTGGCAAACGCGAAGTGATGACTACTCTCTGGTTAGGTGTGGCATGTTATACAGTTTAGAAACGGGGCTCCAAAGGCGTTTTGAGCAACACGGGGCATATGAGATGTTCCAGGAGCTGAAGCTAGTTTTTCAAGCTCATGCCCGTGTCGAGAGATATGAAGTCTCCGACAAGTTCTTTAGCTACAAGATGGAGGAGAACAGTTCTTTCAGTGAGCACATACTCAAAATGTCTGGGTTACACGGTCGTCTGACTTCACTTGGAGTCGAACTTCCGGATGATGCTATAATTGATAGAATCCTCCAGTCTCTCCCACCAAGCTACAAAGGCTTTGTGCTTAACTACAACATGCAAGGGATGGAGAAGACCATTCCCGAGTTGTACTCGATGCTCAAGTCTGCAGAAGTAGAAATCAAGAAAGAGCATCAAGTGTTGATGGTCAACAAGACCACTAGTTTCAAGAAAGGCAAGGGTAAGAAGAACTTCAAGAAAGATGGCAAAGCTGTTGCTGCGCCCGGTAAGCCAGATGCCGGGAAGAAGAAAAAGAACGGACCCAAGCCTGAGACTGAGTGCTTCTATTGCAAGGGAAAGGGTCACTAGAAGCGGAACTGCCCCAAATACTTAGCGGACATGAAGGCCGGCAACGTTAAAGGTATATGTGATATACATGTTATTGATGTGTACCTTACCAGCGCTCGGAGTAGGCCTTAGCAAAGGAACCAAGGTTTCACAAGAAGACCAGACACATCAAACGACGCTTCAACCTCATCCGCGACTACGTCGAGGAGGAGGACGTAAATATATGCAAAGTGCACACGGATCTGAATGTAGCAGACCCGCTGACTAAACCTCTTCCACGGCCAAAACATGATCGACACCAGAACTGTATGGGTGTTAGATTTATTACAATGTACTTCACATGGTGATGTGAGGGCTAGATTATTGACTCTAGTGCAAGTGGGAGACTGTTGGAATTATGCCCTAGAGGCAATAATAAATGTATAGTTATTATTATAATTCCTGTATCAAGATAATAGTTTATTATCCATGCTATAATTGTATTGAATGAAGACTCATTTACATGTGTGGATACATAGACAAAACACCGTCCCTAGCATGCCTCTAGTTGGCTAGCCAGTTGATCGATGATAGTCAGTGTCTTCTGATTATGAACAAGGTGTTGTTGCTTGATAACTGGATCACGTCACTGGGAGAATCACGTGATGGACTAGACCCAAACTAATAGACGTAGCATGTTGATCGTGTCATTTTGTTGCTACTGTTTTCTGCGTGTCAAGTGTTTATTCCTATGACCATGAGATCATATAACTCACTGACACCGGAGGAATGCTTTGTGTGTATCAAACGTCGCAACGTAACTGGGTGACTATAAAGATGCTCTACAGGTATCTCCGAAGGTGTTAGTTGAGTTAGTATGGATCAAGACTGGGATTTGTCACTCCGTGTGACGGAGAGGTATGTCGGGGCCCACTCGGTAATACAACATCACACACAAGCCTTGCAAGCAATGTAACTTAGTGTAAGTTGCGGGATCTTGTATTACGGAACGAGTAAAGAGACTTGCCGGTAAACGAGATTGAAATAGGTATACGGATACTGACGATCGAATCTCGGGCAAGTAACATGCCGAAGGACAAAGGGAATGACATACGGGATTATACGAATCCTTGGCACTGAGGTTCAAATGATAAAGATCTTCGTAGCATATATAGGATCCAATATGGGCATCCAGGTCCCGCTATTGGATATTGACCGAGGAGTCTCTCGGGTCATGTCTACATAGTTCTCGAACCCGCAGGGTCTGCACACTTAAGGTTCGACGTTGTTTTATGCGTATTTGAGTTATATGGTTGGTTACCGAATGTTGTTCGGAGTCCCGGATGAGATCACGGACGTCACGAGGGTTTCCGGAATGGTCCGGAAACGAAGATTGATATATAGCATGACCTCATTTGATTACCGGAAGGTTTTCGGAGTTACCGGGAATGTACCGGGAATGACGAATGGGTTCCGGGAGTTCACCGGGGGGGGGGGGCAACCCACCCCGGGGAAGCCCATAGGCTTTGGGGAGACACACCAGCCCTTAGTGGGCTGGTGGGACAGCAGCAAGGGGGCCTATGCGCCAAGAGAAAGAAATCAAAGGAAAAAGAAAAAAAAAGAGGGAAGAAGTGGGAAGGGAGGGGGACTCCTCCCACCAAACCAAGTCCAACTCGGTTTGGGGGGGAGTCCTCCCCCCCTTGGCTCGGCTGACCCCTTGGGAGTCCCTTGGACCCCAAGGCGAGGTCCCCCTCCCTCCTCCTATATATATGGGGCTTTTAGGGCAGATTTGAGACGACTTTCTCACTGCTGCCCGACCACATACCTCCATAGTTTTTCCTCTAGATCACGTTTCTACGGAGCTCGGGCGGAGCCTTGCTGAGACGAGATCATCACCAACCTCCGGAGCGCCGTCACGCTGCCGGAGAACTCTTCTACCTCTCCGTCTCTCTTGCTGGATCAAGAAGGCCGAGATCATCGTCGAGCTGTACGTGTGCTCAACGCGGAGGTGCCGTCCGTTCGGTACTAGATCGTGGGACTGATCGCGGGATTGTTCGCGGGGCGGATCGAGGGACGTGAGGACGTTCCACTACATCAACCGCGTTCTCTAACGCTTCTGCTGTACGATCTACAAGGGTACGTAGATCACTCATCCCCTCTCGTAGATGGACATCACCATGATAGGTCTTCGTGCGCGTAGGAAAATTTTTGTTTCCCATGCGATGTTCCCCAACAGTGATATGTTTTATGGTCATGCTCCGCTGGTGAATGGTTTATTCTTGATGAATCTCGGTCGTGATGTTACACATATTCATAGTGTGAGTACCAAAAGATGTAAAGTTGATAATGATAGTCCCACATACTTGTGGCACTGCCGCCTTGGTCATATCGGCGTTAAGCGCATGAAGAAGCTCCATACTGATGGACTATTACAGTCTCTTGACTTTGAATCATTTGACACATGCGAACCATGCCTCATGGGCAAGATGACTAAGACTCCATTCTCAGGAATAATGGAGAGAGCAACCGACTTATTGGAAATAATACATACTGATGTGTGTGGTCCAATGAACGTTGAAGCTCGCGGTGGTTATCGTTATGTTCTCACTCTCACCGATGATTTGAGTAGGTATGGGTATATCTACTTGATGAAGCACAAATCTAAGACGTTTGAAAAGTTCAAGGAATTTTCGAGTGAGGTTGAGAATCAACGTGATAGAAAAATCAAATGTCTACGATCTGATCGTGGAGGAGAATATTTGAGTCACGAGTTTGGCACACACCTAAGGAAGTGTGGAATCGTTTCACAACTGACGCCGCCTGGCACACCGAAACGCAACGGAGTGTCTGAACGTCGTAATCGCACTTTATTAGATATGGTATGATCTATGATGTCTCTTACCGACTTACCGCTATCATTTTGGGGATACGCATTAGAAACTGCAGCATTCACTTTAAATAGGGCACCGTCTAAATCCGTTGAGACGACACCGTATGAACTATAGTTTGGCAAGAAACCTAAGTTGTCATTTCTTAAAGTTTGGGTCTGTGATGCTTATGTGAAGAAACTTCAACCAGAAAAGCTCGAACCCAAAGCGGAGAAATGCGTATTCATAGGATACCCTAAGGAAACTATTGGGTATACCTTCTATCTTAGATCCGAAGGTAAAACCTTTGTTGCTAAGAACGGATCCTTTCTAGAGAAAGAGTTTCTCTCGAAAGAAGTAAGTGGGAGGAAGGTAGAACTTGATGAGGTAATTACACCCCCTCTCGAACAGGATAGTAGCGCAGCGCGGAAAGTTGTTCTTGTGGCGCCTACACCGACTGAAGGGGAAGTTAATGATGATGATCATGAAGCTTCAGATCAAGTTACTACTGAACCGCGAAGGTCCACAAGGGCACGCTCCGCACCGGAGTGGTACGGCAACCCTGTGATGGAAATCATGTTGTTAGACAACGGTGAACCATCGAACTATGAAGAAGCGATGGCGGGCCCGGATTCCAACAAATGGCTTGAGGCTATGAAATCTGAGATAGAATCCATGTATGAGAACAAAGTATGGACTTTGGTGGACTTGCCCGATGATCGGCGAGCCATAGAAAATAAATGGATCTTCAAGAAGAAGACTGATGCAAACGGTAATGTAACCGTTTACAAAGCTCGACTTGTCGCAAAGGGTTTTCGACAAATTCAAGGAGTTGACTACGAAGAGACTTTCTCTCCCGTAGCGAAGCTGAAGTCAGTCCGAATCATGTTAGCAATTGCCGCCTTTTATGATTATGAAATTTGGCAAATGGACGTCAAAACAGCGTTCCTTAACGGGAACCTTAAGGAAGAGTTGTATATGATGCAACCAGAAGGTTTTGTCGACCCTAAGGGTGCTAACAAAGTGTGCAAGCTCCAGCGCTCCATCTATGGGCTGGTGCAAGCATCTCGGAGTTGGAACATTTGCTTTAATGAGGTGATTAAAGCGTTTGGGTTCATACAGGTTTACGGAGAAGCGTGTCTGTACAAGAAAGTGAGTGGGAGCTCTGTAGCTTTCCTCATACTGTATGTGGATGACATATTATTGATGGGGAATAATATAGAGATGTTGGAGAGCATAAAGGCCTATTTGAACAAGAGTTTTTCAATGAAGGACCTTGGAGAAGATGCATACATATTAGGCATTAAGATCTATAGAGATAGATCAAGACGCCTCATAGGTCTTTCGCAAAGTACATACCTTGACAAGATATTGAAGAGGTTCAATATGGAAAACTCAAAGAAAGGGTTCTTGCCAGTTTTGCAAGTTATGAGATTGAGTAAGACTCAGTCACCGACCACGGCAACAGATAGAGAGAAGATGAGTTTTGTCCCCTACGCTTCAGCCGTGGGCTCTCTAATGTATGCCATGCTGTGTACCAGACCTGATATAAACCTTGCCATAAGTTTGGTAGGGAGGTACCAAAATGATCCAGGTATGGAGCACTGGACAACGGTCAAGAATATCCTTAAGTACCTGAAAAGGACTAAGGAAGCGTTTCTCGTTTATGGAGGTGATGGAGAGCTCGTCGTAAAGGGTTACGTCGACGCTAGCTTCGACACAGATCTGGATGACTCTAAGTAACAGACCGGATACGTATATGTGTTGAATGGTGGGGCACTAAGCTGGTGCAGCAGCAAGCAAGAAGTCGTGGCAGCATCTACATGTAAAGCGGAGTACATAGGTGCTTCAGAAGCAGCTCATGAAGGAATTTGGATGAAGGAGCTCATCACCGACCTTGGAGTGGTTCCAAGCGCGTCGGGTCCAATGACACTCTTCTGCGATAACAATGGGGCCATTGCCATAGCCAAGGAGCCCAGGTTTCACCGGAAGACGAAGCACATCAAACGCCGCTACAACTCCATCCAGGACCATGTCCAGAGTGGAGTGATAGATATTTGTAAAGTACACACGGATCTGAATATTGCAGACCCGTTCACTAAACCTCTTCCACGAGCAAAACATGATCAACACCATAATGCTATGGGTGTTCGATACATCACAATGTAACTAGATTACTGACTCTAGAGCAAGTGGGAGACTGTTGGAAATATGCCCTAGAGGCAATAATAAAATGGTTATTATCATATTTCCTTGTTCATGATAATCGTCTATTGTTCATGCTATAATTGTATTAACACGAAACAGTAATACATGTGTGAATAAATAGATCACAATGTGTCCCTAGCAAGCCTCTAGTTGGCTAGCTCATTAGTCAATAGATGATCATGGTTTCTTGATCATGGGCATTAGATGTCATTGATAACGGGATCACATCATTGGGAGAATGATGTGATGGACAAGACCCAATCCTAAGCATAGCACTAGATCGTATTGTTCGTATGCTAAAGCTTCTCTAATGTCAAGTATCTTTTCCTACGACCGTGAGATTGTGCAACTCCCGGATACCGTAGGAGTGCTTTGGGTGTATCAAACATCACAACGTAACTGGGTGACTATAAAGGTGCACTACGGGTACCTCCGAAAGTGTCTGTTGGGTTGGTACGAATCGAGATCGGGATTTGTCACTCCGTGTGACGGAGAGGTATCTCTGGGCCCACTCGGTAGAACATCATCATGAGCTCAATGTGACTAAGGAGTTAGTCACACGATGACGTGCTACGGAACGACTAAAGAGACTTACCGGTAACGAGATTGAACAAGGTATAGGTATACCGACGATCGAATCTCGGGCTAGTTCTATACCGACAGACAAACGGAATCGTATACGGGATTGATTGAATCCTTGACATCGTTGTTCATTCGATGAGATCATCGTGGAGCAAGTGGGAGCCACCATGGGTATCCAGACCCCGCTGATGGTTATTGGCCAGAGAGGTGTCTCGGTTATGTCTGCCTGTCTCCTGAAACCGTAGGGTCTACACACTTCAGGTTCGATGACACTACGGTTATAGGGAATTGTTATACGAGGTTACCGAAAGTTGTTTGGAGTCCCGTATGAGACCCCGGACGTCACGAGGAGCTCCGGAATGGTCCGGAGGTAAAGATTGATATATAGGACGGATGGTTTCGGACACCGAAAGTGTTTCGGGCGTCACCGATAACGTACCGGGACCACCGGGTCGACCGGAGGTGGCCCCGGGGGTCCACAGAAGGGGGCAACGACCCCGAGAGGCTAGATGGGCTAAGTGCGGGAGGGAACCAGCCCCTAGGTGGGCTGGTGCGCCTCCCACACCCAGCCCAATGCGCAAGTGGTGGGGAGAGGGGGCAACCCTAGGCGCAGGTGGGCCTTAGGCCCACCAGGTGGTGCGCCACACCCCCTCCCACCCTAGCCGCCGCCCCCCTCTCCTATCTGGTGACCGCCGGCCCCTAGGGAGGGAACCATAGGGGTCGCGCAGCCCTTCCCCCTCCTCCTATAAATAGAGAGGGGTTTTGACCAATGAGAGACACACTTTTCCCTCTCCCTCGGCGCAGCCCTGCTCTTCTTTCTCCTCCTCTCTGCCGGTGCTTGGCGAAGGCCTGCCGAGAGACCTTGTCTCTCCATAGGCACCACGCCATCGTGCTGTTGGAGTTCTTCCCCAACCTCTCCCTCCTCCTTGCTGGATCAACGTGCGGGAGACGTCACCGGGCTACACGTGTGTTGAACGCGGAGGTGCCGTAGTTCGGCACTAGATCGGAATCGCTGCGAGTACGACTCCATCAACCGCGTTCCAGCAATGCTTCTGCTTAGCGATCTTAAAAGGTATGAAGATGCTCTTACCCCTCTCTCGTTGCTGGTCTCTCCATAGGAAGATCTGAATATGCGTAGGAAAATTTTGAATTTATGCTACGTTACCCAACAGTAATGAACGTGGGCCGTGGGCCAATGCTTTTTTGAATGTATATATTCAGCATTATATTCGTATTGCCAAGCATGTTGTCTTATATTCTTGTCTTTTGATTCCTGATTGACTCCTTTTTTTTCAATCCTCGTATTCCTAATCTTCCAACCCGCCAACCCGACAGCCGAGAGCCGGTCTGTGGCTGGGTCGAGGTTTCTGATTTTAGAATACGAGACTTAGATTTTTCGAAGCCATCAAGACTTAAAGAACAGGACATAAACCAACAGAGGCCGGCTTGACTGAGATCGTATATATGATCGAGCCATCCCGGGTCGGCGACCCTTTGTAGCCGAACTTTGCATGTATCAAACCTGACCTCGCGTCACCTCGCAAGCCAGGCGGCCGGAGCCAGCCTGCAGGCTCGTACGAGGTGACCAAGGATCAACCGGTTACACTATGTGTTCTTTTACAATAGGGAAGGCGTCCGAGCGGCTAGCGAGCCCCCGAGAATGTTAAAGCCAGCAAGCGGCGTGCGCTGGGTAGCCTCCGAGCTTGATAAAGCGAGCAAGAGGTGTACGCGGTGTAGCCCCCGAGCTTATTGAAGCCAGTCACGGGGCGTACACTGAGTGAAAAATCTCAATAAAAAGATACATGAGGCATGCTCTTTTTATTGCATTTGATGTTGATCCCTGAAGAGGGAGTAAGATACATAAGCATGCTCTTTCCCTTGTTTGATTCTTGCCTTTTAGCAGTAGAATGGGCGAAGCAGCGCCGCGTTCCATGGATGTTCCGTTTCTTGGCCGGAGTTGTCCCTCTTGCGCTTCCTTGCCTTTTGGGCATCGATTAAGTAGTAAGCGTTGTTGTGCAACGCCGCACTGATGATGAAGGGTCCCTCCCATGGGGATGAGGGCTTGTGTTGGCCGGCGGTGCGCTGGATTCTCGTGAGGACCAAGTCTCCCTCCCTGAAGGAGAGAGGCATGATCCTTTTGCTGTGGTAGTATCTGAGCTTCTGTTGATGGATGGTCGTCTGGCTCAAGGCCAAGTCCATTGCTTCTTCGAGGAGATCGACACCGTCTTCTCTTGCCTCCTTCACCTCTGTTTCTGTGTACAGGGCGACCCGAGGCGAGTCGAACTCGATATCCGTTGGAATAATAGCCTCGGACCCGTGTACCTGAAAGAATGGAGTGAAGCCGGTCGACCGGTTGGGCGTGGTGCGGAGGCTCCATAGCACAGGCGGCAGTTCTTCAATCCAGCAGTCGGCTGATCTGACCAGTGGTGCCACCAGTCATGGCTTGATGCCGGCCAGAATCAGGCTGTTGGCCCTCTCTGCTTGGCCGTTTGACTGAGGGTGTGCCACTGATGCCAAATCGAGCCGGATGCCTATCTTGGAACAGTAGAGCGCTAGAGCGCCCTTGGCGTAATTGGTGCCGTTGTCGGTGATGATGTTGTGGGGAATGCCATATCGAACAGATATGTCTGTGATGAACTTGATAGCGGTGGGGCCATCAAGCTTCTTGATAGGTCTGGCTTCGATCCACTTGGTTAACTTGTTGATGGCCACCAAGAGATGCGTCATCCCACCGCGAGCCGTCTTGAAGGGCCCGACCATGTCCAGTCCCTAGACGGCGAATGGCCATGACAGAGGGATGGTTTTGAGGGCCGAAGGCGGCATATGGCTCTTCGCGCTGAAGAATTGCAGCCTTCGCACTTGTCGACCAGATCCAGAGCCTCCTCGAGAGTCGTTGTCCAGTAGAATCTGTGGCGGAATGCCTTGGCCACCAGGTTCTAGAGGCGGCATGATGTCCACACCCCCCTGGTGAATGTCTCTGAGGATCTCCTGTCCCTTTTCTGATTCAACGCTGCGTTGAAACACGCCGGTCACGTTGCACCGTACCTGTTCGCGATTGATAATGGTGTAGGCTGCAGACCTGCGATGGATCTGCCCTCGTTCTGAGGAAGTTCGCCGCGAAGAAGGAAGGCCAGAAAAGTTTGAGCCCATGATGGAGCCGACACAAGGGTCGCCTCCACCTCGTCTTGACTGTAGGGGGCTTCTGCAGCCCCCGAGCTTGATGGAGCCGCGGCTGTGGGCTCGAGACAAGGTGTCTCTGGTGCTGCCGCAGCAGTCGACTCACTGTCTACCTCCATGACGTCCACCCACTGGGTGTCGAGACGACAGGATTCGAGTCCAGGCAGAGCCGGGGTTGTTGTCGTAGCCGGTGCCGCCATTGGAGTCAGTGGGGCAAATAGAGCCCGCATAGGAACTGCAGCCGGCGTAGTTGGTGGAGCCAACAACGCTTGCACCGTGGATTCAGTCGGTGCCGCTATTGGAGTCGGCGTAGTCGGCGCAGCCGGCGTGGGAATCGCAGCCAGCGTAGTTGATGGAGCCGACGGCGCTTGCACCGTAGAGTCAGCCGGCACAAAGATCGATGCCGACTTGGGAGACGGCTTGATAGACGGCTTATGGAGTAGCTCGAGGGAGACGCTGGCTGGAATGGCTTATCTCATGGAGCCGATCTTCGCCAGTGTATCGGTCGCCTCATTTTCTGCCCTGGCAACGTGGTGAAACTAACAGCCCTCGAAAGGGCCGCTGAGCTGCTGAATGAGGAAGCGGTAGCTTGCCATGTTGGCGTCCCTGGCGTCCCATTCGCTAGAGACCTGCTGCACCACCAAGTCTGAATCGTCGAAGCATATGAGCCGCCGGATCTCGATCTCCTTGGCAAGACGGAGGCCATGAGCCAATGCTTCGTACTCGGCGACGTTGTTGGAGGCGGCGAAATCGATCTGGAGAGCATACTTGAGCTGGTCCCCTTTTGGAGACGTCAAGACGATGCCGGCTCCGAGTCATGTCCGCATCTTCGAGCCGTCGAAGTGCATCCGGCAATGCGTGGAGTCTGGAAGGGGTGGCTCAAATGGGTCTCGGCCCAGTCGACTAAGAAATCGGCCACCACTTGATATTTGATGGCGGTATGGGGCTCGTACCGGATATCGTGATCCTCCATAGCGATGGACCATTTGGCAATCCTGCCCGTGGCATCACGGTTGCCCATGATCTTTGAAAGTGGAGCAGTGCTTACCACGGTGATGGCATGCTCTTGGAAGTATTGCTTCAACTTCTTTGCAGCAAGGTAAACACCATAGCACATTTTTTGACAATGCGGATAGTTCTGCTTAGAGGCGGACAAAACCTCGCTAAGATAATAGACAGGGCGCTGCACTGGCAGTGCCTTGCCCTCCTCTTTACGCTGAACTACAAACACTACGCTAACCACGCGAGTGGTCGCCACAATGTATATGAGTATGGGTTCCCTTTCAGACGGCGCTGCCAAGATTGGCAGGCTCGAGATTACCCGCTTGAGGTCGCGGAAGGCTTTGTCCGCCTGGTCATTCCACTCGAACTTTGTTGTATTCTTCATGAGCTGGTAGAGTGGAAGGGCCTTCTCGCCAAGCCGGCTGGCGAACCGGCTAAGGGACGCCAAGCAGCTGGCGAACTTCTGGAGGTCGAGGATTCGAGCCGGCCGCACCATCCGCTCGATGGAGCCGATCTTCTCGGGGTTCGCTTCGATACCACGGGCGGACACGAAGAACCCCAAGAGTTTGTCGCCTGGAACACCGAAGACGCACTTCTCCGGGTTCAGCCGGATCTTGTACTCGCGCAGATTAGTGAACGTCTCCCGCAAGTCGTCGAGGAGGCTGAAGTGTTGCTTCGTCTTGATGACGATGTCATCCACATAGACGTGGATGTTTCTGCCTATCTGTGGCAGTAGGCACTGTTGCATGCAGCGTTGGAACGTCGAACCTGTGTTCTTCAGACCGAACGTCATGGTGGTGTAGCAGTAGGTCCCGAAGGGCGTGATGAAGGAGGTCTTCAGGCGATCAGCTGGATCCAGCTTGATTTGATGGTAGCCCGAATAAGCATCCAAAAACGACAGCAGTTCGCAGCCTGTAGTGAAGTCGATCACTTGATCTATCCTGCGCAACGCGAAAGGGTCTTTCGGACAAGCCTTATTCAGGCTAGTGTAGTCAATACACATTCGCCAGGTATTCTTCTTCTTTAGCACTAGGACTGGATTAGCCAGCCAGTCTGGATGGAAAACCTCCATGATGATGCCGGCTGCAAGGAGCCTGGTGATCTCTTCTCCGATCGTGCATTGCTTCCCCTCGGCGAAGCGGCACAAGGGTTGTTTCACCGGCTTTGCATCCGGCCGCACGTGAAGTTTGTGCTCGGCGTACTTCCTCGGAACACCCGGCATGTCCTTGGGGGACCATGCAAAGATGTCCCGATTCTCACGGAGGAAGTCGACGAGCTCGCCTTCCTATTTGGGGCTGCGGCCAGCCCCGATGGTGACGCACTGCTTTGGGTTGGGAGGGTCGAGTGGGACCTACTTGGTCTCTTTAGCCGGCTTGAAAGAGCCCTTGCCAGCCAATTGGGACAGAGGAGAAGGAATCGCCGGCTGCTCAGTAGCCTGGGCCACGAGCCGGTCGATCTGCCGCTTCTCCTCAGCAATCACCAAGGTGTCGGCGAGGCGGCTGCTATCTTGGGCACACTCGAGCGACTTCTTGTAGTCGCCAACGACAGTGATGATGCCCTTGGGACCCGGCATCTTCATCTTCAGGTAGGCATAATGCGAAATAGCCATAAACTTGGCCAGAGCCAGTCTTCCCAGCAGCGCGTGATACGGGCTGCTGAGATCCACTACCTCGAACCATATGGACTCTTGGCGGAAGTGGGCTTTGTCGCCGAAGAGGACGTCCAGCTGGATCTTACCAATGGGCGAGCAGGACTGCCCCGGCACGATGTCATGGAATACATTACTGGTCGGTAGGACGTCCGTCTCCTTGAGTCTGAGCTTGAGGAGAGTGTCGAGGTAGAGGATGTTGATGCTGCTGTCGCCGTCGACCAACACCCGGGAGAATTGGCAGGTGAGCCTCTTGGAGGCGAGGGTGGGGTCGAGGACGAGTGTGTACGATCCCGGGTTGGGCATCACCACAGGATGGTCCACCCGGCTCCATGTGATTGGTTTGTCGGACCAATGCATGTACTGGGGAACCGGGGGGACCGTGGCGTTTACCTCGTGCCGCCTCTGGCGCAAGCTGTGCTTGTCGTCGCCTTCACTGGTGAAGATGACGAACGCTCCGTCTTGATGAGGGTAGTCGTCTTGGAGGTGGCCGTCGTCGCGAGGCGGCGGCGGCGGCGGAGCCGGAGCGTGGATGGGAGCCGGTGCACGAGGTGCCGCCTGCGCACCTGGAGGAGCCGGCAGGCCATCCCCTTGCGACAGCCGACGTGCAAAGCTGCACTGCCGAAGGGTGTGGGAAGACGGCTGCGCTCCAGAATGTATTTTGCAGGGGGCGTCGAGCAGCTGCTTGAAGGACTGCTTGGGCAGCCAGTTGGTGTTGCTTCTGTTGAGACGCTTTCGCGGAGGGCCGGCTTGAGGAGCCGATGTTTCTCCTTCCACGCTGGCCACCAACTTGCTGTTGCAGCGGGAGTCTGTCCGATCTGCCTTGCGCTTGTAGTTGTTCTGGCCGCCTCGGTTGTCCCCAGCCGGCTTGGGAGTAGCCGGTGTAGGTACAGCCTTGTCCGAGGCGGTCACCTTGATGCGCATCGCCGAGTCGGCTGTGGCGTATTTGTCTGCCTTGGCCATGAGCACCTCCAGAGAGGTGGGCTCGGAGCACATAAGCTTGTGCTTGAGGAGGGTGCCGTCTCGGCAACTGTCGACGAAGTACTGGATGGCTTGTACCTCATGCACCCCCTCGCAGGAGTTACGGAGCTCCGTCCACCCGGTGAGGTAATCGCGAAGCGGCTCGTCGGCCTTCTGGATGCTCATGGCCAGCTCACGGGGCCGGCCAGGGTGCTTGTACGTGCCCGTGAAATTGCGGACGAACGCCTCCTCGAAGTCCACCCAGGAGTTGACACTGCCGGCCGGAAGGCTATTAAGCCAAGTCCGGGCCGAGCCGGTCAACATCAGTGGCACGTAGCAGACCGCTACGCGCTTGTTGCCCCTGGTAATGCCGAGGGCTATGGTGTAGTCAATCAGCCAGTCCTCTGGCTTGGCCGTGCCATTGTATTTTGGCATGTCCCGAGGCAAGGTCAAACCTCGGGGGAACAGCTCCCCTCGGATCCGGGGGCCGAAGAAGGCCGGACCGACGGGACCGTCTTCCTCTAGGAGGGCTGAATGGGCCAGGACGATGAGACGTCGGCGAGCATCCCGATCATCCTGGGCGACGTGAGCGCCAGCCCGAGTGGCGAGAGGAGAGGTGCCTCGCGAACCAGAGACGTGAGTTCTTCGCGGGGGAAGAATCTCACACTTTGAATCGACCTCGTCGCCTGCGTGATGCAAGCCCAAGGTGTGCTCACTCTCGCGCTGAGAGCGCTGGTCTTGGCTTCCCTCGCCCCTTCGGTCGGAAGGGCAATGCAAGGAAGATCCTTCTGCATGATGCTGGCTGCTAGGGTTGCGGCGTGCTCCGGGGTTGGGTCTCGGGGACTCCGATCGAGCCTGACTGGGGTCGCATCGAGTGTGTTGCTGGTTGGCGGTGTCAAGGAGGTCCTTGATCCGCTTTTCCTGCAAAGCGCGCTCCTCGCCTTCCAGGCTCGCCATCTCCTCCATGGCTGCCTGCGCCGCTCGCATGTTGGCCGCGGGGGTCTCGTAGGTGGGCAGATCGCCACCTAGGACTTCGGCAATGAACCGGCCACGACTGCGGACCGATCCAAGCCGGCTAGGGGCCTCGGAAATCAGAGTAAGGCCGTATGCGGAGTTATACTCGCACTGTGTAGCCTCCATCCGACGTTTCACCGAAGCTACGACAATGCCCTCCTCCAGGATATGTTTTTGAGCCTCCTCCAGCGAGGCCCGAGCGTCAGCAGGGTTTGTGGAAGCGGTGACGGGTGTCTTCAGGCCGGCAATGGCGTCCCGAAGAGTATCGGCGGTGGTAGCAGCGGGCTCACCAGCACCTGCTGAGGCCTTGCCGGGAGCTGTGCTGGTGCCGGTGCCGATAACCATCACTTCCATGGTGTTGGAGACGGAAGCAACGTGGTATGGGGTAAAAACCCCACCAACGGCGGAGCACCGTCGAAGACGAGGATGTTGCTCGGATATACATCCTGGGCAGGCATCTTAGCGATAGAGAGCCTGCTTAAGCTGGCGCAGAGCGCCTCAACGTCGAAGTCCTCGCCGAAGTAGCGCGGACCATCATTGAGACGTAGGTCGCTGAAGAGAACACTAAGGTTCTCCATAGCAGCGACGACGACTCTAGGGAGCGCCTCGTCATTAGAATCTTCGTCCGAATCCGCATGGCGGACGGGGACGTCGATCATCATGGGTGTTGCCTCGTCTAAAGCGGGCTCCACGGGCAGGCAAATTGATCCGGACGTGATGCATCCGGTGGTGTAGGTGCGGGGCCCCGCCCAGCGCGTAAAGCCAGCCGATGCCGCGATCGGACCCACGGTGGGCGCCAAATGTCGGTGAATACTCACAACATATGCCATAGGTAGGCTAAAGTCGGTGAGAACCGAAGGGAGAAAGGTGGACACTGGGAACGAGGTTGGTACACGCATGGGACGCACGATGTACCCAGGTTCAGGGCTCTCCGTAGAGATAATGTACCTAATCCTCCCGAAGTGTTTGATGTGTATGAACAGAGTACATTGTTGCTCCTGGAGCTGTGTTGGGAGGAGGAAGAGGGGAGCTGCCAGCTCGTCTCTGCCTCTCTCTCTGTGGTTGGTGAGCGTATGGTGTTGTGTGACTGTGGAATGATCGGCCCCCCTGCATGCAGGGCGACCAGGGGTTTTATAGACGAACCCGCTGGCCTACAATATGGATAAAGGGTACAAGTGTGGGACCCGGCTAGCAGCCTCGCCGGCTGGCCAGGGGCCCACTAGAGTCTTGTCTTGTCGCTTGAGGGGCCTGCGGGCTGCATGGTCTCGATTGGCAATGGGACCCGCCGGCTGGCCAATGAAGCTCTCACGTAAGGTTGACGCCGAGCACGCGTTGTACGTCAAGCTCACCCCGCGAGATTCGTCATGGGCAGGTAGTACGGCCGCCTCCACTGTTCCCCACGCCGAGTGCAGTAATGGAGTGGGAGTGTCATGATCCGACACTATGCTAAGTGATGGATCAAAGCCGGGGTAGGTTAACGGGATGGCCGCCGACGCTCGTACCTCCCGGGCGCCCCGATCCAGTACCTTTGCTGACGCGTAGCTACCTTTAATCATAAGGTCTTATCCTGACCTACGATCTGATGTGACTTGTGATCTTCGGCCGGCTAGCCTGCTTGGCTAGCCGTCTTGGGTGCGGCCGCCTCATTCCTAGCCGGGCTGGCGAGACCAGGCCGGCTCAGAAGAGGTAGCCGCCTCGACTCTAGCTGGCAGGGGTTGCCTGGCCGGCCAGAGGGATGGCTGCCTTGTCCTCTAGCCGGTAGGTGCTGCCTAGCCGGCCGGAAGACTTGGGCCTTGGGAATCTGTGTATGTTCATGTACTTTGGGCTGGAAATGAAGGAGCAGGCTTGATGAGCCTACCCCGGGGTCATCCCCCCGACAAGGGCTTCGCCTAAGCACCGCTGAACTAGACTAGAGGAGAAACAGATCTACAGAGAAGTAGAGGGAGCACGTGGTTGTTTTTCTGTGTCTCAAAACCCCTCAATACCTCTAGTATATATGGAAGGGCGGGAGGGGAGGAGGAAGCCTCAAACCCTCATGGTTTGGACGAAATTGGAGGTGGAGGAGTCCTACTCCAATCCTACTAGGAGTAGGATTCCTCCTTTCCACTTGGAAACCATTTCCACCTTTCCCCACTTTCGGTTTTTTGCCTCTCAAACCTCATCGGCCTTAGTGGGAGCTTATGTCAGCCCACTAGGGGCTGGTTTATATCCTCCCACAACCCATAAGGCCCGTCGGGGCGTGACACCCCTCCCAATGGTCCCCGGTACCCTCCCGGCACTCCCGATACATTACCGATGAGCCCGAAACTTTTCCGGTGACCAAAACAGAACTTCCTATATATCAATCTTTCCCTCCAGACCTTTCCGGAGCTCCTCATGATGTCCGGGATCTCATGCGGGACTCCTAATAACTTTCGGTTACCAACACCTATAACTCAACTATACCGAAACGTCACCGAACCTTTAGTGTGCAGACCCTACGGGTTCGAGAACTATGCACACATGTCCGAGACACCTCCATGGTCAATAACCAATAGCGGGACCTGGATGCCCATATTGGCTCCTACATATTTTACGAAGATCTATATCAGTTGAACCTCTATGTCAAAGATTCAGTTAATCTCGAATGTTGTTCCCTTTGTCCTTCGATATGTTACTTGCTCGAGATTCGATCATTGGTATCTGTATACCTAGTACAATATCGTTATCGGCAAGTCTCTTCAAACGTTCCGTAATACAATATCTCGTGGCTAACTCCTTAGTCACATTTCTTGCAAGGCTTATTGTGATGTTGTATTACCGAGTGGTCCTCGAGATACCTCTCCGTCATACGCAGTGACAAATCCCAGTCTCGATTCACGCCAACCCAACAAACACCTTCGGATATACCTATAGTGCACCTTTATAGTCACCCAGTTACGTTGCGACGTTTGATACACATAAGGTATTCCTCCGGTGTCCGGGAGTTGCAGAAAATAGTAGCAATAAACTAACACGTTCATATGCTACGTTTGTAGTTTGGGTCTTGTCCATCACATCATTCTCCTAATGATGTGATCCCTTTATCAAGTGACAACACTTATCTATGTCTAGGAAACCTTAACCATCTTTGATCAACGAGCTAGTCCACTAGAGGCTTACTAGGGATAGTGTTTTGTCTATGTATCCACACATGTATTTGAGTTTCCAATCAATACAATTATAGCATGGATAATAAACGATTATCATGAACAAGGAAATATAATAATAATCAATTTATTATTGCCTCTAGGGCATATTTCCAACAGTCGCCCACTTGCACTAGAGTAAATAATCTAGTTCACATCACTATGTGATTTTGATGAATCTAACACCCATACAGTTCTCGGGTTTGACCATGTCTTGCTTGTGAGAGAGGTTTTAGTCAACGGGTTTGAACTTTTCAGATCTGAGTGTGCTTTACAAATATCTATGTCATCTTGTAGGTGCTGCTACCAACGTGCCATTTTGGAACTATTCCAAATGATTGTCAAAGCTTGCATCGGCGTAACCCTTTACGGCGAACTCTTTTAACACCTCCATAATCGAGAAAATTTTCCTTAGTCCACTAGTTACTAAGGATAACTTTTTACCGATGTCCACTGATCCATTCGTGGATCACTTTCGTACCCCTTGACATATTCATGGGAACACACCCATCAGGTGTGGTACACAACATAGAATACTATAGAGCCTATGGCTAATGCATAAGGGACGACCTTCGTCCTTTATCTTTCTTCTGTCGTGGTCGGGCTTTGAGTCTTACTCAAATTCACACCTTACAAACAACCAAGAACTCCTTCTTTCCCGATATATTTTGAACTCCTTCAAAAACTTGTAAAGGCATGCATTTCATTGAAATTTTTATCAAGCGCCTTGATCTATCTCTATAGATATTGATGCTCAATGTTCAAGTAGCTCAATCCAGGTTTTCCTCTTAAAACACCTTTCCAAAGAACCCTATATGCTTTCCAGAAATACTACATTATTTCCCATTAACAATATGTGAACCACATGTACTCATCAGAAATTATATAGTGCTCCCACTCACTTCCTTGGAAATACAAGTTTCTCACAAACTTTGTATAAACCCAAAAGCTTTGATCATCACATCAAAGCGCATATCCATCACCGAGATGCTTACTCCAGTCTTAGAAGGATCGCTAGAGTTGCATACTTGTTAGCATCCTTAGGATCAACAAAGCCTTCTAGTTGTATCACATGCAATCTTTCCTCAAGGAAACCATTGAGGAAACAATGTTTTGACAACCATCTGCAAGATGCAGCAACTGCTAACATAATTCCAACAGACTTTTAGCATCGCTACAAGTGAGAAAGTCTCATCGCAGTCAACTCCTTGAACTTGTCAGAAACCTCTTTGCAACAAGTCGAGCTTTCTTTAATGGTGACTTTCACCATCATTGTCTGTCTTCTTTTAAAGATCCATCTGTAGTTAATAGTCTTACGACCATCAAATAGTTCTTCCAAAGTCCACACTTTGTTTTCATACATGGATCCTCTCTCGGATTTCATGGCCTCCAGCCATTTGTCGGAATCCGGGCCCACCATCGCTTCTCGATAGCTCGTAGTTTCACTGTTGTCCAACAACATGACCTCCAAGATAGGGTTACCGCACCACTTTGTAGTAGTACATGACCTTGTCGACCTACGAGGTTTGTAGTAACTTGATCCAAAGTTCCATGATCACTTATCATTAACTTCCACTTCAATTGGTGTAGGTGCCACACGAACAACTTCCTGCTCCCTCCTACACACTGGTTGAACTGACGGTTCAATAACCTCATGAAGTTTCCACCATCCTCCCACTCAATTCTTTCAGGAGAAACTTTTCCTCGAGAAAGGACTCGTTTCTAGAAACAAACACTTTGCTTCCGGATCTGAGATAGGATATGTAACCAACTGTTTTGGGTATTCTATGAAGATGCATTTATCCGCTTTGGGTTCGAGCTTATCCGACTGACACTTTCTCACATAAGCGCGTAGCCCCAAACTTTTAAGAAACGACAGCTTAGGTTTTTTCAAACCATAGCTCATACGTTGTCATCTCAACAGAATTATGTGGTGCCCTATTTAAAGTGAATGCGGTTGTCTCTAATGCATAACCCAAAATGATAGTGGTATTTCGATAAGAGACATCATATTATGCGCTAGATCCAATAGGGCTCGGCTATGACGTTCGGACACACCATCACACAATGGGGCTCCAGGTGGCATGAGTTGCAAAACAATTTCGACAATGTCTTAACTGTGTACCATACTCGTAACTCAGATATTCATCTCTATGATCATATCATAGACATTTTATCCTCTTGTCACGACGATCTTCACTCTGAAATAGCTTGAACTTTTCAATGTTTCAGACTTGTGATTCATCAACCAAATACTCATGTATCTACTCAAATCGTTAGTGAAGTAAGAACATAACGATATCCACTGCGTGCCTCAGCACTCACTGGACTGCACACATCAAAATGTATTACTTCTAACAAGTTACTTTCTTGTTCCATCTCACTAGAAAGACGAGGCCTGCAGTCATCTTGCCCATGTGGTATGATTTGCATGGCTCAAGTGATTCAAAATCAAGTGAGTCCAAACGATCCATCTGCATGGAGTTTCTTCATGCATTTATACCAAATATGCATGGTTTGCATGTCTTAAACGTTTCAAAAATGAGTGAGTACAAAGATCTATTAGCATGGAGGTCCTTCATGCATTTTATACCAATATAACTCAAGCGGCAGTGCCACAAGTAAGTGGTACTATCATTACTACTTTGTATCTTTTGGCATCAATATTAAGAACATGTGTACCACTACGATCGAGATTCAATAAACCATTGAAGGTATTTATTCAAGCAAATAGAATAACCATTATTCTATTAAAATGAATAATCGTAATGCAATAAGCACGATCTAATCATGTTCATGATCAACGCAAACACCAAATAACAATTATTTAGGTTTAACACTAATCCCGATGGTAGAGGGAGTGTGCGATGTTTGATCACATCAACCTTGGAAACACTTCCAACACATATCGTCACCTCGCCTTTAGCTGGTCTCCGTTTATTCCATAACTTTTATTTCGAGTTACTAACACTTAGCAACCGAACCGGTATCTAATACCAACATGCTACTAGGAGTACTAGTAAAGTACACATCAATATCGTGTATATCCAATATACTTGTGTCGACTTTGCCAGCCTTCTCATCTACCAAGTATCTAGGGTAGTTCCTCTTGAGTGAATGATCCCCTCATTACAGAAGCACTTAGTCTCGGGTTTGGGTTCAACTTTGGGTATCTTCACTAGAGAAGCAACTCGTTTTATGTTTCATGAAGTATCCCTTCTTGCCCTTGCCCTTCTTGAAACTAGTGGTTTTACTAACCATCAACAATTGATGCTCCTTTTTTATTTCTACTTTCACGGTGTCAAACATCGTGAATAGCTCAAGGATCATCATATCTATCCCTGATCTGTTATGGTTCATCATGAAGCTCTAGTAGCTTGGTGGCAGTGACTTTGGAGAACCATCACTATCTCATATGGAAGATTAACTCCCAACCAATTCAAGCGATTGTAGCACTAACACAAGCTGAGCACATGCTCAACGATTAAGCTTTTCTCCCTTACTTTGTAGAAAAAGAATCTTTTCGAAGGTCTCATACCTTTCAACAAGGAAACGAGCATGAAATCCCAATTTCATATCTTGGAATATCTCATATGTTCCATGACGTTCAAAACGTCTTTAGCGCCTCAATTCTAAGCCGTTAAGCATTACGCACTGAACTATAACGTCGTCATCAAAAACGTGTATGTCAGATGTTCGCAACATCCACAAACGACACTCGAGGTTCAGCACACCGAGCGGTGCATTAAGGACATAAGCCTTCTACGCAGCAATGAGGACCATCCTCAGTTTACGGGCCCAATCCGCATAATTGCTACTATCATCTTTCAACTAAATTTTCTCTAGGAACATATCAAAAACAGTAGAGCGACAACGCAAGCTACAACATAATTTGCAAGGACATTTTGACTATGTTCATGATAATTGAGTTTAGATAATCACATTACTAATAACTCCCACTCAAATAGACATCCCTCTAGTCATTCGAGTGGCGCATGATCCAAATCCACTAACTCAAGTCCGATCATCACGTGAGTTGAGTATAGTTTCAGTGATGAACATCTCCATGTTGATCATCTCAACTATATGATTCATGCTCGACCTTTCGGTCTCTTGTGTTTCGAGGCCATGTATGTACATTCTAGGCTCGTCAAATTTAACCCGAGTGTTCCGCGTGTGCAACTGTTTTGCACCCCTTGTATGTGAACATTGAGTCTATCACACCCGATCAACGCGTGGTGTCTCAAAATGACGAACTGTCGCAACGGTGCACAGTCGGGGAGAACACAATTTTATCTTGAAGTTTTAGTGAGGGATCACCTTATAATGCTACCGTCGTTCTAAGGAAAATAAGGTGCATAAAAGGATTAACATCACATGCAAATCATAAGTGACATGATATGGCCATGAGCTTCTGCTTCTTGATCTCCATCACCAAAGCAGCGACATGATCTCCATCGTCACCGGCGCCGCACCATGATCTCCATCATCGTGCCGCCATCGAGGTTGTCGCGCTATCTATGCTATTACTACTAAAGCTACCACCTAGCAATATAGTAAAAGCATCTGCAAGAACAAACATTAGTTTAAAGACAACCCTATGGACCCCGTCGGTTGCCGTAGCATCGACGTGCAAGTCGATATTTAACTATTACAACATGATCGTCTCATACATCCAATATATCATATCATGTATTTGGTCATATCACATCACATGCATACCCTGCAAAAACAAGTTAGACGTCCTCTAATTTGTTGTTGCATGTTTTACGTGGCTGCTATGGGTATCTAGTATGATCGCATCTTACTTACACAAAGCCACAATGGTGATATGCAAATTGCTATTTAGCCTTCCACAGAACCGCCTCGGTCAAATCCGATTCAACTAAAGTTGAAGAAACAGACACCCGCCAGTCATCTTTATGTAACAAGTTGCATGTTAGTCGATGAAACCGGTCTCTCATAAGCGTACGACTAAAGTTAGTCCCGGCCGCTTCAATCCAACAATACCGCCGAATCAAGAAAAGACTAAGGAGGGCAGCAAATTGAACATGAACGCTCACAAACTCTTTTATTTTCTACTCGCGATATCATCTATGCATGAAAGTAGCTCATGATGCCACTGTTGGAGAACGTTGCATGGGAAACAAAAAATTTACTACGCACACGCAATGCCTATCCATGGTGATGATCATCTACCAGCTGGGAGAGTGAATCTACATACCCTTGTAGATCGCTAAGCGGAAGCATACATAACACGATTGATGTAGTGGAACATCTTCGCGGTCAAATTCGCAGCCTCTCCAGCGATCTCATCATGACCCGTCCCGTCATCCCATCATGATCCATCCCGATCTAGTGTCGAACGGACGGCACCTCCGAGTTCAGCACACGTACAACTTGATGACAATCCCCGCCTTCTTGATCCAGCAAGAGCGGCTGAGAGGTAGATGAGTTCTCCAGCAGGGTGGCGTGGTGGTGGTGGTCGTGAACTAACCCAAAAGGGATTCACCTAAGCACCGACGAACTAGACTAGAGGAGAAACAGATCTATAGAGAAGTAGAGGGAGCACGTGGCTGTTTTTCTATGTTTCAAAAACCCTCAGTACCTGTAGTATATCTAGGAGGGAGGGAGGGGAGGAGGCAGCCTCAAACCCAAACGGTTTGGCCGAAATTGGAGGTGGAGGAGTCCTACTCCAATCCTACTAGGAGTAGGATTCCTCCTTTCCACCTTTACCAGCTTTGGGTTTTTTTGCCTCTCAAACCTCATGGGCCTTACTGGGAGCTTATGTCGGCCACTAGGGGCTGGTTTGTATCCTCCCACAGCCCATAAGCCCCCTCGGGACATGACACCCCTCCCGATGGTCCCCGGTACCCTCCCTGCACTCCCGGTACACTACCGATGAGCCCAGAACTTTTCCGGTAACCAAAACATGACTTCCTATATTACCTCCGGACCATTCCGGAGCTCCTCGTGACGTCCGGGATTTCATCTGGGACTCCTAATAACTTTCGGTTACCAACACCTATAACTCAACTATACCGAAATATCACCGAACCTTAAGTGTGCAAACCCTGCGGTTTCGAGAACAATGCAGACAGGACCGAGACACCTCTACGTTCAATAACCAATAGCGCGACCTAGAGGCCCATATTGGCTCCTACATATTCTACGAAGATCATTATCGGTTGAACCTCTGTGTCAAGGATTTAGTTAATCCCATATGTTATTCCTTTTGTCGTTCGGTATGTTACTTGCTTGAGATTCGATCGTCTGTATCTCTATACCAAGTACAATATCGTTATCGACAAGTCTCTTTACTCGTTCCGTAATACAATATCTCATGGCTAACTCCTTAGTACATTGCTTGCAAGGCTTATTGTGATGTTGTATTACCGAGTGGGCCCCGAGATACCTCTCCGTCATACGGAGTGACAAATCCCAGTCTCGATTCACGCCAACCCAACAGACACCTTCGGATATACCTGTAGAGCACCTTTATAGTCACCCAGTTACGTTGCGACCTTTGATACACACAAGGTATTCCTCCGGTGTCCGGCAGTTGCATGATCTAATGGTCATAGGAACAAATACATTGACATGCAGAAAACAGTAGTAATAAACTGACACGTTCATATGCTACATTTGTAGTTTGGGTCTTTTCCATCACATTATTCTCCTAATGATGTGAGACCTTTATCAAGTGACAACACTTGTCTATGGCTAGGAAACCTTAACCATCTTTGATCAACGAGCTAGTACACTAGAAGCTTACTAGGGACAGTGTTTTGTCTATGTATCCACACATGTATTTGAGTTTCCAATCAATACAATTATAGCATGGATAATAAACGATTATCATGAACATGGAAATATAATAATAACCAATTTATTATTGCCTCTAGGGCATATTTCCAACAGTCACCCACTTGCACAAGAGTCAATAATCTAGTTCATTTCACTATGTGATTTTGATGAATCTAACACCCATACAGTTCTCGGGTTTGGTCATGTCTTGCTTGTGAGAGAGGTTTTAGTCAATGGGTTTGAACCTTTCAGATGTGAGTGTGCTTAACAAATCTCTATGTCATCCTGTAGGTGCTGCTACCAACATGCCATTTTGGAACTATTCCAAATGACTACACCACTATACGAATCTGGTTTACTACTCAGAGTTTTCCGGATTAGTGTCAAAGCTTGCATCGGCGTAAACCTTTACGGAGAACTCTTTTAACACCTCCATAATCGAGAAAAAATTCCTTAGTCCACTAGTTACTAAGGATAACTTTTGACCGTTGTCCAGTAATCCATTCGTGGATCAGTTTCGTAACCCTTGATATATTCATGGCAAGGCACCCATCAGGTGCGGTACACAACATAGCATACTATAGAGCCTATGGCTAATGCATAGGGGACGACCTTCGTCCTTTATCTTTCTTTTGCCGTGGTCGGGCTTTGAGTCTTACTCAAATTCACACCTTACAAACAACCAAGAACTTCTTCTTTCCCGATCTATTTTGAACTCCTTCAAAAACTTGTCAAGGCATGCATTTCATTGAAAGTTTTATCAAGCGTCTTGATCTATCTCTACAGATCTTGATGCTCAATGTTCAAGTAGCTCAATCTAGGTTTTGCTCTGAAAACACCTTTTCAAACAACCCTATATGCTTTCCAGAAATTCTACATCATATTCGATCAACAATATGTCAACCACATATACTCATCAGAAATTCTATAGTGCTCCCACTCACTTCCTTGGAAATACAAGTTTCTCACAAACTTTGTATAAACCCAAAAGCTTTGATCATCACATCAAAGCGCATATCCATCTCCGAGATGCTTACTCCAGTCCTTAGAAGGATCACTTGAGCTTGCGTACTTGTTAGCATCCTTAGGATCGACAAAGCCTTCTGGTTGTATCACATACAATCTTTCCTCAAGGAAACCGTTGAGGAAACACTGTTTTGACATCCATCTGCAAGATACAACAACTGCTAACATAATTCCAATAGACTTTTAGCATCACTACAAGTGAGAAAGTCTCATCGCAGTCAACTCCTTGAACTTGTCGAAAACCTCTTTGCGACAAGTCGAGCTTTCTTAAATGGTGACTTTCACCATCATTGTATGTCTTCTTTTAAAGATCCATTTGTACTTAATAGTCTTACGACCATCAAGTACTTCTTCCAAAGTCCACACTTTGTTTTCATACATGGATCCTCTCTCGGATTTCATGGCCTCCAGCCATTTGTCGGAATCTGGGCACACCATCGCTTCTCCATAGCTGGTAGGTTCATTGTTGTCCAACAACATGACCTCCAAGACAGGGTTACCGTACCACTCTGTAGTAGTACGTGACCTTGTCGACCTACGAGGTTTGTAGTAACTTGATCCGAAGTTCCATGATCACTTATCATTAACTTCCACTTCAATTGGTGTAGGTGCCACATGAACAACTTCCTGCGCCCTGCTACACACTGGTTGAAGTGACGGTTCAATAACCTCATGAAGTTTCCACCATCCTCCCACTCAATTCTTTCAAGAGAAACTTTTCCTCGAGAAAGGACCCATTTCTAGAAACAAACACTTTGATTCCTGCGCCCTGCTACACACTCGTTGAAGTGACTGAAGGCGATATAACCCTAGGGTAGGGTCATAGGTCTGACCAATACGTCCTACCCAAGGGCACCTCATTATTAGTTTAAGGACTACAAGGGAAATTCCTACTGGATCGTGACAACATCTAATCCACTCGGTACGGATCCATTTAGACAAGTACATTCCATCCACTTGGATGACAGTCAACCACTCGGCCAAATGACTCACTCGGTCATGCAAATACCAATAGTAGGCAAGGTATGTGTAGTGGGCTGACATTATGGCATCAATGCCCCATCTTGTAACATAAGAGGTGAGGAGGTGGCGCACTCTATATAAGCCACCCCCCTCCACATAGCTAGGAACATCTTCTTATTCTCCTCCTTCGGGCTCATTCTTTCCCTGGAGCTCTGGCTCTCTCTATACCATGTAACTCATGTCCATGACAGGTAAAACAAAGCCTCTCCGGAGCACGAGACGTAGGGTTGTTATCTCCACTGTGAGAGGCCCGAACTCGCTAAAACCACCGTGTCACCCATGTGCATCTTGATAGATCATGCTCTATTATCCTACCCCCTTTCTATTGTCGGAATCGTTACCACGACAGTTGGCGCCCACCGTGGGGCATGGCGTCTATCGAGCCATGATGCATATGGTTATTTCTTCAGCCACCGGCGGCGGATCGATTCCGCTAGTGCCCTCTATTCAGTTTCATCTTCATGATTTAACACATTTGTCTGTATTGTTCATCTCCAAGACGAGCAAAGCATCGCAAGCAGAAGGAAAATAGACATCTATCCAAGCACATACAAGGAGCACCACCGACCTTCAGGAAACTGACTGCTCCACCGCACGCGGCCGCCGGCGTGGTCTCCCTCATCGTCGTCTTCGACCTCGACGTTGCACACTGCACTTCATCTGCGATGTCGTCGTGCGGCCCCCATGCGCGGCCAATGGCACCGTCCGCCTCATCGTCGCCATGGGTGGCCGTAGGAGCCTTCCGCCTCATCGTCACCACGCGTGGCCACCGGTTCCGTCCGTCTCATCGTCGTCGCGCACGTTCGCCAGTGCCTTTCGCCTCATCATCGTCTCCAACCACGTTGAGCCCCCACACAGGACCGCCGCCACCGTTCACCTCGTCGTCGACACGAGCCTTGTGTTCTCAGCCACTCGACGGCAACCTACGCGGTGGAAGCGGAGGCTCCGTGCGGTGCGGGCACGCAACGCTTCTTCCTTCAACGCCGGCCACCGGCGAGGTCTCTGTGACCAAGGCGCACAGCAACGACGACCTATGAATCAGCCTCGACTTGCAAGGCTGCAACCGATGGCCATCCAATGCTTCGTAAGTGCGTGTGTTACACGGGCCTGTTCCTTGATTAGATTAACTGCATGCAGGAAAAACGGAAACAGAAGAACGTGGTCTTCATAGTCCTTCATGGGATGGGCTGACGGTTTGCATAAGGTAATGGCCTCATTAACCGGCTCATCAGGTGAGGATTGATGACATCGGTTTCCTAATTAGTGCGGCCAAAACATCTGCCACACTGTTTCCATCAATGGCCAATCGTGCATGCATGCATGCATGCATGCATATTCATTGGTGGTTTTTATTCATTGCAAATTAGCAACTATACAGGACACTTATTCCATTAAAAAATATTCGTAGCTATGGTTACTACTAACATGCAACGAGTCAGCTGCCCCGCGTGTCGCCACTCTGCAGAACGCCTCTACATCAATCGGCCGCCGCACGCATCGCCACTCCGCAGGATGCGTCTTCATCATTCGGCCGTCCCGCATGTCGCCACTCCGTAGGATGAGTCTTCATCATTCGGCCGCCCCGCGCGTCGCCATACAATCGGACACGACGGAATCAATCGGCTGCCCCAGGCGTCATCACTCAATCGGACGCGTCGTCATCACTCGGCTGCTCTACGGGACGTTGCTCAGTCGGACACGTCGTCATCAATCGGTCGCCCCGGCGCCGTCCCTCAGTCCGGCACGTCGTCAACAATCGACCACCCCGTGCGCCGTCCCTCAGTCGGGCGGGTCGTCAACACTGGGCCGCCCCGTGCGCCGCCCCTCAGTAGGATGCGTCTTTATCATTCGGCCGTCCCGCATGTCGCCACTCTGTAGGATGAGTCTTCATCATTCGCCGCCCCGCGCGTCGCCATACAATCAGACACGACGGAATCAATTGGCTGCCCCGGGCGTCATCACTCAATTGGACGCGTCGTCATCACTTGGCTGCTCTACGGGCCGTCGCTCAGTCGGACGCGTCGTCATCAATCGGTGTAGGTGCCATAGGAACAACTTCCTGCGCCCTGCTACACACTGGTTGAAGTGACTGACGGGGATATAACCCTAGGGTAGGGTCATAGGTCTGACCAATACGTCCTACCCAAGGGCACCTCATTATTAGTTTAAGAACTACAAGGGAAATTCCTACTGGATCGTGACAACATCTAATACATTGAGTAGTTGATATCGTTATCAAAATCGCAGCCCTTCCCGCGATCTCATCACGACCCGTCCCGTGATCCCATCATGATCCATCCCGATCTAGTGCCGAACGGACGACACCTCCACGTTCAGCACACGTAAAACTTGATGACAATCCCCGCCTTCTTGATCCAGCAAGAGGGGCTGAGAGCTAGATGAGTTCTCTAGAAGGGCGGCGTGGTGGTGGTGGTGGTGAACTAATCCAGTAGGGCTTCTCCTAAGCACCTTCGAACTAGACTAGAGGAGAAACAGATGTACAGAGAAGTAGAGGGAGCACGTGGCTGTTTTTCTATGTTTCAAAAACCCTCAATACCTCTATTATATATAGGAGGGAGGGAGGGGATGAGGCAGCCTCAAATCCTCAAGGTTTGGCCGAAATTGGAGGTCGAGGAGTCCTACTCCAATCCTACTAGGAGTAGGATTCCTCCTTTCCACTTGGAAACTGTTTCCACCTTTTCCACCTTTGGGTTTTTTGCCTCTCAAACCTCATGGGCCTTAGTGGGAGCTTATGTCAGCCACTAGGGGCTGGTTTGTATCCTCCCACAGCCCATAAGGCCTCTCGGGACGTGACACTCCTCCCGATAGTCCCCGGTACCCTCCCGGCACTCCCGGTACACTAGCGATGAGCCCGGAACTTTTCTGGTGACCAAAACAGGACTTCCTATATATCAATCTTTACCTCCGGACCATTCCGGAGCTCCTCATGATGTACAGGATTTCATCCGGGACTCCCAACAACTTTTGGTTACCAACACCTATAACTCAACTATACTGAAATGTCACCGAACCTTAAGTGTGCACACCCTGCGGGTTCGAGAACTATGCAGACATGACCGAGACACCTCTATGTTCAATAACCAATTACGCGACCTGGATGCCCATATTGGCTCCTACATATTCTACGAAGATCGTTATCGGTTGAACCACTATGTCAAGGATTCAGTTAATCCCATATGTTGTTCCGTTTGTTGTTCGGTATGTTACTTGCCCGAGATTCGATCGTCGGTATCTCTATACCAAGTACAATCTTGTTATCGACAAGTCTCTTTACTCGTTCCATAATACAAGATCTCGTGGCTAACTCCTTATTCACATTTCTTGCAAGGCTTATTGTGATGTTGTATTACCGAGTGGGCCCCGAGATACCTCTCCGTTATACGGTGTGACAAATCCCAGTCTCGACTCACGCCCACCCAACAGACACCTTCGGAGATACATGTAGAGCACCTTTATAGTCACCTAGTTACGTTGCAACGTTTGATACACACAATGTATTCCTACGGTGTCCGGGAGTTGCATGATCTCATGGTCATAGGAACAGATACATTGACATGCAGAAAACAGTAGCAATAAACTGACACGATCATATGCTACATTTGTAGTTTGGGTCTTTTCCATCACATCATTCTCCTAATGATGTGATACCTTTATCAAGTCACAACACTTGTCTATGGCTAGGAAACCTTAACCATCTTTGATCAACGAGCTAGTACACTAGAGGCTTACTAGGGACAGTGTTTTTTCTATGTATCCACACATGTATTTGAGTTTCCAATCAATACAATTATAGCATGGATAATAAACGATTATCATGAACAAGGAAATATAATAATAACCAATTTATTATTGCCTCTAGGGAATATTTCCAAGAGTCACCCACTTGCACTAGAGTCAATAATCTAGTTCATTTCACTATGTGATTTTGATGAATCTAACACCCATACAGTTCTCGGGTTTGGTCATGTCTTGCTTGTGAGAGAGGTTTTAGTCAACGGGTTTGAACCTTTCAGATCTGAGTGTGCTTACCAAATCTCTATGTCATCCTGTAGGTGCTGCTACCAACGTGCCATTTTGGAACTATTCCAAATGACTACACCACTATACGAATCTGGTTTACTACTCAGAGTTTTCCGGATTAGTGTCAAAGCTTGCATCGGCGTAAACCTTTACGGAGAACTCTTTTAACACCTCCATAATCGAGAAAAATTTCCTTAGTCCACTAGTTACTAAGGATAACTTTTGACCGATGTCCAGTAATCCATTCGTGGATCAGTTTCGTACCCCTTGATATATTCATGGCAAGGCACCCATCAGGTGCGGTACACAACATAGCATACTATAGAGCCTATGTCTAATGCATAGGGGATGACCTTCGTCCTTTATCTTTCTTCTGCCGTGGTCGGGCTTTGAGTCTTACTCAAATTCACACCTTACAAAAAACCAAAACTTCTTCTTTCCCGATCTATTTTGAACTCCTTCAAAAACTTGTCAAGGCATGCATTTCATTGAAAGTTTTATCAAGCATCTTGATCTATCTCTACAGATCTTGATGCTCAATGTTCAAGAAGCTCAATCTAGGTTTTCCTCTGAAAACACCTTTTCAAACAACCCTATATGCTTTCCAGAAATTCTACATCATTTCGATCAACAATATGTCAACCACATATACTCATCAGAAATTCTATAGTGCTCCCACTCACTTCCTTGGAAATACAAGTTTCTCACAAACTTTGTGTAAACCCAAAAGCTTTGATCATCACATCAAAGCGCATATCCATCGCCGAGATGCTTACTCTAGTCCTTAGAAGGATCACTTGAGCTTGCGTACTTGTTAGCATCCTTAGGATCGGCAAAGCCTTCTGGTTGTATCACATACAATCTTTCCTCAAGGAAACCACTGAGGAAACACTGTTTTGACATCCATCTCCAAGATACAGCAACTGCTAACATAATTCCAACAGACTTTTAGCGTCACTACAAGTGAGAGAGTCTCATCGCAGTCAACTCCTTGAACTTGTCGAAAACCTCTTTGCAACAAGTCGAGCTTTCTTGAATGGTGACTTTCACCATCATTGTCTGTCTTCTTTTAAAGATCCATTTGTACTTAATAGTCTTACGACCATCAAGTAGTTCTTCCAAAGTCCACACTTTGTTTTCATACATGGATCCTCTCTCGGATTTCATGGCCTCCAGCCATTTGTCGGAATCTGGGCCCACCATCGCTTCTCCATAGCTCGTAGGTTCATTGTTGTCCAACAACATGACCTCCAAGACAGGGTTACCGTACCACTCTGTAGTAGTACGTGACCTTGTCGACCTACGCGGTTTGTAGTAACTTGACCCGAAATTCCATGATCACTTATCATTAACTTCCACTTCAATTGGTGTAGGTGCCACAGGAACAACTTCCTGCGCCCTGCTACACACTGGTTGAAGTGACGGTTCAATAACCTCATGAAGTTTCCACCATCCTCCCACTCAATTCTTTCAAGAGAAACTTTTCCTCGAGAAAGGACCCGTTTCTAGAAACAAACACTTTGCTTCTGGATCTGAGATAGGAGATGTACCCAAGTGTTTTGGGTATCCTATGAAGATGCATTTATCCGCTTTGGGTTCGAGCTTATCAGACTGAAACTTTTTCACATAAGCGCGTAGCACCAAACTTTTAAGAAACGACAGCTTAGGTTTCTTCAAACCATAGTTCATACGTTGTCATATCAACCGAATTACATGGTGCCCTATTTAAAGTGAATGCGGTTGTCTCTAATGCCTAACCCAAAACGATAGTGGTATTTCAATAAGAGACATCACAGTATGCGCTATATCCAATAGGGCGCGGCTATGACGTTCGGACACACCATCACACTATGGGGCTCCAGGTGGCATGAGTTGCGAAACAATTTCAACAATGTCTTAAGTGTGTACCAAACTCGTAACTCAGATATTCATCTCTATGATCATATCATAGACATTTTATCCTCTTGTCACGACGATCTTCACTCTAAAATAGCTCGAACTTTTCAATGTTTCACACTTGTGATTCATCAAGCAAATACTCATGTATCTACTTAAATCGTTAGTGAAGTAAGAACATAACGATATCCACTTCGTGCCTCAGCACTCACTGGACTGCACATATCAAAATGTATTACTTCTAACAAGTTACTTTCTTGTTCCATCTCACTAGTAAAACGAGGCCTTCAGTCATCTTGCCCATGTGGTATGATTTGCATGCCTCAAGTGATTCAAAATCAAGTGAGTCCAAACGATCCATCTGCATGGAGTTTTCTTCATGCATTTATACCAAATATGCATGGTTTGCATGTCTCAAACGTTTCAAAAATAAGTGAGTACAAAGATCCATTAGCATGGAGCTCCTTCATGCATTTTATACCAATATAACTCAAGCGGCAGTGCCACAAGTAAGTGGTACTATCATTACTACTTTGTATCTTTTGGCATCAATATTAAGAACATGTGTACCACTACGATCGAGATTCAATAAACTATTGAAGGTATTTATTCAAGCAAATAGAATAACCATTATTCTCTTTAAATGAATAATCGTAATGCAATAAACACGATCTAATCATGTTCATGATCAACGCAAACACCAAATAACAATTATTTAGGTTTCACACTAATCCCGATGGTAGAGGGAGTGTGCGATGTGTGATCACATTAACCTTGGAAACACTTCCAACACATATCGTCACCTCACCTTTAGCTGGTCTCCGTTTATTCCATAACATTTATTTCGAGTTACTAACACTAAGCAACCGAACAGGTATCTAATACCCTCATGCTACTAGGAGTACTAGTAAAGTACACATCAATATCGTGTATATCCAATATACTTGTGTCGACTTTGCCAGCCTTCTCATCTACCAAGTATCTAGGGTAGTTCCTCTTCAGTGATTGTTCCCCTCATTACAGAAGCACTTAGTCTCGGGTTTGGGTTTAACCTTGGGTATCTTCACTAGAGCAGCAACTCGTTTTATGTTTCATGAAGTATCCCTTCTTGCCCTTGCCCTTCTTGAAACTAGTGGTTTTACTAACCATCAACAATTGATGCTCCTTTTTGATTTCTACTTTCACGGTGTCAAACATCGCGAATAGCTCAAGGATCATCATATCTATCCCTGATCTGTTATGGTTCATCATGAAGCTCTAGTAGCTTGGTGGCAGTGACTTTGGAGAACCATCACTATCTCATATGGAAGATTAACTCCCAACCGATTCAAGCGATTGTACCACTCAGACAAGCTGAGCACATGCTCAACGATTGAGCTTCTCACCCTTACTTTGTAGAAAAATAATCTTTTCGGAGGTCTCATACCTTTCAACAAGGGCACGAGCATGAAATCCCAATTTCATCTCTTGGAATATCTCATATGTTCTGTGACGTTCAAAACGTCTTTAGCGCCTCAATTCTAAGCCGTTAAGCATTACACACTGAACTATAACGTAGTCATCAAAACCGTGTATGTCAGATGTTCGCAACATCCACAAACGACACTCGAGGTTCAGCACACCGAGCGGTGCATTAAGGACATAAGCCTTCTGCGCAGCCATGAGGACAATCCTTAGTTTACGAGCCTAGTCCGCATAATTGCAACTATCATCTTTCAACTAAATTTTCTCTAGGAACATATCAAAAATAGTACACCTACAACGCAAGCTACAACATAATTTGCAAGGACATTTTGACTATGTTCATGATAATTGAGTTTAGATAATCACATTACTAATAACTCCCACTCAAATAGACATCCCTCTAGTCATTCGACTGGCGCATGATCCGAATCCAGTAACTCAAGTCCGATCATCACGTGAGTTGAGTATAGTTTTAGTGGTGAACATCTCCATGCTGATCATATCAACTATATGATTCATGCTCGACCTTTCGGTCTCTTGTGTTTCGAATCCATGTCTGTACATTCTAGGCTCGTCAAGTTTAACCCGAGTGTTCCGCGTGTGCAACTGTTTTGCACCCGTTGTATGTGAACGTTGAGTCTATCACACCCGATCATCACGTGGTGTCTCAAAATGACGAACTGTCGCAACGGTGCACAGTCGGGGAGAACACAATTTTATTTTGAAGTTTTAGTGAGGGATCACCTTATAAGTCTACCGTCGTTCTAAGCAAAAAGATTAACATCACATGCAAATCATAAGTGACATGATATGGCCATGAACTTGTGCTTCTTGATCTCCATCACCAAAGCAGCGACATGATCTCCATCGTCACCGGCGCCGCACCATGATCTCCATCATCGTGCCGCCATCGAGGTTGTCGCGCTATCTATGCTATTACTAATGAAGCTACTACCTAGCGATATAGTAAAAGCATATGCAAGCACAAACAATAGTTTGAAGACAACCCTATGGCTCCTGCCGGTTGTCGTAGCATCGACGTGCAAGTCGATATTTAACTATTAAAACATGATCATCTCATACATCCAATTATCATATCATGTCTTTGGTCATATCACATCACATGCATACCATGCAAAAACAAGTTAGACGTCCTCTAATTTGTTGTTGCATGTTTTACGTGGCTGCTATGGGTATCTAGTATGATCGCATCTTACTTACACAAAGCCACAATGGTGATATGCAAATTGCTATTTAACCTTCCATAGGACCACCTCAGTCACATCTGATTCAACTAAAGTTGAAGAAACAAACACCCGCCAATCATATTTATGTAACAAAGTGCACGTCAGTCGATGAAACCGGTCTCTCGTAAGCGTACAAGTAAAGTTGGACCCGGCCGCTTCAATCCAACAATATCGCCGAATCAAGAAAAGACTAACGAGGGTAGAAAATTGAACATCAACACCCACAAACTCTTTTGTGTTCTACTCACGATATCATCTACGCATGAAACTATCTCATGATGCCACTGTTGGGGTACGTTACATGGGAAACAAAAAAATTCCTCCGCACATCCAATGCCTATCCATGGTGATGATCATCTACAAGCTGGGAGAGTGAATCTACATACCCTTGTAGATCGCTAAGTGGAAGCGTATATAACGCGATTGATGTAGTGGAACATCTTCGCGATCAAAATCACAGCCCTTCCCGCGATCTCATCACGACCCGTCCCGTGATCCCATCATGATCCATCCCGATCTAGTGCCGAACGGACGACACCTCCACGTTCAGCACACGTAAAACTCGATGATGATCTCCGCCTTCTTGATATAGCAAGAGGGGCAGAGAGGTAGATGAGTTCTCCAGTACATCGGTGTGGTGGTGGTGGTGGTGAACTAATCCAGTAGGGCTTCTCCTAAGCACCTCCGAACTAGACTAGAGGAGAAACAGATCTAGAGAGAAGTAGAGGGAGCACGTGGCTGTTTTTCTATGTTTCAAAAACCCTCAATACCTCTATTATATATAGGAGGGAGGGAGGGGAGGAGGCAGCCTCAAATCCTCAAGGTTTGGCCGAAATTGGAGGTCGAGGAGTCCTACTCCAATCCTACTAGGAGTAGGATTCCTCCTTTCCACTTGGAAACTTCTTCCACCTTTTCCGGAACTTTTCCAGTGACCAAAACAGGACTTCCTATATATCAATCTTTACCTCCGGACCATTCCGGAGCTCCTCGTGATGTACGAGATTTCATCCGGGACTCCCAACAACTTTTGGTGACCAACACCTATAACTCAACTATACTGAAATGTCACCGAACCTTAAGTGTGCAGACCCTGCGGGTTCGAGAACTATGCAGACATGACCGAGACACCTCTATGTTCAATAACGAATTACGCGACTTGGATGCCCATATTGGCTCCTACATATTCTACGAAGATCTTTATCGGTTGAACCACTGTGTCAAGGATTCAGTTAATCCCGTATGTTGTTCCCTTTGTTGTTCGGTATGTTACTTGCCCGAGATTCGATGGTCGGTATCTCTATACCAAGTACAATCTTGTTATCGGCAAGTCTCTTTACTCGTTCCATAATACAAGATATCGTGGCTAAGTCCTTATTCACATTTCTTGCAAGGCTTATTGTAATGTTGTATTACCGAGTGGGCCCCGAGATACCTCTCCGTTATACGGAGTGACAAATCCCAGTCTCGATTCACGCCCACCCAACTGACACCTTCGGAGATACATGTAGAGCACCTTTAGAGTCACCCAGTTACGTTGCGACGTTTGATACACACAAGGTATTCCTCCGGTGTCCGGGAGTTGCATGATCTCATGGTCATAGGAACAGATACATTGACATGCAGAAAATAGTAGCAATAAACTGACACGATCATATGCTACGATTATAGTTTGGGTCTTGTCCATCACATCATTATCCTTAACGATCAAGTGACAACACTTTTTGGCTAGGAAACCTTAACCATCTTTGATCAACGAGCTAGTAAACTAGAGGCTTACTAGCGGAAGTCTCTTTTCTATGTATCCACACATGTATTTGAGTTTCCAATCAATACAATTATAGCATGGATAATAAACGATTATCATGCACAAGGAAATATAATAATAACCAATTTATTATTGCCTCTAGGGCATATTTACAATAGTCTCCCACTTGCACTAGAGTCACTAATCTAGTTCACATCACTATGTGATTTTGATGAATCTAACACCCATACAGTTCTCGGGTTTGATCACGTCTTCCTTGTGAGAGAGGTTTTAGTCAACGGGTTTGAACCTTTCAGATCTGAGTGTGCTTTACAAATCTCAATGTCATCCTGTAGGTGCTGCTACCAACGTGCCATTTTGGAACTATTCCAAATGACTACTCTACTATACGAATCCGTTTTACTACTTAGAGTTTTTCGGATTAGTTTCAAAGCTTGGATCGGCGTAACCGTTTATGACGAACTCTTTTAACACCTCCATAATCGAGAAAAAATTCCTTAGCCCACTAGTTACTAAGGATAACTTTTGACCGATGTCCAGTAATCCATTCATGGATCACTTTCGTGCCCCTTGACATATTCATGGCAAGGCACCCATCAGGTGCGGTACACATCATAGAATACTATAGAGCCTATGGCTAATGCATAGGGGACGACCTTCGTCCTTTCTCTTTCTTCTGTCGTGGTCTGGATTTGAGTCTTACTCAAATTTACACCTTACAAACAGCCAAGAACTCCTTCTTTCCTGATCTATTTTGAACTCCTTCAAAAACTTATCCAGGCATGCATTTCACTGAAAGTTTTACCAAGCGTCTTGATCTATCTCTACAGATCTTGATGCTCAATGTTCAAGTAGCTCAGTCCAGGTTTTCCTCTGAAAACACCTTTTTAAACAACCCTATATGCTTTCCAGAAATTCTACATCATTTCAGATCAACAATATGTCAATGACATATACTCATTAGAAAATCTATAGTGCTCCCACTCACTTCCTTGGAAATACAAGATTCTCACAAACTTTGCGATGTTTGATACACACAAGGTATTCCTCCGGTGTCCGGGAGTTGCGTGATCTCATGGTCATAGGAACAGATACATTGAGATGCAGAAAATAGTAGAAATAAACTTACACGATCATATGCTACGTTTATAGTTTGGATCTTGTCCATCACATCATTCTCCTAAAGATGTGATATCGTTATCAAGTGACAAGACTTGTCTATGGCTAGGAAACCTTAACTATCTTTGATCAACGAGCTAGTCAACTACAGGCCTACTAGGGACAGTGTTTTGTCTATGTATCGACACATGTATTTGAGTTTCGAATCAATACAGTTATGGCATGGATAATAAACGATTATCATGAACAAGGAAATATAATAATAACCAATTTATTATTTCCTCTAGGGCATATTTACAATACTGCTTACATGAATAATATTTTTTATGATCATGCACCCAATGTGAATGGTTTATTGAATCTCGATTGCAGTGATACACATGTTCATAGTATTGATGCCAAAAGATGCAAAGTTAATGATGATAGTACCACATACTTGTGGCGCTGCTGCTTAGGTCATATTGGTGTAAAGCACATGAAAAAAGTCCATGTTGATGGATCTTTGGACTCACACGATTTTGAATCACTTGAGACATGCAAACCATTCCTCATGGGCAAGATGACAAAGACCCCGTTTTCCGGTATGATGGAGTGGGCAAGTGACTTATTGGAAATAATACCTATTGATGTATGCAGTCCAATGAGTGTTGAAGCATGCGATGGATATTATTATTATCTTACCTTCATAGATGATTTGAGTATATACGGGTACATTTACTTGATGAAACAAAAGTCTCAAATTTTGAAAAGTTCAAACAATTTTAGAGTGAAGTTGAAGATCATCATGACAAAAAGATAAAATGTGTACAATATGATCGTGGAGGTGAATATATGATTTACGAGTTTCGTATGCAAGATAATATGGAAATTGTTTCACAACTCATGCCACCTCGAACACCACAGTGTAATAGTGTGTCCGTATATTGTAACTGTACTCTATTGGATATGGTGTGTTCTATGATTTCTCTTATCAATTTTCCACTATCATTTTGGGGTTATGCATTATAGACCACTACATTCACTTTATATAGGTCACCACCTAAATCCATTAAGACAACACTATATGATTTATGGTTTGATGAGAAAGCTAAGTTATCGTTTCTTAGAGTTTGGGGATGTGACACTTATGTCTGATAAGCTCGAACCCAAAGCAGAAATGTGCATCTTCATAAGATACCCTAAAGCAACAATTGGGTATACCTTCTATCATAGATCCGAAGGCAAGGTCTTTGTTGCCAAGAATGGATCCTTTCTAGAGAAGGAGGTTCTCTGGAAAAAATTGTGTGGGGGGAAGGTAGAAATTGATGATTTTATCGAACCTTCACTTGAATGGGAAGTATCACAAAGCGGAAAGGTGTTCATGTGGTGCGTACACAAATTGAGGAAGCTAATGATGATGATCATGGAACTTTGGATCGAGTTACTACCGAACCTCGTAGGTCGACAAGGACACATACTACCCCGAGTGGTACGGTGATCCTGTGTTGGAAGTCATGTTGTTAGACAACGATGAGCCTACGAACTATGATGAAGCCATGATTGGCCTGGATTTTGATAAATGGCTTAAGGCCATGAAATACGAGATAAGATCCTTGTATGAAAACAAAGTATGGACTTTGGTTGACTCGCCCGATGACCGACACGCCACTCAGGACAAATGTATCTTTAAGAAGAAGACAAATGATTATGGCAATGTCACTGTTTATAAAGCTCGATTGTTGCAAAGAGGTTTCTGACAAGTTCAAGGAGTTGACTACAATGAGAATTTCTCACTTGTAGCAATGTTAAAGTCTGTTGGTCTTATGTTACCAGTTGCTGCATTTTTTGATTATGAAATCTGGAAGATGTATGTTAAACCAGCATTTCCTTAACGGTTTACATAAGGAAAGGTTGTATGTGATACAACCAAAAGGTTATGTCGACCCCAACGATGCTAAAATGTATGCAAGCCCCAGCGATCCTTCTATGGACCGGTACAAGCATCTTAGAGTTGGAATATATGCTTTGATGAGGTAATCAAAGTTTTTGGGTTTATAGAAAGTTTATAAAGAAACTTGTATTTACAAGAAAGTGAGTGGGAGCAATATAGCATTGCTCATAAGTATATGTGGATGAAATATTGTTGTTTGGAAATGATGTAGAATTTCAGGAAATCATAAAGGGTCATTTGAAATGAGTTTTTCAAAGGAAGACCTCGGAAAGGTTGCTTACATATTGTGAATCAAGATCTATAGATAGATCAAGACGCGTGATAAGACTTTTACACAACACAAACCATGACAAGATTTTGAAGTGGTTCAAAATAGATGAGTCGAAGAAAGAGTTCGTGCGTGAGTTGTAAGGTGTGAAGTTGAGTGATACATCTCCAACATATCTATAATTTTTTATTGTTACATGATATTATATTATCATTGTAGGATACTTTTTGGGAGTTTTTACACCAATTATTATTATTATCGAGCACTAACTTATTGACATAGTGCCGAGTGCTAGTTCCTGCGTGTTTTTTGCTTTTGAGGTTTACAGTGCCAAACGAAGTCCAATTGCCATGAATTTTTTTGATTTTTGCTTGACCAAAAAAAGTCGAGGAAGCTTGGGGAGGGGTCTAGAAGCCGCACGAGAGGAGCAGCACATAGCACGGCTCGACCAATGGGGTAGGACGCGACCTCTTGACTCGTGCTCCCCTCGGTTGCCTCCCTGCATACCTATTTGTCCTATAAATTCACATATATCCCAAAAACCATAGACAGCAACCCAAAACACTTTTTTCTCAGCTGCAAGTCTCTGTTCCGCCGTGTGGCCATCTGGAGCCCTTTTTCGGTGCCTTGTCAGAGGGGGTCGATCACGGAGGACCTCTACATCATCCTCGCTGCTCCGATGCTGATGTGTGAGTAGTTCACCACACACCTATGGGTCCGTAGTTAGTACCTAGATGGCTACTCTCTCTCTTGATCTCTAATACAATAATCACTGCATCTTTGCTTTGATCTATCCGATGTAATTTATTTTTGCGGTGCGTTTGTTGGGATCCGATGAATTATGGTTTTATGTTCATATTATTCATGATAAATATTTGATTCTTATATGAATTATAAATATGATTCTTATGTCCATGATCATTATTGCTTTGTAAATCTCTTCGATCTATTGATTTACTTTGGCCAAGTAGATTGATTTTTCTTTAGTGAGAGGGGTGCATTGTTGTGGGTTCAATCTGATAGTTTTATATATCCTATTGACACAAAGAGACATGATATGTCTTTGTATTGTTTACACTAAGGATAAAACAATGGGGTTAGTTCATATTAATTGAATCCTCTTTGTCTACATCATTTCAATGTTCTCCAAGCGTTACTCTATTTTACTTAATACTCTAGATGCATGCTGGATAGCGGTCGATCGGTGGAGTAATAGTAATAGGTGTAGGAAAGAGTTAGCCTATTTGCTTATGGACATGATGCCTATATACGCATAATCATTTTCATGAATATCACATAACTATACGCCTTTTTATCAATTGCCCAACAATAATTTGTCTACCCACCGTATGCTTGCTTTCATGATCGATGACACTAGGGAAAACTATGGCCCCTGGGTCTATTCACTTATAAGTTTAAAAACAAGAATTTCCTTGCTGCCTTCATTTACTTTTTACTTACTTTTCAGTTTGCAAATTCCAACCTACACTACTTACTTTCTTGCAAATAACAAGACATGGGGATTGATAATCCTCTTGCCCGCGTTGGGTGCAAGTGTTTGTTTCTCTTGTGTGTAGTCACTAAAGACGGGGGTTGATTGTTAATACTATTGGTTCGATCAACCTTGGTTCTCTACTGAGGGAAATACTGACTTATATTGTACTACATCACTCGTTCCCCATCACAAAAAACTCAACGCATATCACAAGGATCAAGAAGGATTTATGGCGCTGTTGCCGGGAGTATCGTCAACCTACTATCAAGTAACTTCACACAAGTTATCATTCACTTGTTCTTATTTTTATTTTTTGTTTTATTTTTCTTGCATCTTAAAAAACAAAACAGAAAACAAAAATATCTATCTTTGCTAGTGTTCTTTCCTAGATATGCTATGTTTATGTTGTCATACACAAACAGAAAATAAAAGCAGAAGTTTAAGATAAATGGATCCTCATCCATTTGCTAATCTTTTTAAACTTGCTGCTTATTGTAAACTATAGCTCATAATGAAAATGCTATTGGGATACATTTATTTAATGAAAAGGATGATCACAATTTTCTCAATATAAATTCTATGAATATCAATTGTGCTAATGATCATGATTGGGGTGATAATAATCATTGTTCTTCTAATTTTGAGAATTCTGAGCTTCATAATGAATCTATTATTGATAAGGATATTTGCAATACTACTAATAGTGGGTTTGTAATAGTGTCAACATTAGGTAATAATGGTCCCACTACTTTGGAGAACGATCAATATTATGAAAACTTTGATATGAGTGGGTTTGGAGAGCTAATGACTTTAGTTGATGTTAATCCCACTATCTTGGAAGACTATAAAACTTTCATGCATGTGGATCATGCAAAAATTATTTTGCATGATAGCTATATCGTTGAATTTGAAAATGACCCTACATGTAATTTTTATTAGAGAGTAAAATATGGTTATAGAAATTTTCATGTTACTCACTCACCTCTTTTAATGTTCAATTTGTTAATGCTTTCCTACATGCTTATGTTGGATACTTCTTGTCTTGATAATTTTGTTTACTTATAAAATGCCTATGCATAGCAAGTATGTTAGACTTAGATGTGTATTTGACATGCTATATGATGCTCTTTTTGTGCTTCAATTATTATCTTTCATCTGAGCATCATTGAAATCTCAAGCCTATCTTGATGGCTATAAAGAAAGAGCTTGTTGGGAGACAACCCATAGTTATCATTTATTTCTGTTTGTGTGTCATAGCATGATTTTTTTCCTATTTAATAAATATTTTTTTGTGATTAAATTAGTGTTTGTGCCAAGTAAAGCCTTTGGGATTGCTTGGATAATAGTAGAATTGATGCGGTGCAAAACATAAACTTTAGCATTCGATGCAGAATTTATCTGAGTTTACTAGAACATATTTTTGATCTGAATTGTTCAAACAGTATTGATATACAATTTCCGCGGGTCACCCTAGTTTTTCATAATTTTTGTAGTTACATAAGCATGGTATTTAACTATATCATTACATGATGTTCTGTTTTAGACAAGTCCTGTTTTTGCTTGCATAGTTTGCTTGTTTTAATGATGCTATGGGTTATATCGGGGGGTATAAGTCATGAAGAAGTTAGAATAAGATACCTAATGCAATAATAAAATTTGAATCAATTTATAATAGTACCAAATTTATTTGATATGTTTAATATACTAACGGATCTCACGAAGTTTCCGTTGAGTTTTGTGTGCTGAAGTTTTCAAGTTTTGGGTGTTATTGATAACCCATACGTGTAGAGGATCATTTGTAGAATTTTTAGATAAGTAAGAGTGTTGAACCCAACGAGGAGATAAAGGTATAATTAATATTCTCTCAAGTTCTATCAAACACCTATACAACTCCACGCATGCTAGCATTCAAGTAGAGATTACAACAAGGATAAGAGGGTTTACACCGCTACATAGAGGGGGACAGACTCGGTGGTGACGGCGGCGAAGTTGTTGGTGTAGATCGATGTCACGATGGTTGTCCTAGTGGTGCTCTGCCCGCGCGGGAGAGACGGAGAGCGAGCCCCCTCCTTCTTCTTCCCTGACCTCCTCCCTAGGTGGGAGGAGGGTTTCTCCTCTGGTCCATGGCTACCATGGCTCCGTGAGGGCAGCAGCACCTCCGAAATTGGATCTCTCTCTCTCTTTCTCTCTTGTTTTGACTTCTATTTTCTGGCCCTTCATCATTTCTTAAATATCTAGAGATCCGGAACTCCGATCAGGCAGAAATTTTGAGGGAATTTTTATTGCAAAAGTAGTTGTCTTGCGACCAAGGGATAGATCGAACTGACTTAAGGGCTAACCACAAGCTATCAGGGCGCAACCCCCCAGGTCGCCCCTTGTTGGCTTGTGGGCCCTCGAGCAACGTTTTGCGTTGATTGTGAATCCCAAAATTCAAATATATTCCAAAAAAATCCTCTAAATTTGTATCACGTTTGAACTTCGTTTGATATGGAATTTCTATGAAACAAAAAATAGGAACTAACACTCGGCACTTGGTAAGTAAGTTAGTCCCAAAAATAATATGAAATTTTGCCAAAAGTATATGAAATTTGTAGAATATTGGCATGAGACGATAAGAAATTATAGATACGACGGAGTCGTATCAGCATCCCCAAGCTTAATTCTTGCTCATCCTAGAGTAGGTAAATAATAACAAGATAATTTTTGATGTGGAATGTTGCCTAACATAATCTTGAACAAGTGTCTAATCATGAAATGAATATTAAGATACGAGTGATTCTAGGAAATATTCTATTATTTGACAAAAATACATCCATACTGAGGTTTACTAGCAAGCAATCATGTCATTTCAAAATAACGATGCTTGAGGAATGCTATCCCGACAAAATCATATAGCCTGTCATGTTTGGTCTTCCTAGCATAAAGTATAAATCATGAGCACCCTAGTGTCAAACAAAGCAATTGGATCATAATTTTTAATGCACTTCAGTTTTTTTATTACTCACGCAATACATGAGCGTGAACCATGGATATAACATAAAGGTGGAATAGAATATGGTGGTGGGATTCAAAGGGGTAAAAGTGGAGAAGAAAGTCTCGCATCAACTCGGTGTATCAACGGGGTATGGAGATTCCCATCAATAGATATCAATGCGAGCACTAGGGGTTGCCATGCAACAGATGCACTAGAGCTATAAGTGTATGAAAGCTCGATTGAAGCTAAGTGAGTGTGCATCCAACTTGCTTGCTCATGAAGACCTCGTGCATTTGAGGACGCCCGTCATTGAAAAATACAAGCCAAGTTCTATAATGGAAAATTCCCACTAGCGTATGTAAGTGACAAAAACAAGAGACTCTCTATATGAAGAATATAGTGCCAGTTTGAGGCACAAGAGTGGTAAATGATAATAGCAAAGTCCCTTCTCTATTTTTCTCTCATTTATTTATTTTATTTATTTATTGATGGTGGGATTTTTTTCTTTTTTTCCTGCCACATTTTTTTGATAGTGGGCTCATTTGGCCTCCCCCATTTTTATTTGCTCACTGTGAAAATGCTCTAATAATGATGATCATCACACTTTTATTTACTTTTACTATGACAATGCTCTAACAATGCTCTAAAAATTGATAGAAAGATACGACTCTATATGAATGCCTCTAGCAGTGTACGAGGATGTGCAATCATCTAGAGTAGCAAATTATATCAAAAAATGTACAAGCCATGTAAATATCATTGTAGCTATCTTACGATCATGCAAAGCAATAGGACAATGAATGCTCAAGTCATGTATATGATGATGATGGAAGTTGCATGGAGATATATCTCTGAATGGATATGGAAATGCGATGATAGGTAGGTATAGTGGTTGTTTTGTGGAAGATATAAGGTGACTTATGTGCAACATAGCATATTATGTTATGGGGTTTGTATGCACCGACAAAAGTTGCACCGATCCTTGAAGTGAGAATGGTCAATGCACGGTACAGAAGAGGCTAGGAAATATGTGGAGGCGAGAGTGCGTATATCCATGGATTCACATTATTCATAAAGAACTCACATACTTATTGCAAGGTTTTATTAGCTGTATCAAAGCAAAGTACTAATCGCATGCTCTGAGGGAGAAGGTTGGGAGGAGTTAACCATCACGCGACTCTAATTATAACAACTCAAAGGATTTCAATCAAGGATAAATTATGCTCCAATCTTCATTGCATAACTAGAGACTATACGTGCATTCTTCGGGAATCAAAAACCTTAACATCAATATTCTTAATCCACAATCATCAACTAGTGCACCCACATATTACTATCTTAATGTCACAAAACTATTGCACGGAATCAAACATATCATATTCAGTGATCAACAAGTTTTATGTAGGATTTTATGACTAACCATGTGAATAACCAATTACCGTTGACACTCTAAATAGGTATAAGTGAAGCATGAGAGTTTATATCTTACTACAAAATACCATTCTCTAATATATATAAGTGAAGCAAAAGAGCTTTATACAAATAACAGTTTTCTGTATGTAGAGAAGCAAGTATCCAACTTCAATTGATATAAGTGAAGCACATGACGCATTCTATAAATCAACTCAAAAGATATAAAGGAAGTGCAAAGAGCATTCTGTAAATCAATGATGAACTTTCCCAAACCAGCATGGTGCATTGCTAAAAGGAAAATAAAAGGCACACGACGCTCCAATAATTTACGCATATCATGTGAACAAAACAAAACCGAGAGATACCAATAATTGTTGAAGAAGAAAGATGGGATGCCTTTTGGGGCATCCCCAAGCTCAGACGCTTAAGTCTCCTTGAAAAATTACTTGGGGTGCCTTGGTAATCCCCAAGCTTCAGCTCTTGCCTCTCCTTATTCTTCACATATCAATACCTCCTCGATCTTCGAACACTTCATCCACACACAACTTAACAAAACTTTTATTAAAAACATTATTGCATAATCATAAAATCTCATCTTGTCCTGCCATGACATTATCGTATAATTATAATATAACATTACCCATTGTATGCTATCACAATTCTATGCCTCCCAAGTCAATGGGGATCAACAAGAATTCAAAACATAAGCATGCAAAGCAACTATAACAACAATCTATGAAAAACAGGACAGTCTGTAAAGATGCAGATGAAACGTATACTTCTGTAACTCAGACAATTCTGAAAAATTAGACGTGGTAAAACATTTTTATAACAGTACTGTGTAAGAATTTCAGATTTTTTTGATGTTCCAGTAAAATATTAAAAATTAATCACTACAGCCAAAGTTTCTGTTGTTGCACAACACATATCAAACAAGCAATTAAAACATCCTAAAGGTAAATCTTGGTACATTATTTTTGTAATACAATGGATTTGTACAAGGGGATAATTATTTTTGTTGAGAAGTTGTTGTAATCAAGATTCACAAAGTTTTAATGGGCGGGAACAAAGTTCAGGGCTAGCCCCCACTTCAAAGGTGCTTGTCCTTCTCACTTTCACTTTTCTTTTTGAAAAAGTTTTAGGTTCCCCACTTTATTTTTTCTTTCTAATTATTTTAAAATCAGATAATAAAAATAAATGAATCTCTAAAACTTCCGGGTTGTCTCCCTGGCAGCGCTTTCTTTAAATCCATTAAGCTAGGCATATAGTGGTGAAGTAATTGATCCACCCGGATTCCAAGGTATATCAAAGTCAATGATTTGTAATTTAGTAGTGAGCATAAAGTGATATATATCATGTAGCAACGAAGTCTAACTCTCTTCTTATGCATTGGCATGTCATAAAAGAACACTTCATTCATACAAAGTAAAGACCAATACATAGCATAAGTAGTTTCTTGCAATTTTATCGAATTGAAAACATAGAGAGGTGAAGATTTGATTCCTCTCTCATAATAATTGCAAGTAGGAGCCGCAAGCACATGAGAGTTATATCCTTCAAATCATCATGTGTAGTGGTAAAACACAAACCATCAATACAATTCTAAAAGATATGATCAACACAAGATTAACATGTCATGAATGCAAAATGCATGCAAGCATCAAACACAACCATCTTAATCATGGATGCAACATGATATTATGGAACTACATGAAATTCTAGGCAAGTTTTGTGTACAACATATTCAAAACGGAGTCAGAGTTCACAAACCACAAACAACACAAGTTTTTGTTATAACTTTTCAAAACACAAACATAGCAATTTGCAACCATAAAAAAACAAGCTACAAGAACTTAAAATACACAAACAGTACATCCACTTCATTTTATCAAAAGGGATCATTGTGAAAAGAGTCATGGTTGAAAGGCTATGAAGCCGAGCACATGTAAACAAAATATAGCAGATTATAACTTGGCATATTTTCACAAACAGTGTTAACATGAAGGCATATTCATGGCAAGTTTCAAATAAGCTACATAACTTTGCATGGCAGGCAATTTTGCATCATGGTATCACATATAATGCACTTCATTTCATTCAACATAAGCATATGCGAAAGATGCACACATTCTTGGCTATTATCAACCCAACAAGCAATGTTGAAAATTACATATTCTCAGACTTAGTGAAAATAAGTGTAGACATGACCAACCTTTTTTAACAAGTTAACATGTTTGAGTCCAGAAACAAATATGACGCCAAGTCTATTCATGGCCCAAGATGATACATGAGAGCATGCTTTACAAAACACCCAAAGTGAGCATACTCAAAATGGCTATAGATCCATGGCAATTAATAAGACAAAATGCAAAGTTGATGAACATATTTCACAATTCGAATTATTTAGCTAGCTCAAGACAGCAACATTGTGTAGGCTTGTTTATATGATGAAGAATATAACTAAACATGTATTTCATGGCATGGCAAAATACTAGTGGCAAATAGACATGACATACTTCAAATTACCCCACTGGCACAACTTTATAGAATGCATGGTTTGGTTAATATGAATTTCGCAAAATGGAACTTAATGTTAATAGAAAACCAATTTTAACACGAAGGCCACTTTAGAGCAACAAATGAACATTCTATGGATGTTTTCCATGACAGGTAATGGCATGTAATAAAAGTAGACATAACAGGGAGCAAAATACATGAATGAACCACATGCATAGGACCTATGGATTAGATGCGACCATCATTCAAAGTTTCAATAAAATAAGAGTATTTTGCAATTATTTCACGATGCACTATTGCAACGAAAATTAAAGCAAGTAGATGCCTCCTAAAATTCATGTGAGTGGCACCACCATGTAGATCACATTGAGTAGATCAATTTACATATATAAAACATTTCCATATGATGAACCGGTACAAAGATAAGGCCATCACACAATGCTATCATGGTGATATTTGCGGGAAGAAAAGTTTAGAGAAATTTACCCGGGACAAAATGGCATGGGGTAGTTCATGGATGCCGGGCAGCAGGACTCTGTTTCGTTCGCAGGGTAGAGGAGTCCATGACAGCACGGGCGGCACAGGCTAGGATGGCGGGGACGGGGCAAATCTGGGCCATGATCGCTGGATCTATGGCGGCCAACCCGTTCTCGGCGACGGGGCTAGAGAACTTTGGGGTCAGGAGGAGGAGAGGTCGCGACGATGGGTCCGTGCGGGGTGATGCAGCGACAACGGCATGAAGTCCGGCAGGGACGCAAGGGCACTCGCTCCGGTGGCTGGTCAAGGCGAGGTGCGCGGAGCGGCATGCTTTGGTCGGGCGGAGGGCGCCAAGAACGGGAGAGGTCGAGTGTGCGGGGCTGTGGTGGCACTACGTAGTCTCACAAGGCCTCGATGGGCCTCCCGCGGGCTCGATGGGCCGAGGTGGATGGTGGTGGCATGGGGCAAGGGGATCTAACGATCCAGATCGCTATAACGGTTGGCATGGTGACTGCCAAGTGGCGAGGAGAGTGTGGCCGGTGCGAATTCTGAGGTGGGTGGCATCGGTTGGAGGTTAGTGGTAGGTCTGGGGTTCTAAACATGGGAGGTGAGGATGACTTAAATAGGCAGGGCTAGGTTTTAGGAGGTTTTCCTTCCATTTTCAGTTGTTCAATCTCGATCGGACGGCTCCGGTTGCTAGCTTGGGCTAGGTGGGCTAGGCTGGTTGTGTAGATGTTGTTGGTCTGAGTTGAGAGAGAGGTTTGCACACCAGCACATGTTTTAGAATACCGCAAATATGTGTGGTTTTACCGCATATCATGTCGCTATATGTTTAAGGGTTGGGGTATGAGAAGACCTCTGAATTGGACCGAATTTGGCACGCGGTCTCCCTACAATAAACCAAGAGTGCATGCCAACTCTCAACACATTTCGAGAACATCTTATTCGGAGTTATAAAACAATATTTTAATGATGCCGTGGGCGCACGCATGTGTGATTGGAATCGTGACGGTCAACAAAGATAATGGGAAAAACCGGCAACTACGAACAGATGCAAGTTTTGAAAAATGATGGTGACGGAGTGCCGCTACAATGTAACTGATGCAATGGTGGATGCCGCAAACAAATGACACATATGGTGACACTCGAAATAAATGGAAGGCATCTGGGGTGATAGTTTGAGGATGTTACAAATATGCTATTTGCCATAGAAAAAATTCAGAAGTAGACTTTCAGTAGGAAGCGTCGTCGTCCCGAGGCGGAACCTAGGAAGGAGCACTTTTTCTCTCCAACGCAGCGATTCCGCTAGGGAAACTTTACTCCGAGTGGGGAAAATTTAAGTCATCGTCATCGCCAATGCTCCCTCCTTCATGGGAGGACAAATCTTCATCACCACCATCTCATCTCAAACCCTAGTTCATCTCTTGTGTTCAATATTTGCCTCAAAACATTAGATTGTTACATGTGGCTTGCTAGTATTGTTGATTACATCTCGTAGTTGATACTAGTTGGTTTATTTGGTGGTAGATTGTATGTTTGGATCCTTAAGAATATTCAATACACATATGATCTTGAACATGAATATGATGGGTGACTTGTTACTTTAGTTCTTGAGGACATGAGAGAAGTCTTGTTATATGTAATCTTGTGACGTTGGCATTCGTTTGATATTTTGATGTTATATATGTTGCTCTTCTCTTAGTGGTGTAATGTGAACGTCGACTACATGATACTTCACCTTACTTGAGCCTAAGGGAAATCATTGGGGAGTAATAACCAGATGATGGGTTGCGAGAGTGACAGAAGCTTAAACCTTACTTTATGCATTATTCTATAAAGGGCTCATATGGATCCATATATTTAATACGATGGTTAGGTTTATCTTAATTATTCTTTCATAGTTGCACATGCTTGCGAGAGGGATTAATATAAGAGGGTTCATTGCAAGGGAAAACACTACCAGTAGCGTGGGTTTTCTGCATACTAGTAGCATGGGGCACCACGCTACTACTAAGACGCTACACCTAAATTTTAGCAGTAGCGTGTTCTAACTCACGCTAGTGGTAAACAGACATACCGGTACCATTGGTAACCCATGGTACTACTATTTCATACCCGCAAAACTATTAACACAATAGTAGTAGCACGTCTATTATACACCCATGCTACTAGTAACTAATTAGCATGTCAAAAAATAGAAATCAATATACTCCAGTTTAGACATACATTTCATAATTCTTACATACATGCATTTGATAATAGGTACATGTTATGCATACAATCAATCATACATATCTGATATAGATAACAAATACATATATACATATATATATATACAATATATGACACATGTATAGGTCGTCGACGCGGGAATCGATGCCTCCACTAACCATGTTGATGGTGTTGATGTCGTCATCGTCGCCACACGAGCAGCATTGTGACGATGTCGTTGTCGTCATCGTTGTTGCCGCCTCAGAACCATGACGACGGTGTCGCCATCCTCGCCACCGCAACACCATGACGAAGTAGTCATCGTCGCCGCCACCGCAGCCCCATGTCGATCTCGATGTCATCGTCATTGTCGCGGCCGTAACCCCGTGTCGATATCATCATCGTCACCACCACGACTTCATGTCCATGTGTTTCCTACTAGGAACTCACAAATCTTGGAATTAAACAATGAACCAAAGCCACTACTAGGAACTCATAAAGAACCTGGAGCATTAGTGCAGTATAACAAACCTATGGAGCACTAAGTAACAACAAAAGAAACAAAAGCATATAGCAGCAGCATAGTATATGTGAATTATAAGCAGTACCAAACAAACCAATCCTAGAAATCAAGGAAACCCCAACTTAAGAAGGATATAGTGCTAGGCATGACCACAAGTGAAACAAGATAAGGAATTCCAAGGCACTACCAAATCTTATTGTAGATCCTGAATCTGAGTTTTTGAGGCAAATAGCAACAAGCAAAGGTTGTGCACAAAGTAGAAGTAATTCCCAGGTCATTCACTAGCAAGCAATCAAGAAGGCATCAACAACAGTAGATGTATTACCAACATTGTACCCTTTACTTTGAGGTGATCTCAGTTTAACTCTTGGTTGCACATGTATTATTGTTGTAGTACTAGTAATCGTCAATAGTAACAACACTTGGTGTCTCAATCTATAAGCAACAGAACCAACAATGATGTATCCTTTATTGATGTTCTAAGTAATCAAAGAAATTGAAAGCACACAAGGATGAGAGAAGTGTGTGATAAACAGTTAAGGAATCTGAAAGCTCTAGAGTGCAAGGTTCAGATGTCATAAGTGTTCATTCTGATATGAGGGATTATGCTAGAAGTTCATGAAGGTCAGTCACCTAGATTCAGAATTCAACATACATGGCATTCCATAACTCCTTACAAAATAATTTCTCTAGATCGCTCGACCCATGGTAATTATATTGACATAATCTACGTGCTATGGACAATCCACATGAGCATAGTGCCTCTCAGCGGTCTCATACTCGACATGAGCCTGCACAAAACAAAACAAAAGAGGCCATAGATTAGCACTTGATCTACAAATGGAGATGAACACAGAAGAATGTATGCCTCAAAATGTCAGCAGCAAGCAGTAAGACCGGACCATTGAGATGGTGATTCCTCCGGCCTTCTCCTTCAGGGCCATGTCGATCTCATCAAATGCCACCGCCTTGGCGCTCCCAGCCTCCGACGTCACTTGCGAAAAGAGTCACTCTTTCGTAATTCAGATCACACCTAGACACGGCGAGCGATTCAAATTTGAACCAACTCACATTGCAACTGAGCCAGAGCATGCCTCATCTGATCTTGGTGATGGCGGCTGTGAGGGTCGTCTTGCCATGGTCGATGTGCCCGATGGTGCCAATGTTGAGGTCGGGCTTCCTATGACACAGGTTTTGCTGAGAGGGGCCATTCAATCTCCTAGCCACGGTACGAAAAAAGGGGGGAAAGGGGAGAGCGTATGGGAGGAGCAAAGTGAGGGAGGGGGTTCTCACGTGCGAGTGAAGGTGGCCATGGACCTCACCAAAAGGGGTGGATGGCGGCAGCGGCTAGGGCCCCGTGGCCGCAACCATGTTTGGGAGCGAGACGGGGACGGAGATCATAGTGGCGCGAAGGGCCGGGAAGGCGAGGACACAGCTGGAGCTCGCCAGAACCGAGCGTTGTGGGTGGTGGTGGAGGCGAGGAGATCGTGGGGAGAGGCGCTCGGCCGAGGGGTGGGGTGAGATACGTGAGAGAGTTTTTAAGGGATTCTCAAGAGAGTTTGGTGGGGTGGGTAGTGGGAGTGGATTAGGGGGTGGATGGTGGCGTGGTTAACATGCTCAATAGTAACTGTGGGTGTCTCACCTATGCTTCAACTACTCACTTAGTAGAAGCGCATGTTATACAACCTGCGCCACTACTATGCCCTGTCCGTGGGAGATATTACTAATAGCACATTTTTTCTCTTCATGCACTACTAGTAACATTTACTAGTAGCGGTCGGAAATATATTGCACTATTAGTAATTAGCAAGAGCGTGGGTCAATATAGAGTACTACTAGTAAGCGTCTACCTATAAGCTATTTCCTATTTGTGGTTGCTTGCTCAAGTAAGAACAACATCCTAGCACCACTCCACCCACATATCAAATTATCAAAATAATGAACGTGAATCAAGATGAGAATTTCCATGTGTCCTCAGGAACTGTTTGATTGCTATAAGAGTACTTTCCGACTTGCCCTTTTCTATAAAAAGGATTGCCACTTGTTGCTTGTTACACATCACTTGGCTACGAAATTATCTATCGCCACTACCTTCAGTACTTGCAGAGAATAGCTAAAAACAACTTGTCAATTCCTTTTGCTCCTCGTTGGGTTTGACACTCTTACTTATTTGAAAGACTATGATTGATGACCTATACTTGTGGGCCATCAGTGATGTGTTCCCAATTGCAATCACGGGGCTTCTTATGAGAAGCTCTGGTTGCAACAAGGTTATACCAAAGCTTGTCCCGAAGTGGAAGAATTTTTACCACAACATGTTGGTTACATATCACTGCACCATGCCAAGTTTCATGAATTTCAGAAGAGTTTTGTATTTACAAGAACTTCTAAACCAAGTTTCTAAATGTTTGTAGTCGAGTTACGACGTTGACATGTTTGAGATTCATTCACGTTTCCTACATGGCACTTAAACATGCACCGAAGGACACATATACAATTTTTCAACACATTTTGGCGCACTACAGTATGTGCATGTAGTACAAGTTTGAATTATGTATATTAAATGCCTCAAAAATTCAATTGATGTATAAAAGGCCAAAAAACAGAACTATTCTCTATTTTACCACAACATTCCTATAGTTGTATTTTCGCTACTTATAAATGTTCTAGAAATTCAAACAACATCCTTTTTTGTTGTAACACCATTTTGTCTTGCAAATCAAAACAAAAATCAAGTACATCATACATAGTGTGATAGCACGACTTGTGAGAGATGTTGTATAAAATATCGTGGGGCACCCTCATATATGGCTTATGCCGGAAGATTCGTCGAGTATAGCCACCACCGACACGTCAACCACACTCACTCTCCAATCCCATTTTAATGTCCAATCGTTGCCGGTCAAAGATGGGGACGTGGATCTGTGTCGTGGGGCAACTTCAGCAGCACCCTCCGGGCCGAGTGTGGCCACATCGTGCTACTTTTATATCATTATTGCATTGTTTTGGTATAATGTTTTTAATATTTTGTTGGACTAATTTATTAATTCAGTGTCCTGAATCGGTTTGAGGCGCTACAAGATGGAACCATGAGACCCACATGGCACCACCTTGCTGTCGGCATGGGGATGACAACCCACAACTTTAAGGGTCGTAAAAGTGAGGACTCTCAAAGAATATTTATAATTCTTAGTAGTTGGATTATTAATTCAAACATAGATGAAAACAAATACTTACTAAAGAGAATTTCTTAATTAATAGGAAAAAAAACTTTTGTGATTATAGTTGAATTGTGGAATAGTAACAAAAGCAATAATACACAACAGTTGTCAAGAACAAAAATAAAAGAGCAATAATGATTGAAAGTGTTGACATGGTGATGGATAGTGGTCGTTGCATGCATAAAATCAATTATAATAGTGATAAGATACGAGGATAATAAGTTACCTTTTGTATATGTAAGGAGCATTATTTTTAGCACGTTGATCAAGGCACATAATTATGGATATTTTAATCCAAAATTATCCTTGTATAATTCATGGATTAACGACAAGTAAATCATTTAGGTTAGGAAAGGAAGAGATACACGCAATCAGGAGATGGGTAGTTTAATTTTTTCTTTACAAAGAGATATATGCAGTTTGAAGGACCACAATCTTAATTATGAGGAATTGCAACAATTACACCTTACATATGGATCTTTATTGATAAATAAATACATCTTACATAAAAAATGGAGAAAGTATTGCTATGCACCTTCTTTTCGGCCCATCATAGTGCAATTTTTGGGTTCTAGGGGACACGTTACACATCTATCGTCTCTTCATGTGTCCAGTAGAGATGACCTAATGATTTCTCATAGGTCCCCGAACGTTTTTTTCGAAAAGGAGGATCAATCGATGCATGCAGCCATTTCATTAAGCAAAAAACCAAACAAAGTCTTAAGTTCTGAAGTACAGATCAAAACTTGGATAAAAACCGCTTACAAGTGGAAAATAACTACCAATCCGGCAAAAACAAACAAATAGACTATGATGCCTATACACCTACTCTATTAGTAGCTCGTCATCTAAATCGGCTGAAGATAGCCCGTGCTACCGTCTCCCAGCGGTTGCACCCAATATCCATAAGCTACCTGCAGTCCACATGGCTAAGTAACGACCACGTACGAATCCACGATGTAGCTCCATGAATAACCTGCAAAAAATTGTGAATACTTTTGCCATTAAAAATCAGATCTTTCTCGTGTTCCATATAGCCCAAAATAGCGCACTTATTGCAATCCTGATATGATTTGCTACAGTTACGTCCACTCCGTTGATTCACGTCCCAAATAGTGTGTTAATGCTTGTTGTATGAGTAATGTTAAAAGATATATGTACAATGCGCCATAAAAGTTAAGCCAAAGGACAATCAAGAAAGAGGTGTTTAACTGTTTCATTCTGACCACAATAACAACATTTAGGACTGCCTATCCATCATCTTTGTATCAAGTTATCTTTGGTTAACACAACCCCCTTGTGTATAAACCACATGAAAATCTTAATTCTGAGTGGCACTTTGATCTTCCAAATATGTAAAGATCTCGAAAGTGTTCCTGAATTAATGAGATCAGTGTACATTGATTTCATTGTAAACCTACTAGACGTAGTTACTTTCGAGTGAATGGAATCTACCTGGTCCAACAGTTGAACATCCATCAAACGTCTCACCAAGTGCATCCAGGCAGTCCATCTATCTCCCACTAGCACTCGCATGAATTCAATATTTAGAGGTATTGATTGAAAACTGTCGCGATGTAATCTTCCTTAACACCTGATCCCTTGTGGGTGTGGAATTAATGACCTATGTCATCATTAACTTTAACCCCAACACTTCCTTGCTGACTGAAAGAGGACACCTGATCCCTCCAGGACTCATTGAGCCCTTTCATACGTAAGGCCTGCTGAAGGAATGACCACTTGACCTTATCGTAATACTTCTTGAAATCCACCTTAAAGATAACCCCATCAAGTTTCTTTTTATGAATTTCGTGCAATGTTTTGTGCAAGACGACAACCCCCTCTAGGATGTGTCTTCCAGGCATAAAAGCAGTCTAAGTTGGTTGTACAACAGAGTGAGCTATCTGTGTTAGCATATTCATGCAAACCTTTGTAAAAAAATTGAAACTCACATTGAGCAGGCATATCGGCCTCGACTGCTCAATGTGGATGGCTTCCACCTTTTTTGGCAACAACATTATTGTTCCATAGTTTAGGTCAAAAAGTTGAAGCTGATCATCAAACAGATCATGAAACATAGGCATAAGATCATCCTTTATGATATGCCAACAGTTTTTATAGAACTCTGGAAAGCCATCCGGTCCCGGTGCCTTATTTGGTTTCATTTGTGCTATTGCGTCAAAAATCTACTTCTCCGTAAATGGTGTTGACAAAATCTCATTCTCATCCGAGCCGAGCTAAGGTATGTCACCATTTTCGGTATCGTCAAGAGAGACAAAATTGTGTTCCGGTTCACCAAAATTTTTCTTGTAATACTTTGAAATGTACAATTTTAGGTTCTCCTGTCCTATAATTGTACCCTCATCTTGTTCTAGATGAATAATCTTCTTCTTCCTATGCTCGCCATTTGCAATCATATGGAAGAAGTGCATCTTCTCATCCCCATGGACTACCTTCGACACCTTTGCTCGAAGAGCCCATTTCATCTCTTCCTCTCTTAGGAGGATTTGTAGTTTCTTCTCAGCCTCAATCTTAATATCTCGATCCAAAGTGATTAGAAGAGAATATTCAGCTTTCACATCTGACTCATTAATGATTTTGATAAGTCTGTCCTTTTCTACTTTGTATCTGCTAGATTGATTCTTTGCCCACCCTCTCAAAAACTGGCGCAAGTGTCTAATCTTATTTTGCCACTTGTCCATACTATAAGATCCATCATAATATCTTGCCCATCCCGAGGTAATAAGATCCATGAATCCTTCTCTCTTCAACCAACTTAATTCGCAAGAGAAGTTATTCTTGTTACATAAATGTGTCGCTTCCCCAGAATCGACTAGTAGTGGCGTGTGATCCGCAATTGCCCTTTAAATGGCATGGACTTTGACAAGCGGGTATTTCTGCTCCCACTCAGTGCTAGTCAGAACTCTATCCAACTTCTCATATGTTGGCATCGGTAAAGAATTAGCCCATGTGAATTGTCTACCAGTGAGGTCAATCTCCCTCAAGTCAAGACTCTCAATAATCATATTGAACATAAATGACCATCTTCCATCAAAGATATCATTATTTTTTCCTTGTCTCCCCAACCAGAAGTGTGAGCCTTCCACAACCACAGATTCTCACTAAACCAACCAGAAAATCAGATTTTAGCTCTGGCTGCGCCGTCCCATATACAACCGCCAGAGCCCATCAGAAGCCATGAATCTTTGATCTTACACGAAATTTGATGGCAAACTCACCATAAATGACACTTAAAACCTCTAATATATCACACTTAACACCAAGAAGGATCCCACCAGATCTACCTCTTGGTGGCAAGCAATGCCAATCAAACTCAACTCCTCTAGAAATGTTGCTAAGAAATTGCGGCGTAAAGTTGTCTCTACCCGTTTCTTGCAACTCTAGAAAATAGAGCTTATGCTCAAGTGAAGCCTCCGTACGAAATCTTATTTTAGCCAAGTCCACTAGACCTCTGCTACTCGAAAAGATTCCTAGCATATTTCATCATGGAATTTTTTCTTTTGCTTTACTCTCGCGCTTCTCCACACCGTTGATACTGGATACACCTTCCTCTTCCAAGGTCTCTTAGGTTTATCGTGGTCATTGGTGTGCGCATTCTGAGGAAAGTTGTCACACATCAAAGGGGCCATATACCCCTCTGATCCCAGTATTTCCTCTTCCACCTCCTCACCCTCCTCTTCCATTAGAGCGTCACAAAAGCTTTGCAGTTTTGTGGCCCCTAGGTTACAAATCTCACTATCATCCATACGTTTAATTGCTGCTAGGTTTGTGATAATTTCCATGTCTCTCTCAGCCTCTGAGTCTAGAATGTCATTAATAGATTTCATAATTTCTTTTTTGTTGCACCCCAAAGATATTCCTAGGTTATGAGCTTTGTCAATGATTTCATGCTCAGAGAAATGAAGTATTGAACAATTAATATTGACTGGCATACCTGTGTTCACTTCGATATCACGAAGGTTAGCGGCTCTCATAGCACGCCCCATTAGTACGTTGTCAGCATCAGGTTGCCCCTGGATACGGTGACTAAATCGCCGCTCCCCAGTAGAAGGATCTGAAATTCCTCCCAAACTGATGACATCCTCCATGGACGTCTCCACGGCTGAACATCACCTCTCAGAGTCCCTCCGTCGTTGGAACAATCACCAGAAGTTGCATGTGTCTCCTTGACAGCAGCCTGTGGTGCTAAACTGCCAGCTGCCTGATGATGAGTTGATGGATATACTTCTGGCCCCTCGTTGGTTACCCCAAGTGGAAGGTGGAGATGTAGTCAGCAGCAGATTTCCCTTACATGGAGACTGTAAGGTTTATCGAACCAGGAGGACTCCTAGGCTCAACAAGTAGTTGTCTTCCACCCTCGCGCTAGCAGAAGACGTGGACCTGCACACACAACAAATAACTTTGCTCCCAACGAGTACAGAGAGGTTGTCAATCTCTCTGGCCTTCTAGTTTTCAAACGATCAAAACACAAGCGGGAAAGTAATAGTGATTGCAACAACAAAGTAAATGAAAGTGGTAAAAGATGGAGGTGTAAACAATGATGGTGATATGGACCGGAGTCACATGATGTTCACTAGTGATGTCTTTCTCCCAAAAGATGATAAACAACTATGCTTGGGTAAACAATTGACAGTTGGGCAATTGACAGAATTATGATCGCACCGCAATGCTAATTATGCTACTAGATAGTTAGAGGTTCAATAGTAATGGGCAGTACGCCAAGATAAGTAGACCGTTTATTCATGAACATCTACCTACTAATCATCCACCTTGAGATATCTATCCAGAACATCTCTCCGGTATTATGTTTCGAGCCCCACCCAAAGTGTAAACTCAAAGCAACGGACAACTGCATTAACGAACTATGCATAAGGTAAACAATCCTTGCAACCGCCAAAGCAATAAATAGCAATGGAGAAAATGCATGAATCACTAAGGAACATAATATAAAAGGATAATCAAATATATAACTAATAACAATCTGAATATTATCTCATAATCCATCCGATCTAAACAAACCGAGCATATTAATATCAAGAGAATTACATAGATGGCTTGATCATGTAGGGCAGCTCACAAGGACTAACCATTGAAGCACAAGATTGGAGAGAAGACATCACATAGCTACTAGTCAAGGACTCATGGTCCAAGGAGGACTACGCATGGCATGTCTGGGAAGCGTCCATGGCTGTGAAGAAGCTCACGGAGGTCAATCCTCCCTCCGGCAGGGTGCCGGGAAGAGGTCTCCTGACGCTCCCGATCTAGCAAGCGCTATGGCAGTGGAACGATGGAGAAATTCACGATTCCTGAAAGTCTACGAGGGTTTCCTCTCGGGACTCTAAATATAGGCCAAAGGAGGGCACCGGAGGAGGTGGGTCCCACCGAGGTGACCTCCTGGCATGGCCTAGGCCTCGCCGCGCCAGCAGGCCGCCTAGGAGGCCCCTGGCACCCCTCTGGCCCTTCTACGGTGATCCGGAAGCTTGTGTTACGCTGATGTTTTATATATTTTTTCTGGAATTTTTCGGGCTTCAGAAAATTGGGTAAAAGCCCGTGCAAAATAGACATCAGCGGACAAAATGGCACTTGGTGCATTGAGTTAGTAGGTTAGTTCAAATATGTGTAAAATGATATAAAAGTGTATCAAAACATATAACAATGTCGCCCAAAAGATCATGGAACAAGCAGAAATTATAGATACGTTTGGGACGTATCAACATCCCCAAGCTTAATTTCTGCTCGTCCTCGAGTAGATAAATGATAACACAATAATTTTTGTGGTGACATGCTAACACACATATAAGAACTTCAAAGTAAAGCAAGTAAAATATGAAATTCAAGTCAAGACAATAACAAGCAAGAGTTTATATCTAGTATTGAGTTTAGCAAAGTAAGAATATAAAGGTGCAAGATCTCTCGCTGTCTGTGACTCGAATGTCTCCAAATGGTGTTTGCGTGCAAGAAGTGGGAGATGGGTTGAGATCATAATTTTTTATATTGAAAACTCAATTTACTAAACCTCACACTTAGTCTGCTTCGAAATCTTATTTTGACTCATTCCCAGACCACTAGTCACGCACAAGTCAAAATGATCCCCTCCCTTTCGACTTTGAGCACTCATGCAATGGATGAGCATAAGCAAGATATGTTGGCACTTAGGATGGGAAATATAATATTTATGGGGAAGGAAGACAAAAAGGTGTGAAAGGATCACATCACTGAGGACAACCATAGGCGAGAGAAAGCCAAATGATAGATATGATGTGAGGAGTAGGGATTGCCATGTAACGGATGCACATATGAGCTAAGGTAAGCTCCCCAATGGAACTAGTGGGGGTGCATCCAACTTGTTTGCTCACGAAGACCTAGAGCTCATTTGAGGAGGCTCATCATTGGAATATGCAAACCAAGTTCTATAGTGTAAGGGTCCCCACATAGTTATGCATGAATGATAATCTCTATGTAGTACCAATATAGCAATGGAGTACGAGTGTGGATCTTTCAAAAGGAATAGTAGTGTTGCCCCCTCCTCTCTTTTTATTTATTTTCCTTTTTATTTTTCTATTTTTTTATTTTGTGGACTCTTTGGCTCTTCCTTTTTATCTCTCATTTGTCCTCTTTGGGATCTTTTGTTTTGTCCACTTTGGGATCTTTTCCTCACTTAAGGGAAACACTCTATGTTTTACATGAATAAAAAGAAAAATTATCACACTTTATAAGAAGTACTCAACATAAAGACAAGTGAAAACTATCATGATGTATGCCTCTGCCAGTGTAGCAGGATATGCAATGATGCTAGTGCGTCGTGCAGCAATAATTTGGGCAAGGCCCAACTAGCATGCGTCTCTACGATCAAGCAAAAGCATGTATGACATGAAGATCAAGTCATGAGATGGTGGATGTTGCATGGCAATGTATCTTGGAAAGGCTATCGAAATGTCTTAATAGGTAGGTATGGTGATTGTTTTGAGGAAACATATAATGAGGCTTATGTATGACAGAGTGTATCATGTCATGGGTTTGGATGCACCGGCGGAGTTTGCACCAACTCTCAATGCGAGAAAGGGAAACGCACGGTACCGAAGAGGCTAGCAAAATATGGATGGTGGAAGTGCCAAAAATCGAATACTCACATTAGTCCGAAGAACTCATACATTTATTATCGGTAACTCTCTATATAGTTAGGAAATTCACAAAGAGACAAGTACCCCGAGGAGGAGTGTTTGGGGGTTTGGTTATCCTTGCGCATTCTCGACTCATGGTAACGTGAGGGTACTCTATATATTCCAACCCCTCTAGAGGTTAGCGATCAATTTAGTAGCTAGAGTTCTCAACTAATTTTTAGTTTTTGAAAAACACACGGATTTCCCAAAATACGACATCTATCACTAATAGGCTCAAGCTCTTGGCACCAATAGTCCAAACATTACTCAAATCAATACCTCAAAACTATTGCAAGTTACTACTATACTTAAATAGCAACCTCAGTTACCTACTCATGCAAGACACACAACTCAGTGCAACGAGCCAACTCTCTAAACAAGATAAACATGATAACTCAAGAGAGTTCCAGAAGCAACCTATATAATAGCTGTGAAAAAGGTAAGCATGAAAACTAAGAGCTAAGCATGACAGTAGCTACGAAAAGATGAAGAACACACACAAAAAAGATAAGCATTAAAACCTATCTTGTGTTCTAGAGTGGAATGGAGCGTGTTTCTCTCCCAAACAAGGTAGGCTAGGTTCCGACTTGTTATGAACAGCAAGCAAAACTAAAACAAACTAAAAAGTAAATAGCGAGACGCTCCAAGCATAGCACATATTATATGAAGTGATAAAAATATAGCATGGAGATGGACGAACTGATGATTGTTGATAGATAAGGGGATGCACGGGGGCATCCCCAAGCTTAGATGCTTCAGTCTCCTTTGAATATTTCTTGGGGTGTATGGGGGCATCCCCAAGCTTGAGCGCTTGACACTCCTGTATCTTTTTTCATCACCTCTCCCATCGCATACTTGAAAACTCCCTTCATATAAAACTCATCATAAGCTGATTAGAGTGGGTAGTAACCTTAATTAAATTAATTCATTATCTGCTGGAAATAAAGATTTTCATGAAAAGATACTGCTTCTCATATTTCCAAAAGGTTTTTTGCAAATAAAAAGCTAGCTTAGGAATTGCAAAACAATGAAAACGCAAAACATGGCAGAATCTCTGAAAACAAAACAATAGGTAGTACATAATTTATTCGGGGCACTTCTACACCTCAAATCAAAAACTCAGAACAGATGCCAGAAAGGCAATTATATAGAGCATGCTGACAAAACAATTCAGATCAAAAAGATGATCTGGTGATTTTTGGTGAATTGTTTTGTCAAGCAGACAGAATCTGTTTCTGGACAACATGTCACAATTTTTGAACTTTCTTGCAATCGGAGGCTATAACTTGGCACAAAGCTTAAAAATAAAGATACAATGATGTTGCTACAGTAGTAACAAGCATCAAGACCACTAAAACAGAAAGTAAAAACAAATTGGGTTGCCTCCCAACAAGCGCTTTCTTTTATGCCTTTGAGCTAGGCATAATGCAAGAAGATCAAGTATTATCAACTCCAAAAGAATAACTTGCGTGAGTAACGGACTCATAAGGTAACTTAATCTTGTTCCTAGGGAAGTGTTCCATTCCCTTTTTAAGAGGAAATTGGAATTTAATAATTCCCTCTTTCATGTCAATGATAGCACCAACGGTGTGGAGAAAAGGACGTCCCAAAATAATTGGACATGAAGGATCACATTCAATGCCCATAATAAGAAAATCAACGGGCACATAATTATCATTGACAATAATAAGCACATCATGAATTCTCCTAAAGGTTTCTTTATGGAAGAATCAACAAGACAAACACCAAAACAACATGGATCATAAGGTTTCCAATCAAGCATATCATACATTCTTTTGGGCATAACGGAAGCACTAGCTCCAACATCACACAAAGCAAAGCAAGACATATTATTTAATTTTATTTTGACCATAGGATCCTAGCCATCTTCTAGTTTCCTAGGAATAGAAGTCTCTAGCTTGAGCTTATCCTCCCTAGCTTTGATACGAGCATTGGTAATATGCTCGGTGAAGGCAATATTGAGTGTACTAGTGTGGGGGTGTTTAGCCATTCTTTGCAAAAAGGTGATAACTACGGAGAGACTACAATTGTCAAAATCAAGGTTACTACCATTAATTAAAGTGGTAGTAATGTCATCTAAGGTCATTCTTTTGGTAGTCTCTAAATTCAAAGGACCTTCTTATCCTATAGTTGAGGTATTAGCATCACCATTAATAGGTCCATTGGGACTAGGAGTGAGATGGGTGCTAAACGTTTTGAGATCCTCAACAACTTGTATCGTAGCAATGGTTGTGTGTGTAGGAAGGATCTTAATTCTCTATTCCTCTTCCTGAGGTACAACCACTTCGGGTTTGGCCGCCATTTGATTTATCAAAGTGGACTGTGTGTGAGACATATTGGTAACTTGGGTCTCCGTCGTGGTGAGTCTAGTTTGGAGGTTGGAAATCTCACTATTCAGGCTCTCAAGTTGTCTTCCAATGTTTTGCAAAATAGAAGAATGCTCATCTAATTGTCTATAGAAGGCTTTGTTTTGTTCATATTGGGTGTGCATATAATTCTTTGTAGCCTTATCTATCTCTAAAAGTTTTTCATAACTAGGCATTCTTCTATCAATAGGAGTGTTACTATAGGTGTCTCTATTCCCATAGTTGTTGGATGGGAACGGTCTAGGATTGCTACCAAAATTACTCCTATAAGCATTGTTATTGAAGTTGTTCCTAGAAATAAAATTAACATCCACTTGCTCTCTTTCTTGAGCAACCAAAGAATTTAAAGGAACATCATGAGGATCAATAGGAGCTTGCTTAGTAAGTAGAGTCATGATCATGTCAACCTTATCTTTACGGGAGGAGATCTCCTCAACAGAGTTTACCTTCCTACCTGTTGGAGCTCTCTCGGTGTGCCATTGAGAATAATTTGTCATCATCACATCCAATAGCTTTGTCGCAGCACCAAGTGTAGTTGACATAAAGGTTCCTCCTGCGGCTAAGTCTAACAGATTCCGTGAGGTATAGTTCAATCCTGCATAGAAAGTTTGGATAACCATCCAAGTAGTCAAACCATGTGTAGGGCAATTCTTAACTAGAGATTTCATACGTTCCCAAGCTTGAGGAACATGTTCATTTTCCAATTGCCTAAAATACATAATGTTACTCCTCAACTGGATAATCTTAGCAGGCGGGTAATACTTCCCAATAAAAGCATCTTTGCACTTATCACAAGAATCTATGCTATTCCTAGGCAAAGATTGAAGCCACAATTTAGCTCCTCCTCTCAAGGAGAAAGAAAAAAACTTAAGTTTAACAATATCACCATCTACTTCTTTATATTTTTGCATATCACAGAGCTCAACAAAATTGTTCAAGTGCAAGGCAGCATCATCTCCACCACCGGAGAATTGATGTTTCATAACTAGGTTCAGTAAAGCAGGTTTAATCTCATAGGACGTGGCTCCACTGGCGGGAGAAACAATAGGAGTGGATATAAAGTCATTGTTGTTTTGACTAGTGAAGTCACACAACTTGAGGTTTTCAGTGGAACCCATAGCAGCAGCAACAAGCAAGAACAAAGCAACTAATTTTTTGTGGTTTTCGGTATAAGTCTCTAAAGAAAATACTAAAAAGCAAACTAACAAGACTAAAAAGCAAAGATAAAAAATAGCGTGCAACTCCCCTATCTTGAAGGTTGGAGTCCCCGGCAACGGCGCCAGAAATTTGCTGGATGATGAGTTGATGGATATACTTCTCGCCCGTCGTTGGTTACCCCAAGTGGAAGGTGGAGATGTAGTCAGCAGCAGATTTCCCTTACACAGAGACTGTAAGGTTTTTCGAACCAGGAGGACTCTCTAGGCTCAACAAGTAGGTGTCTTCCACCCTGGCGCTAGCAGAAGACGTGGACGTCCACACACAACAAATAACTTTGCTCCCAACGAGTATAGACAGGTTGTCAATCTCTCTGGCCTTGTAGTTTGCAAAGGATCAAAACACAAGCGGGAAAGTAATAGTGATTGCAACGACAAAGTAAATGAAAGCGGTGAATGATGGAGGTGTAAACAATGATGGTGATATGGATCGGAGTCACATGACGTTCACTAGTGATGTCTCTCTCCCAAAAGACGATAAACAACTATGCTTGGGTAAACAAATGACAGTTGGGCAATTGATAGAATTATGATCGCACCGCAATGCTAATTATGCTACTTGATAGTTAGAGGTTCAATAGTAATGGGCAGTACGCCGAGACAAGTAGACCGTTTATACATCAGCATCTATTTACTAATCATCACCTTGAGATATTTATACAGAACATCTCTCCGGTATTAAGTTGCGAGCCCCACCCAAAGTGTAAACTCAAAGCAACGGAGAACTGCATTAATGAACTACGCGTAAGGTAGACAATCCTTGCAACCGTGGTCACAAGCACCGTTGTTTTCTCCCTGGTGGCAATATATGAATCACTAAGGAACATAATAGTAACATGTGTGAATCACTAAGGAACATAATATAAAAGGATAATCAAATATATAACTCATAACAATCTGGACATAATCTCATAATCCATCGGATCTCAACAAACCGAGCATAGCAATAACAAGAGAATTACATAGATGCATTGATCATGTAGGGCAGCTCACGGGGACTAACCGTTGAAGCACAATATTGGAGAGAATACATCACATAGCTACTGGTCATGGACTCATGGTCCAAGGAGGACTACTCACGGCACGCCGAGAAGCGTCCATGGCGGTCGAGAAGCTCCCGGAGGTCAATCCTCCCTCTGGTAGGGTGCCGGGAAGAGGTCTCCTGACGCTCCCGATCTCGGAAGCGCTGCGGCGGCGGAACGATGGAGAAATTCACGATTCCAGAAAGTGTGTGAGGGTTTCCCCTCGGGACTCTAAATATAGGCCAAAGGAGGGCACCAGAGGAGGTGGGACCCACCCAGGCGACCTCCTCTCGCCCCGTCTCGCCCTTCTTTGGTGATCTGGAAGCTTCTGTTTCGCCGATTTTTTATATATTTTTCTGGAATTCTTCGGGCTTCGAAAAATTGGGTAAAAGCCCCTGCAAAATAGACATAAGCAAACAGAAATTGGCACTGGGTGCACTGAGTTAGTAGGTTAGTCCAAATATGTGTAAAATGATATAAAAGTGTAGCAAAACATATAACAATGACACCCAAAAGATCATGGAACAAGCAGAAATTATAGATACGTTTGGGACGTATCAATGCCCCCATGGACGCCTCCACTGGCCGAAGACCATATGTTAGAGTCCCTCCATCGTTGGAACAATGGCTAGTAGTTGCATGTGTCTCCTTGACAGTAGCCTCTATCGCTGGACTGTCACCTGCCCCGAGTCAATAGTGGGGGGATTGACAAGCCTTCAGGATGCCCCTCATGATGATCCTCGTGGGATCCTATGAACCCATCTGTTGAAGACTGTGGCTGGTAAGGCACTGGCACACATATGTCATGATCACGTTCGCCTGGGCCTCACCCTACATCGAGCGCCAGCTGTGACCGTGGTGTCTGAATCATGCAAAACTTGCCATCTTCTACCACATTATCACATTCCATAGCAAAATCAAACTTCATCGCTGCACATCCATCAACCATGTCCGCATGACCCCCCCCCCCCCCCGCCACGCACACACACACAAGTTGCTCGGAGCAGACATCGGCTTGAAAGAGCCAAAACGGAGAGAAGCCATGGGTATCGATGAAGGAGCAGTACCCTTTTCGCACTACGAAGCAACATATTTTGACGGTTGAGATTGCTGCCTTTTTGAGACCTCATTCTCGATATTACCAGTTTTCTCATTTTGTCCATGATTTCCACCACCTTCGTCCTCATCCATCATATCTACATCGCCATTCGCATCATCAATAACCTGCTGTGAAAATTCCTCAACCTGCACATCCACATCATAATGCAATCCATCATATGACCATTTAACAAAGTCTGGCAAGAACTCGAGATCAAGCACTCCAACAAGCAGCCTCGCAATCCCATGTTTGCGTGTGAACAACATATCAACCTTATCAGTCTTACCAAGCAAAGTGCCGAGACTCCAGACAATAAGGAAGTCATTAACAAGTGACTCAGGAACACCAGAGAACCTTAGCCGTGCAATCCATCACAAAGTGCCCGGTAACCCCACACCTGAAGCAACAAAGTTTCTCCTTCTTACGCGCCGCCTTGCTTGCCCGTGTAACCTCAGCTTTTTAAGGCCCCTTGTTAGTGCCTTTTCTTTATCTTCAATCACCGTAACAACCGGTATACTAACCACTGCTAGAGCCTTGACCGCCAAAGCCGCGGCCGGAGGCAACACATCGATTTTGCGAACTCCTCCTCCTTCAGCCGAAGCCTCCAGCTCCGCATTGTTGTTCGTGGTCCGTCAAGGCAGAGGCTTGCAACCAAAGCCACGGCCACCACCCCCACATTCGCCGTTCGGACGAAAACAAGAACTCATTGCTCCCTCCACAATGTCCCCTACAGGTGGCGTGAAGTTTTGTTGCCAGTTATTGCTCTGTAAGCCCTACCACCGCCATCATACCATTGGCTGCTCCCTCGTGTATCATCATACCAATGCCAGAACGGCTGCTTCGGACGGTATTCGTCGATGCCTCGGCCATTCCCATAACCACCGCGTCCGCCTGTGTCCGGGTTGGGTCTGCTACCGCGGCTCTAAACCTCGCCTCGCCCGCCCATGCTGTTTGCTCGGTTAGCTCCGGCAGAAGGCTTGGTAGCAGCCGGCTTCGCTGCGGGCTGCTCGTGCGGATTCCCATGACCTGCCATGGTGGCGGGTGGAGGTTCGTTCGCGGGCACAACCCTAAGCACACGCCCCTATCGCGAAGGAAAACTAGGGTAGCAGCGCTTCCGAACCCTAGTCTCTGTCGATCGATCACGCCCCGCATCGGCAATCAAAACACCGATCGGCGAGGCACGCGTTTCCTTCATTTGTTTCCCTTCGGAACACAATGCACCCTCCTGAACTGCAGCCGGTCTGTGGGCCACATACCCAGTTTTCATGAACCCACTTTGGTCCATCTCCGGCCCAAGCGAACCCAGCAGGTAATTCAAGTGCGACATCCTCACCGCTCAGATCTCTCCTGGAGTCTCGGCCGACGGCAGCCACGACAAGGGCTTCTCCGCCGCCACACCACCCTTTTTGCGACGGACCGGAATCGTCTTCTAGTTTGAAAGAAAATCAGCAAGAGTAAGCGCAGGGAGACGTACCTTAGGCAGGGGATCCTTCCACGGCTTGTTCGTCGACGTCGCCGTTCTCCAGTGAACTATGCGTCAGAAAAGATCGATGTTGTCATCACCGCTCAGCCCATCCCATGCCAGATCAGTCTTCGGCACGAAATGGTCAATGCGGGCCGCAATGTGATTCTCCGAATACCCAACAGAAAGAGACTCATAAATGATATCGGAGGGCGTCGAGAAGAGACCCCGAACTCGCGTCGACGAGATCCCGAGCATCCTCGTCGTCTGACTCACTAGTGGGGACAGGGCCTATAGCCCCGGCCCGTAAGGAGCTTTAGTCCCGGTTCACCAACCGGGACTAAAGGGGCAGGACTAAAGGCCTAACCTTTAGTTCCGGCCCTGTTCCAAGCCGGGACCAAAAGTTCTCCACGTGGGCGCCTCGGAGCGCCCTCAGGGGCAGGCCCTTTAGTCCTAGTTCTTAACACGGACCGGGACTAAAGAGTTTCAGATTTTGTTTATTTTTGGGTTTTAGGGTTTAGGTGTTCGGGAGATTAACGTGATGCCTCGTTTCGTGTTCGGGAATTAGTTTTGATATAATTATAAATAGAAATAATTATGCATATATATATATATAAGATTAACTTATCTTACAAGCGAGCATATATATACAATTATATGGAGATCTGAATTATCGGGACTAGAGCCCGTCTATTCGATTACATGGACCAACATCAGTAATGGCCCCTAGCTACACTAAATCGTCCTTTGTCATCTATAGCTTCCGTCCTCAGAAAGGTCGCAAGCTCCTCTGCAACAGCAACCGCGCGTTGCTCTGGTAGGACCTTCTCCCTCATGGCCGTGTACTATATAAGAAGAGGGGATGAATATGAATATCAATCATGATAACAAAGAATGACGGGTAAAAATAGAGGTGTGAATGTTCATTGCTTACGTCGAATCTGTGATCCTTGTGCTCAGAGGTAAACGTGTGAATGGTCTTGCAAACATAGTATCCGCATAGATGCGTCCCCCGTGGCTGCTGGTCGCACTTTACGAGAATAGAATATATATAATCAAAATAATAATCTACCATCATAAATGTATTGAAAATAGAAGTATATCATACTACTACTTACCTGAGCCGCTCTAAAGGTCAGCTTCTCAGGCTCGATACCGGGAGTCACGCACCTGAACCGCTTCCAAACCCTGTCCGACAAGGATAATGATTTGCTAAGTTTTTCATTAATTGATATATCAGAAAATCATCGAAAGAGACCGATAGAGCGCAAGAATGATTGAAATTACCCTTGGAGCATGTCCTGTAGGCTTTGGAACTGTTCCAAGGGTCTCGATAATGGGTCGAAGGCATCAACTCTTCCCTTATCAATTTGAATGTCCAACAGAATCCAATGGAAGCTGCACATGTATATATATATATGTGTGTGTGTGTGTGTCAGTAACTTATCAATTACACTTATAAGTGAATGGACACAACAGAGTAAAGACCCTCACCTGAAGTTGTATGGAAACAGTATGTGGTTACAGAAATTTTGATCTGTTAGAAACCTTAGAAGGTTTTCCTCCGTCTCCTTGGGTTTATCAGTTAGCGTCGCTATATGTATTTTATCTGGGTCAATAAACCCAATATTTAGGATGTTCCTATTTTTACAATCCAGAATCTTCATTCTGCATAATAGAGTACAAGTTATATATAGACAATGAATTGAAATAACTAAACAAGTTATATGTAGACAACGAATTGAAAAACTTACAGACAATAGCAACTCATAAGCGATTTGTCGAGGGTGTCGGCATTGTACATTTGGAAGAGTTCATCAAAGTCGATATGGATTTCTTCGGGCCGGCCGTACTACTCCCGTGGGACACTCACCACGATCATCGTTCTCCCATTCTTTGATTCACTTAAGTATCATGTATGCAAGTAACGCATATTTGTTGGGAGATCATCTTTGCTGACCAAAGGCGCTCCCATGACAAACTGTGGCTTAGGGGCTACCACACCGGTCTCTGCCTTTCACTTCAGCAATTCCAGTGTGCTACCCAGCTTCTTCTGGCCATCTTCACAAGTTGGTTACAACAATTTGTTGTGGTCCTGTAACATCTGCTCGAACTGCAACCTCTCCTTTTCTGTGTCGCAACCTCGCCGTGCATCAGAAATGACCCGGCCAAGATCATCAACGGGCTCATCTGGTTCCCGTTCTTCATCCTGATCTTCTTCTTCATTGTCTTCCATTGCGGTATCAGCATACTCAGGGAACATAGAACGGTAGTTGTCATCATCGTTCTCTTCTTCTTCATCGTCGTCTTCCATCATAACCCCTCTTTCTCCGTGCTTGGTCCAAACATTATAGCCCGACATAAAACCGGACCGAAGCAGGTGGCTCTGAATGACTCTTGAGGAAGTGTAGTCCTTCTCATTCCGACATTCAACACATGGACAAAACATAAAGCCACCACCATGCTTGTTCGCATCGGCTGCATCTCGAAAAGAATGCACGCCTTCTCTGTAAGCGGTTGTGCGTCGATCACCGTACATCCATGGATGGCTCATCTGCGTTATACGACAGTATATCAAATACAATCACGATCCTAAAAATTAGTATCGCGCGGTCTAAACGAGGAAATATAGTTGCTAACCTTTTAGAATAAGTAGAAATAAAGAGGAAGAGGTTTAAGCGTGGCTCAGGCATCTCATATCGTAGTTGTGTTTGGTGAACTGAAGCGGCATCGCTCTAACACACATTTCAACAAACAGCTCTAGTGCATGAAAAAAATGGAGAGCTAGCACACATCCACACTCTTCCATCCAAGAAAAATGCAAGGAAGAGGGGAGAGGGGGGCTGTGCTATATATAGGCAGAGGACTTTAGTCCCGGTTTGAGACACAAATCGGGACTAAAGGTGGCGCACATGCGGGCTGCACACCGCGTAGCCCTTTAGTCCCGGTTTGGGACACAAACCGGGACTAAAGACTCCTTACGGGCCGGGACCAAAGCCTCGTGGGAGGCAATGCGATTTGGGGCGACGTGGCCGGGCCTTTAGTCCCGACCCAGAGACAGGCCGGGGCTAAAGGGTCCAGGCCAAAGGCCCGTTTTCCACTAGTGTCATGTGAGTCCGATCCGGCGATGGCCCAAAACCGGCTACCCTGCTGGAGAACTCCCGCGTGCACCGTTGTTGTTTCACGGCCGCCACACCCCAGGGGTGCGTGTCGAGTCGCCCTCGTGATCGCCTCTCATTCAGTTTAACTTGGGGGTCCTACCCCGAACGTATAGATATTACTTTCTTCGTCCGAAATTATTTATCATAAAAATGAATAATAATGTGCTACCTTCATTTCATAATGTAAGAACATTTTTTACACTAGCATAATATTAAAAATGCTTTTATATTATGAAACGAAGGAAGTATATAGATATATTCATTTTTTCAACAAATATTTTCGAACGAGGGATTATATATAAAAAGGATCGGATCGTATCGGTCGTGCTGATCCGCCCACGCGTCACCAAGGCATGTAGATCTTTTGGTTTGTCCTACGAGCCGTACTTTGATCCGTGCAGCAGAAGAAAGCAAAACAGGTGGTACTCGGCGCACATGCATGGTCGACCGTGCGTGCGGGTGCGGCCACCGGTTGGCTTGTTTGCGAGTTTAATTGGCAGCGGTGGTGGCAGCATGAGCTGCTGCTGATTGTTGGTGCACATGGTATTTGATTCACGGTGCCCCTGTAGACTGTAGTCCCGGCGGCCTGTTGCCTGTCGGCAGGACACGACGACCAAGCTGCCCTACGTACGTACGGCCATGAGTTACCAGATCTAAACTACATTCTTTTTAGATGCATTTTGCATTAGACGTTCTATTTTGTTTAGGTTTTTACGGACACAAACTTATAGTACTCAAGCATCAGCCCTATAATTTCACCTTACACAAATCAATAACTTCCAAGGGGCCGGAGTCAAACCAGACTATAGTTCTACCATCTGCTCTAGCATAATTAGCTGAAAAATCACAAACTAAATTTTGACAATGGTTGATATGAGCAATATGAGTCATACGAAGAGATTTCAGATGTCTGATTTCTGCCACCAAAGATGCATGGACAGACCTGTATGTGTCATTATCATTCAAAATGTTTCGCTCGTAATGAGTCCAACTACATATGAATGGGAGATCGGTTTGCTGGATAGAGAGAGATAAACCTTTCATGCATGCACATGACTTTGTTTCAATGGCATCCCCACAAGAGAAGAGTACCCTCCAAGATGAGTAGATTGTGTTGCCGAGATTATCAAGAGACGTCTTATTAGATCGAGTCTTCATGGATGAGGGGTTTCTGCACAAAGAAATGTAGGGCCGCTACTTTAGGGGTAGACGTGTTCCGCGACATGGATTATGCACTTTACGAGCACATGCTTCAATCTTTTACCAAAATTTAAAAAACGAGTTGGAAAGTTTCAAAAATAATAAAGGACTTCTATAATTACCAAATGCTCGGATTTTAGCTATAGATCCGGACGACTCGTTTCCCACGTGATCACTATCCTCCCAGTTTCGATTCAACTGATTTTTTTTGCTTCTCTCAAAAACCGTAGATGCCAATAGTAATCGAAGATGAGTTTTCTGATTTTTTGCTACACACTATAAAAAAGAAAATAAATTGCTAGAAAGGGAACTCGGATGCGGGTCTTTTCAATAGCTATTATAACCAAATAACCAACTAACCCACATTCAGTTGTTGTCCAGTGTACATAAACAATGTTTTCCGAATCTTTCTTTTTCTATAATATCAGCAATAATAATAATTTTTGGCTTGCTAACTTTGGCACGACTCGCATGATAACTATCACATGAGGAACATGATAACTATACCATGATAATCCTGATAACTACAGTATGAGATGATTAATAACTATATCATGACAAGCATGATAACTTTAGGATGGAGCAGTATGGTAACTTTACACCGAGGTATGTTTCAATAACTTTTTTCCCTGGATGAAGGTTATCATGGTATTTAAACTTAAGATATTAGGTCCGTGGTGCTTAAAATTACCAAGAATTTACATGGAAATTGTGAAAGAAGTTATATTTCAACGCCTTTTCCTTGAAGTCAAAGTTACTATGGTGCTTGAATGTAAGTTGTCAGGTCCGCGGTGCAAAATGGCCATGCTATTTACAGAGTAGTTACCGGCATATTTTAATAACTTTTCCATGGGTAAAAAGTTGTTAATGTGTTGTATATAAGTTATCCGGTGTATGTGGCGTAAATTACATGCTATTTACACTTACGTTATCATGATATATTTCTACAAGTTTTTTCATCCATGGTGAAAAGTTATCAATGTGTTTATATGTAAATGATCACGTATGTGGTGCATAAATTACCATCTTATTTACACGAAAGTTACCGGGGTAAGTTTCAACAACTTCTTGTGCCCAGATAAAAAAGTTACCAATTTGTTTGTATGTACATTAACAGGTCTACAATGCAGACATTGTCATGATATTAACACCCAAAGTTAACGAGGGATGACCAAAAAAATCCTCACGTGAAACTTAACATGACGTTTTTTTGTTATCTAATTGCGCATGAGTTATCGAGGATAAGGTCACAATTACCACGAAATTTATACATGAATAATCAATTGCTTAATTCATATATTATGATGATATTTAGACATAAACTATTGGATGATTGTTTTTTAACAACTTTTTTCCTGGGTCAAGATAGTTATCACATCTGGGCTTAGTTAGTGATCAGGTGTGTTGTTGTACGTATATACCAGGTTATTTACACATGAGTTACCGTAGGTATTTTTCAACAAAAAAATTCTCCGCCTCAAATGGTTATCACATTTTGGCTAAGTAAGTTACCAGCTTTGTGCTCTGTATATTATCATGCTATTTAAAGAGAAGTTAGCGGGATATATCTTTCAATAAAATTTATCTCAAGGACAAAGTTATCATGGTACTGGTACGTGAGTTACCAGCTCTGCATTTGTAAAATATCATGTTATTTACAAAGTAGTTATCGGGGATATATTTTCAATAGAAAATATCCCCGGTTTAAAGTTCACACTTTTTTGCATTTAAGTTATCATATTTGTGATGCACGAATTATCATGCTATTCACAACAAAAGTCATCAAAGAATAGCTTAACAATATTTTAGGGTCAATGTTACCACATATGAGCGACTTAAGTTTGATTCTCATTCATGGCACCAATTTTTATTTAATAATCTGTGGAAAATATGAGAGAACGTATGAGATTCCTGCCTTAATGTTTCTGGAAAGATCCACTCGGCAGGAGCGGCACCTCCATCCATATATGGGAGCAGAATACGCCTTTACAAATGTACAAAATCTATTTAACTACCAGCCAACCACAAAAATTACCAACCCTAGATGGTTACTATACTGTGTTGCCATCCATGAGGCCAAGGGATCGAATTCTTCTTGCTTTTTTTTCTTGCTTTTTCTTACTAGGGAACACGCAGAATAAAAAATGACGTGAGGGTACTTGGCCGTGACTCTTGCCAAGCATACCGGGCCATTGAGCGTTTGAAAGTTAGAAATTTGAAACTATATGGTGTGAGATAGTCGGGTCAGCCATGTGCGGGCAAACTTTCAAGAATTTCTTTCACTTTGGGACAAGTGAAGGTGAGCAGCGAGAATATCATTTTCATTTTCCTATCATGAAAAAGTGTTTGGATCTTTTTATCCCTTTATCACACATGGCAAATAAAATACAATGCAAATTTTATGAAGCAAAACAAAGTCATTTGCATGTGAGGGTGTACTAAAAATATCGGATGAGTGAAAATTATCACTTTTGTAGAGCTTCCCCACATTCTGTGCTTAGGAAATCTCCAACGTGAACCAGCAAACCGTCTGCATCCGTCTGGATCAAGCGGTTCAGACGCACTTTGCCATCCAACACGGTAAATCATCGGTCCTCAGACTAGAACGTTCGTTTTCCCGCAAAACTGAAAGAAAATTAGGGTGGGGGAGGGCATTGCGGGCGTTTGGACCACTGCTACGCATTGATCCGACACCCTGTACCTATTAGAAACAATCTCCTCGCACACGCTCTTTCCCCAGGAATGAGTCGTTGCACATGATGTTCACCTCCCTCTCTTATTTTCATGCTGAATTGAGTCTTGCTCTTTGAGGTTTCTTTATGTTGGATTGAATATTTTGGATTAGAGATCACTTTATGCATGTCTCACTCGCGGATACTTATGATGACATTGGAATATCTATGTGACAATAGAGCTGATTGACGCGCATCATATGATGTTGTCGTATTATAATCTTTGAAACTATTTGTGATACTTTCGGATGGTTCATAAGGTTGATTGGAAACATAACTTTGAGGGGGTTTATTACTTATACGATTTCATCCTACTTTCTGTGATAGTAATAGGAACTTTGGAGTGATTCTTTTCCACACTTTGAGGGATTTTCATCTGATTCAATTATGTTAATGTTAAGAGATTGCACTAGCAAAAGTGTGAACCTTAGGCCTTGCTTCTAAGCATCGAGATACCGTTTATACTCACTTTTCTTACTTGTTAACTTGCTATTTTTAATTTTCCATATTATAAAAACATATTTTTGCCATCCATATTACACATATGTCATCATCTCTTTGCCAAACTAGTGCACCTATACAACTGAAAATTGTATTGTATATGTTGGGGACATAAGAGACTCTTTCTATTTGACTGCAGGGTTGTTTGCACTAACAATCTTCATTGTACACTTCCCACAAATTGATAAACCTTAGGTCATCCTTCATTTAAGGGAAACTTTCTACTGTGATACAAAAGTCATCGTGGGAGCCCCTGCAAGAATAAATATTTATAGTAGACATCAGCATGTCATAATAAATAGCCCACCGCTTGGCCTGGTCGGTGCCCGCTATTTATACAACGCCAGGCCCAACAAGTGCCGTGCCACCCCCTTGCTCCTTAAACCCTCTTTGCACCACACCCGCCATGGCCTCGATCTCCAAATAAATGTTGGACATCCCCTCAACAATAGAAGTCAGAAGCAATTGTCAAGGAGTCAATGATTAAGGGAATTTCTTCAATAATCCCAAGGAAATCCTCTCCGAGTGGAAGAGCAGATAGCAACTATATATACTGGAACAATAGGATATCTTGATTCGTTAGAAACCAAACAGGTAAATAAATTTAGGGACAATTAACTTTGTGCCCCTAGTTGTGTCCCTCTCGTCTGTTTTACCCCTAGTTTGAGAAAGTCACCGGTTCTGTCCACACCACTTTGGAATTCTTTCGTTTTTTCCCTTCCGTCAGGGCTCCGCTTGGTCAGCGCCGTTTGACCACATACGACGCTCTGTTTTGGACCCTGCTTGCCCACCGCTAGGACAGAACCCACTCGAACCCGTCTTACTCTCATCCCCACTCTCTCATGGACCCAAGCCAGGAGGCGACGGCGGCGACCAAGTCAGGACCAACCAAGCCCTAGCTAGGAGAAGACGGCGGCAACCAAATCTGCTACTACTGGAGATGGTGGACGACGGCGACGGCAGGGGTTTCACCGGTGGCGCCCGTGGCCACAAGACAAGGACACGGTCACAGGCAACATTAGGGTAAGTTCCCCCATCCTAGATCTGTTGTTTCTTCCTCCCCCTAGATTTGTCCACACTAGGGTTGTTTGTTGTAGCATTTAGGCTTCTGTAGGATTTGGATTATTGTGTTTCTTGGATGATTTTGGCTAGTATGTTGTTGTATGTTGATATTGTGCCATGTTTGCGTAGGATTGATCTGGCTAGAGCATTTAATATCTGTTAGAACGGAGACATGCACTTTAACTGCTGTTGGTACAAAAGGAAAAGAAATTGGCTTCACATTTCCAATAGTCCGTGGACAAGAGTAGCACATTTGAGAAGTTTAGGGCAACAGTAGCACATTTGAAGTTGTTGAACTTGTTTGATCATATGCGATGCTTGCTATGTCATGCTTTAATTTGAAGTTGTTGAATTTTAACCTATTATGTCATCTGTCAATATGAACCCAATATGTGGTCATCTCCCTATTCATGTACCAATATGAACCAAACTGCAGAAATTTGGAACACCAAATAGCATTACATTTAGATTGGTACATTACAAAGTTCATCTCATGCACTACAAGAACAACAAACATACTTGCTTCACTTAGTGGCTTGATTCTGTGAAAACACTGAGAATGCCACAACTACAACACACACAACAATTCCAGTAAATAACACTGCCCAAACATTAACCATCTCATCTCCCTCCTTCAGTTTCTTCTTCAAAGCACGGTTCTTCTTTGCCAGCTCCATATTTTCCCTCTACAATTTATGAGACTTGATCCACCTACATTCAATCTCTGCATGTAGATCTTCAAATGCAAGGGCCACACATAGTGGAGGAGGAGGGTCAACCCAAACCACCCACTTGCACTCATCTGGCAACTAATTAGATAAAAAAATAGAAATTTCAAAAGAACAACAACCTCCAAATTTGACAATCAGATAGACAAGCAAATCATTACATCAAGAGGGCATCCCAAAAATCGTCGGCCAGTTCTAGCCCCTCCCCAAGCCACGCAACGAGCAGGAACTAGGCCATGTCGAGGGTAACAGTGCTTAGATCTAGGCTCCAAGCCGGAAAATGATTCGTCTCGGTGATGGTACTCCGAGACGAGCTCCACTATCCCCATCCCATCGATCTAAATAAGTAGAAAAGCAAAAAATCCACATATCAGAGAAACCCTAGAATGAGGGGGTGAAATGCGAATGGAATGCTTCACTTACCTCTACGGTAGTAGAACCAGCCGTCGTTGACGAGTTCGACGATGGGAAGCTCGGCGTCCGCATCTTGTCCTCCCGCTCATGCCTCTACCACGGCGGTTGTCGATCTGTTCTTCACAAGCTCTCCCACTCCCTGTTTGTTTCTGCAAGTGAGCTCGAGGAGAACGAAGGGGTAAGGGGACAGTGGACACAGGGGCAAAAATGTCCAAAACGGAGCACCGTATGTGGTCAAACGGCGCTCACCAAGCGAAGGCGTGACGCAAAGGCAAAAACGAAAGAATTCCAAAGTAGTGTGGATAGAACCGGTGACTTTCTGAAACTAGGGGTAAAACAGACGAGGGGGACACAACTAGGGGCATAAAATTAATTGACCCATAAATTTATGGATGAGTCACGTAAACACCTAAGAGATACTAAACCTCAATTCCAAGAAATTATATCTTCTAGCAATACATTTTGATTCTATATTATCCGCACATGTAGAATACTAGCAAGAGAATATCTCTCATTTTTTATGTAATTTAAATGGTATTGATGAATAAAAAATTAACATAATGGCGTTTATTAGTGTCGCATAAAACCTGAAGTGGGGCGTGGTCAATTGGTAAGGCAGCGGGTTTTGGTTTTATTTGTGCTTAGTATTGCCACGATTAGGTTATATGTATATTTATCTTAATTTTGAGATGAGAATTGATTTTTAAGTGTTTTCAGTGGAGTTTGATCTTTTTGATCCCGTAGGATCACGTTTGTATCATTCTACAGAACTTAAAATTATTTTGTTTAGATGTTTGTGATGGGGTCTGCCCGTGTCGCTCGTCGTGGGCCAACAAGTGCATCCGAAGATGCCGCATGCAAGCCATGTGTTTATTTTTTAGCAATCTATCTCATTGATCATGAAGCCAAGAAGAAGTGATGTATGCTTCATGAGAGGAACATGAAAACCATCAAGTAGGCGTGTTTATCCATAATAGTCAAGCTGGTCATCAACAACAAATTCAATTTATTATGTGCTAATGCTGAATTGCACACTTTATGTATGGGGGACATGTCATGTATCATTTGTTGATGCTTTAGTTTCTTAGTACTCTCTTGCACAATGTTTGCTTAAAGCCACGAGGAAAAGATGAGCGGATAACATTCTTCCTCATGGACTGTGACTCAACATCACCTTACGGAGTAGTGTAACTACTTTGGCTTCCTCCACAACGATGAGCACATTCACTACGTCTACGATTTCTTTGATCTACATTGTTATTCGATATTTCCATTATCTTATCACTAACTTGTTGCAGGCACGAGCAGATGTTTCTAAAGTTAATGAAGAGAATACACATATTCATAGAAAGTCTGAAAACCTCTACATTTACTACTCACCCAAGTTAGGGGCAACATTTTTGCTCCACTTAACACACCAAGCATATTGCTCAAAAGTAGACGTTGCTTGTGGCGGAGTGATCACCTTGTTGGCCAACTTCTTTGCCCTAACACTACAAGGAATATGCTAATACACGACGCTATATTTTCGTCGCTACATCGTCACGGTTTTTAATTTACGACGATCTCACGACGAAAAACCAAGCGTCGGAAACGGAGCGTCAGAAATGAACAACAGCGATGTTTTGATCAAAATCGTCGTAACTTTTACGACGATTCCTGGATTGTCGTAACCTTTACGACGATCCTAAATCATCATTGGCAATCTAACACAGTCCTACGTGGCAGTCCTACGTGGCAAAATTACGATGAAATCAAAACATCATGGTTAAAATCAGCCCAACCCATTTTAATTGATCACATGGGCTGGTTTATTTTTTTGGGCTTTTTTTATTGGGCTTCTTTTTGGGCCTTAGCCTATTTACAACCACTTCTAATATATTTTTTCGAATTTTTTTGTATCATTATAATTTGGGCCCTGGCCTTTTAGTGTCCAAATACATTTGGTCCAGTTTGAGTTTTGGCCTTTTTTCATTTTTGAATTCAACAACTTTTTATACCAGAACTTGGTTTCATTTCTATTTATTGGGCCTTTTCAACCCAATTATGTGTCCAATATTAAATCCAACACTATTTCATATTCAAATCAAGAAAACTTCAAGTCGAATTAAAATCATCCATCGTATAACATCACATAATAAATCTCCCAGGTTTACATAACACAATAACTCATCTCATGGATACATTTCGTTACACAGGAATATAGCAACAACGGACAGAATATAGCAAATACATGTTCTCCCAGGTTTTGCCTCAGAACAAGTTGTTGAGGAAGGAGCTGTTGAGAAACGAGTTGGACAGCCTGTCGAAGCACAAGAGAAAGAAAAAAGAAAGCATTGTTACTGATATGAGAACACGTAGAGCAAATTATGTGCATAGGCATTGTAACAACTTGTTTAAGACTATTTATAGCCAACAAAATACAGTAAGATTCGGGCTCATTTAATTAATTCAAGAACAACACTACATATATGACAAATGTACCCACACCAACTGATAGAGTATGTTTCTTGGCACTTCGTCAAAAACTAACGCATACCAAAATCACTGCTAATTGTTTTGTACTCAAAAAATATTATTCAAGGGAAACAAGCAAACTTAGTATTAATGACATTACAAACTGACAAGTTGAGAATAATAGCTTTGGATGGCATCCAACACATACCTCTGGCTCTCACTGCTAATTGTTTTGTACTCAGAAAAGATTATTCAAGGGAAACAAGCAAACTTAGTATTAATGACATTACAAACTGACAAGTTGAGAACAATAGCTTTGGATGGCATCCAACACATACCTCTGGCTCTCTGAACGGGAGCGACAACGATGCCTTCTGTGGCCATCTCTATCACGGTCCCTTCTGCATTATCGCAACATAGATAAGATTATTAACAGAGTAAGCGGCATGGCATACTTTCTGGATAGCAAATGTCGTTCTTTAAATAAAGATAGAAATACAGAACTGTCACATCAAAACAGTCCCATGAGAAGCTTAAGTCATGTGTTTCAAGGGAAAAGTTAAGCAGATACTATCACTAGTTCATGACTCTTATCACTATTAAAATTACTGATTTACTATGCTAAGTGAGGAGCACCACTGCATCCAGCACCACCCCACTAGAAAATATCACAGCTCCGAGATGGTTATACATCAGCAAAGTTGGCTACATTTACCAGTCCTCTAGTTCATGAAGTGACATGTGGGGTTGCCATGTGCAGTCAATAACTATGTTAATGTGTAGAACCATATAAGACAGTCAACAATTCCTACAGATAAAATTACAAAACTCAAAAATATCTACCATAAAGCAAATGTTACACCTTGCCATTTCTTCAGAAAATATAAACATCTCCCTACTAAGCACAAGGATGAATAAGTTTCAACATATTTAACCAGCAATCAATTAAAAGCTAACAATGCTGGAATCACATCCGAATTCACTTTTCAAGGGCGCAACCAAGAACTGAAAACACGATCCAGCACTCATTCGGGGTGCGAAACTTGAACCGGGCTAGGAACTGAACGCTGCTCAGCAAGTTAAAAGCCGAGCTATTCCGAACGAACACTACATATATGACAAATAGCTATCTTGACGCGGTGCCAAGAAACTTGCCAAAATGAGAGAGCTCCAAAATTTCCTCATCTAGAGTTACTGCACAACAAGAAACCCCACATATGTACTTACGCCCACAACAACCAACAATGATTTCCGAAAACATCGCCCCCCCCCCCGAAAACAGAGAGCATCAGGAACTGAATGTGCGCACTCTGTTTCATTCACGAGCATACATACTTTCATGACCCAAAGTTAAACGATACTGGCAAGCAAATTGGCAATAGCACTCACCCGCCATTGCCCGAGGCAGTTCCACAACGTCTCGAACTCCACCGGCCCTGCAACATTGTTTGGAGGCAGCAAGAATATCAGTATCTGTTTTTTGCTGCGACAAAACAGGGTGCTGTAGAACCGAACAGGTTGCAACGCCAAAAGACAAAACAGGGTAGTACAGAATCATGAAGCTGCAGACAAAACAGGGTGCTGTAGAACCGAACAGGTTGCAACGCCTCGTTAGTAGTTTTTATTATATATGCTTATATCACGATTGAAGCTCTGTTGATGATTGACGGCATGCACACAGCAAGACGAACATGAAAAGTCAGGTGCTATTGCCAATTATTAACAGGGGACATGTAAACTAGCAGTACTACACAGTACTAAGAATTAAGGAACCTGTGAGAAAAAATCATTCTCAGTAGCTATTTAATGCATCAATGGTAAGAGCAACTAGCAGGACTCTGAAGAAAATAAGGCACCAGTTTTCATGTGTCAATTAGATAGCATATGTAGCCAACAAGTATGCAATGACGTGACAAAAAAAGTTTCGATTTAGAAGAACTTTTGACCAGAATCTGATCAGGGAGGAATAAAAACTTGTAAAATTGTGACAATGTGGTAGTGCAGTTTTAAAATCCACAAAAGAACGCAAAGAGCAATCTTTTAAGAACAAGAAGATTGCAGTCTAGTTATTTTGGGTGATAGGAGTGAGGTTTGTAGTCAAGTTACATGATACTACACAACATATTTATCGTTTATCAGTTATCGCTGTCATAGAACAAGTGCAGTCTCTTTGTAATCCGTTAAAAAACCCCTAAGTTTATAGGGGGAGATGCGTTAACACAGATGCATGACTCGATACTTAACCGTTGAAAAGTGCCAGGCTTATGTACATAACCCGTCCACCACTACAACTTAGTTATTATTCCAAAGTGAGCACCACATATTATTATATAATTACAGGGACTACAGAGGAGGAGCCGGGATCATCAGGATTGGGACCTTATAACTTGAGAGGAAGTGTACCTTTTGAGGAACAAGCGACACCGGCAGGTTTCAAGTCCTTGCATGCAGGAATGACATTTTGTCAATGCATGTAAACTTTAATTTATTCTATTGAGAAAAGATAAGTACTACTATGACCATTTGTTTCAAATGGTGATCATGGTGAAAACCTACTGTCCCAGATATAACAGCAGAATTAAACATCATTACCACAAAATCAGATTGTTTTCTTAGAATAAAGCAAATACACACTATGATATTTAATGATGTAGGAAGATATACAGCAGAATGCAGCAGCATTAGGAAGAGGCCATACATAGCGCCTCTTCTTTTTATTTAATTAGCATTCACATGTTACTCTGGAGCGCAGTAGAGAGATACTAGTAGCAGGCAGGCATGGAACTGAATCTGTCCAAGAGAAGAGAGAGCACACCAAGATAGATAGAGAGACAGAGTTGGTTCGGCCATCCTCCGCTCGCCTCGCTGTGGTCGGCGGGATGGTCTGGCTTGCTACCACCACTAACACTCTACCGGTGCGTCCTTCATCATCCAGGTTGCCGGATCTCCGACGAGGACGAGGCTCTACCTCAGAATCGGATCGAATCGAATCAAGCGCGTGCGTCGTAGCGAGAGGAAAAGGGAAAGGGGACTCACGAGCCTACGCAGCGCCCTCTCGGCCGCGCCTCCGGCGCCCGCCCTTCCTCGCCGGAGCGCTCCCGCCACCAACGCTGTCGACGAGGGAAATGGAAATTAGTGGCCTTGTCCTTAATCGACGAGGTTGGCCTTGTCCTCGGCGCTGAGCTCTGCATCGAACCACCACCACAGAAACCTGCGGCGTTGGGGACGGCGGCACCGAGGGCGGAGAGGTCGAGGGTGTCCTTGCCGTCGCTGATGGCTGCTGCTGGAGATTCGGGCTCCTCCTTCGAGGGAGGCGGCGAGGGTGAGAAACCCTAGCGGCGGCGGCGCGTGGGGGTGGGGGGTTGGGGGCGTGGACTGCTGCGCGTGGGGGGAGTGGAGGGGTGGAGTGGGGAGGGTGAACGGGTCGGCTAGGGTTAGCCCGAGGGTGGTTATGGGACGGGGCGGTAGATGGTCAGCTGGGCCACTTGGCCTAGTTGGGCGAGGGGATCTTTTTCTTTTTCTTTTTTTAAATACTTTTTTCTATTATTTTTTTATTAGTTATCATTATTATTATTTATGTTTTAAATATATAGGATTTTAACCAATTTTAGAATGTCCGATTCATAAGTATAATCTACTAGTCGTAGACCCGTGCATTTGCACGGGCATAGTTACAAGACTTATATTTAGGAATAGAGGGAGTGTGATATTAAATGGAAATAATTGCAAAAAGTAGTAACTAAAAGGAAAATAAAACCATTTCTCAATCCAATGAGATGTTGGTTGAAAGTACATATATAAAATATTAGTTGACCAAATGATTATGGGAAGAATAGATTATTGAACATTAATTATTCAACATTAATTATTGAACGGTCATACCCGTAGTTTTGACCGTGTTTTGAAATGGCCATGAAAAATTCAAAACAAATTCAAAAAAATGGAAAACCATTGCATTGTGTCATTGTATGTAACAAAGTTACCAGGAAAAATAATAAACTAGTAATACGATAATTATTTTAAATAAGTGTTCTTAGAAATGGGCTATCATGTGTGAAGATTCATGGCTTTCAAGCCAAATGATCAATCTTATGGCCACATTTATGACATAGTTTGTTGAAATGATATAATATTATGCACAAGGGTGCATATTGGAATGGCAAACAATGTTGATTAAGGAAGTTTTCATTTTCCTTGTATGAAAAATTCATTTTCCATTTTTCAAGTGACCAAAATGAGTTTTTTTGTGAAGTACCTACCATATATTTGTTTCAAAATTGGACCAAATCATTTTTCTAAAATACTAGGCCATATTTAATGTATAATTGACAAAATGGTTGGGTGTTAAAGGCTTTTATCGATCTCTCCTAAAAAAGACAAATTTTCGTTGAATCAGTTGAAAGCGGGTCAAATTTGAACTGCATCTACATTATAGTTTGCTCTATATTTTTGCTAAAAACAACTTATGGGTACACAAGTATCTATTTAATCATAGAAACATCAAAACATTGCCAAGATTCAACCACTAGGTATGAACGGTCATACCCGCTATTTTGACCGCGTTTTGAAATGGCCATGAAAAATTCAAAACAAATTCAAAAAAATGGAAAACCATTGCATTGTGTCATTATGTGTGACAAAGTTACCAGGAAAAATAATAAACTTGTAATACGACAATTATTTTAAACAAGTGTTCTTAAAAATGAGTTATCATGTGTGAAGATTCATGACTTTCAAGCCAAATGATCAATCTTATAGCCACATTCATGACATAGTTTGTTGAAATGATAAAATACTTTGCACAAGGGTGCATATCGGAATGGCAAACAATGTTGATTAAGGAAGTTTTCATTTTCCTTGTATGAAAAATTCATTTTCCATTTTTCAAGTGATCAAAATGAGTTGTTTTGTGAAGGACCTACCATATATTTGTTTTAAAATTGGACCAAATCATTTTTATAAAATACTAGTCCATATTTAATGTACAATTGAGAAAATGGTTGGGTGTTAAAAGATTTTATCCACCTCTCGTGAAAAAGACAAATTTATCTTGATTCAGCTCGAAGCGGGTCAAATTTGAACTAGAGTTGCATTATAGTTTGCTCTTTATTTTTCCCAAAAATCATTTATAGCATATAAGTATCTATTTAATCAGAAATACATGGTGTGGTGCCTTGACGTCGAGGTTTGCATGGTGGTCGAGGGCCCCAACTCTAGAGTGTGTGAACTTGCATGCCACTCGCATGGTCACCGCCTAACCATTGCATTGCCACGTGTTCTAGGTGGAATAGTCATGTCTGGTGGGTTGGACAATCCCTCGATAGGTGTTAGCAAGAATAATACAATAGAATAATCTCATGAGGAGACTGAACTAAGCACAAACATGAATTAGCAGCCAAGTGTTTGATTAGCGGTGCGGGTAATTCACATAGACAATGGGCCTAAATTTTGGCTGAGGATGATCATCTACTAAGGAGACTCTCTTGGAAATTTTTTATCTCAAATGGATGAATCTAGGTGGCACTTGCTTTGCAAAGTAACACATTGTGCAGAAATATGGATGTTGAAGCTAGGATCAAATGAATGAATGGATTGACCTGAAATTTGGTGTATGATGTTAACTTGGGCATATGAAGGCACTGTATAAAAATTATACCATTTGGACATGCCAAAGTGACACTTCCTTCACAATGTGCCAATCTGGACAGAAAATGGTAATTAAAACTCGGCTCACATAGATGATTGGATTGAGCTTAAATTTGGAGGAGGATGATAATTTGGGCACATTAAGGTACTGTAAAAAATTCATAAAATTTGGATAAACAAAAATTGTACTTCCTTCACAATGCTCTCTACTGAATAGAATATTGGGAAAAATATTGAGAGAAACTGGCTGAATTAAATGAGCTAAAATTTGGTGCAGTGAGGTTATATGGTCAGTATCATCCCGTGGTAAATTTTTCATCAACTATAAAGCAATATAAAACATAGTTGCTTCACAAAATGAAAATATCACCAAAAACAAAGATTGGATGATGAGCTCACATGAATTATTAGATGTGGCTAAAATTTTATGGAGAGCTACGTTTTGGGCACATAGATGATGTGGAAAAAATTCAACTCATTAGGATATTCCTATCTAGTACTTCCTTCACAAAGTTGTTAGCTGAACACAAACTTTGGAAATTTGTTAAGAAAGATTTAATGGGCAAATCGTTACGAACGTTTTCATGAGGCAATGATTTGGATAGGAAAGAGTGCCCAAACAATATGAGGGTAATCAAAGAAATAGAAATAGCACTTCCTTCACAAAGTGCTATTCTTAACAAAATAGGAAAATGAATATTTTTTAATTATTTTTGAACTATGGAAGGGAGGGTTTTCACATATTTGAGGAATATATAGTCCAAAGTATTTATGAGAATTTTTCGAGAATTTTTGGAATGATAGAATAGTAGGTTGCTTCACAAACTAGGATCAGGTGGGATAGAATGGACCCACGAGTGACATGTCAACATAGTTAGAACATGTTACGACATTTTTACAATCATCGTAAAAGTTATGACGATCTCATCTTATGCGGTTACGACGTTTTGACTCACATCGTCGTAATTTATATGTAGATTTGATCCTCTCAAACGGTTTACGACGATCTCGGATGAAATCGTCATAGATTTATGACGAATTCATCAACGACATTTTAAAAAACATCACATATGAGCATATTTCTTGTAGTGTAAACTTCACCAACCTCCGTCCAGTTATTGGTAACACCCTAGTCAATATTAACGTTCTTACAAGTGTGGGGATGGTAGTAGCGCTCCAAGGTCATTGGATTCAAATTACTGGAGTGACACCAGTGGAGAATGGGCATTTAGTCCCAGCTGGGAACGGCCTTTAGTCCCGATTCGCCAATCGGGACTAACGGTTGGAAACTAAAGAGTCCGGACCTTTAGTCCCGGTTGGCCACACCCCAGGACTAAAGTCCCTCCACGTGGGAGCGCGCGTGCGGTGGGGCGGAGGATCTTTAGTCCCGGTTGGTGTCATCAACCGGGGCTAAAGAGTTTGTTTTTTGTTGGGGTTTAAGGTTTTAGGGTTTATAGTTTATTTTTCCTTTTCATTTTGTGTTTTCCATTCAATTCTTTTTCATTTCAAACATATTTTAGGCCACTACATATTGTACACGTTGATGCATATAATTTCTCGTACGACCATACATATATATATATATATTACTATACACAATTTGGAGATCATTACATGTAATGGTATTCTTCGCCTCTAGGTATGACCTCATTAAGCAAAAATCTCGCAATTTCCTCTTGAATTACTCGTATGCGATTCTCTGGTAGGAGCTTATTACACAATTCATCAATCTTTAAACAAAGGAGATCAATATAAATATATTAGGTTGTATATATATTAGATCATCATAAAAAATTGTGAATAGTGTTTACATACATGACGTTGTTGGCCACTAAAGCGTCGGCGTTCGATCGCAATGCGAATGTTCCCGCAAATGTAGTATGCGCATAAATTAGTCCTCCATTCCTGCCTCATGCACTTTGAGAGAATAGAATTCAATCAAATAACAATCAAGCAAGATAATGGTATTGAAACTGGAATTAAAGAGATGCACGGACCTAGCTAGTACTACTTAATTAATTACCTTGACCATTTTCCAACGCAGCTTCAGAGGCAATTCAGCTCTGCCTCTTTGATGAACTATTTACAAACCCTACCTGGCAAAGAAAATGAATAAAGGAGTTATTAATTACTTGATATATCAGGAAATGAACGACAGAGGCCGACATAGCTAGTGCGATAATGATTGAAATTACATGTCGAGAATTTTAACTACGCTTTTGTAATCTTCAGGATTTTTACCTAGTGAATGATAAGTCTGCGTCATATCTATAATTTTCGATTGTTTCATGTCAATATTATACAACTTTCATTACTTTTGGCAACTTTTTATACAATTTTTGGGACTAACAAATTGATCCAATGCTAGTGCCAATTCCTGTTTGTTGCACGTTTTTTGTTTCACGGAAAATCCATATCAAATGAAGTCCAAACGGGATAAAAACTTACGGAGATTTTTTGGAATATATGTGAATTTTTTGAAGTGGAATCAACAGAAGGAGGTGCCCGGGAGGCCCACAAGCCATAGGGGGGCACCTTGGTGGTAGGGCGCGCCAGGGTGGCTTGTGTTCACCCCGTAAGGCGGTTGATGCCCTTCTTTCGCCGCAAGAAAGCTAATATACGGATAAAATCGTGTTAAAATTTCACCCCAATCGGAGTTAGGGATCTCCGGAAATATAAGAAACGGTGAAAACCCAGAATCTGGAACGCAGAAACAGAAAGAAACACAGAGAGAGATCCAATTTCGGAGGGGCTCTCGCGCCTCCGCCACCATGGAGGCCAAGGACCAGAGGGGAAACCCTCCTCCCATCTAGGGGGGAGGCCAAGGAAGAATAAGAAGGAGGGGGCTCTCTTGCCCTCTCTCCCGGTGGCACCGGAACGCCGCCGGGGCCATCATTGTGATGCCAATCTACACCAACAACTTCGCCACCGTCATCTCCAACTCTCTCCCCTTCTATGCAGCGGTGTAACACACCTTCTGCCCACTGTAATCTCTACTTAAACATGGTGCTCAACGCTATATATTATTTCCCAATGATGTATGGCTATCCTATGATGTTTGAGTAGATCAGTTTTGTCCTATGGGTTGATTGATGATCATGATTGGTTTGAGTTGCATGTTTTATTATTGGTGTTGTCCTATGGTGCTCTCCGTGTCGTGCAAGCGTTGGGGATCCCCGTTGTAGGGTGTTGCAATGTGTTCATGATTTGCCTATGGTGGGTTGCTTGAGTGAGAGAAGCATAAACCCGAGTAGGTGGGTTGTTGCATATGGGAGTAAAGAGGACTTGATACCTTATAATGTTATGGTTGGGTTTTACCTTAATGATCTTTAGTAGTTGCGGATGCTTGCTAGAGTTCCAATCATAAGTGCATATGATCCAAGTAGAGAAAGTATGTTAGTTTACGCATCTCCCTTATAAAAAATTGCAATAATGATTACTCGTCTAGTTATCAGTTGCCTAGGGAAAAATAACCTTATGTCACAAAAAGATCTCTACTAGGACCAACTTAGTTGTTTCCTTATCTTAGCAGCCCCTAGTTTTTTATTTACATGTTCTTTATTTTCTTGCAAACCTATCCTATCATACCTACAAAGTACTTCTAGTTTCATACTTGTTCTAGGTAAAGCGGACATTAACCGTGCGTAGAGTTGTATCGGTGGTCAATAGAACTTGAGGGAATATTTGTTCTAGCTTTATCTCCTCGTTGGGTTCGACACTCTTACTTATCAAGAAAGGCTACAATTGATCCCCTATACTTGTGGGTTATCAGCGAATCATCGACTTCAACAATTCCAGCATCTACTCTAATGTTTAGAAGGATCTAGTGGAACCTGCACACATTTAATTAGATAAGCACACATGCATAACTCATCAACTATACTTAACATCGAGTTAGAAAAATAGAATTTGTAGTACAAGACAGTAACACTCACTTGAAGTTGTAAGGTCATAGCATTTCTGTTTTGGTATTTTGTTCCTTTAAGAACCTTAGCAAGTTCCTCTCTAAGTCTCTGGGCAAGTCTGCTATTTATTTTTTTAGGAAGGGTATATGGGTCAATGTACCCAATGGCATATATTCGCTCTCTTTTGCATTCGAGAATCTTCATTCAGCATAATAGCGTAGAAAAGAATATAGTGAGGGTAATTACAGGCAATCAACGAGTTGAGCTAGAGACTTAAATTACACAAAGAAATCACTTACACACAATAGCAACTGACGATAGATTTGTCGAGTGTGTCTTGATTGTATACCTGAAACAATTCCTCGAACTCAATGAATATATTGTTTTCATAGAAGTTATGATCTTTCTTGACTTTCACCATGAGGTGCAATACGCCACCGTTAACTGCTTTCATGCACCACTCATGCAGTCGTCACATTTGTGTTGTTAGCTGCGGCATCTGCTCAGGTTTGACCAGAGGTTGATCGATCACATATCGCCATGCTAATTCATCCACGAGGATATCCTTGATGCCTTTGAGTTGATTAAAACATAGACCGATGTCTGTAGCAGCGTCGCTCATCACCTTGAGTGGGGGAATCAATTGCATTTCCCGTTCTCCGAGATGGGGAACTATTTTCCCGCTTTTTTGACTATGTGTAGATCTTGACTCCTCCATTTGTTTTTATCTAATATCCTAACAAAGTGACCATAGTCTGATGGCCTATTCAACACATATGATGGGGGTCCCTCAAGAAATGCCTGAAAGTGGTCTATGATTTTCTTAGAACATTTATCCTTTGGCAGCGGGGGCGGTTTTCGTGCAAAATGACATTTCACTTTGGCAGCCACGACCTCGTCGAGTTCCTCAATAGTATTATCGTAAGCTAACTGCTTTTTGGCAGTAGTCTCTTTAGCTTTCTTCTTTTTAGCTTTCTTCTGAATAGGATCGGTCATCGATGGAACGGTGGTCCTCTGCTTTTGGCCGTGCTGGAACATAGGGGGTGGAGTTGGCTGACGCACTGGAGATCAATGTGTACTTGTGTTGGGCTCCATGATATTGACGTGGGGTACTCGAGTCGGCTCACGCAGCGAATATTGGCGTGTATTCCTACTCGGAGGAGTCGGTGGCCTTGACGTCGAGTTTGGAAACACGATGCATTCCTTTCTCCATAAAATGACACAATGTGCGATCTCTCCAAGTCTCTTCTCGCCTTCACCTCTAGGAATGTCAAGCTCTAGTGACTCATATCATGGCATAACATCATCCGCCCTGACTTTAGCATAGCCATCTAGAATCGGATTGCCATGGCAGGTTGCTCCAGGTGCACTCGGTAAAGCAAAGCTGACCGCCACCTTCATGGATATGTTCCACGGGGTAGCAAGCGAGCAGTGCATCATCCGCCAGGACCCCCGTGGAACCCACGCTGCTTTTTCGCATAGATGGTACATCAGTATCATCGAATGTTGGATTTGTCGCATAGATGGTACGCTGCTTTTTCTTCGTGGATGTCCCCTACTTATGATTGCGCCATAACTACGGAGAATCTTCATCGTTTAACAGGATGCTTGGGATAGTGTTCACTTTGAAGGGAGGAATTTCATCAAACTTATTATAATCTTCTAACATGTCTGTCTTGTCCTCTGCTACGGCAACAGAAGTCCTTCCCCGGGAACACTAGGAATTCTTCTTGCTACTTCTCTTGCTTGTGTCGGTTCTTTCACGTATCAAGCATCCCCAAGCTTAACTCCTGCTCGTCCTCGAGTAGGGAAGTGATAAAGAATGAATTTTTGATGTGGAATGCTACCTAGCATAGTTGTCCTTTGCAACTTCTTTCACGTGACATGAATGTTCAGATCCGTAAGATTCGAAACAATAGTTTGCTATTGACAAGAAAACAATAATACTTCAAGCAAACTAGCAAGGTAATCATGAACTTTCAAAATAACAAGGTCAAAGAAAGTTATCCCTACAAAATCATATAGTCTGGCTATGCTCCATCATCCTCACACAACTAATGTAAATCATGCACAACCCCGGTATTGGCCAAGTAATTGTTTTCGCGCTCTTACTTTCTCAAACTTTTTATAACTATCACGCAATACATGAGCGTGAGCCATGGGTATAGCACTATAGGTGGAATAGAGTGTGGTGGTGGTTGTGATACAAAAAGGAGGAGATGGTCACATTGACTCGGCGTATCAAAGGTCTATGGAGATGCCCATTAATAGATATCAATGTGAATGAGTAGGGATTGCCATACAAGGGATGCACTAGAACTATAAGTATGTGAAAGCTCAAAAGGAGAACTAGTGGGTGTGCATCCAACTTGCTTGCTCACGAAGACCTAGGATAATTTTCAAGAAGCCCATCATTGGAATATACAAGCCAAGTTATATAATGAAGATTCCCACTAGCATATGGTAGTGACAAAGCAAGAAGCTCTCAATCATGAAGAACATGGTGCTATTATGAAGCACAAGTGTGGAAGAAGATAGTAGCATTGTCCCTTCTCTCTTTTTCTCTCTTTTTTTTATTTGGGCTCTTAGGCCTCTCTTTTCTCTCTTTTTTGGGATCTTTGGCCTTTTTTTATTTCCTCACATGGGACAATGCTCTAATAATGATGATCATCACACTTTTATTTACTCACAGCTCAACGTTTAGAATGATGATGACTCTATAGGAAATGCCTCCGGCAGTGTACCGGGATGTGCAATGATCTAGCTTGGCGTATGACGTTGAAACATCTCGCTAGCTATCTTACGATCATGCAATGGCAATATGAGAGTGACGGCACAAGTCATGAGACGGAACGGTGGGAGTTGCATGGCAATATATCTCGGAATGGCTATGAAAATGCCATAGTAGGTAGGTATGGTGGCTGTTTTGAGGAAGGCATCTGGTGGGTTTGTGTACCGGCGAAAGTTGCGCGGCACTAGAGAGGCTAGCAAAGGTGGAAGGTGAAAGTGAATCTATACCATGGACTCACATTAGTCATGAAGAACTCACATACTTGTTGCGAAAGTTTTTATTAGTAATCGAAACAAAGTGCTAAACGCATACTCCTAGGGAAAAGGTTGGTAGGTGTTAACCATCGCGCGATCCCGACCTCAACACAAACGATGACAATCAATACATAAATTATGCTCCGACTTCCTAACATAACGGTTCACCATACGTGCATGCTACGGGAATCACTAACTTCAACACAAGTATTTCTAGATTCACAACACCCTACTAACATAACTCTTAATATTACCGAATCCACGTCTCAAAACTAATTGAGAGGAATCAAGACTTCTCTTTCTACTCAATGCACATGAAGATGGAGGTTTTTGTATCCTCTTGGGGTACCTATAACCTTTGGGACTACTTTCATAGCATAAGCCAACTACCAAGTCACGCACCGCCGTGCTCTAAAAGATATAAGTGAAGCACATAGAGCAAAATTATCTAGCTCAAAAGATATAAGTGAAGCACTATGAGCATTCTAGCAAAATCACGATGAGTGCATGTCTCTCTTTCTCAAAAAGGTGTGCAGGAAGGATGATTGTGACACAACAAAAAGAAAAGACTCCTACGATACAAGACGCTCCAAGCAAAACACATATCATGTGGTGAATAAAAATATAGCTCCAAGTAATGTTACCGATGGATTGAAGACGAAAGAGGGGATACCTTCCCGGGGAATCCCCAAGCTTAGGCTTTTTGCTGTCCTTGAATTTGGCTTGGGATGCCTTGGGCATCCCCAAGCTTGAGCTCTTTCCACTCCTTATCTCTTTGTCCATGAGAACATCACCCAAAACATGAAAACTTCACCACACAAAACTTAAACAGAAACTCGTGATATCATTAGCACAAGAAAACAAACTAACACCCCTTTTGGTACTGTACAAAACTTGAATTCTATCTATATTAGTGTTGGGCTACTGTATTCTCACTTTTCCATGGCTAGTACCCCCTGATACTAACCATAGTTTCATCGAAACAAGCAACCAACTCAACAAAAACATAATCTGTCAAAAACACACCAGTCTGTAGCAATATGTATACTTTGTATACTTCTCGTACCTCAAAAATTCTGAAAAATTATGACTGCCTGGGAAAGAGGCATATCAACCAGAAGCAAAACGAATCAACTCAAAAGCTATTTCTGAATAAAAATGAAAAATCATCTCGTGAGGGAAAAGTTTATGTCTTTTTCCAGCAGGATCAAACAACCATTACCAAGACTAGTCATAAAGGTTTTGCTTGGCTCAAACACAAAAAGAAACACAAAAAACACAATCACAATAGAATTATGAAAGTGTGCATGCAACAAAACAGAAAGAAAAAGAAATAAATTCATTGAGTTGCCTCCCAACAGGCGCTATTGTTTAACGCCCTTAGCTAGGCATAAAGCGATAGAATCTAAGTCTAACATACTTCCTATGTATAGGCATTTTATAGGAAAACAGTTTGTCAAGACAACCAATAGTTACCATATGCAAGGAACAAGAAAGAGACAATAGCAATCTCAACATAACGATAGGTGATTTAGTGATATGAAAGTTTCTACCGCCATATTTTCCTTTCTCGTAATAATTACATGTGGGATCATATTCGAATTCAACAATGTAACTATCACATAGGATATTCTTTTCATGATCCGCATGCATGCAAAGTTGACGCTCTTCAAAAATAGTGGGATTATCATCAACTAAAGTCATGACTTCTCCAACCCACTTTCAATAATATTGCAAATATCATATTTATCATGAGGCTTAAACAAATTTTCAAGATCATAAGAAAAATCATCGCCCCACTCATGATCATTGCAACAAGTAGTGGACATAGCAAAACTAGCATCCCCAAGATTAGGGGTTTGCATATTTTTAGCATGATTGTCACTAATAGAATTTATAGTGAAACCATTGCAATCATGCCTTTCATCCAAGGAGCACTTGTGGATCACTTCATAAATTTCTTCCTCACAATTTTCAGATTCACGCATCTCAAGCAAAACTTCATAAAGATAGTCAAGTGCACTCAACTCACTAGCAATTGGATCAACATAATTGGATATGTTAAAGAGATTAGCAAGTGGATGAGGATCCATATCACTAGATTTTTCAGAAAGCGAAGATGCAAGCATATTGAAGGCACATGGCACACAAGCGAACAGAAAGCAAGCGAGAGAAAAGGGCGAACGAAAAAAGGCAAACGAAAAAGGCAAATTGGTGAAGTGGGGGAGAGGAAAACGAGAGGCAACTGGCAAACAAAGTAAATGCAAGAGATGAGTTTGCGACACCTACTTGGATGAGTTCTAGACTTGATCCTCCCCGGCAACGGCGCCAGAAATTCTTCTGCTACGGCAACAAAATTCCTTCCCCGGCAACGCCAGGAATTCTTCTTGCTATTTCTCTTGCTTGCGTCGGTTTTTTCCCTTGAAGAGGCAAGGGTGATGCAGCACATGAGCAGTAAGTATTTCCCTCAGTTTGAGAACCAAGGTATCAATCGAGTAGGAGAACCTCGTCAAGTCCAGAGAAACTGTGCAAACACAAAAGAGCTTGCACCCAACGCTATAAAGGGGTTGTCAATCCCTTCAAGATTGATTGCAAAGTCAGATCTGAAGGCGGAAAGTGCAACGAAGTAAAAGTATAAGGCTGAAAATATGGTGTGGAGTAGACCCAGGGGCCATAGTGTTCACTAGAGGCTTCTCTCAAAATAGCAAGTATTACGGTGGGTGAACAAATTACTGTCGAGCAATTGATAGAACCGCGCAAAGTCATGACGATATCTAAGGCAATGATCATACATATAGGCATCACGTCCGAGACAAGTAGACCGATACTTTCTGCATCTACTACTATTACTCCACACATCGACCGCTATCTAGCATGCATCTAGTGTATTGAGTTAATGACGAACAGAGTAACGCCTTAAGCAAGATGACATGCTGTAGAGGGATAATCTCAAACCAATCACTACTGGAATTGAGAAATTTGCCATCTGCCATGCCTTTGCAGTTTGCTGACGCATGGCAAAGATCCTCTTTGCCTTCAGCTCGCACAAAGCAGACGGCAAAGAGGTTGCTGATGGCAAAGGTTTTATTTGCCGTCGGCCACCTATTTGCCGTCTGCTGATGCATGGAAAAGGCCCTAGAGGCGGACGGCAAAGAGAACCCAGACAGCAAAGGGGTGCCACCCTAACGGCCGAAGCCCGCCCCACCCCACCGACCCCTTTGTCGTCCGCCTCCCAGCTTCTGCAGATGGCAAAGGGGGGCTCCCCCTAGCGGCACCCAGCCCCACCCCCGCTCCCCTAACGGCACGCTGCACCCCTGCTCCCCTCGATCTCCTGCCTCTCTCGCGCGCGCCCCTGCCCACTACAGCGCCGCCGCCACCACCCCCTTCACTGCTCCGGCCCACCGCCTCCTCCCACGACCGGAGCTCCACGCTCCCTCCTCCCCACGTCCCTCCTCCATGCGGCCCTCCTCCCCATGGCCCTCCTCCCCGTCGCCCACGACCGGAGCTCCCCGCTCCCCTCCTCCCCGCAAAGGGGTGCCTCCCCCACGGCCGGAGCTCGCCCTCCCCTCCTCCCCGCGCACGTCCTCCCCACGCCCCTCCTCCCCGCTGCCCAGGGCCGGAGCTCGCCCTCCCCTCCTCCCACTGCCCTCCTCCCACTGCAAGTAAGTTTTTTTTTCTTTTTTTCTTTATTTCCTGTTTTTTCGTTTAAACTAGTAGATAGTATATAGTATAGACATATAGTGTGTAGAAGAAGAGGAGGACATATAGTGTATATAGTATATAGTACAGAAGAAAATAAGAGAATAGTATAGACATATAGTGTATATGGTATATAGTATAGAAGAAAATAAGAGAATAGTATAGACATATAGTATATAGACATATAGTGTATATAGTATAGACACAGGGCCAGGCCGACAAAATTCAAGGCCCTGTGCAAACTCTAAAATGAGGCCTATCTTCCACTGACCGAGCTACACTTTTCTTTAGCGGAGTAATCTAAAGAAGATCACATAAAAGGTGTAAATTCCAAACCATATGTAGTAGTGTTTTAGTGAAAATAATACACACTTGATACATTTTGTTCCCATTGATTATTATATCGGCAAGTTCATCCTTGAAACAATAAGGCCAGCTCGTGCAGGCCGAGGAAAACAAAGAACTCAGGGTTATATCCAACTCTTGTGCACTTTAATAAAAGGCGGCAAAACATTTGATAAATGGCAGTCAAATAGCAGAGGAAGTACACAGAAATTCAGACAATGTATAAAATAAAACTTAGAGAGCCTATACAGTGAATATTGGACAACACCAACACTGAATTTTGTACAACAAAATACTGAAATTGGGACATCACATACACTGAAATTTACATATAGCAAGATGAATGAAATTCTGACAGAAAATAAAAGGGATTATGGACAACATCACATCAACAAGACTTTATCAGTGTCAAGAATGAGCTCACCGGGAGGAGGGGATCCAAGTGGCCTGGCGTTTGGCTTCCAGGACTTAAGCTGTGCCATGTAGATCGAGCTTGACGATGTCCTAGACTCGTGGGCAGCACCACCAGCCCCAGAGGAAAGACAACCCGGTGAATCAGGCTAGGTCCCCGACGTTCCCGGTGGCTTCGCACAACAGGTCCTCCTCGGATGGAGCGGCGCGTGCGGCGGGGGATCGTACTTGTGTGCTGGACATGTAGCGTGTGCGCGGCGGCGGCTACATGTATGCCGGTGCCCACACACTGCGCTTCTTGGACCAGCACCAGATTGATCTGTTGTGGGCTAGAGAGAGGAGCCAGCGATGGATCCATTTGATGGGCTGCGTGCTACCAAGTTGGGCCTTCTACAAAAAATGGGCTATAAGCCAATACTTGATTTAAAAAATCTGGGGCCCCCAAAACTAGGGGCCCTCTGCGGATGCACAGGTTGCACACCCATGGGCCCGGGCCTGTATAGACATATAGTATATAGTATAGACATATAGTATATAGTATAGAAGAAAATAAGAGAATAATAAACTAGAAGAAAAAGGAAGAAGAAGAAGAAGAAGAAGAAGAAGAAAGAGGAAAGGAGGAGAAAGATAAAAGAAAGAAGAAGAAGAGGAGGAGGAGGAGGAGAAAGAAGAAGAAGAAGAATAATATGATGATCAAGAAGAAGAAGAAGAAGAGGAGAGACGAGAAGAAGAAAGAAAAGGACCCCGACCCTCGACCCCCGGCCCACGACCCCCGACGCCCGACGCCACCAACCCCCGACCCTCGACCCCCGACCTCCGACGCCACTGAGACCCGACTCCCGACCCCCGACGCCCGACACCACTGACCCCCGACCCCCGACCCCCGACTCCCGACCCCCGACCCCCGATGCCCGACACCATTGACCCTCGACCCTCGACCCCCGACGCCCGACGCCACTGACCCTCGACTCCCGACGCCACTGACCCTCGACCCCCGACCCCCGATGTCCCTGATCCTCGACCCCCGACCCCCTACCCCCGACCCCCGACACCTCTTCGGCCTCTTGTTGACCAAAGAGACCCCAACCCCCGACGCCAGTGATCCTCGACCCCCGACAACACTAACCCCCGACCACCGACACAACTAACCACCGACCGCCGACGCCACCGACACCCGACACCACCGACCATCGACGCCACCGACACCCGACACCACCGACCATCGACGCCACTAAGCCGACGGGGTCATAATTTTGTAAATTATGAGTTAGGTCACATATTTTCTGATTATGTTAATTATAAAAACATTATATTTGTGTTGATCGGGTGAATTTCAATGTGCAGTTGTTCGATGACCTCCACGTGCGTTGGACAAGCTCCGCCCTTGCGTTTGTTGGTGAGAACAAACGACTTCTCCTCCTACCCCCTTAATTTGCTCTGTCCCGGTCTTCGTGCCGATGAAACTTGCTAGCTATAGGTTTCTTCAATCATGAGTATGCGTGACCAGTATGCGTCTCCCGTTTGAAAGGGCGACAACTATAAATATGCATTTCTTTGCATATTTATAACCGCCATCCTTTCGAATTGTCCAACATTATCCATGGACAGCCCGAGTATGTGTAGATTGGGTTTGTTTTCCCGTATGCTGTGCTCCGGATCTCATGCGGAATTTCGTCAGTGCCTCCCCTGTTGTTCTCCGGGTACACATCCTCTCTGCTTATTGCCGAGACGTGTATCAGGAGAACAGCGGGGAGGTGCTGCCGAAATTCTGCGTCGCATCTGGAGCACAGCATGGGAAAACGAACCCAGTCTACACATACTCGGAGTGGGATTAGGACCTATCTTTACCCATTAGCGTGTAGGTTGCATGGACGTAATAAAACTGACAAACTTGATTAGCGTATGAATATAGATGATGAATTATATATTTATTTCTTGTGCCCCCATAGGTAGTTAGGCAACATGAGTGATCGTGCTTGGATGTACACTGGTCACCCTAGTCAGAAAGACATGACCCATGAATGGTTAACAAAAACCAGGGGGTTTCTAAGAGCTGCATTTGCAAATGGCCAGAATAAAACATGGTGCCCCTGTCCCAACTGCGACAACTGGAAAAAGCAGACAGGGTTTGAAATGGGTAAACACCTGCAGAAGTGGGGTTTTACGCCTAATTATACGGTGTGGACTTTTCATGGTGAGTCTGACCAACGTGCGAGAGCTGAGGTGATTCGTCATCGCACCGACGAGCATGGTACCGGGATTGAAGACATGGTGCAAGACTTTGATGATGCTCGTGATTCGGATGATGAGATGGAGGAATCTGCAAAGGCCTTCTATGAAATGTTGGAGTGTTCAAAACGTCCTCTCCACGAGCAGACTGAGCTTTGTCAGCTGGATGCCATCGCGCAAGTAATGGCTCTGAAGGCTCAATTCAACCTAGGCAGAGAATGCTACGACGCGATGATGACGATATTTGGACGCTTTCTACCCAAAGGCCATGTACTGCCTGCAAACCTGTACCAGTCAGAGAAAATCCTCCGTGTACTTAAGATGCCCTATGAGAAGATACATGCCTGTGAGAATGGATGTGCCTTATTTAGGCTTGAGTATGCGGCCTTGAACTATTGCCCCATTTGCAATTCTTCCAGGTATATTGTGGTAGACAACGGCATGGGTGAGAAGAATCAGACCAAAATCCCCATTAGTGTTCTTCGATATCTGCCAATCGTACCAAGACTTCAACGTCTTTTCATGGTTGAAGAGACGGCCAGACAGATGACATGGCACAAATTGGGCAAAAGAACCGAACTAGATGCGGATGGGAACAAGATGCTGGTACACACTTCAGATGGTTTTGCGTGGAGGCACTTCGATGCATTACATAAGGATAAACCGGAAGATCCAAGGCAACCTAGAGTTGCCATCAGCACAGATGGGTTCAATGTGTATGGTATGATGGCAGCACAATACAGTTGTTGGCCTGTATTTGTCATTCCAGAGCTGGTGATGATAGCTGGCAACGGGAGGCCCCATGGCTCGATCGCCATTGGAGACGGCCTTATACGTTGTCCTAGGTCTCTCCGGCAGATAAAGGCACGCCAAACGAGCTCTTGTCCGGAGATAACACGTCGTCCACGGCCAGTCGAGCTCGCCATCGAGGTTAGTTTAATGGACTAAACTATCTTTCCGCATTATGTTGTGCGTTGGAACCAATATGATTACATTGCTAACAATGAGTTGTGTTGTAGGCTGCTATTCAGAAAGAGAGAGAGGCAATGCAGGCGGCTATGGCGGAGAAGGATAAGGAAATTAGGGAGCTGGAGGATAGGACGACTGCATTGGTGGAGGCGGAGAGGGCACGGAATGATGCGTCTACCAGGGCCATATACGAGCTCTTCGTGGTAAGTTTCTTCTTCATGTTATTTCAAATCTTGCATTTGAATGTCCGTTTCATTAATAAATAAAAAGTTTGACTTGTGGAAACCAAATGTACAGTCTATGTGCGAGAAGAACGGCCAAGTCCCTCCGCCGATGCGAGTCATTAACGTGGCGGGGACGGTGAGTTTCATTTCAGTGGAGTGATCTTAAGAGTGTCCTCATGCTAACTACACATTGCAAACGATGTTTGGTGCAGAATATGTCCCGAAACGCATCGCACGACCATTCTACACTCGAGCCTTCTCCAGGCCAGCCTTCTCCAGGTGAAACAAGCCAGAGCCACCGTGCTTGACCCTAACTTAGGTATGTTATTTCTAGTGTTTTAATAAAAGATAGCTAGATGACATAATTAGCTTAGTTAGCTCCAAAATGACCTATTTCATAAAAAATGACCTATACTTAGCTAATTATCCTCGAAATGACATAATTAGCTCCAAAAAGGCATTCTTAGCCAATTTAGCCCGAAGAAGGGGACGAGAGGAGAAGAAAGAGGAAAAATGAAAGGAAGGAAGAAGAAGAAGGGGAGAAGAAGAAGAAGGAGAGGGAGGAGGATAAGAAGAAGGAGAAGGAGGAGAAGAAGGAGAAGGAGCTCCTCCTTCTCCTTCTTCTTCCTCCTTCTTCCTCCTTCTCCTTCTTCTTTTCTTCTTCTTCTCCTCTTCCTTCTCCTTCTCCTCCTCCTCCTCCTCCTCCTTCTTTTACTTCTTCTTCTCTTTCTCTTCTTCTATGTAGCTTAGACTCAGCCAACAAAGCCTAAATTGGCTAATTATCCATCTAAATGACATAATTAGCTCAGTTAGCTCCTAAATGGTCTATTTAATAAAACATGACCTATACTTAGCTAATTATCCTCGAAATGACATAATTAGCTCCAAAAGGCATTCTTAGCCAATTTAGCCCGAAGAAGGGGACAAGAGGAGAAGAAAGAGGAAAAATGATAGGAAGGAAGAAGAAGAAGAGGAGAAGAAGAAGAAGGAGAGGGAGGAGGATAAGAAGAAGGAGAAGAAGGAGGAGAAGAAGGAGAATGAGCTCCTCCTTCTCCTTCTTCTTCCTCCTTCTTCCTCCTTCTCCTTCTCCTTCTTCTTTTCTTCTTCTTCTCCTCTCCTTCTCCTCCTCCTCCACCTCCTCCTTCTTTTACTTCTTCTTCTCTTTCTCTTCTTCTACGTAGCTTAGACTCATCCAAGAAAGCCTAAATTGGCTAATTATCCATCTAAATGACATAATTAGCATAGTTAGCTCCTAAATGACCTATTTAATAAAAAATGACCTATACTTAGCTAATTATCCTCGAAATGACATAATTAGCTCCAAAAAGGCATTCTTAGCCAATTTAGCCCGAAGAAGGGGAGAAGAGGAGAAGAAAGAGGAAAAATGAAAGGAAGGAAGAAGAAGAAGAGAAGATGAAGAAGAAGGAGAGGGAGGAGGATAAGAAGAAGGAGAAGAAGGAGGAGAAGAAGGAGAAGGAGCTCCTCCTTCTCCTTCTTCTTCCTCCTTCTTCCTCCTTCTTCTTTTCTTCTTCTTCTCCTCTTCCTTCTCCTTCTCCTCATCCTCCTCCTCCGCCTTATTTTACTTCTTCTTCTCTTTCTCTTCTTCTACGTAGCTTAGACTCATCCAACAAAGCCTAAATTGGCTAATTATCCATCTAAATGACATAATTAGCTTAGTTAGCTCCTAAGTGGTCTATTTAATAAAACATGACCTATACCTAGCTAATTATCCTCGAAATGACATAATTAGCTCCAAAAAGGCATTCTTAGCCAATTTAGCCCGAAGAAGGGGACGAGAGGAGAAGAAAGAGGAAAAATGAAAGGAAGGAAGAAGAAGAAGAGGAGGAGAAGAAGAAGCAGAGGGAGGAGGATAAGAAGAAGGAGAAGGAGGAGGAGAAGAAGGAGAAGGAGCTCCTCCTTCTCCTTCTTCTTCCTCCTTCTCCTTCTCCTTCTTGTTTTCTTCTTCTTCTCCTCTTCCTTCTCCTTCTACTCCTCCTCCTCCTCCTCCTCCTCCTTCTTTTACTTCTTCTTCTCTTTCTCATCTTCTACGTAGCTTAGACTCATCCAACAAAGCCTAAATTGGCTAATTATCCATCTAAATGACATAATTAGCTTAGTTAGCTCCAAAAAGACCTATTTAATAAAAAAATGACCTATACTTAGCTAATTATCCTCGAAATGACATAATTAGCTCCAAAAAGGCATTCTTATCCAATTTAGCCCGAAGAAGGGGACGAGAGGAGAAGAAAGAGGAAAAATGAAAGGAAGGAAGAAGAAGAAGAGGAGAAGAAGAAGAAGGAGAGGGAGGAGGATAAGAAGAAGGAGAAGAAGGAGGAGAAGAAGGAGAAGGAGCTTCTCCTTCTCCTTCTTCTTCCTCCTTCTTCCTTCTTCTCCTTCTCCTTCTTCTTTTCTTCTTCTTCTCCTCTTCCTTGTCCTTCTCCTCCTCCTCCTCCTCCTCCTTCTTTTACTTCTTCTTCTCTTTCTCTTCTTCTACGTAGCTTAGAGTCATCCAACAAAGCCTAAATTGGATAAATATCCATCTAAATGACATAATTAGCTTAGTTAGCTCCTAAATGGTCTATTTAATAAAACATGACCTATACTTAGCTAACTATCCTCGAAATGACATAATTAGCTCCAAAGAGGCATTCTTAGCCAATTTAGCACGAAGAAGGGGACGAGAGGAGAAGAAAGAGGAAAATGAAAGGAAGGAAGAAGAAGAGGAGAAGAAGAAGAAGGAGAGGGAGGAGGATAAGAAGAAGGAGAAGAAGGAGGAGAAGAAGGAGAAGGAGCTCCTCCTTCTCCTTCTTCTTCCTCCTTCTTCCTCCTTCTCCTTCTCCTTCTTCTTTTCTTCTTCTTCTCCTCTTCCTTCTCCTTCTCCTCCTCCTCCTCCTCCTCCTTCTTTTACTTCTTCTTCTCTTTCTCTTCTTCTACGTAGCTTAGACGCATCCAACAAAGCCTAAATTGGCTAATTATCCATCTAAATGACATAATTAACTTAGTTAGCTCCAAAATGACCTATTTAATAAAAAATGACCTATACTTAGCTAATTATCCTCTAAATGACATAATTAGCTCCAAAAAGGCATTCTTAGCTAATTTAGCCCAAAGAAGGGAACGAGAGGAGAAGAAAGAGGAAAAATGAAAGGAAGGAAGAAGAAGAAGAGGAGAAGAAGAAGAAGGAGAGGGAGGAGGATAAGAAGAAGGAGAAGAAGGAGGAGAAGAAGGAGAAGGAGCTACTCCTTCTCCTTCTTATTCCTCCTTCTTCCTCCTTCTCCTTCTCCTTCTTCTTTTCTTCTTCTTCTCCTCTTCCTTCTCCTTCTCCTCCTCCTCCTCCTCCTTGTTTTACTTCTTGTTCTCTTTCTCTTCTTCTACGTAGCTTAGACTCATCCAACAAAGCCTAAATTGGCTAATTATCCATCTAAATGACATAATTAGCTTAGTTAGGTCCTAAATGGTCTATTTAATAAAGCATGACCTATACTTAGCTAATTATCCTCGAAATGACATAATTAGCTCCAAAAAGGCATTCTTAGCCAATTTAGCCCGAAGAAGGGGACAAGAGGAGAAGAAAGAGGAAAAATGAAAGGAATGAAGAAGAAGAAGAAGAGGAGAAGAAGAAGGAGAGGGAGGAGGATAAGAATAAGGAGAAGAAGGAGGAGAAGAAGGAGAAGGAGCTCCTCCTTCTCCTTCTTCTTCCTCCTTCTTCCTCCTTCTCCTTCTTCTTTTCTTCTTCTCCTCCTCTTCCTTCTCCTTATCCTCCTCCTCCTCCTCCTCCTCCTTCTTTTACTTCTTCTTCTCTTTCTCTTCTTCTACGTAGCTTAGACTCATCCAACAAAGGCTAAATTGGCTAATTATCCATCTAAATGACATAATTAGCTTAGTTAGCTCCTAAATGGTCTATTTAATAAAACATGGCCTATAGTTAGCTAAGTTCTCTCCTAAATGACATAATAAGGGTTACGTAGCTGAAACATGACCTATTCCCCCTAACTTAGGTATTAAATGGCCTATAATTAGCCTAGCTAGATCAAAAATGGCTTAATAAGCATAGTTTGCTCCGGAATGACCTATTTTACCCAAGTTAGCTCCGAAACGACCTATAGTTAGCTAGGGTTCCACCTAAATGACATAATTAGCTTAGTTAGATCCTAAATTGTCTATACTTAGCTAATTTCTCTCCGAAATAACCTATATATACACTAGTTCATCTAGTATTATTCTTCTAACTTTCTTATTTGTCATTTTGCAGATTACCTTCACTTCACGGGAAGCTTGGAAAATATTGATGGAATGCTTGAAGATGATTTCTTGTACCATGGGTTGTATTGAAACTATTGTAGTATATGAATATATGAAACTTTGTATGCACGTGGATGAAACTGGTGTAATATATGAAACTTTGTATGCACGTGGATGCAACTTGAAAGCTGGATATAAGTGGTTATTTTAATATGGTTATGAGTACGGAAAGAAATTTATTTATGTCAAATATATATATATATATATATCCTGATTATTGTTAAAAATGCTGGATATAACAAAAAATAAATAAATAAGGGGCTGGTTCCCCTCTTTGTCGTCTGCCCCCACATGGCAAAGGGGGGAGGCAGACGGCAAAGGGGGGAATCTGCCCCCTCTCTCTCCCCTCTTTGCCGTCTGCCCCCACATGGCAAAGGGGGGGGAGGCAGACAGCAAAGGGGGGAATCTGCCCCCTCTCTCTCCCCTCTTTCCCGTCTGCCCCCACATGGCAAAGGGGGGAGGCAGACAGCAAAGGGGGGAATCTGCCCCCTCTTTCTCCCCTCTTTGTCGTCTGCCCCGACATGGCAAAGGGGGGGAGGCAGGCGGCAAAGGGAGGAGGCCTTCCGTTCACACTTAACGGGGACGTTGCAATATATGCCGTCCCAGTTAATTTGCCGTCTGCCCCCTCATGGCAAAGTTTCTTTGCCGTCCACTTTGGGAAAGCAGACGGCAAAGAACCTCTTCACCGGATTTTTTTTACCGTCTACTTTGTCGTCTGCTGACCGATGGCAAAGCCTTTGCCGTCCGTGGTTGCACCCTTTGCCGTCCGCTTTGGCAGACGGCAAATTTATGAATTTCAGTAGTGAATGATGAAAACCCCATCTTTTTACCCTTGATGGCAACAAAACGATGCGTGCCTCGCTACCCCTTCTGTCACTGGGTGAGGTCACCACACGGTATGGACCCAAAACCAAGCACTTCTCCCATTGCAAGAATCATAGATCAAGTTGGCCAAACAAAACCCACAACTCGAAGAGAATTACAAGGATATGAAATCATGCATATAAGAGATCACAAGAAACTCAAATAAGATTCATAGATAATCTGATCATAAATCCACAATTCATCGGATCTCGACAAACACACTGCGCAAGAAGATTACATCGGATAGACCTCCATGAAGATCATGGAGAACTTTGTATTGAAGATCCAAGAGAGAGAAGAAGCCATCTAGCTACTAGCTATGGACCCGAAGGTCTATGGTGAACTACTCATGCATCATCGGAGAGGCAATGGTTTTGATGAAGAAGCCCTCCGTATCCGTATCCCCCCTCCGGTAGGGCACCAGAACGTGCCCCAGATGGGATCTGGCGGAGACAGAAGCTTGCGGCGGCATAAAAGTACTTTCGATGATCTCCTGATTTTTTATGGAATTTTAGGGAATATATAGGCGCAAAACCTAGGGCAAAGGAGCCTCAGGGAGCCCACAAGCCAGGGGGCGCCGCCCCCCCCCCCCCCCCCCCGCCCGCGCCATGAGGGCTTGTGGGGTCCCTGGTGGCCACCTGCCCTGATTCTCTGGCTTTCCGATATTTTTCTGTTCCGGAAAAAACTCTTTTGGGCAGTTTCATTCCATTTGGACTCCGTTCAAAATCCTCCTCTGAAAGGGGTCAAAAACATGGAAAAAACAGGAACTGGCACTTGGCACTAAGTTAATAAGTTAGTCCCAAAAAATATATAAAAAGCATACAAAACATCCAAAGTTTGACAAGATAATAGCATGAAACCATAAAAAATTATAGATACGTTGGAGACGTATCATCCTTCACTGCCACGATGTTTCTTATCCCTAAAATAACCATGTGACGCTTTTTAGTCTTGTGAGTTTGCTTTCTAGTTTTTGCTTTAGAGTCTTATACCAAAAAACACACAAAAATTAGTTGCTTTGTTCTTGCTTGTTGCCGCTGCTATGGGTTCCACTGAGAACACCATGTTGGGTGACTCCACTAGTCACAACAACAATGATTATACCTTCTATTCTATTGCTCCAGTTACCACTAAGGGTCTTTTTACAAGTAAACCATGTGACTATAGTAGTCATTATGGAGAATTATGCCCTTGGCATGGTTGCGTCGGGAAGCCCCATGATCTTTGATTTGAAGTTGCTCCTAAACGTCCCCAAACTTTGGAAGACGTCCAAACTGTTATAAAACTGAGAAAATTAAACATAGAGCATGACACTACAATTTTATTTAATAGCAATAATATTGATTTTGACAATTGTAGTCTCTCCGAAGTTATCACCTTTTTGCAAAGAATGGCTAAAGACCCCCACACTACTACACTCAATATTACCTTCACCGAGCATATTACCAATGCTCTTATCAAAGTGAGGGAGGAGAAGCTCAAGCTAGAGACTTCTATTCCTAGAAAACTAGAAGATGGTTGGGATCCTATGGTCAAAATTAAATTGAAAAATATATCTTGCTTTGCATTGTGTGATGTTGGAGCTAGTGCTTCCGTTATGCCTAAAAGAATGTATGATATGCTTGATTGGAAACCTTATGATCCATGTTCATTTGGTGTTCGTCTTCTTGATTCTTCCATAAAGAAACCTTTAGGGAGAATTGATGATGTGCTTATTATTGTCAATGACAATTATGTGCCCATTGATTTTCTTATTGTGGACACTGAATGTGATCCTTCATGTCCAATTATTTTGGGACGTCCTTTTCTCCGCACCGTTGGTGCTACCATTGACATGAAAGAGGAAATTATTAAATTCCAATTTCCTCTTAAAAAGGGAATGGAACACTTCCCTAGAAAGAAGATTAACTTACCTTATGAGTCTGTTACTCGGGCAAGTTATTCTTTTGGAGTTGATAACACTTGATCTTCTTGCATTGTGCCTAGCTCAAAGGCATAAAAGAAAGCGCTTGTTGGGAGGCAACCCAATATGTTTTTACTTTCTGTTTTAGTGGTCTTTATGCTTGTTACTACTGTAGCAACATCATTGTATCTTTATTTTTAACCTTTGTGCCAAGTTATAGCCTCCGATTGCAAGAAAGTTCAAAAATTGTGACATGCTGTCCAGAAACAGATTATGTCTGCTTGACGAAAAACTTCACCAAAAATCACCAGATCATCTTTTTGATCTGAATTTATTTTACAACATGATCTATATAATTGCCTTTCTCGCATCTGTTCTGAGTTTTTTATTTGAGTTGCAGAAGTGCCTCGAATAAATTATTTACTACCTCATGTTCTGTTTTTCACAGATTCTGCCATGTTTTGTGTTTTCATTGTTTTGTGAATCCTAAGCTTGCTTTTTATTTGCAAAAACCTTTTGGCAATCTTGAGAAGCAGTAGCTTTTCATGAAAATCTTTATTTCCAGCTGGTAATGAATTATTTTATTAAGGGTACTAACCACTCTAATCATCTTATGATGAGTTTCGTATGAAGGGAGTTGTCAAGTATGCGATGGGAGATGATGAAAGAAGATACAGGAGTGTCAAGCGCTCAAGCTTGGGGATACCCCCATGCACCGCAAGAAATATTCAAGGAGACTCAAGCGTCTAAGCTTGGGGATGCCCCCATGCATCCCCTTCTCTATCAACAATCATCGGTTCGTCCATCTCCATGCTTTATTTGTAACATAACAAGTCGGAACCTAGTCTACCTTGTATGGGAGAGACACACGCTCCAATCCACTCTAGAACACAACATAGGTATTCATGCTTATCTTTTTTTGTGTGTTCTTCATCTTTACTTAGATACTGTCATCCGTAGCTCTTAGTTTTCATGCTTATCTTTTCAAGAGCTTTTATTTAGGTTGATTTTGGAACTCTCTTGAGTTATCATGCTTATCTTGTTTAGAGAGTTGGCTTGTTGCACTGAGTTGTGTGTCTTGCATGAGTAGGTAAATGAGGTTGCTATTTAAGTATTGTAGTAACTTGCAATAGTTTTGAGGTATTGATTTGAGTAATGTTTGGACTATTGGTGCCAAGAGCTTGAGCCTATTAGTGATAGGTGTCGTATTTTGGGAAATCCATGTGTATTTTAAAAACTAAAAATTAGTTGAAAACTCTACCTACTAAATTGATCGCTAACCTCTGGAGGGGTTGGAATATATAGAGTACCCTCACGTTACCATGAGTCGAGGATGTGCAAGGATAACCAAACCCCCATACACTCCTCCTCGGGGTACTTGTCTCTTTGTGAATTTCCTAACTAGATAGATAGTTACCGATAATAAGTGTATGAGTTCTTCAGACTAATGTGAGTATTCGATTATTGGCACTTCCACCATCCATATTTTGATAGCCTCTTTGGTACCGTGCATTGCCCTTTCTCACATTGAGAGTTGGTGCAAACTCCGCCAGTGCATCCAAACCCATGACATGATACGCTCTGTCATACATAAGCCTCATTATATCTTTCCTCAAAACAGCCACCATACCTACCTATTAAGGCATTTCCATAGCCTTTCTGAGATACATTTCCATGCAACATCCACCATCTCATGACTTGATCTTCATGTCATACATGCTTTTTCTTGATCGTAGAGTGATGTCAGCTATGCTAATGCACAAAAGTCCTTCCAATGGCGCCAGAAACAAGTGTGTCGATGGCACCAGGAATCCTTCAGCTGCGGCTACACCCTAAGGGACTTCCTAGGCAAGTATGCAAAAGATTTCCCCCGTGGCCTTGGAGCCTTGCGTTGGTGTTCCCTTGAAGAGGAAAGGGTGATGTAGCACAGTGATGGTAAGTATTTCCCTCAGTTTGAGAACCAAGGTATCAATCCGGTGGAGGAGTATCACAAGATCCTGCACAAACACAAAAGCTTGCTCCCAACGCTAAGAAGGGGTTGTTAATCCCTTATAGATTGTTTGCCAAGTGAGAACTGAAAGCAACAAAGTAACAAAGCAAAGTAAAAGCGGGGGTGTAAACAATGGATGTGGATAGACCCGGGGGCCGTAGTGTTTACTAGTGGCTTCTCTCATGAAAGCAAGTAGACGGTGGGTGAACAAATTACTGTCGAGCAATTGATAGAACCACGCAAAGTCGTGACGATATCTATGCAATGATTATATCTATAGGCATCACATCCAAAACAAGTAGACCGATACTTTCTGCATCTACTACTATTACTCCACACGTCGACCGCTATCCAGCATGCATCTAGTGTATTAAGTCCATAAGAACAGAGTAACGCCTTAAGCAAGATGACATGATGTAGAGGGATAATCTCAAACCAATGATAAAAACCCCATCTTTTTAACCTTGATGGCAACTACTTGATGTTTGCCTTGCTGCCCCTACTATCACTGGGAAAGGTCACCACATGGTAGAACCCAAAACCAAGCACTTCTCCCATTGCAAGAATTATAGACCTAGTTGGCCAAACAAAACACAAGACTCGGAGAGACTTACAAGGATATCAAATCATGTAGATAAGAAATCAGCAAAGACTCAAATATATATCATAGATAATCTGATCACAAATCCACAATTCATCGGATCTCGACAAACACACCGCCAAAGAAGATTACATCGGATAGATCTCCATGAAGATCATGGAGAACTTTGTATTGAAGATCCAAGAGAGAGAAGAAGCCATCTAGCTACTAACTACGGACCCATAGGTCTGAAGTGAACTACTCACGAGTCATTGGAGGGGCGATGATGATGATGAAGAAGCCCTCCAACTCCAAAGTCCCCTCCGGCAGGGCGCCGGGAAGGGTCTCCAAATGAGATCTCGCGGAAACGGAAGCTTGCGGCGGCGGAAAAGTATTTTCGAGGCTCTCCAGTTTTTTTGCGGAATATTTGGGAATTTATAGGCCAAAGATCTAGGTCAGGGGGCGGCCAGGGAGGCCACAAGCCTGCCCACTTCTGCCTCCCCCCTGGTGGCGGAGTGCGGGCTTGTGGGCTCCCTGGAGCCCACCTGGCCTGGCCCAAAGGCCCCCTGATCTTCTACCGTTCGGGAAAAATTCATTCGGGGTTTTTCTTCCGTTTGGACTCTGTTCCAAAATCAGATCTGAAAAGAGTCAAAAACACGGAAAAACAGGAACTGGCACTTGGCACTGAATTAATAAGTTAGTCCCAAAAAAGATATAAAAGGTACATAAAACAACCAAAGAAGAAAAGATAACAGCGTGAAACCATCAAAAATTATAGATACGTTTGAGACGTATCATAGAGCCGCATGATAGTTGGGCGTTACCATAATTAGTGCTACATGACGCGCTAATATCATTGCATATCCTGGTACACTAGCAGAGGCATACATTTGCATACATCATCATAGTTTTCTCTTGTCTTTATGTTGAGTACTTCTTATAAAGTGTGATGATCTTCTTTTTATTCATGTAAAACATAGAGTATTGCCCATAAGTGAGGAAAATATCCCAAAGAGGACAAACAAAAGATCCCGAAGAGGACAAATGAGAGATAAAAAGAAAGAGCCAAAGAAGCCACAAAAAATAAAAAAAATAGAAAAAGAAAAAAAGAGAGAAGGGGGCAACACTACTATTTCTTTTGAAGATCCACACTCGTACTCCATTGCTATATTTGTACTGCATAGAGATTATCATTCATGCATAACTATGTGGGGACCCTTACACTATAGAACTTGGTTTGCATAATCCAATGATGAGCCTCCTCAAATGAGCTCTAGGTATTCATGAGCAAACAAGTTGGATGCACCCCACTAGTTCCATTGGTGAGCTTACCTTAGCTCATATGTGCATCTGTTACATGGCAATCCCTACTCCTCACATCATATCTATCATTTGGCTTGCTCTCGCCTATGGTTGTCCTCATTGATGTGAGCCTTTCACACCTTTTTGTCTTCCTTCCCCATCATTATTCTATTTTCCATCCTAAGTGCCAACATATCTTGATTCCGCTCATCCATTGCATGAGTGCTGAAAGTCGAAAAGGACAGGATCATTTTGACTTGTGCCTGACTAGTGGTCTGGGGATGAGTCAAAATAAGATTTCGAAGGAGACCAAGTGTGAAATTTTAGTAGATTGAGTAATCAATTAAAAAATATATATTTTATGATCTCAACCCATCTCCCACTTCTTGCAAGCAAACACCATTTGGAGACATTCGAGTCATGGACAGCGAGAGATCTTACACCTTTATGTTCTTACTTTGCTAAATTCAATACTAGATATAGACTCTTGCTTGTTATTGTCTTGACTTGAATTGCTTATCTCACTTGCTTTACTTTGAAGTTATTATATGTGTGTTAGCATGTCACCACAGAAATTATTGTTTTATCCTTTATCTACTCGAGGACGAGCATAAATTAAGCTTGGGGATGTTCATACGTCCCAAATGTATCTATAATTTCTCCTTGTTCCATGATCTTTTGGGTGACATTGTTATATGTTTTGCTAAACGATGACCCACAAGTATAGGGGATCAATCATAGTCCTTTCAATAAGTAAGAGTGTCGAACCCAACGAGGAGCAGAAGGATTTGACAAGTGGTTTTCAGCAAGGTAAAATCTGCAGGCACTGAAATTGTCGGTAACAAGTGATTGTGTGGTGAGATGATTCGTAGCAAGCAACAAGTAAAAAAGTAGCAACGGTGCAGTAAAGTGGCCCAATCCCTTTTGTAGCAAGGGACAAGCCTGGGCAAAGTCTTATAGGAGGAAAAACGCTCCCGTGGACACACGGGAATTTCTGTCATGCTAGTTTCATCATGTTCATATGGTTCGCGTTTGTTACTTTGATAGTTTGATATGTGGGTGGACCGGCACTTGGGTACTTCCCTTACTTGGACAGGCATCCCACTTATGATTAACCCCTCTCGCAAGCATCCACAACTATGGAAGAAGAACTAAGACAAAGTCTAACCATAGCATTAAACTAGTGGATCCAAATCAGCCCCTTACGAAGCAACACATAAACTAGGGATTAAGCTTATGTCACTCTAGCAACCCATCATCTACATACTACTTACCAATGCCTTCCTCTAGGCCCAAATAATGGTGAAGTGTTATGTAGTCGACGTTCACATAACACCACTAGAGGAGAAATAACTTACAACATATCAAAATACCGAACGAAAACCAAATTTACATGACTACTATCAGCATGACTTATCTCATGTCCTCAGGAACAAAAGTAACTACTCACAAAGCATAATCATATTTATGACCAGAGAGGTAATGAGTAGCATCAAGGATCTGAACATAAACTCTTCCACCAAGTAATCCAACTAGCATCAACTACAAAGAGTAATCAACACTACTAGCAACCTTACAAGTACCAATCGGAGTCGCGAGACGGAGATTGGTTACAAGTGATGAACTAGGGTTTGGAGATGAGATGGTGCTGATGAAGATGTTGATGATGGCGAGTCCCCTCCGATGAGAGGAGTGTTGGTGATGACGATGGCGACGATTTCCCCCTCCCGGAGGGAAGTTTCCCTGGCAGGATCGTCCTGCCGGAGCTCTAGATTGGTTCTGCTAAAGTTCCGCCTCGTGGCGGCGGCGAAACCACGAAAAAGCTCCTCCTTGATTTTTTTTCCTTGACGAAACCCTCCATATATAAAAAGAGGGGGGCCAGTGGGCTGCCCACAAGCCCCCATCGCGCGGCCTGGGGGGGTGGCCGCGCCGTGGAGGCTTGTGGGCACGCCCTGGTGCCCCTCTGGCACTTCTTCGGCCCAGTATTTTTGATAAATCGGGAAAAATCTCCGTTGATTTTCACGGCGTTTGGAGTTGCGCAGAATAGGTATCTCAACTTTCCTCCACTTTCAGACCAGAATTCCAGTTGCCAGTATTCTCCCTCTTCATGTAAACCTTGCAAAATAAGAGATAAAAGGCATAAGAATTGTACCGTGAAGTGAAATAGCAGCCAAAGAAGCGATAAATATCAACATGAAAACATGATGCAAAATGAACGTATCAACTCCCCCAAGCTTAGACCTCGCTTGTCCTCAAGTGAAAGCCGAGCTCAATAAATATGTCCACATGTTTAGGGAGAGAGGTGTCGACAAAACAAGATACGAACATGCATGCATCATGATCAAGATCAGAACAACAATACCAACATATAATCTCTCATGCTAAAGTGATAATTTCTTCACAAAGTAAAGCATGGATCAAGAACCTTACCGAGAAGTAACAACCGATAGCCTTTAGTCATTGAAGCAATTGCAATTTATCACGACATCAGAAAGAGTCAAATAAGAGCTTGTAAAGCAAATCCACATACTCAATCATTCTTTCGTTCTCTACAATTGCTACAACTCACGTGTTACTCATGAGATCAAAGTTCCAGCTGGACACACAAAAAGATAGGGGCTTATAGTTTTGCCTCCCAACTGCTTACCTCAAGGGTAATGTCAACAATAATAATTCATGAATACTTACCTCCAAGTTGACATATGAATACAGATCTTTCCCAAGCATGTGACGGTAGCCAAGACAAAGGCACAATAAGTAATTGGTGAAGACCACCATGACTCTTTCACGGACAAAAAGGAAAGGTACAAGATAGGCCCTTCGCAGAGGGAAGCAGAGGTTGTCATGCACCTTTGAGGTTTGGATGTGTGTCCTCTTAGTGCGGAGGAACGTCACTTTATATTGCCTCCTGTGATAAAGAACTTTATCATGCAGTCTATCGCTTTTATGTCTTCCTCATCACAGGTTCGTATAAAACTTATTTTCCACACACTAATAGATCATACATATTAGAGAGCAATTTTTATTGCTTGCACCGATGACAACTTACTTGAGGGGTCTTATTCAATCCATATGTAGGTATGGTGGACACTCATGGCAAAACTGGTTTGAAGGTTTATGGATGCACAAGTAGTATCTCTACTTGGTGCGGGAGGTTTTGGCTAATATGAGGTGGAAGCAATCGTCACATGCTAAGGGATCTCTAATCATATAACATTGTTCAGAGCCAAGCAAACACAATTCATTACGGTGTCTTCCTTGTCCAACATCTACTTCTAGGCATGTAATAGTTTAGTGAGTGTTCACAATCATAGGTGGTGTGAGAGATGATATATTTGTATGTGAACCTCTCCTTCTTTATCACTTCCTATTACTTGCAACAATGACCAAGGTCTACGTTTGCCTACCCTCAACAAGTTTCAATCCTCATTCTTTTTATATGTGAAGCCATCACTTCCCAAAAGATCATTACATGATCTTTCATGCTTTTGTTCTATTCTCACTCTTTTGATCATGGCAAGAGGCAAAGCCCTTCAGATAAGACACTCTTTATTATATGGCTCACGAGCAAGAATACATCGGGGGTGACACAAAGCAAAACTCAAGACTAAAACACTAAGACTTTTGAACTACTAGAGAAAAATAGAACTGAAAAGGAAAACTAAAACAAAGGTAAAGGCAAAAGATGTGATGGTGATACGTTACCGGGGCAACTCCCCCAAGCTTGGCGCAAGCCAAGGGGATTGCCCATACCAATGCTCAGTTGTCTTCCTTTGGTGGTGAAGGTGGAGTTGTTGCAACATGAGTTTGATCCTCCGTCTTCCAAGGCATAGGTGCTCCATCATGGAAAGATGAACGAGTCTCCGGAATCTTCAAATCTGCAGCCAACCGTATTGATTTAAATCTATACTCATACTCACAGTTTTGGTTCTGCAGGTCATAGATCTGGCCCTGGAGTTGATCAACCCTGTCATAGAGCCTGGAGAGATGCTTCCCAATGTTATTGGCATCAATCCTGTGCTTGTTGGTGAACTCCGTGATCATCATGTGGTTGGCGTTGAGTCCACGCTCCACCATCCCTTGGCACTTGAAGACTTGTTGCTCCATTGCTTCGAGCCTCGTCGCCACGCTTCCGGTCTTCTTAGGCCCCTCAACATCACGGATGTGCAACATCCCCTCATGCATCTCGATAGACTGAGGGTGTTGCAGCACTTTCGTGAGGTAAGGATTGATGACCTTCTCAAAGATCTTGTCCTTAGGAGCTTTTTGGGGAAGTCATGGCGATCTAGATCTGCAATAGAAACAGGCTCGAAACGAAAAACATAGGAAATCTTCGTGATGCAGGGGTCAGACCAAACAGAAGTATATATAATGATTTTTTCCAAACCAGAAGGAGTCCCCTGCACGAAAACGGAGTTCGGGAGGCGCACAAGGTGGCCACAAGCCCTCATGGCGCGGCCAGGGGGTGGGCCCGCGCCGTGCAGGCTTGTCGCCTCCTCGCGCACTTTCCGGACTACTTCCATTTTTTGTATTTTTTCAAATATTCCAAAACGGAGAAAAAATCCTATTGGGAAAGTTTTGGACTCTGTTTTCCTACCGAATCACATACCTCTTCGTTTTCGGAGTGTGAAACAAGCTGATAAATGTCCCTTAGGTATTCTTCCGGAGTTATGGTATTGATAATATTGCTTTCAACATTTATGGGAGTACCTGAGATATAATGCTTGATTCTCTGCCCATTTACAATTCTCAGACAATTACCTTCCGTGTTGTTGATCTTGATAGCACCGGAACGATATACTTCCTCAACAACATAGGGACCTTCCCATTTAGAGAGAAGCTTGCGTGCAAAGAATCTTAAACGAGAGTTATATAGCAAGACATAATCGCCTACATTGAACTCACGCTTTTGTATCCTCTTATCATGCCACCTCTTAACCTTCTCTTTGAACAGCTTGGCATTGTCATATGCCTGAGTTCTCCACTCATCAAGTGAGCTAATATCAAATAACCTCTTCTCACCGGCTAGTTTGAAATCAAAGTTGAGCTCTTTGATTGCCCAATAAGCTTTATGCTCTTGCTCAAGAGGTAAGTGACATGCTTTCCCATACACCATTTTGAATGGACACATGCCCATGGGATTCTTATAGGCAGTTCTATAAGCCCATAGTGCATCATCGAGCTTCTTAGACCAATTCTTTCCAGACCTGTTGACAGTATTTTGCAGAATCAGTTTAATCTCTCTATTACTTCGCTCTACTTGACCACTGGACTGAGGGTGATAGGGAAACGCAATTCTATGATTGACATCGTACTTAGCAAGCGTTTTACGGAAAGGACCATGAATGAAGTGTGAACCACCATCGGTCATCAGATATCTAGGGACTCCAAATCTAGGGAAGATAACTTCTTTCAGCATCTTGATAGAGGTGTTGTGATCAGCACTAATAGTGGGGATAGCTTCTACCCACTTAGTGACGTAATCAAGAGCAACTAAGATGTGAGTATACCCGTTGGATTTGGGAAAAGGTCCCATATAATCAAAGCCCCAAACATCAAATGGTTCAATTACAAGTGAATAGTTCATAGGCATTTCCTGACGTTTGCTAATATTACCTATTCTTTGACATTCGTCACAAGACAAGACAAACTTACGGGCATCCTTGAAGAGAGTGGGCCAATAGAAATCTGATTGCAATACCTTGTGTGCGGTTCTTTCTCCCGCATGGTGTCCTTCATAGGTCTCGGAGTGACACTTTTGTAGGATCTGTCCCTGTTCATGTTCAGGTACACAACATCAAATAACACCATCTACTCCTTCCTTATAAAGGTGAGGATCATCCCAAAAGTAGTGTCTCAAGTCAAAGAAGAATTTCTTCTTTTGCTGGTACGTGAAACTAGGTGGTATGTATTTGGCAACGATATAGTTTGCATAATCAGCATACCACGGTGCACTACGTGAAGAATTGATGACATTCAAGTGCTCATGAGGAAAGCTATCATCAATAGGTTGTGGGTCCTCAAGAACTTTCTCCAACCTAGACAAGTTATCTGCTACTGGGTTATCAGCACCCTTTCTGTCGACAACGTGCAAATCAAATTCTTGTAGCAAGAGAACCCATCTGATAAGTCTAGGTTTAGCGTCCTTCTTCTCCATTAGGTACTTAATAGCAGTGTGATCAGTGTGAATAATGACTTTGGAATCAACTATGTAAGACCTGAACTTTTCACACGTAAACACGACTGCTAAAAACTCCTTCCCCGTAGTAGCATAGTTTCTTTGGGCACTGTCTAGAGTTTTACTAGCGTAGTGAATAACTTTCAACTTCTTATCAACTCTTTGCCCTAGGACAGCACCAACAGCATAATCACTAGCGTCACACATGATCTCAAAAGGCAAGTTCCAATCAGGTGGTTGAACAATAGGTGCAATTATCAAAGCCCTCTTAAGTATTTCGAAGGCTTCCTCACAATCATCGTCAAAAACAAAAGGAATATCCTTTTGCAAGAGATTGGTAAGAGGCCTAGAAATCTTAGAGAATTCTTTAATGAACCTTCTATAGAAACCAGCATGACCAAGGAAAATTCTTATACCTTTGATATCTGTGGGGTATGGCATTTCTCGATTGCATCAACCTTAGCTTTATCGACTTCAATACCTCTTTCAGAAATTTTATGTCCTAAGACGATGCCTTCATTAACCATAAAGTGGCACTTCTCCCAGTTCAAGACAAGATTGGTGTATTTACATCTCTGTAAGACTCGATCAAGGTTGCTGAGGCAATCATCAAAGGAAGACCCGTAAACGGAGAAGTCATCCATGAAAACCTCAACAATCTTTTCACAAAAGTCAGAGAAAATAGCCATCATACATCTTTGAAAGGTGGCAGGTGCATTACACAAGCTAAAAGGCATACGTCTATAGGCAAAGGTACCGAAAGGGCAGGTGAAAGTGGTTTTCTCCTGATCAGATTGTGCAACTGGTATTTGGGAGAAACCAGAATAACCGTCTAGAAAGCAGAAGTGTGTGTGTTTAGACAGCCTTTCTAGCATTTGGTCGATAAAAGGCAAAGGTAATGATCTTTCCTAGTGGCTTTATTCAATTTCCTAAAATCGATCACCATCCTATAGCGAGTAATAATCCTCTGAGGGATCAATTCATCCTTATCATTAGGGACAACGGTGATGCCTCCCTTCTTAGGGACGCAATGCACCGGACTCACCCAATCGCTATGAGCAACAGGATAGATGATACCTGCTTCCAGGAGCTTTAGTATTTCTTTTCTTACTACTTCTTTCATCTTAGGATTTAATCTCCTTTGATGATCAACAACTGGTTTGAAATCAGGATCAGTTTTAATCTTGTGCTGGCATAGCGTAGGACTAATGCCCTTAAGATCATCAAGAGTATATCCAATAGCAGCCGTAGGACTAATGCCCTTAAGATCATCAAGAGTATATCCAATAGCAGCATAGTGCTTCCTCGAAGTTTTTAGTAACTTCTTTTCTTCATGCTGTGAGAGGCTAGCACTAATTATAACAGGATATATCTCTTTTTCATCAATATAGGCATACTTAAGAGTATCAAGCAACTGTTTTAAGCTCGAACACATGATCACCCTTTGGTGGGGGTGAATCCCCAAGCAGTTCAACAGGCAAGTTATTCTTAAGGATAGGATATTGTTCTAAGATAACTCTATCTATCTCATCCCTTTCATCCATATGCATATCATTTTCATGCTCAAGCAAGTATTGCTCTAAGGGATCAGTAGGAGGCACGGCAATAGAGGCTAAGGCAATAGTTTCATCCCTACTAGGCAACTCCTTTTCATGAGGTTGTCTACCAAACTTAGAGAAATTGAACTAATGTGACACACCTTCAAAGCCAACAGTGACAGTTTGCTTCTCACAATCGATATGAGCATTGACAGTATTAAGAAAAGGTCTTCCAAATATGATGGGACAAAAGCTATCTTGTGCGGTAGCAAGAACGAGGAAATCAGTAGGATACTTCTTTTTACCACACAAGACTTCAACATCCCTAACAATTCCCACAAGGCAGATAGTATCTCTATTGGCAAGCTGAATAGTGACATCAATAGGCTCTATCTCAACAGGTGCAATCTCATCTTTGATTTCATAGTATAAGGATTGAGGTATTGCACTAACACTAGCACCCACGTCACATAAGCCATGATAACAATGATCTCCTATCTTAACAGAAACCACAGGCATGCCAACAACAAGCCTATGTTTGTCTCTAACGTGAGGTTTAGCTATTCTAGCAGCATCTTCACAGAAGTGAATATTATGTCCCTCAACTTCTTGAGATAGAAGATCTTTGATAATAGCAATGCTAGGCTAAACTCTAATTTCCTCAGGCGGTGTAGGTGTTCTAATATAGCCTCTATGTATCACAGTTGAAGCTTTAGAATGATCCTTTATCCTAATAGGGAAAGGTGGTTTCTCAATGTAAGCACTGGGAACAACAGGATCATTATAGGCAATGAGTTTCTCTTCAACTGGAGTGGGATTAACTACATTGACTTCTAAAGGAGGATGATATTTAAACCACTTCTCTTTGGGGAGATCAATATGAGCAGCAAAGGATTCACACAATGAAGCTACTATCTCAGAGTCAAGTCCATACTTAGCGCTAAAATCACTAAAGGTATTTGTCTCAACAAAGGATTTAACACAATCAAACGTGAAATTCGTACCTCACTCCTTACCTTCTTCAAGCTCCCAATCTTCAGAGCTGCATTTAATTCTCTCCAATAAATTCCATTTGAAGTCAATATCTCTCCTCATAAAAGAACCGGTACAAGAAGTGTCAAGCATGGTGCGATCATCATGAGAAAGCCGAGCATAGAAGTTCTGGATCATAATTTCTCTCGAGAGCTCATGATTGGGGCATGAATATAGCATTGATTTAAGCCTCCCCCAAGATTGAGCGATGCTTTCTCTGTCATGAGGCCAAAAATTGTAAATATAATTCCGATCACGATGTACTAAATTCATAGGATAAAACTTTTGATGAAATTCCAATTTCAACCGATTGTAGTCCCATGATCCAGTATCATCCCATAGCCCGTACCATGTCAACGCCTTATCCTTCAAATATAAAGGAAAGACCTTCTTCTTGACCTCATCCTCGGGCACACCTGCAAGCTTAAATAAACCACAAACTTCATCTACATAGATCAGATGCAAGTCTGGATGTGATGTTCCATCTCCTGTAAAAGGATTAGCCAGCAGTTTCTCAAGCATACCCGAAGGAAATTCAAAGCAAATATTTTCGGTAGATGCAACAGCTTGAGGAGAAACTCTTTGTGCTTCTGTTCGAGGTGAAGATACCCCGAATAAGCCCCTCAATGGATTAGTATCCATAGTGACAACTGACAATAAATTTCAGCACACTATATGAATGTTTCCTTACCAAGTTCCACTTACCAAAGGCGCTTCACTCCCCGACAACGGCGCAGAAAAGAGTCTTGATGACCCACAAGTATAGGGGATCAATCGTAGTCCTTTCGATAAGTAAGAGTGTCCAACCCAACGAGGAGCAGAAGCATCTGACAAGTGGTTTTCAGCAAGGTAAAATGTGCACACACTGAAATTGTCGGTAACAAATGATTGTGTGGTGAGATGATTCGTAGCAAGAAACAAGTAACAAAAGTAGCAACGGTGAACCAAACTGGCCCAATCCCTTTTGTAGCAAGGGACAAGCCTGGACAAAGTCTTATAGGAGGAAAAACGCTCCCGAGGACACACGGGCATGCTAGTTTCATCATGTTCTTATGATTTGCGTTCGTTACTTTGATAGTTTGATATGTGGGTGGACCGGCGCTTGGGTACTGCCCTTACTTGGACAAGCATCCCACTTATGATTAACCCCTCTCGCAATCATTCTCATCTATGAAAGAAGAATTAAGACAAAGTCTAACCATAACATTAAACTAGTGGATCCAAATCAGCCCCTTACGAAGCAACGCATAAACTAGGGTTTAAGCTTCTGTCACTCTAGCAACCCATCATCTACTTACTATTTCCCAATGCCTTCCTCTAGGCCCAAATAATGGTGAAGTGTTATGTAGTCGACGTTCACATAACACCACTAGAGGAAAACAACTTACAACATATCAAAATACCGAACGAATACCAAATTCACATGACTACTATTAGCATGACTTATCCCATGTCCTCAGGAACAAAAGTAACTACTCACAAAGCATAATCATATTTATGACCAGAGAGGTAATGAGTAGCATCAAGGATCTGAACATAAACTCTTCCACCAAGTAATCCAACTAGCATCAACTACAAAGAGTAATCAACACTACTAGCAACCTTACAAGTACCAATCGGAGTCGCAAGACGAAGATTGGTTACAAGTGATGAACTAGGGTTTGGAGATGAGATGGTGCTGATGAAGATGTTGATGGTGACAAGTCCCCTCCGATGAGAGGAGTGTTGGTGATGACGATGGCGACGATTTCCCCCTCCGGGAGGGAAGTTTCCCCGGCAGGATCGTCCTGTCGGAGCTCTAGATTGGTTTTGCTAAAGTTCCGCCTCGTGGCGGCGGCGAAACCACAAAAAAGCTCCTCCTTGATTTTTTTTCGTGGACGAAACCCTCCATATAGCAAAAGAGGGGGGGCAGTGGGCCAGTGGGCTGCCCACAAGCCCCCATGGCACGGCCTGGGGGGTGGCCGCGCCGTGCAGGCTTGTGGGCACCCCCTGGTGCCCCTATGGCACTTCTTCACTTTGCTCCACTTTCAGGTTAGAATTCCAGTTGCCGGTATTCTCCCTCTTCCTGTAAACCTTGCAAAATAAGAGAGAAAATACATAAGAATTGTACCGTGAAGTGAAATAACAGCCAAAGAAGCGATAAATATCAACATGAAAACATGATGCAAAATGGACGTATCACTACACTTTTATATCATTTTACACATATTTGGACTAACCTACTAACTTAGTGCACCCAGTGCCATTTTCTGTCTGTTGATGTCTGTTTTGCACGGGCTTTTACCCAATTTTCTGAAGCCTGGAAAAGTCCAGGAAAAATATATAAAAAAATCACCGAAACAGAAGCTTCGGATCACCGAAGATGGGCCACGGGCTGCCCAGGCGACCTGCTAGCGCGGCCAGGCCCTAGGCCGCGCCAGGATGCCACCTAGGTGGGGCCCACCTCCTCCAGTGCCCTTCTTTGGCTTATATTTAGAGTCCCGAGAGGAAACCCTTCCACAACTTCCAGAATCGCAAATTTCTCCATCGTTCAGCCGTCGTAGTGCTTCTGAGATCGGGGCGTCAAGAGACCTCTTCCCGGCACCCTGCCGGAGGGAGGATTGACCTCCGGGAGCTTCTCCACCGCCATGAACGCTTCCCGGACGTGCCGTGAGTAGTCGTCCTTGGACCATGAGTCCATGACCAGTAGCTATGTGATGTATTCTCTTCAATCTTGTGCTTCAATGGTTAGTCCTTGTGAGCTCCCCTACATGATCAAGGTATCTATGTAATTCTCTTGCTATTGCTATGCTCGGTTTGTTGGGATCCGATGTATTATGAGATTATGTTCAGATTGTTATGAGTTATATATTTGATTATCCTTTTATATTATGTTCGTTAGTGATTCATGCATGTTCTTCGTTGTTATTTGTTGCTTTGGCCAAGTAGTAGATTGTAACTCCAAGAGGGAGCGTTATGCATGATTGTGGGTTCATGCCCTCGATGTCTAGATTGAGTGACAGAAACATGAGACTAGGGGATGTGCTGTTGCCACCAGGGAGAAAACAACGGTGCTTGTGACCATGGATTCAAGGATTGTTTACCTTACGCATAGTTCGTTAATGGAGTTGTTCGTTGCTTTGAGTTTACACTTTGGGTGGGGCTCGCAACCTAATACCGGAGAGATGTTCTCGATAGATATCTCAAGGTGGATGATTAGTAAGTAGATGTTGATGAATAAACGGTCTGCTTGTCTTGGCGTACTGCCCATTGCTATTGAACCTCTAACTATCAACTAGCATAATTAGCATTGTGGTGCGTTCATAATTCTGTCAATTGCCCAACTGTGATTTGTTTACCCCAAGCATAGTTGTTTATTGTCTTTTGGGAGAGAGACATCACTAGTGCACATCATGTGACTCACAAATGTGAAAGTTCTTCAACTAATGGCCTTAAGTACATCAATGTTGATGCCGGGTTGCTTCACGCCTTGGATGAGCACTAGAATCATAATGAACTTTCACTTCATGCACAACCAAGGAGGAAGATTATAGATACAAAGAGTCACAAGCCAAGTGATATGACTGCTACTCTACTCCCCAAAAGGATTCATGCCATCTATACTTAGAGCAAACCATAAGTTCCTTGCGTCAACTTCAAAGTCTGGAAACTCTCTCTCATTTTTTCTCCACTTCAACCCATCAGCGGGTACTCTCAACATCGTGTATTCCTTACGATCTTCATTATGCCATCGCAACAACTTGGCATGCTCCTTTTTCGGAATAAATGTTTCAACTATGGTATTATAGGAGCATACCACATCACCTTGTCAGGAACCCTCTTCCTCGGACGCTCGCCCTCAACATCACCAGGGTCATCGCGGGTGATCTTATAGTGCAATGCACCGCATACCGGGCATGTATTCAAATTCTCATACTCCTCAGCGCGGTGTAGGATGTAGTCCCGAGGGCATGCATGTAACTTCTGCACCTCTAATCCTAGAGGGGAGACATCCTTCTATGTTCGTATGTACTAGCAAGCAATTCGTTATCCTTTGGAAGCATCTTCTTAATCATTTTCAACAACTTTTCAAATCCCTTGTCAGATACACCATTCTCTGCCTTCCATTGGAGGAATTCGAGTGTGGTACCCTGATTTTTCTTGTCATCTTCACAACTTGGGTACAACAATTTTTGGTGATCCTCTGACATGCGCTCCAATTTCATCCTCCTCTTTTCACTTTTGCATTTTCTCTATGCGTCAACAATGGCCCGACCAAGATCATCACTGGGCTCATCTGGTGCCTCTTGATCTTCACCTTCCCCCATTGTAGTATCACCGTAGTCAAGGAACATAGGATATCTGTCATCATCATCTTCTTCTTCATTGTCTTCCATCATAACCCCTCTTTCTCCGTGCTTGGTCCAACAATTATAGCCCGACATAAAACCAGACTCGAGCAGGTGGTTGTGAAGGATTTTTGAGTTAGAGTAATCATTATTATTCTTACACACACGACATGGACAACACATAAAATCATTCCTCTTGTTTGCCTCACCCACACATATAAAATTATGTAGGCCATTAATGAAATCGGGAGACCAACGGTCATTGTACATCCATTGCCGGCTCATCTTCATTACACAACATCGAAGTGACCAAATTAATAGAAGTTCCTCACGTCAAAACCAAAGTAGAGTAGTGACCAAATGTAGTTACTGCAAAAATATATACATAAAGTTCATACATATACACTTCTCATAAAACAACATAGAACTATCTAAAGCATTTAAATGCAACAACAAATGCGATCAAAATCGCAACTAAGGTAATAAGTGATCCGGCGACATAATGATAACAAGCCTCTTTATTAATGGTATATTTTCTAATGTTTCTAATCTTCTAGAGCATCGTATCCATCTTGGTCTTGTGATCATCGGCGACATAGGCAACATACAACTCCGATTTCGTCTTATCTTCTTAATTCTTTTCAACTTTTATTTCAAATAATCATTTTCTTTTTCAACTAAATTTAACTTCTCGACAAGAGGGTCGGTTGCAATTTCTGGTTCACATACCTCCTAGATAAAAATATCTATGTCAACTTGATGGGCATAATTGTCATAAACACGAAATGAAACAAAATAATTATATATAAAAGATAATATACCACATCCAAATCATAAACCGGACAAGGACCGACGGGGACGGATATCAAAACCATGGCACTATATATAACAAACAATCAAACAAGTAAGAAAATTATACAAGCAACTATCTTAATAAGTTTTTTTTCTACAAAATGGATAAGATCAAGAGGCTCACCAAGGTGGTGTCGGCAACGGGACGGCACACGCGATCGACGATGGTGAGGATGAGGACGGGGACGGGAAGGCACTAAATAAACCACACCTACACATATGCAAACTAAGAAGTTAATTTGAGCTCAAATTCCATATAAATCAAGTAAACCCCCACATAACAAATACTCCCAAACTAAAACCCACAAATCACTCTACTTTGCATGAAACGAGCTAACTAGCAATGGGAGATGAAAGGATGAAGTTGCTAACCTTTTAGAACCCCTAGATAGATGGGGTGCCTCCAATTTTGAAAATTTCTTGGCAAAAATGGATGATGAGCTCAGGCTAGGGGAAGGAAAACACAGAGGAGAGAAAAGGAGAGCTTGGGATCAGGCTGGAAGAAGCATCTATATATAGGAAAGACTTTCGTCCCGGTTTGTGTCAACACTAAAGGTATATTTGTAGTGTCGGTTGGTGATACCAAACGGGACTAAATGGCTCGCAGGGCCCCCAACCTGAGGCAACCCTGCCACAACCCTTTAGTCCCGGTTGGTATCACCAACTGGGACTATAGGTCTCTCATGGACCGGGACTAATCCCGGTCGTGCCCCCGGCCGCTCCTAAACATTGGAACCGGGACTAGTGGTCACATTAGTCCCGGTCTGAAACCCAATAGGGACTATAACTATGGGCGAAAGGTGTGTTTTCTACTTGTGTGAGACACGTGTTCCCTACTCCCATGCCTAACCGCATCTCGAGAGAGGAAGCAAACTTACATTATGTGTCACAGGAAGGAGATGCAACGTTCAACCAAGAGGATGAGGATGAACTTGCCACAGATGGGGAGGATGAGTAGTCCCAAGAAGATGTACACCAAGATATGACATACACCACCTATGCCTACATCTACAAACTAGAGGCCTCCATTAATTAACAACATGAGCAGCCTCACCGAGTCCCTTCGAGATACGTTCGCTTACATGGCCTACAACTTCTCCAAGTGGAGCCAAGGATGGGCTCTAAATTACCCGCAGTCATTACGATCTTGCCATTTGGGATTGTAAAAGCCTAAGCTTGGGGTGGTTGGTTCCATGTCTACATAAAGATGTGGAGGTAGTAAAAAATTTAATTTGTAATAGCGTTGCATTTATTTCCAACACTTTGCTTTTTATTTAGTTTTGGTTTTCATTTGATTTCCTTTTTTCCGGTTGCAAAATCCCCAAAACCAAAAAAAAGAACAAAGTTTTCCTTTTGCCCTGGATTTCTGTTCGCAATCTTGTTTATATTTTCACAGCTAAGTTGATCTACGTTGGGTAGTGAGGAATGAAACCTTAAGGATGAGAAGTGTGGAAATTCATGGCCGTGAAGGTATGTCCTATGACTCACTTAGAATAGTTGTAGTAATAGTCGTAGTAGTATCTGGTTAAACAAAGGTTTTGTTCTAGTAGACAAAATAATTTAGTAACCTTTGTTATATTTAATATACATAACAAAGACTTGCCATTGGTCATGTTTTTAATGATTTAAACAACGAGTCACCATGCGTGTGAGAAAGTGTGTAGAAAGACTTGGGTGTTTAGAATTTTTTATAGAGAAGATGATACTCACGATGCTCAACCCTATAGTGTCAATTTTGATAGGCTCAATAGCACTTATGGTGATCCAAAAAATAGCACTTGTGGATTAAATTTGCTAGGGTAACCTAGTTGAAAGGTGATCAAGATTATGCCAAAATCTGTTTTGCATTTATACAAGGCACTTTAGCTTCTTCCTGGTGTCACGGCCTTGTAATATATGATGCTTTACGCCATGTGAACATGATTTATTCACCTCTCTTGATGTTATATTAAGGATTCTCTTGGCCAATGAATAATCTATCTAAGTTTTGACTTGGATTTCAACTATGATAGGTTTTGGTTGAGCGCATTTTTGACAACCTTGATCATCCCAAATCAAACATTCCTAGACCTACAGTTATAATCTTTGAAGATGTAGAACTTTAACAGGGGTAAACTGTCCGTGAAACTCTCACATCATGGACCTAGTTTTGTAACAGAATGGTTGCACCCAGACGACCAGATCTTTGATGCTTTTTATTCAAATGACGCGTCACCATCCACTCTAACCATGAAAAGCCGAGACCATTCCACCTTCGTCCAACATAGAAGCACTCGGGTGCCACACCACCATATAATCAAAAATAGTTTACTAAATTATAAAATTATAAAAAAAATTCAAAACTTTGTATTTGAATCCAACATGAACAAGTATTGCACTTGTGTAAAAAGGTTGAACAGGGAATGACTTTCATCTGTCCAGGGTCAATGTGTTGGAAATATACCCTAGAGGCAATAATAAATTGGTTATTAATATATTCCCTTGTTCATAATAATCATTGATTATCTATGCTAGAATTTTATTGTTTGGAAACTCAAATACATGTGTAGATACATAGACAACACACTGTCCCTAGTGATCCTCTAGTTTACTAGCTCGTTGATCAAAGATGGCCAAGGTTTCTTGGCCATAGACAAGTGTTGTCACTTGATAACCGAATCATATCATTAGGAGAATGATGTGATAGACAAGACCCAAACTATGAACGTATCATATGATCGTGTCAGTTTATTGCTACTATTTTCTGCATGTCAATGTATTTGTTCCTATGACCATGAGATCATGCAACTCCCAGACACCGGAGGAATACCTTGTGTGTATCAAACGTCGCAACGTTACTGGGTGACTATAAAGGTGCTCTACAGGTATCTCTGAAGGTGTCTGTTGGGTTGGCATGGATCAAGACTAGGATTTGTTACTCCGTATGACGGAGAGGTATCTCAGGGCCCACTCGATAATACAACAACACAACAAGCCTTGCAAGCAATGTGACTAAGGATTTAGTTATAGCATCTTGTATTACGGAACGAGTAAATAGACTTGCCAATAAAGAGATTGAACTAGGTATGGAGATACAGACGATCGAATCTCAGGCAAGTAACATACCAAAGGACAAAGGGAACAACATACTGGATTAACCAAATCCTTGATATAGAGGTTCAACCGATAGAGATCTTTGTAGAATATGTAGAATCCAATATGGGAATCCATGTCCCACTATTGGTTATTGACCGGAGAATGTCTCAGGTCATGTCTACATAGTTCTCGAACCCGCAGGGTCTGCACACTTAAGGTTCGATAACATTTCGGTATAGTTGAGTTATAGGTGTTGGTGAGCGAAGGTTGTTCAGAGTCCCGGATGAGATACTGGAGGTCATGAGGAGCTCCGGAATGGTGCAGAGGTAAAGATTGATATATAGGAAGTCCTATTTTGGTCACCGAAAAAGTTTCGGGCTCATCGGTAGTGTATCGGGACTGCCGGGAGGGTGTCGGGGGACCACCGGGAGGGGTGTGACTACCCAAGTGTTGGATATATGCCCTAGAGGCAATAATAAAATATAAATTATTATATTTTTTTTTTGTTTCAAGATAGTCGTTTATTATCCATGCTATAACTGTATTGAATGGAAACACAAATGCATGTGTGGATATATAGACAAAATAATGTACCTAGTGAGCCTCTAGTTGACTATCCTGTTGGTCAAGGATGGTTAAGGTTTCCTAGCCATAGACAACTGTTGTCACTTCATGATGGGATCACATCATTAGGAGAATGATGTGATGGACAAGACCCAAACTATGAACATAGCATTTGATCGTGTCATTTTGTTGCTATTGTTTTCTGCATGTGAGGTATACATTCCTATGACCATGAGATCATGTAACTCACTGACACCGGAGGAATCCTTGTGTCTATCAAGCGTCGCAACATAACTGGGTGACTATAAAGTTACTCTACAGGCATCTCCGAAGGTGACTGTTGAATTAGCATGGATCAAGACTGGGATTTGTCACTCCGTGTGACGGAGAGGTCTCTCGAGGCCAACTTGGTAATACAACATCACAAACAAGCCTTGCAAGCAATGTGACTAAAGAGTTAGCCACGGGATCTTGTATTACGGAACGAGTAAAGAGACTTGCCGATAACGAGATTGAAATAGGTATGGCGATACCGATGATCGAATCTCGGGCAAGTAACATACTGAAGGACAAAGGGAATGATATACGGGATTGTGTGAATCCTTGACATCGAGGTTCAACCGATAAGATCTTCGTAGAATATGTAGGATCCAGTATGGACATCCAGGTCCCACTATTGGATATTAGTCGGAGAGTGTCTCGGTCATGTCTACATGGTTCTCGAACCCGCAGGGTCTGCACACTTAAGGTTCGGTGACGTTTTCGGTATAGTTGAACTATTGATGTTGGTAACTAAATGTTGTTTGGAGTCCCGGATGAGATCCCGGACGTCACGAGTGTCTCCGGAATGGTCCGGAAACAATGATTGATATATAGGATTGTTGCATTTGGCTTCTGAAAAGATTTCGGGCAATACCGGTAAAGTACAGCGAGTGACGAATGGGTTCCGGGGTTTTACCAGGAGGGGCCACCCACCTGGGAGAGGAACTAATAAGCCCATGGGTGGCGCACCAGCCCTTAGTGGGCTGGTGAGGCCAGCCCAATAAGGCTATTTCGGCTGAAGCAAAAATAAAGAAATAAGAAAGAAAAAAGGAAGAAGGTGGACAAGAAGGAAATGACTCCTCCACCAAACCGAATTGGAGGAGGAGACCTTCCTCCTTGGCTCGACCGACCCCTCCTACTTGGAGTAGGAGGCAAGGCACCCTCCCTCTTGTTCCTCCTATATATAGTGGAGATTTGATAGGGTTTTTGCACCTCAAGCCTTTGTGCAGCCCTCTCTCACTCCACTACTTCGTGACACCTCGTAGCTAGATCGGTACGACACGACGAAGCCCTGCCGGAGTATCTCCACCATCATCACCGCCATGTCGTCGTGCTGCCGGAGAATTCAGCTACCTCTTCGTATCTCTTGCCGGATCAAGAAGGCGGAGATCGTCATCGAGCTATACGTGTGCTGAACGCGGAGGTGTCGTCCGTTCGGTGCTAGATCGGAACCGATCGTGGGACGGCGGCGATTTGGATCGTGGAGACGTTCCACTACATCAACCGTGTTTCTTAACACTTCCCGCTTAGCGATCTACAAGGGTATGTGGATCCGATCTCCCTCTCGTAGATGATCATCACCATGATAGGTCTTCCTATGCATAGAATTATTTTTATTTCCCATGCAACATTCCCCAACACCAAGAGCCTTATGGGTTGTGAGAGGAGGTGGACCAGCCCCTGGTGGGCTGGCCGAAGCCTCTTTCAAAAGCCCATGCGGCTAGGAGTGGATATAAAAGGCAAAAGTCCTTTGAAAGGAAAGGAATTAGGAGTCCTCCCAAAGTAGTCCACCTCCCTTGTGGGAAGGTGGACTCTTCCTTGTAGGGTTCGGCCGACCCCTTCTCTTTGGAGTAGGGGCCAAGGCTGCCTCCTCTCCCCCCCTCCTATATATACTAGAGGTTTTGAGGGTTTTGAGACACACATATCAGCCACGACTGCCTCTCTCTCCCTCTAGATATGTTTCTCCTCTAGTCTAGTTCGGCGGTGCTTAGGCGAAGCCCTGCTGGATTAGTTCACCACCACCACCACCACGCCGCCGTGCTGGAGAACTCATCTACCTTTCCACCCCTCTTGTCGGATCAAGAAGGCGGAGATCATCATCGAGCTATACGTGTGCTGAACGCGGAGGTGTCGTCCGTTCAATACTAGATCGAGATGGATCGTGATGGGATCGCGGGATGGATCGTGATGATATCGCGAGACGGCCTGCGATTTGGATCGCGAAGATGTTCCACTACATCAATCACGTTATATACGCTTCCGCTTAGCGATCTACAAGGGTATGTAGATTCACTCTCCCCTCACGTAGATGATCATCACCATGGATAGGGTATTGCGTGTGCATAGAATTTTTTTTGTTTTCCATGCAACGTTCTCCAACACAATGATTTACCAAAAAAAGTCTAGAGACAAGTACTATTCATGCTATGTTGTTGTCAACATTTGTTTCTTTTTTTCCTTGAAGTCAGCGGTAATCATTTTTGTTCAAATCTTTTATACGAGTAACCTGGTACTTGATTCCATAAAAGTTCGCAAATTTTTAAAGTTTTTCATGAATAACTAAATATTTTTTAATACAGGGGGTGGAACACCCGAGGGCTCCTAATCCGCTTCCCTCGTGTCGTGCTCATTTACTTAATTTGCTTAGTTTATCATGTACATGGACACAAATGGTTAATTGTATTCAAGCTTCATCTTTGTATGATTGCAAGTAGACATATGTACATAAAAGTCCGAAAAGGCCAACTAATTAAATGCCTTGTTAACCTACTTCAGTTAATTGTGTTCAAGCTTCATCTTATCTAGAAGGCCTCGACACGTTTTGCTACGCTGTTAATGTTTTCCGATTTTTATAATTTTTATACTCAATCTATCTTAAAATATAAGGTTTATTAGTTTTTTGAAAGTCTAATCTTTTTAAATTTGACCACATTTTTATAGAAATATACCAATATACATATTATCAAATCGGAATCTTAAGTTCATCATGAAATGAATCTTCATATTTTATTATTTAGTATCGTGGATGTCAAAAAATTGCGTGTGAACTTGGGCAAAGTTAAAAAAGTTGACTTTTTAATAAACTAATACACCTTAGAGTTTAGAATGAATTGAATATTAGGTTGGGTTAGTGGGGAAGATGATGGAATGCCTTTTCTTTTTTATTCATATAATTTTTTTATTCATATAATGTAGTGTTCTGGTGGGCTTTCGGGGTGTGATTTTATCAGTTGCTAATCAACTCATATTTATGTGGTTTTTTTTTTTGCATCGGTGGTTCTATGAATTTGTGCTACAGTATCACATATTGATGCTATTTTTTTCTAGGTGATGAGATGGTGCCAAGGGTTGATAAGTTTTTATAGGTCGATTGCTTCCTATTGATTTAAAATATTATTGACCCAATCAAAATCATGAACGAAATCCAATATTTAATTTCTCACTGAAATAAAAAAGCATAGTTAATTAAAAGAATTGAGTGAGAGATTGTTGACCAGGTCAAAATCGATGATCCAATTTTAAATTGATGACCTCAATTGAATGAGAGGCTTCAATTCTAAAAAGCTTAGTGATATACTCCCTACGTTTCATAATATAAAATCGTTTTTGACACTATACTAGTATAAAAAACGTTCTTATATTATGGGACGGAGGGAGTAGTGTATACGGAGTGTTAACCCACTCCATTGAAATCAAATGACAAAGCCAGAGAACATATGGAAGGGATTGATTAAACAAAAGGATACTGTCGTAATTCACCACACAGTTCCAAGCGCATCCTAGTCACAGGCTCCTTTTGCTTAATAACCAGAAGCAAGGAGACCTCACCAGATCTCCGTGTAGTGGAATTCTGCGGCCCCCAGAGGAACCAACTAATTAACTGAAGTTGTTGCTTTGGCATGGCACTATGAAGCATATCCTTCCTTACCTACCGTTTTTCACTTTCAAAAGTAAAACATGACGCATCCGCCACAAATGTAAGCACCTCGAAAAGAGGAGCATATGCATTTGTCTGTTAACTGATTCCCACCATGACCACAAATTGCAACACATGCTTATGTTAATACTGAGTGTTAACCAAAGTTGGAACCAAAAGCGAGCTTAGTGTTGTGCTAGTATTCCTCAAGAACAATTGAAATGGAGCGAAAGGAATGTGGAAGGGCCAGTGAAAATTGCGATATGTGCATAGCCAGTCAGTGGAGCAAAACAGAAAGGAGAGGCGGCCGGAACAAGTGATCAATGTACTATGTACCACTAGAGAATCGAAGCCAAGTGTTGCTGCTGCCTAGATGCCATCAACGGTGGGGTGCTGCTCCCCTCCACCCAACCAGCGCCAATTATTGTCACCGTTTAGGAAATTGTTTAGTCTAATAAAATCAAACACATATATACTCCCAGTTGTGCAACTTTTGCACCCCCCCGCGAGCACCCAATAACCGTACCTTAAAGCAGCCGTATGGAACCTGTGAAGTGTACACCTACCAACTTGTTGCCACTGAGGATTCATGCAGCCGGAGATCAGTTAAACAACTACCAGCACTAACACATGGTGCATTATTGCTTCCTACTCACCATGCAAAATGTTGCTGCTCTAGTGGGAGCTCCAAGAACTTTCTGTTGATACAAATATTTGAATATTTTGTCACGGAAAGAAATCAGCATGTCATTGTATCTGGTGACGGATGGCCTAGCTTTTGCAACCGTTTTTGGACTAGTTTGGGTTGAAGCCCTCTCACTTGTGTTGAATCGAACATTTCTTTCTGCAAAGTGAAAATACAAACCAAATTCTTCGTGTTTGTGACAACTTTTACACGTTTAATTCTGTTTAGAGATCATGGAACGTACGGGTACTATAATGGGAGGGATGTTGATTTCAAAAAAAAATGAGAGGGATGGTAAAATTCGAACATCAGATTTTTATAGCATTGTAAATCAGGTGTCCAAAATGGCAAATTACATTGTCATGAGGATGACAATTTACTTAGCAAGCATGATAAATCATTGACCTTTTAACTTTTTGCCAGAATTTGGCATGCTTGATAAAGTAAATTGTCATGCTCGCAACAATATAATTTGTCATAAAAATCTATTTACCATGCTTCAAGACTTCTATAGGTGATGCATGTATCGTAGTGCGCTTGGGGTGTGTGGGTGCTAATCTTCCTGATTAGCATTGTACATATACTAGAAAAAAGAATTTCTACATTACGGTAAAAAAATGCATTCTTTACTACTCCCTCCGTAAACTAATATAAAATTATTTACAACACTACTTTAGTAATCTAAATGCTTTTATATTAATTTACAGAGGGAGTAAAATTTAGAGGTCTCGGAACTTACGACTACGAGTACTAGAGCAGGAGAGATGTACCGACAAGTGGGTAATAGCTGGCAACCTTCAGCTGGCGCCATCTCGCCGAAGCACTAGTGCACAACGAGTACAAGACGATACATCGGAAAGCAACGGTCAAAGGCCGGTGGTGATGCCACATACTTTCTACGTAAAACCAATGAATCATGGGAGAGGCGTTTTGAAAGCCGAGCTCCATGAAGGCCTTTATTTAAAAAAAAATTCAAATTCAATTTTTATGGTTCAAAAAAATCTGAAAAAAATATGCGTGTATGTAAGGATGTAACCCACATCTATATCTATACTTATACTAATTCTAGACTCTCTAAAAATTCCCACGTTAATTAGAAATTAGGAACCGTTGATCCCATAGGACCGAATTATTACGGTGTAGATCAATCCTGAAAATTCCAAGATTAGTTAAAATTCCCTATGATTTATGTTACTCTTGTGCCAAAAAAATTCTCTTGGGCTAACAAAAAGAACCAATGAACCAAACCACACCAAAATCTGACACAATCTCCTCGGTATCTTTTTTTCCCTTGGTAAATCTCGCATGGCTCTCTCTCACGTACGTCCAAAACCTGACCCAAATTATCAGGTCTCATATATCCCTTTTTTTCCACCAACTGTATATTTATCTCTCAAGACTCCCCCTTCTGTTTTTTCCCAGGATATCTCCTTCCAAAATCTCACGTATCTCCAAACCGGAAAATCTCTCACATATCTTACTCACGTCTCCTTAACCATTGATTTGATGGGCCCAATTGATTACATCTTAAATTTATATAAACTCTGGACCACCCAACAAGATATTACGTACTCCCTCCGTTCTAAAATATAAGACCTTTTAGAGATTTCACTAGGAGACTACATACAGAGCAAAATGAGTGAATGTACACTCTAAAATATGCCTATATACATCTGTATGTAGTTTATAGTGCAATCTCTAAAAGGTCTTATATTTAGGAACGAAGGGAGTACTATACAACAAGATTTGTGAAAATACAAAACGTATCTGCGTGCATGTATTTCTCCCAAAAATATCTGCATGAATGTAAAAACCGAAAAAGTGAAGAAACAAACTTTAATTGACTCTTTTCTTTTAACTAGCATGCCTTGCTCATCTCCTGAAAACGTGCAAGGCAGAAAGCTTCCTTTGCGGTCGTTCAAGTCTCATCAGAGCTGATCACCATACCATTGTCCATAGAAACTATATCTTCTCTATGATCTTTCAGTGCTGTGCAGATTGTGTGCTACGCCGACGGCGGCCACTTATGTTTCCTCCGACTCCAAGCGAAAAATCAAGCGTGCGTACATACTTCCACTGCTGCACTGCCTAGGCTCTGCATACTCGGCATCAACAATAGTGTCGCGCATTATTTTGAGATTCAAGTCTAAAAATATTTTGAAAAAAGTAAGATTTAGTGTACGCGCATTATTTTGAGATTCAAGTCTAAAAATATTTTGAAGATATACATTTTTATTCATATACCACTCGAGTCTGTGACAAAATAAGCCATGTCATGAGATGCTTACTATGAAGTGTTATTCTTTATATAATTCTCCTAAGCTCCTTTGAATAATTTTATTTCACCCAAGAAAATATTTGTTGTTTTGCATTTTATCATCTATGTTAAGTTATATGTAGTAAGTATAGTCATGTGCATTTGTTAGGTACTCACTTGGTTTTTAGTACATATGAAAAATCCTTTTGTTCAGAATTTAATGATTTAATTTTTTTGGGAGATGGAGCCACGTTTTATTGGTTAAAGCTATGGTTAAAAATGAGTGCCGAAAGTCACGTGCATCCCTTATGTACTTATGTCGACCGACTGATTTCGAGAAATAGGCAATTTACAAGAAGTGATACCTAAGATAGTGTCAAAATACCATAGTAGAAAACGAAGAATGTAATTTTCAAGTTATATTTTTAGTTATATATAACTATAGAATAAACAAATTACTAATTCATGAAGCTTCGAGATCAGATAGTTTCTACACTTGGAAAAGGAAAATATATTAGTCAACTCCTAAAAGTCAATATTGGAAACTCACATTAGTTCAATGAATCAATTGTAAACGATTAATAAGAACTACAAACTTAGATTAGTTCTCGCTATCTAAAACAAGTTACAAGTACTGCATAATATCGATTATTCATATATTATATAAACTGATCTAGCCCGTGTGAATGCACGGGTTGTCGACTAGTGTGTGTAAAAATTCATGATGAAATACCTTGAGTTGCGACCTGTACAAAAAAGATAAATTCGTGGTGTGAGAGGATGAATAGTATCATGTGTTAAACTACCTCAAATTTATCTTTTTTGCATAGCCCTCATTTCAATGTATTTTGAACAAAAAATTTACACACATGTGTGTTATATCTTCATGTATATCTATATTTTCTTTCAGATTTTTTTGAAATGTACAAATATGAATTTTGATGAAATTTCAAATTTGAATTTGAAGGCCTCACTGGAGGCCGAGCTCCAAAAGGGATTTCCGAATGAATCATCCAGTGGCATCTTGCCAATTTCACCCATGGTTAAGAAGTGCACTCGAGTGTACGTACGATGGGAAAGTGACACGTCAATAGGGAGCACTCAGTTGACAGGAGAACTAATGAGAACACCAGACACGGTCATGAATTAACGGGGGCCCCATCCATTTAGTCAGTTAACTGTTGAGACGCAAACGCATCCATCGCCACACAGCTGTGCAGCATATTTTGACCAAATGAAGCAAGGAAAGACGATGCCTTGCATGGGACGATCGCCACAAACGTTACATCGGTGGCGGTTGGGATGTTAATTGTCGCCTTGGACCAAAGCGGGACAGGTGTGCACAAAAATACAGAGTTTGCTACTTGTAGTAGCTGCCAGTGGAACATGGCCTTGTGAGACAAATACAGTAACAGCATTTTTAACTGGCCCAATGATCGTTCCTCGAAATGTAAAACAGCGAACAAAACCCAAATACATGCTGCACAGCTTGTCAACAAAAGGCATCCTCTTTCATGTAGCAACATATGCTGCACAACTTGTCCGTAGGCGCCCTTCAATTAGCTTAGCCGTGAGCCCGTGGCCTTTTTCTCGATCTATATTCATCTCTTTGTTGCTCTCGTTGGTTATTTTGTTTCTGGCCGAACGCAGCTTTCCTCCCTTTCTCGCTCCATCATTGTCGATTTCCGCATGCACACTCGATGCATGCAGTCCATCCTACACGACAGGGGCAGGATGGGAAGTCTCTTTCTTCTGATGCAATATATCAAGACGGTTATACGATGTAGACTTCGACTTTAGCAATCACTATTATTTCCGATATTTCCAATTTCCATATGTGCACTAGTCTTAGATATATGCTTTCAAAGGTTATAATCCTCCGAGGCGCGGCAATCATCCATGACCGCTTGAACCACCACACCTCCGTCGGGGTTGTTCAACCCCGCACATTTCACACAAACAAATTATGATTGACAATATTTATTAAAAAGGCCTGCAAAATTTGTGAAATGCACTTGTCGACCGTTTGCTTTGATGTCTTTCCAGTAATACTGCCGGTGGAGTCATTGTGGCTTGGCAATACGACAAGGTTTTGGTTACTAGCTCGCGTGTTGACCTCTTCTCGATCATGTCGTGTCTCAACAACAGTGAACCGTGGATACTCATCAAGGTATACAGGCCAACTATTGATAATCGCAAGGTGCCTTTCGTTGAAAGGTTGTGCTTGATCGGTACCGCTTCTCCTAGTATGTGGGCGACCGCTAGGTCAATCTGATTGTGAACACTGTGGACAAGAGCAATGACCTTCTCAATAGGCCTATGATGGGCTGATCTAGACGACTGCTCAATGACCTTCAGGTCAAGGAGGCGGGGCTTATTGGCATGTGATATACGATAAGAAGGAGCGACAAGGGCTGACTTTGTAGAAGATCGACATGTGGTTCGCTTCCGTGAACTGGAAGGAGCAACAAGATTGCTCCCTTCTGCAAGCGCTATCCACTTCCCCTTGGACCACCATCCGATCATGATGTCGACCAATATGGCCTTTGAGCGGAAGGCGTGGTTCCATTTCTAATCCTTCTGGCCCATGATCCCACAAGGCAGTCTCTAGAAGATGACTTTTCGTCCTTCTATCAATAATCGATTTATGAAAGCGTTCTGGCAGATCAAGCCTACGACCAGAGAGTCTAATATATGGAGCCAGTGGAATATCGGGAACATCAAGTATCATTTGTTGCTTGCGAACGAGGTTGTTTCGATTTTGGATATGGTGTTGGACTCTAGTATGTTGTCTGACGCAGAATGCTGGCTCCACCAAGCTGCACAAGAAGATTTTGGGTCTTGCCTCACTACAATGGACTATTTGCTAGGCAACAATCTCGCCTTACTTGGCTTAAGGAGGGTGACGCGAGCATGACCTTCTTCCACATCCATGCATGGCCTTTTTTATGTTTAGATTTGTGTATGCTTTATGTTTAATTATAATTATTTTCAATTTTTTGTCTTCTCTTCACTAGTTTAGGTCGGTAGTCAATAGTTATAGAGATTTGCATTAGTTGGGTTCAATCTTGCAAGTACTATACGAGTGAGAGGAAATGAAAATTAAATATTATGTATTATTACTACTAAAAAGTGTTAATGGTTAGCAGAGGATAAATAGCCCCCTAACCATAATAGTATGTTATCGTGCTAAATGCAATACACTTAATGTACAAATAATGTGGAGTGTTCTCGGTCAATGGATGGGCTATATAGTTGAAAAAAGCATGAGATGATCTCGGTCTTTACCATTTGGACATACTATCAAATAATGTAGAGTGTTCTCGATCTACGGATGGGCTATTTAGCTAAAGATGCATGAATGGATTTTGTCCTTTAGCATTTAGACGTGCTCCATATATATAATCTTACACATTCATTTTTCTTTCATGAATATGAGACGTTCCATATTGCACTTTTTACACATGATATTGTCATCCACCACACTTCTATGCTTTGGAGAGTTACGCTCGTGAACCTATGAACTTCATTCTAGTTTTTAGCATACGAATCACCTTTCCACAAATTCTACATGATGTTTTATTTTAGTTTTGTTTTCTTCTTATAATACCAAAAATATGTATCCCACATTATCTCTAATAGCCCTTGCAACTAGCAAGACTAGCAAGGATTGATACCCTTGTTAGAACAATTGGAGACACTACTGAATTTTTATTTATGTTGCATGACATTAAACTCATGCTTGATACATGTACCTCTATGGATTGATACCTTGGTTTTTCACTGAGGCTACTCTTATTGGATATTGCAAACTCCTACACTATGAGACCAACAAATGCTACACACCATAACAACAACATTTTACAATAAAATTAATTTTCCGAGAACACATGCTAACACTAGTAGAAAATGGCCCATTTATCCCGGTTCCAGAGGCCCATTAGCACGGTTCTGAAACCGTGACTAAAGGGTCGGGACTAAAGCCCATAACCTTTAGTCTCGGTTCCCTCACTAACAGGGACCGAAGGGTCTACACGTGGCCTCTGCGGGCAGCCCAGGCAGGAGGTTCTTTAGTCCCGGTTGATCCCGCCAACCGAGACAACATGTCAACCACGCGTCAGCATCTGGCCGGAGCTGGGGTTTTTATTTGTTTTTTAATGGGGGTGGGTGGGTTTGGGGGGGGGGGTTTGGAGCGTTAATTTAGTTGTTTCATATTGTGTTAGCTAACTAATAGAGAGAAGTGTCATCTCTTTCTCCATGCTTGGTCGAACAACAATTTTTCGTATATCTATCCGACGCTATTACATATATACAATATAACATCTTTTACAATTAATCCAAAACATCATCTAATTAAGATCCAATGACAAATCCACATGGGATTCTCCGTCTTCAGGTATGACGTGCTCAACAAAGAATCCCGCCAATTCCTCTTGAATTGCTCGTATGTGATCACATGGTAGGAGTTTATCCCGCATCTGCGAGATCTAATTTAAAGAAGGGGGTCAATACATGCATATATAAGAATAAAACTCAACACAATTGTGAATATTATTTGCGTACTTGCAATTGTTTCTCAGAGAAGACCCTCTCAGAGGTCGAGTGGCGAATGAACTCGCATACGCAGTATGCACATAAAACAGTGCCTTCTTTCTGGTACATACACTTTACGAGAATAGAGTTCAATCAAACTGATAAGCATGCCTCGTAATGATATACTGATGAAAATTTGAATCAATTAGATATGGGCGGAACTAGCTAGTACTACTTACTTTGGGGTGCGTAAATCGCAACTCTTTGTTTAGACCGGGAACCTTATTAGCGAATTTCGTCCAAACCCTGCCAGGCAAAGAAAATGATTACTTGATATTAGGAAATTAACGAAAGTTGCATGCCGATATGGTCTCGGTATATTGACTGAACTTACTTCTTAAGCATTGCAGTAATGCCCTCATAATCCTATTTGGCTTTATGTCTCGAGTCTAAGACATTTACTAGTGCTCTGCCAACGTCAATGGATAGCAGAATAAAGTGGTCTCTGCGCACGCATATATAACTCATCAATTACATTACTTAACTAACCTCGAGTAAGCGAAACTGAGTTTACAAAGAAGACAACAACACTCACTTGAAGTTGTAAGGAAAGATTATTTCCCCTTATTTTGATGTATAAGGAACGAGTTTAGCAAGTTCTCCTCGGTCTCTTTGATTGAGTTTCGTACCGTTAATTCATTTACGGCATCTGGGCTAATGAACCCAACGTCGACGATTCCTGCTTTTTTTAATTCAAAAGTCTTCAATCTGCATAATATATATAGTGAGGATAATTATATATACATGCAATGAACAAGCTGAGCTAGAGATTTAACTATAGAAGTAATACTTACATACAATATGAAGCCATGAGTTGTTTGTGGAGGGCGAGTTGATTGTATAACTGAAATAACTCCTCAAATTGAATAGTAATCATGGGAAGTCCAATGAATTTGTGCTCTGGTTTCACAACCACATACATAGCATTTTTCCCAGACTCCCTGCAGGTTATCATGTACTACTCATGCAATATGTGCATCATCGTTGTTAGAGCATGATGACTAGGTTTGACGAGAGGCTTCTCGTGCATGTATTTATATTGTTCTTTTGTTACATCATCCCCAAGTAATCATCGGGATTGGTACCGGGCACCATCTCCGGATGATTAGCGACGACAATATCGAGCTTGGGACTTGTTTTCCCACTTGTTCATTCTGCTAACCTTGCATCACTAGAAGTAGTTCCCGGCCGCACCCCTTGTGCATATGTCTTTTTAAGAATGTGGTCATAGTTGGAATCCGGCGGAGGCGCTGGTGGACGTTACAGTTGATTGATAGTGCGCTCCACTTTCACCGGGTCTAGCTTCTCCTTCGGAGGTGCAGTTTTCTTTGCAAAGTGGGCCCTCAATTCAGCATGACATATCTCCTCGTTTTCCTCCTAGGTCCTCTCATATGGTAACTTTTCCACACGCTTGAGAGATGGACCGAATCTGATTTGCCTCCCTCCTCTACTTGTACTGCTGGCCGTCGGAGAGAAGGAGGTGTCTCTCTTCCGCTTGAGATAAGGAGGCGGACTGCTCTGACACGTCGGACGAGCCGGAGCGGCGGCGTTTGTCTTCCGAGGTTGCCGACGGGGCGGAGGAGGAGGCGGACTGCTGTGACGCGCCGGAGTAGGCGAAGGAGGAGGTGAAGTGCCCTCACGCGTCGGAGGAGCTTGAGAAGGAGGTAGAGTGCCCTGATCACTCGCCGGAGGAGGAGGAGGGGGAGGAGGTGGATTGCCGTCACTCGTCGTCATCGGAGGAGGAGGCGGAGGCGTCCAGTTTGGAAGCTTGATGAACTCCTTCTGCCATAGACATGTACTCCCCACATCACGAACCAGTTGAATCTTCCCTTCACCTGTAGGGTGGTCAAGCTCGAGCTGCTCAAATTCCTCCATTACTTGATCCACCATCACAACAGCATAGCCATGTGGAATCGGAAGGCAGTGAAAAGTTCTGTTGGGTTGAGAAGGTTCAACAGAGCCAACATCCGCCTTGAAAGTGAGGTTCCGACATTTCATCATAAGCTCGCAACGTTGAGCCTCCGTGATAGTATCCACGAGGTAGCTAGGAGCCATGAAGTCATATTTAACGGGCTCCGTGGAAGCCACGCTGCTTCTCCGCTGAGATGGTGGGGGTACGTTCTAGGGTAGCTTCGTGCCGCTCAGAAGGTTAGCGGACAGCTCACTGGCTCTCAAGTTCCTCTAGCTTTTGCAGTCTTGCCTTGATCTCATGCATGTCGCTCAGCTCCGCTTTCCTCTTTCTCTCCCGGCTTCTGTAACCGCTTGCGTTAGGAAACCCAAACTTCCACGGAACGGAGCCTGGTGTGCATCGTGTTCGTCCAGGGTGCTCAGCATTCCCTAGGGCCTCAGTCAGCTCGTCATTCTCTCTGTGTGGAATGAACGTCCCTTCCTGCGCTGCGGCGATCCACTTCTGAAGCTTGATCATGGGTATTGCAAGTTGCTCGCCCGTCCAACGACACTTCCCTGTTTCAGGGTCCAAAGTTCCCCCAACCCCGAAGAACCAAGTACTTGAACGCTCTGGCCAGTTCAATGTCTGTGGTTGGACCCCTTTAGCAATCAGGTCATTCTCAGCTTTGTCCCAGAACAGTCGGTCTTTGAGGTAGCCACCTGACCTTGTGTGATGGTGATACTGATTCTTTGCGGCATTGTTCTTGTTTGTCTCTCACATTTTCTTACTCTTCTCCGATGACTTGTAGGCCACAAATGCGGTCCAGTGATCTCTTATCTTCTCAAATCGGCCCACGAATTCTGGAGTTTTCCCTTTGTCGACAAACATTGTTTTCAAATCATTCTTCCACTTCTCGAATAGATGTGCCATCTTCTTAAGAGCACACGCCTTGTCAAGTGGCTCTATAACTGGCTTATTCGAATCTTCCTCTGGTGGTAGGGTGAAATTTGCCTTCAGCGCGGTCCAAAGATCATCTTTCTGCCTATCGGTGACATAATCACCTTCACGGACGTCGTCGCCCTTAGGCTTTTTCCATTGCTTGACGCTGATCGGGACGTTGTCCCTAACAATAGCTCCGCACTGAGCAGAAAATGCATCCTTGGTCAGCTTGGGTTCTATCGGTAGGCCATCGGTCGCGATTGCTCTGATTGTGAACTTTTCATCCATGCGCAACCTTCTCTTCGGGCCTCGTCTCTTTACCGAACTTTGGCTCGATCCGGAGGGCTATAAAAGAAGAAAGAAGAGTTAATATATGTACATACTGCTGGAATTTTATTCAATTGTTTGGGCCAGCCCAATATATAATTCCTAATAAATCCTAGAGGCCCACGCAACCCATTTGTGCAAGGCAAGAGGTGGAAATGTTTAGTCCCACATTGCTAGTTTAGTGGGAGTCGGACCTCCTTATAAGGGAGGATGTTTCCACACATGTATGAGCTTGAGAACAAGAGAGACATACACGCGCGCTCCTCCTCCTTCGCCGCCCGCCTCGCCACGACGCGCCGCGGGTTGCGGGAATGAGCCGAGCCGAACTAAATTTTTGCCACGCACAACTGGTATTTAAAAGTCCACTCGGAGAAGCTGAATGTTTTGCTAGTGGATATTGAAACCGAACGCTGCAGTTTCGCTGCTGTCTGTTCGTTTCGTATCCCGTTGCTCTCTTCGGCTCCCGTCGCTGGCTTCTCGCCTCCTTCTCCTGCGCCTATAAAAGGGAGGTCGCTCCTCTCCAGAAAACGCATCAGAAATTCTTCTCGCCACCGGTTCCTTTCTCTGTGCTGCTGTTACGTTCTTCCTCATCCCGTCTTGCGGCGTGCCCCGTTCGTCGGGACAGTAGGCCTTCGAAACTCCGTCTCTTCGAGTCCTGTATGGGAGAAGGGCGATAAGGTTTTTGGGGAGCGCTCAGCGCGACTACTGGCTTCCATCACGGACACCGACGATTTCTTCCCGGACGACGACTACTTTCCTGATGTCGACCACCTCTCTGGTAACATGGGCAACGACAATGCCAACACCAATCCTGTTGCTGCAACTCAGTACATACTCACGTTCTTCTTCTTTCATTTTCTATCGCAACTTTTTGTTATAGTATCTCTTCTAGATATGTACCGTGTTTGCTCATCACTTCCTATGGTATCTTGTCTATATAGAACGGTTACGCATATGTTCTTTTCTAGATCATATGTGCACTTGTCTTCTGTCATTTCATCTCTATATTGCTTGCCTTCTTCCGTCTTAGTTATGATGGTTAGATTTATCCTAGCTTTTATTTTAATAAAATCCTTTGGTAAATTGCTCATATTTCCAACAATCCAAAAACCTTATTATAGGCAATTTACCCCGAGTGGTTTTGCTGCCTCCATGAAACCTCCTATTTTTGAGGGTGTTCACTACAAGAGATGGCACGTGAGAGCTGTTTTATGGTTTCAAACCATGAGCTGCTATGACGCCACTCTTGGCAAACCTGAAGGAGATCATGATGCTCAACAGGAGCTAGCCTTTCAGAAAATGGATACCTTGTTTAAGGCTGCTCTTTTGAGCGTTCTTGGTGAGAACATAGTTAATGCTTATGCGTCAATTGATAATGGAAAAGATATGTGGAATGCACTCGAGACCAAGTTTGGGGTCTCGGATGTTGGCACTGAGCTGTACATCATGGAACAATTCTATGACTACAGGATGACTGAAGAGCACTCTGTGGTTGAGCAAGCTCACGAGATACGGTCATTTGCAAGAGAACTTGAGCACTTCAATTTCCTGCTACCGGACAAGTTTGTTGCCGGAGGCATCATCACTAAACTTCCTCCTTCATGGAGGAACTTTGCTACCTTACTGAAGCATAAGAGACAGGAGTTTTCCGTTCTGGATCTCATAGGTACTCTTGATGTGGAAGAAAAGGCGAGAGCAAAAGACACACGTGCTCGAGCTATTGAGGGAGGTTCTAGTGCCAATCTGGTGCAGAAGAAAAACTTCCAGCCCCACAATTTCAAGAACAAAGGCAAGTTTGATGGTAAAGCAAAGTTCGATGGGAAGAACAAGGGTGTACATCACACCAACTTCAAGAAGAAGAATGACAAGAAGAAAGGTGTTTGTCATGTGTGCGGAGATCCTGATCATTGGGCTCCCAACTGCCCTAATGTTATGACAAGCGTCAACCTGGGAAAGGCGGCAAGTCTGCTAATGTCGTCATTGCTGACACTGACGTGGAAGATGTTGGGTATGGTATATTACCCACTATTTTTTCAGTCTGTCATTTCCCGATTGGTTGATTGACACGGGTGCTAATGTGCATATATGCGGTGATATTTCCATGTTTTCATCTTATCAGTCCGCAAGGACTTCCACCGTCCTGATGGGCAACGGTTCACCTGCTTCTGTTCGTGGTGTTGGCACGGTCGATCTGAAGTTTACTTCGGGAAAGGTCGTGCGGCTGAAGAACGTGCATTATGTCCCCTCCGTGAATAAAAATCTTGTTAGCGGATCTCTTTTTTGTAGAAATGGCTACAAGCTTGTCTTTGAGTCTAATAAATTTGTTATATCCAAGTATGGAACTTTTGTTGGTAAAGGCTACGAGTCAGGAGGCCTATTCCGTTTATCCTTGGCAGACGTTTGCAATAAAGTTGTTAATCATGTTTACAACAATAGTGTATCAAATGTGTGGCATTCACGACTTTGTCATGTTAATTTTGGTTGCATGTCGCGACTAGTCAAATTGAACTTAATCCCTAGCTTTAACACAGTCAAGGGATCTAAATGTCAAGTTTGTGTGCAAGCCAAACAACCTCATAAGTCTCATACGACTGCCGAAACGAGAAATCTTGCACTACTAGAGCTCATACATTCAGATCTATGTGAAATGAATTGCATTTTGACAAAAGGTGGAAAGAAATATTTTATGACACTAATTGATGACTCCACTAGATACTGCCAAGTGTATCTTCTGAAGTCTAAGGATGAGGCCTTGAACTTTTTCAAGATCTATAAAGCTGAAGCAGAAAGCCAAATTGACCGAAAGATCAAGAGGCTTAGGTCCGATCATGGTGGAGAGTATTTCTCAAATGAATTTGATTCTTTTTGTGCGGAACATGGTATAATTCATGAGAGGACGCCTCCCTATTCACCTCAATCAAATGGAATAGCCGAAATAAAGAACCATACTCTAACTAATTTGGTGAACGCCATGTTAGATACATCGGGTCTCTCCAAGGCATGGTGGGGGGAGGCGATATTGACTGCATGTTATGTCCTGAATTGAGTTCCTACAAAGAACAAAGAGATAACTCCATTCGAGGAATGGGAAAATAAAAGGTTAAAACTCTCTTATCTACGAACCTGGGGTTGTTTGGCGAAAGTCAATGTACCAATCGCAAAGAAGCGCAAGCTAGGACCAAAAACTGTGGATTGTGTTTTTCTGGGATATGCTTTTCATAGCATTGGATATAGATTCTTGGTTGTAAAATCTGAGGTATCTGACATGCATGTCGGTACAATCATGGAGTCGAATGATGCGACTTTTTTCGAAGATATCTTTCCCATGAAGGATATAACTACCTCATCTAATTAGGAGATGCCTAATTCATCAAACCATGAATTAGCTACTGAACCTATCATTTCGATGGAACACTTTAAAAATATTATGGAGGAGAACAATGAAGCTCCTACCAGGAGCAAGAGACACAGGACTCCAAAGTCCTTTGGTGATGATTTTCTTGTGTATCTCATAGATGACACTCCCAGTTCTATTTCAGAGGCCTATGCGTCTGAAGATGCTGACTACCGGAAGGAAGCAGTCCGTAGTGAGATGGATTCCATCTTGGCAAATGAAACTTGGGAGATCACTGATCGTCCTTATGGGTGCAAACCTATAGGATGCAAATGGGTATTCAAGAAGAAGCTTAGGCCTGATGGTACTATCGAAAAGTACAAGGCACGACTAGTGGCTAAGGGTTATACCCAAAAGGAAGGTGAAGACTTCTTTGATACTTACTCACCCGTGGCTCGACTGACCACTATTCGAGTACTACTTTCACTAGCCGCCTCACATGGTCTTCTCGTTCATCAAATGTATGTTAAGACTGCTTTCCTAAATGGAGAGTTGGATGAGGAAATTTATATGGAACAACCAGATGGGTTTATAGTAGATGGTTAGGAAGGGAAAGTATGCAAGTTGCTGAAGTCTTTATATGGACTTAAGCAAGAACCCAAGCAGTGGCATGAGAAGTTTGAAAGGACTCTCACAACTGCAGGCTTTGTTGTAAACGAAGCTGATAAATGTGTGTACTATCGCCATGGTGGGGACGAGGGAGTTATCCTTTGCTTGTATGTTGATGACATACTAATTTTCGGAACAAATCTGAACGTTATTAAAGAGGTCAAGGATTTCCTATCTCACTGTTTTGAGATAAAGGATTTAGGAGTGGCTGATGTCATTCTGAACATCAAGTTGTTAAGAGACGAAGATGGTGGGATTACGTTGCTTCAATCTCACTATGTGGAAAAGATCTTGAGTCGCTTTGGGTATAGTGACTGCAAGTCCTCTCCCACACCATATGATGCGAGCGTGCTACTTCGAAAGAATCGAAGAATTGCTAGAGACCAATTGAAATACTCTCAAATTATTGGCTCGCTTATGTACTTAGCCAGTGCTACAAGACCTGACATCTCTTTTGCTATTAGCAAATTGAGTCGGTTTGTCTCAAAACCAGGAGATGTGCATTGGAAAGCTCTAGAGAGAGTTTTGTGTTATTTGAAAGGCACTTCAAATTATGGAATTCACTATACTGGACATCCAATGGTGCTTGAAGGGTATAGTGATTCAAACTGGATCTGTGATGCTGATGAGATAAAGGCCACGAGCGGATATGTATTCACTCATGGAGGTGGCGCTGTTTCTTGGAAGTCTTGCAAGCAAACGATATTAACAAGGTCAACAATGGAAGCAGAACTCACATCACTAGATACAGCTACGGTCGAAGCAGATTGGCTTCGCCGGCTCTTGAGTGACTTGCCGGTTGTTCAGAAACCTGTACCGGGTATCCTTATGAACTGCGACAATCAAACTGTGATCACAAAAGTGAGCAGCTCAAAGGATAATATGAAGTCATCAAGACAAATTCAGAGAAGGTTAAAATCTGTCAGGAAAATGAGAAACTCCGGAGTTATTGCATTGGATTATATCCAAACATCTAAAAATATGGCAGATCCTTTTACTAAGGGTCTATCACGTAATGTGATAGAAAATGCATCGAGGGAGATGGGTATAAGACCCACAATTTGAGTTGTTCACACTGGTAACCTATTCTTTGTGATCGGAGATCCCGTGAATTAGATGTGGAAGACAAGTTGTTGGTCAACTAAGAGGAAAGTATCCTTATCATTAATAATACCACTCCATGAAGATGCAATATTTTCCTAAACTGCATGGCAGGTTGATATACATCTTAATATGTTATAAGTGGCTTATTGAAGCAGAGATGTTATCCTGCAGAACATCTTTTGAAGAACATACCTATATGAGTCTGATTGTTAACGTCGCAATCTATGAGAGTAGGGTGCTCTCTAGTAAACTCATGAAAGGTCTCGGAGTATGACGCATAAGCTCCACCCGCGAGGAAGTCCTACGGTAGCCTAGTATTGATCAAACCTGTGTGTGAATCTAGTTTCGCAGAAAACTTGCAGTTCAAGGCCTAGTCCACTGTTCAAGTTGCTTACTAGTGTAGCATAGAGTTCTAGGTGGAAGTTCAACTTAACAGTCTCCACTTCAATATCGATATATAAAACAGTGTTTTGGAACAAAAGGCAATTTTTGTGTGCCTTTGGGATCTGGTGGGGATTGCTGGAATTTTATTCAATTGTTTGGGCCAGCCCAATATATAATTCCTAATAAATCCTAGAGGCCCACGCAGCCCATTTGTGCAAGGCAAGAGGTGGAAATATTTAGTCCCACATTGCTAGTTTAGTGGGAGTTGGACCTCCTTATAAGGGAGGATGTTTCCACACATGTATGATCTTGAGAACAACAGAGACATAGACGCGCGCTCCTCCTCCTCCACCGCCCGCCTCACCTCGTCACGACGTTCCGCGGGAATGAGCCGAGCTGAACTAAATTTTTGCCACGCACAACTGGTATTTAAAAGTCCACTTGGAGAAGTTGAATGTTTTGCTAGTGGATATTGAAACCGAACGCTGCAGTTTCGCTGCTGTCTGTTCGTTTCGTATCCCGTCGCTCTCTTCGGCTCCCGTCGCTAGGAGGTCGCTCCTCTCCAGAAAATGCATCAGAAATTCCTCTCGCCAGCGGTTCCTTTCTCTATGCTGCTGTTACGTTCTTCCTCATCCCGTCTTGCGGCGTGCACCGTTCGTCGGGACAGTAGGCCTCCGAAACTCCGTCTCTTCGACTCCTATACGGGAGAAGGGCGATAAGGTTTTTGGGGAGCGCTCAGCGCGACTACTGGCTTCCATCACGGACACCGAAGATTTCTTCCCGGACGACGACTACTTCCGTGACGTCGACCACCTCTCTGGTAACATGGCCAACGACAACGCCAAAACCAATCCTGTTGCTGCAACTCAGTACGTACTCACGTTCTTCTTCTTTCAGTTTCTATTGCAACTTTTTGTTATAGTATCTCCTCTAGATATGTATCGTGTTTGCTCATCACTTCCTATGGTATCTTGTCTATATAGAACGGTTACGCATATGTTCTTTTCTAGATCATATGTGCACTTGTCTTCTGTCATTTCATCTCTATATTGCTTGCCTTCTTCCGTCTTAGTTATGATGGTTAGATTTATCCTAGCTTTTATTTTAATAAAATCCTTTGGTAAATTGCTCATATTTCCAACACATACCTTCGGGCTTAATTAATATATATACCTCGCCGGACTTTGCAACATCTCCCTCCTCCGTTCGATCACCGGAGCCGTCAACATGGTCTTCATATTCCTCCGGCCTTCGGTCACCGGAGCCATCATGATCATGTCCTTCCTCCTCCATTGTTTGATCATCCGAGCCGTTATCCTCTCCTTCCAGACCGGTGTCATTGAGATACGACAAATAATCACTGAGCCTTATCTCCCCCAACAACTGTTGTCTTTGGTCCATATAGTTTGTGCAAATATTTCAGCTCCTTGTATAAGTAATCGAATTACACGAACTTCTATGTTTGAAACATGCACAAACTTTTTTATATTTCATTTCCAAATGTTGAATAGTTCATAGATGTACGTTATGATATATAATGCAATAGATCTCAAGAGGCAAAAAGGTTTTCTTTCAGTTAGAACCAATAATCAACTTAATACATCTCAAATTTAATCTTGAATACATCTCTAGTATAATCTATATATGAACAAAATTTGTATGAACAACAATATGCAGGGGCGGTGGCGACGACAAGGGGAGCACGCAGAGGAGGAGCTCACCGGGGCCAACGGGCTCGGGCGGCGACAACGACGGGCTAGGGGCGGCGACGGCGACGGGCTCGGGGCGATGGCGACGGACTCGGGGGCGGCGACGGCGACGTGCTCGGGGCGTCGACGACGGCGAGGAGGACTGGATCTGGGGAGGCAGCGACGACGACGTGCTCGGGGCGACGGCGACGACGAGCAGGACTAGATTGGGGGAGGCGACGACAAGGACTAGCTCGGGTGGCGGCGGCGAGCAATGGGAGAGTTTTGGGAGAAATTTCGACAACTCCCGCCTATATGCGAAAACCTTCTGTTCCGGTTGGTGGCCCGAACCGGCACCAATACCACCCTTTCGTCCCGGTTTACTCAACAAACCGGGACTAAAGGTCAATTTTCAGCAGCCCAAATGGTGGGGAAGAAGATACATGTACTCCCGGTTTGCGGAACCAACCGGGACAAAAGGGAGCCATTTGTCCCGGTTTGTGCCACCAACCGACACTAAAGTCTGTCGCTGATCCCGGTTTTTACCACAAACTGACACGAAAGGCCTCTGTCTGGCACAACCGTGGTACGGTTAGATGTTTAGTCCCACCTCGCTAGCCGAGGGAGAAGTGTAGTGGTTTACAAACGCTTGTGCGCACACAGTTTCGAGCTCCTCTCATATGCAGGCTTCCGGGCCTAAACTGTCACTAGTTGTTGGGCCTTCTACGGGCCTGAATCCTCGCCCAACTATCTAGTTGGGTTTCTAGTCATATTCACGCCGTGGTGGCCCATTACCTGACATTTCTTTTTAAAGAATATAGGTTTTTGTTCCTACTTACTGTTTTTCAGTGATTCTTTATATTTTTTGTTTCGTTTGTTACTTTATTTATTTTATTCTGTTTCGACTTACTGCTTTTAGTGATTCTTTTTTGCTTTTAGGTCACAAAAATTATTATCAGGGTTTCATACGAAAACTCATCTGTTAAAAAGGGATTTTGTTTTTTGGAATTATTTGAACTCCAGACTTTTTGTGTGTTCAAAATGCACCATTCAAAGCCACGTCATCAATTTTCAACTATTACTGACTCAAAATGAACTCTAGAACCTCCATTCCCCTCTCTTGCGCCTCTTCGTCTCAAATTACTCGCCCCCGAGGGGAGCCGTCGTAGCCGCTCACCGTGTCGGCCACTAGTACACTCCTGGGTGCATTAGACGGGGTGCACCTAGGATTGTACTATTTTTTGAATTTAATAAATTCCCAAAATTCATAAAATGATTTAAAACTTTGAAAAAACATATAAAATAAATTATAACTCGGATGAAAATATTTTACACATGAAACTATCTCAGAAAAATCCAACGAAACCGATTATGTTGTTAGTCCATCTGTCACATGCCTCTAACATGATGAACATGGACATTTAGCATTAGGATCACTTGTCCGGTAAAAGCCAAAGACCTCGAAAATATCGCAGCTATTTTCCCACTCCATCTGTAACGTGTAGAACTACGTTAGCTCATCCCTAGCACTGCATATTGCCATGTCATGCATCGTGTTGTATGTGTTTCCTTCTATTTATTGTTTCTTCCCCCTCTTCTCCCCGCTAGGTACCAAGACTGATGTTGTTGTCGGGTATGACTATGCCACTGATGTTCGGCCTTTTACAGCAAAGCAACGAGGCAAGAAACCTAGCCCCCTTGATCATTCTGATATCACCCGTTCTTTCTCCCTCCTGTTTGCATTAGACTTTGCTACTGTTGTAGATAGCTCCTATTCTGATGCATAACCTGTTTTTGTTAAACTGTTGTTGTACCCTATTGCATATTAAATTCTTAATACAGGTTGATTAGTAATCCCCACTGACCCCATTATGTCCTAGTTTCCCCTGCTTCATCATCGAAGACTCAACGACGTGAACACTCAAAGACTTGACCAATCGATCGAGAAGCCAGGACCATTCACGTCACCTCACACCCGTGAGTTGTATGACTGTGAAGAGCTACAATCGAGTACCAAGGGTGTCACCTCATAATGTACTCCTAATGTTAACTCTGTATTGTAGTTAATTGGAGGTGCATTAGGGAGGGTGATTCCTCCTTCAACACCCACTGTAACAACTCTGTTGTGCAACCCCTCAAGTGTGAACCATCAAGGGTGGTTCCTCCCAAGTAACCTTGATGGTTACATCGACTGGAATCCATTAACGGTGATACTTCAGATTCCTATGATGTTATAGATACATAGTTACTTTAAATTTACTACTTGAACATGATGAGATGTGTGGAGCACGTGGATACACGCGTGATAGTGATGGGGTGTGGTCGGGCATTCTTGGCCCTTGTGACAAGTCCACGAGATGGGGCAACGGGACCACATACCATGGATCATTGATCGTCACCGCAGTTAAGGAGAGGGTGGAAACCCGCGTCATTGGGACGAGGCGTGGCTGGGCATTCTTGGCCCTTGCCACAAGTCCTGAAGATGGGCTGACGGGACCACATATCATGGATCATTAATCGTCACCGCAGTTAACAAAACATTAATAAGTTTGGATATTTGATCTGATAAGGCCTCTTGCCTGTTTCATACTGACCATCACGTAGGAATAAGTATGGGCACTATATGTCGTACATTTTCCCAAAAGCTCTTCAGATGTCACAATTGATTGGCATGTGCCCGCATGGCCAGCGTAAGTGTCGTCTTTGTATAAAGAGGTGCCATGACTAACACCGGTCGTCCACGTAACACCACGGATTGTGAAGGGAGTTTGGCCCATGACTCTTTGTGATTAGAATGTAGACTAGCGTGTGGCCTCTCTATCGAGCCTAGGTAGGACTACAATGTGTCAATCAGTCGTGGCCGGGAATGACATAGGAAAGTGTGTCCGGTCGGAGTTAATCGACCGTGTTGGGTAAGTTTGTGCACCCCTACAGGGAAGTATATCTATTCGAATAGTCGTGTCCATGGTAACAGATGCTCAGAGTTGTGTCTAGATCTAATACAACTAGAAGTGTGACTTAAATTGAAATGTTGGCTCCAGGATTTCTTTCTCGCGGGGAGTCGAGGAAGGATCTCTAGGCGTTTTTAAATAAATTTGTTGCAACACAATTGTTACATATGTGTTACTGATCTAAACTCTTCTAACGCTGCAGGAAATTGAAGATGCTAGTCTTCAGTAGGACTAGGCCTTCCTTCTATTCCGACATTCTTGTAGTCAGTCCAAAGTTATAGCCCAATTCCTTTGACACTAATGCATACTTAGGATTTTTTTATGTCACTCTTGCGAGTACTTTGGATGAGTACTCATCTTTGATTTTCTCCAACTTTTTCCTCTTGATACAATTGTCGCGACCCGATGACGGAGCCCAGGATCCAGTTGATACCGTTGGTGACTACTACTACCCCGACGGAGCCTACTACTATGTGGAGGCCGCTGACGACCAGGATTAGTTAGGACGTTCCCAGACAGGAGGCTTTGCCTTTTTGATCCATTGTTTATGTTTGTGTTAGCCTTCTTAAGTAAAAACCTGTTTACCTATGTTTGTACTGAGATAATGTTCCCTTCCACTGACTCGTTTGTATTCGAGCTTTTGTATTCAAGCCCTAGAGGCCCCTAGCTTGTAGTATGAAGCTTGTATGGCTTTAATTTGTGTCTAGAGTTGTGTTGTCATATCTTCCCGTGAATCCCTAATCTTGATCGTACGCATTTGTGTATATTATTAGCATACAATAAAAATGGGGCGTCACACTCTCTCAAAGCATCGTACCACTCGCATGCCGCTAAGGAGGAGGTTGGTAGGAGTTAACCATCTCGGGCGCCCGACCTAAGCAACACTAGGATTTCAACGAGGAATAAGAATGCTCACACATCATCACCATGTCATAACCAATATTTAGATGAACCGCAAATTAACACCCTTTAACTATCGATATTTTTACTAACCAACAACCATGCACCCACACCCTTTCATATTACCACATCAATATCATTAGCTTGGAATTTCTCTTTTATGTTCTACATGAAGGTTTTGATTATGCACTCTTTGAATACCTATTATTTTTGGACTAGTCTTATAACCCACCAAATTTACCGTCACTATTTATTAAATCTCAAAACGATTTAAGTGAACAATAAGAGTGCAATTATTTCTATAAAATATATAAGCCATCGTGCTCAAAAATATATAAGTGAAGCACTAGAGCAACTGCTTAGCTCAAAAGATATAAGAAAACCACATAGAGTATTCTAACAAATCATGGTGGACATGTGTTTCTCTCAAGTGGGTGTGTCCAGAAAACAACGATTGTGGAAAACTAAAACAAAATAAAACTATAATACACGATGCTCCAAGCAAAACTCATATCATGTCATGAATAAAAATGTAGCTTCAAGTGACAAACCGATGAATTGAGACGAAAGAGGGGATGCCTTCCGGGGCATCCCCAAGCTTAGACGCTTGAGTCTTCCTGGAATTTGACTTGGCGTGCCTTGGTCATCCCTAATCTTAGGCTCTTTGCCGCTGCTTATTCCTCCATCCATCATGATTACACCCCGAACTTGAAAACATCAGCACACAAAACCCAAAAGAAAACTCGTGAGATCCATTAGTAGGATAGGAGAACCACAAACATTAGGTATTGTTATAAATTGATTCATATCTTATTATTGAATAAGGTCTATATTCTAACTTCTCCATGACTTATAACCCCCGATATAATCCATAGCATCATCAAAACAAGCAAACTATGCAAGCAATAACAGAATCTGTCAAAAATAGATTAGTTTGTAGAGATGAGCAAAGACACCTGACTTATGTAACTCCACAAATTATGAAAATTTAGTTAAACTCAAAGAATATGTATATAAATACTGTATAAAAAATTCAGATCAACAATATGTTCTAGTAAAATCAGAGAAAATCTGCAATGTACACAAAGTTTTTGTTTTTAAACCGTATCTATTCTACTTATCATTCATATCTGCAATGGACGCATAATGCATAGTTTCAAGTGTTGTCATCCTTGACACTCCACCCATAAGTAGCCCTCATGATAGATTCATATGGTGGTTTAATTATCTTCCTAGGGAATTATTTCATCCCTTTCTTTAATGGAAATTGGAACCTTATTTTTCCTTCTTTCATATCAATAATTGCACTTACAGTTCAAAAGAAAGGCCTCCCAATTATTTTTGGACAAGAGGGATTGCATTCGATATCACGAACTATGGAATCTATAGGCACATAATTTCTATGAGCAAGTATAATTACATCCTTTATTCTACCCAAAGGTTTCTTAATGGTATAATCCGCAAGATCCATGTTAAGGGAACCCTCATGTATATCGGTGAAACCAAGCACATCACATAGAGATTTAGGAGTAGTCGAAATGCTAACACCAATTTAACCCAAAGCATTGCATTCATAATCTTTGAGATTAATTTTAATAGTAGTTTCCCATTTATCATGCAACTTTCTAGGAACAGAGACTACCAGCCCAAGTTTCTCATCATAGGCTTTCATCATAGGCTCTTTTGCTATGCCATTGAGAATAGTTCATCATGATGTTGTCCAGAAGTCTGGTGGACTCTCCTAATGTCACCTCCATGAAGGTACCACATGCGGTAGAAACTAGAAGATTTCTGGATACAAAGTTTAGACTAGCATAGAAATTTTGTATAATCATTCATAAATTCAAACCATGAGTAGGGCAATTTTTAATCATCAATTTCATCCTCTCCCAAGCTTGTGCAACATTTTCTTGATCATGTTTCTTAAAATTCATAATTAGATTTCTAAGAGAGATGATCTTAGTAGGAGGAAAATACTTGGTAATCTTTATATTTATCCCATGTTCCAATACTATTACGTGGTAAAGATGAAAACCAAGATTTAGCTTTATCTCTTAGTGAAAAAGGAAATAATTTTAATTTGACAATGTCATTATTGATATCCTTTTTCTTTTGCATGTCACATAACTCAACAAAGGTCTTGAGATGAGAAGTGAGATCCTCATTAGGACTTCTCGAAAATTGTTCTTTCATCACAAGATTTAGTGATGCAGCACTAATATCATAAAACTCCACACTAGTGGCAAGTGGTATAGGATTACTAATAAAATGTAGCGACCCGACTCAAGACGAGTCAAGCCTCTGGTGTTTCCGTACCATCCCAAGATCATGCTGGTACACACACAATACATAATGTATATATTCAAGAGTTCAATCACACAGCTTTATTAATCGAATCTCATAAAGAGTACCTTATTACAATAAAGGATTACAATAAAGTGGTTGAAGGCCAACTCATGAGATATCTAACGAAGACTAGCGGAAGCATCAGGTAGACGAGTCCATCCGACTCCAAGGGCATGTCGCTGAGCGTAGATCGTAGCCCCACTCCTGGTCGGAAAAGTACTCTGCAACATGATACGTTGCAGCCGTGTAGGTCAGCATATTGAATATGCCGGCAAGTCATCAAAGGGAGGAGTAAAACAATAATCAACTATCTCTACATGCATATTTGGCCGGTGGGGCTAAGTTTTGCATAAAACCAGTTTTATCCTACAACAAGAGGGGTTGGAAACGAAATATTACTACATTGTTTGTTGTTAACGAGATGGTTCTGCCAACCAATTCTCGTACCCGAATAGTTGTTAACACCCACATCATTATTAAGTTGTGTCGAGAGTTCAGGGGAAATTCAATGCCTTCGGCTCAAGTTGTCCATGACCGTGGACACGGCTAATCGATTAGGTTGGGCACTCTGCAGAGTTTTGCACACGTTCCCCACAAGATTCGATCGCCTCCGGGTTTGTCCTCGCACTTCTGGGTGTTTGAAGACCGGATGATCAAAACATGGTCTTTCAACGGGTCCCTCTGAATCCCTGTCTGTGCCCATCCATTCCTACCGTTCTTCTACATCTGCTAGCACCGCTTGTCCAGAGTCGCCGCGTTGTCCAACCAAGCCAGAGCCCATAATGACTTGTGGCTGTGCAGGTAAGCTTTGAGTCTTGAAGTCTCCGTCCGTCTCTTCGAGCCTGGGTGAAGCTTTCCGCAGGATGACATGGCCTCTCCAGCATCCTGGGCATCCACTCGGTTCTCCAGGGAACCGATCAACCATCCTTCACCCAGAGTTGCATTGCGTCCGAGGTCTTGAAAATCTTGTCTTAGCCGGTCTTGATTATTTAGTCAACCTCGCATCACTCGTGATATACACTCAACCGAAAACCCGTCTACTCAAGCATAGCATTAAGAAATTGTCGTCCCGGGGCCAAGTATCGGGGTTGTTGTGTGCCTACCACATGATACTACAATCTATACTAAAATTTCCAAGTACCTAAGCATCATGCACTTGGGCATAGGATGGTAGAACTACGATGCATAAAACATAGGTGATAGTATGATCAAAGTGACTTGCCTTGATGATAGTTGTCTTGCTCGAGCGCTTCTAAGTAGCACGCTTCGCACTCCGGATGATCTACCGATACAAACACAAAGCACACCATAAGCACTTCAATCAAGCAACAAGTAAAAATAACATCACAAGTAAGGATTTGCTGAAGCCTAAGTAAAAGAATCCAACGCGCGTTATTAAGGCAGAAACTTGTTTCTGTTGAAAACACCAGTACAAATACTTTAAAAAATTTGAAACTTCTACCACAGTAAGATTTAATCACTAGGAAGCAGTAGCAAAAATAATCAACTCAAAATCATTTTTTAAACTCCTGGAATAGGCAAAACAAGGTTTAAACTAAATCTGATCTAACTTATATTTGAAAATTTCAAACATAGACAAATTATATGTTTTTAATAGCTACAGAAAAATTGGAGTCTACTGGAACAAGAATCAATATCATTGGACTTCGGGATCAAAACTTGTGGCCAAAACAAAACAGAAACTTTCTGTTTTTGCAATTTAGACAGAAAAACTGAAGCTAACTAGTAACTAACACGGGGGTACACGTGGCATGCTACGATAGGCTGCGGGTGATGTTTATTGCAACATTTGGAGCAAACGGCCGAGGGCTAGTAAAACTTGCTGGCTAAAATAATAAGTGAAATTAAACCGCCGGCTTTCTACTCTAAACCGAAAGGTTATTCTAGGATCTAATCTAAACCATACATCTAAGATCTAACGGCTACAACGAAGAAAAGAAAAAGGAACAGAGAGGGGAGAGAGCTATGGTGGCTGGGGAGGCAGTTCCGGCGAGGTGGCGTCGCCGGCGAGGGTGAGGGGGCTCCGGGGGGCGGTGGAGAGGACGGGGCGGCGGCGGCGGTGGTCCTCCTCCGAGGGGCGGCGTCGGGCGGAGCGGGGGTGGCTCGGGTGCTGCTCCCAGGGGGCGACCGAGAGCTGCAGGAGCTTCGGCTCCGGTGGGCTGCGGCAGGGGCTTGGGCGGCGGCGGTTCGGCGAGGTTAGGGTGGGAACGGGGGCGGCTCGGGGGCGGGGTACTTATAGGCCTGGGGGCGGAGAGGAAAGGAAGGAGGAGAGAGGGGATCGACAGGGAATCTCGAGGTTCCTGGCTGGCTCGGTCTCGGACAGACATTAGGAAGGGGAGGGAGAAGATGACCGACGGGGGGAGAAGGGTCGGCCAGTGGGCCCATCGGGCACAGAGAGGGAGGCGGGGAAGAGAGGGGCGGTCGGCCGAGATCTAAGGGATCCATTCCCTGGGACTGTGGGATTCGGCCCATGATCTATAATGCGCTCGGGCGGCGGCTTCCAAAAGAAAAAAAAACTTTCCTATTTCTAAACCTTTTCCGAATCAGGAAATAAAAGCGAATAAAGAGGAAGTAAATCAAAATATTAATATAGGGTATTATATACCAAAAAAATCAGAAAAATATCCTCTACCCGAATAACATTTTTCCAAAGCAAAAATAAAAACTTAAAAAATGTTTTTTTTCAGAAATTCACTAAATTGCTTTATTTCTTTTTGCAAATATTTTTGTAAATAATCTTTGGGTTTCTTGGCTCAAATATTTCAGAAATTTTCCCGCACTTTGGAGGGTCATTTTCCTCCGCTCTCTCTCTCTCTCTTGCGTGCAAGAGAGTATTTCTCCGGGCATTTCTCGTGCGAGGAAAAAATGGAAATGCAAACCAAAAGACGAAAGAAATTCACGTGCTAAATTTATTTCAATCAACATGCATAGATGCTTAGCTACAATGTAAAACATTCCCAATTAGGAAAATTGGGATGTTACATAAAATCTTTGTTATTAGTGTTCTATAAGTCACACAGCTTAGTGTTGTCTTGAGACATGGTGATCAAGCAAGCAAAGTAACAAGCACAACGACTAAACTAGCAAAGATAACAAGCGAACATGTAAACTAGCAAAGATAAATATTTTTTGTTTTTTAAATTTTTATAGAAAGGAAAATATAACATCAAATAAAAAGTAGAACAAGTGAATGATAGTTTGTGATAAGGTACTTGATAGGAAATTGGTGATACGTCCCGGCAATGACACTAGAAATCCTTCCTCACACTTGTGATATGCGTTGGGTTTTCCCTGAAGAGGAGGGGATGATGCAGCACAATGTAATTAAGTATTTCCATGAGTGAGAACAAAGGTTATCGAACCAATAGGAGGACCATGCAATGTATCGTCTTTAGCGCCTACACACAAAAGAGCACACACCAGCATACAACGCGGGCAAGAGGGTTGTCAATCCCCTTTAACTTGTTACTTGCAAGCGATAAGTAGTGATAGATCGAATGGTGAAATATATTAAATATAAAAATAAAATACAAATAATGAAAAGCAACAGCGTATTTCGTATTTTTGTAAATATATTTGTGAATAGACCCAGGGGCCATAGTTTTCGCTAGAGGCTTCTCTCTCGTAGAAAGCATATGGTGGGTAAAAAACCTATTATTGGGAATTGATAGAAAAGCGTATAGTTATAAAATATTTATTCATGAAAATGATCATTACATATAGGCATCACGTCCGTAAAGAAGTAGAGTGACTCCTACCTGCATCTACTACTATTACTCCACCCATCGACCGCTATCCAGCATGCATGTAAAGTATTAAGTAAAACATATTAATGCTTGGAGAACAATGAAATGAAGTAGACAAAGAAAATCCAATTGATATGAATCAACCTATTGTTTTCTCCTTAGTTGAAGCAATACAAATACGTGTCTTGTCCCCTACATTGTCACTCGGATATAGAGTACCACAAGATAGCATCCACTACAATGCACCTCTCTTGCAGAAGATAGATGAATCTAGTTGGCCAAACCAAATCAATAGATCTAAGAGAATTACAAAGTTATCCCAATCATGCATATAAGAATTCATATAAGACTCAAATATATTTCATGAATAATCTAAACAAAACCCCACAATTCATCGGATACCAACAAATGCACCGCACAAAGTGCTTAGATAAGATAGATCACCACAAGAATCGTGGTACTCATGGTGATGAAGAACATAGAGAGAAAGATAGGTATGCCTCTAGGTACTAACTACGGACCTGTAGGTGTGTGGTGCACTAATGTCACATCACAATGGGAGTAGCTAGGTTGATGTACATGCATGATACTTGTGATCTGCGTTGGGTTTTTCGTGAAGACGAACTTGTTATCGCAGCACAATGTGGGTAAGTGCTTCCCTCAGTTATGTCACCAAGGTTTATCGAACCAATAGGAATATCAATCATAACCATGTTCAGCGGCTGCACACAAAAGAACAATGAAATTACACCCAATGTGGGCAAGAGGGTGATATGTCTCCAACGTATCTATAATTTTTTATTAATCCATGATATTATATTATCATTCTTGGATGTTTTATGACCATTTTATAGCAACATTATATCATTTTTTGGACTAACTTATTAACATAGTGCCTAGTGTGAGTTGCTGTTCTTTGCTATTTTTTTCCTTCGTATAAAATCCATATCACATGAAGTCCAAATGCCACAAAAATTTACAGAGCTTTTTTGGACCAGAAGCAAACTTGGGAGCCAAGAATGAGCAGCAAACGAGGCCAGGGGGCGCTAGACACTAGGGCGCGCCAAGGCCCCCCAGCCTAGCCTGGTATCTAGTGGGGCCCTCAGCCACCTCCTCCACCGCCTCTGATCTCTATAAATACCCCAATATTCAGAAAACCCTAGAGGAGCCGACGAAAAATCGTTTCAGCTGCCGCAAGTTCCAGAAGCCACGAAATACAATCTAGAGCCTGTTACAGAGAGGAACACGATCACAGAGGGGTTTACCATCCTCATTGGTGCTCCTCCAATGACGCGTGAGTAGTTCAGATCATACCTACGGGTCCATAGTCAGTAGCTAGATGGCTATCTCTCTCGTTTTGTTTCTCAATACAATGGTCTCTTGGAGATCCATATGATGTAACTCATTCTTTTGCGTTATGTTTGTTGGGTTCCAATGAATTATGAGTTTATGATAAGATCTATGAAAACATATTCATGCTTGATTATTATAGCCTTTTATTTCTTCTCTGATATTTGGTTTTTGTGTGGCCAACTTGATCTTTTATCTTGCAATGGGAAGAGGTGCTTTGCGATGGGTTCGATCTTGCGGTGCTCAATCTTAGTGACAGAAAGAGACATGACACGCATGTATCATTGCTATCAAGGATAAAACGATGGGGTCTATTCCTACATGAATAGATCTTGTATACGTCATGTCACTGTTTTGAAGGCATTACTCCATTTCTCCATGAACTCTATACACTAGATGCATGTTGGATAGCGGTCGATGTGTGGAGTTATCGAAGCAGATGCAGGCAGAATTCGGTCTACTTTGTCTTGGTTGTGATGCCTATATACAAGATCATTGTCTTGAATATCGTCATAATTATTTGCTCTTTTATCAATTGCCCAACAGTAATTTGTCTACCCACCGTTTTCTATTATCTCGAGAGAAGCCACTAGTGAAACCTACGGCCCCGAGTCTACTTCACATCATCTATTTGCAATCTCAACTTTTCTATTTGCATTTCTATTTTATTTTCTCTTTTCTTTTGAGATTTATATTATCAAAAAAACAAAAATACCTCAATGCGTTCTATTTACTATCACTCTTATTTGCATTTGTCAAGCTATCCTTACCTTACCCAGGAGAAATTGACAACCCCTCCACACGTTGGGTTCCGAGGATTTGCTATTTGTGTGCAGGTGTTGCTTACATAGTCTTGTGGATCCTCCTACTGGATTCATACACTAGTTTCATAAATGAGGGAAATACTTGCCGTTGATGTGCTACATCACACTTTAAGCTTGGAGGGAAACCAACGCAATCACCGAAGAGTCAAGATTTCTGGCGCTGTTGTCGGGGAACATCAAGTCAAGATCTATCAGGTTCCTACACAAACTTTCATCTCCATGCAATTACATTATTTTCCATTTGCCTATCATTTTCCTCTCTCCCACTTCACAAAAATATTTGCCTTTTAGTTTCCTTCTTTCCATTTGCCTTTTTCTTGCTTGCTTGCTTCTATTGCCTTCATGTCAACACTCAAAAATACAAAAATAAACAGGAAAAGTAAAGACATATGGATTATCATCCACTTGATAATATTTTTCAAAATATCTAGTTATCTTTAACCAATTTCTAGTGAGTTGAGTGCTCTTGATTATTTTTGTGAAGTTTTGCTTGAAAATCGTGAATCTGAATATTGTGATGAAGTGTTAAAACAAGAAATTTATAAAGTGGTTCATGATATCCTCTTGGATGAAAAGCATGATTGCAATGATGTTATTATAAATTCTATTAATGTAAATTGTGCTAATAATATGGAAAATTACAAGATTGGGGATGACAATTTTGTCATGTCCACTACCAATTGTAATGATCATGATTGGGGTGATGCTTCCTATTATCTTGAAAATTTATTTATTCCTCATGATGAATATGATACTGATAATAATGTTTCCAAAAGTATTGAAAGTGGGTTTTGAAGAGTGTCAACTTTAGGTCATAATGATCCCACTATTTTCGAGAATTATCTATCTCGTGAATTTTTCAATAAAAGTGGGTTTTGAGAGGTCTTGAGTTTAGTTAATGTTAATCCCACTACCTTGGAAGGTTTCGAGAATTATGCATGTGGATCATGAAGAGAATATTTTATGTGATAGCTATATTGTTGAATTTGAATATGATCCTACATGTAAGTATTATGATAGAGGGAAATATGGTTATAGAAATATTCATGTTACTAAATTATTGTTGGGGAACGTTGCATGGGAAACAAAAAAAATTCCTACGCGCACACGAAGACCTATCATGGTGATGTTCATCTACGAGAGGGAGATCAGATACACATACCCTTGTAGATCGCTAAGCGGGAAGCGTTAATAAACGCGGTTGATGTAGTGGAACAACTTCGTGATTCAAATCACCGTCGTCGCACGATCCGTCCCGATCTAGCACCGAACGGACGGCACCTCCGCGTTCAGCACACGTACAACTCGATGACGATCTCCGCCTTCTTGATCCAGCAAGAGAGATGGGGAAGTAGATGAGTTCTCCGGTAGCGTGACGGCGCGCCGGTGATGGTAATGTTCTATTCGTGCAGGGCTCCGCCTGAGCTCCGTAGAAAACCGATCCAGAGGAAGAATTACGAAGTAGAGGTTTAGGGTTGCACATGGCAAAGTTGTGTCTCAAAAAGCCCTAAACCTCAATTATATATAGGATGAGCCAAGGGGTGGGGCTTTGCCCTAGGGCGCCGGCCGAGAGGGAGGATGGATCCTCCTCCAAGTCGATTTGGAGGGAGGAGTCCCTTACTTCCTTCCCACCTCCTCTTTTTTTTCCTATTTTTTCTTTCTCCTTTGATTTTATTCCTCTTGGCCGAAATAGCCCTATTGGGATGGCCTCACCAGCCCACCAAGGGCTGGTGCACCACCCATGGGCTATTAGGTTCTCTCCCGGGTGGGTGGCCCCCTCCCGGTAAAAACCCGGAACCCATTCGTCACTCCGGGTACACTGCCGGCAATGCCCAAAATCTTTTCGAGGGCCAAATGAAACAATTGTAAATATCAATCTTCGTTTCGGAACCATTCCGAAAACCCTTGTGACATCATGAGCTCATCTGGGACTCCGAACAAACGTTCAGTCACCAACACCTATAACTCAACTATACCGAAACGTCACCGAACCTTAAGTGTGCAGACCCTGCGGGTTCGAGAACTATGCAGACATGACCTGAGACACTCGCCGGTCAATATCCAACAACGGGACCTAGATGCCCATATTGGATCCAATATATTCTACGAAGATCTTATCGGTTGAACCTCTGTGCCAAGGATTCATATAATCCTGTATACCATTCCCTTTGTCCTCCGGTATGTTACTTGCCCGAGATTTGATCGTCGTTATCCCTATACCTATTTCAATCTCGTTATCGGCAAGTCTATTTACTTGTTCCGTAATACAAGAACCCATGACTAACACTTTAGCCACATTGCTTGCAAGGCTTATATGTGATGTTGTATTACCGATTGGGCCCCGAGATACCTCTCCATCACACGGAGTGAAAAATATCAGTCTTGATCCATGCTAACTCAACGGACACCTTCGGAGATACCTGTAGAGCACCTTTATAGTCACCAGGTAACGTTGCGACGTTTGATACACACAAGGTATTCCTTCGGTGTCAGTGAGTTACATGATCTCATGGTCATAGGAATGAATACTTGACACGCAGAAAACAATAGCAACCAAATGACACGATCACATGCTACGTTTATAGTTTGGCTCTTGTCCATAACATCATTCTCCCAATGATGTGATCCAGTCATCAAGTTACAACACTTGCATATGGTCAGGAAACCTTAACCATCCTTGATCAACTCGCTAGTCAACTGGAGGCTTACTAGGGACATAGTTTTGTCTATATATCCACACATGCATTTATGTTTTCATTCAATACAATTATAGCATGGATAATAAACGATTATCTTGAAACAGGAAATATAATAATAACTATTTTATCATTGCCTCTAGGGCATATTTCCAACAATTATCTCTCTTCATGTTGAGATTGTTATTGTTTCTTTCTTCTTCCATGCATAAGTTAGATATTTCTTGTCTTGATAATTTGTTTGCTTATAAGATGCCTAAGAATAGGAAGTATGTTAGACTTAAATGTGTTTGTCTTATGCTACATTATGTTCTCTTTGTGTTTCAACTACTATCTTTCATGTGAGCACCAACAAAATCTCAAGCTTTTCAACTACTATCTTTCATGTGAGCATCAACAAAATCTCAAGCCTATCTTAATGGCTATAAAGAAAGAGCTTGTTGGAGGCAACCTAATGAATAAAATTTATTTTTCACTTTTACTTTCTGTTCTTAAAATTATGCCACTGTTATAATTATGTTTTTATGTTTTATTTAGTGCATGTGCCGAGTATGTCCTTTGGGGCCATGTGTGGTGTTAGTTGCTTTAATCCAGTTGAAAAACAGAAACTTTTGCGTCCAGTAGAAAAAATCCTAAAAATCACAAAAATGCCAAAATCGTCTGAATGTTTTAAATAAGATTGATATACACATTCCATATGTTTTCCTAATTGTTTGGAATTTTTGAAGTAACAGAAGTATGAGTAAAATTCGAGTCTTTACACACTGTTGTGTTTTTGACAGATTTTCTTTTCTTTGCGTTATGTGCTTGTTTTGATGATTCTGTGGTTTGTATCGGGGGTATAAGCCATGGTAAATTTAGAATACAGTAGGTATAATGAAAAAACAAATTTTAATAGGTTTTCAACAGCACCTAAAGTAAAGTATGGTTTTCTTATACTAACGGATCTCATGAAAATTTTGTTGAGTTTTCTCTTATTGAAGTTTTCAAGTTTTGAGAGAGATCACGATGGACGAAGGAATAAGGAGCGATAAAATCCTATGCTTGGGGATACCCCATGGCTCCCCAAGGTAATATGTAAGGAGTGCCAAGAAACTAAGCTTGGGGATGCCAAGGAAGGCATCCCCTCTTTCTTCTAACAACCATCGGTAATTTTAGTTGGAGCTATAGTTTTATTCGTCACATATCATGAGTTTTGCTTGGAGCGTGTGGAATCATTTGTGCCTTTGCTTTATTTTTTGTTTAGTTTGTCACAATAAACCTTGCTAGACACACCCATTTGCGATATCCAAATTATACTAAGATTTGTTAGAATCTCTCTTTATGCTTCACTTGAAAAAATGGAGCCATGGAATTGCTCAATTACATCACTGATATCTTTTTGAGCATGGTGGTGCTGTTATTTTTAAGAAATTTTCTCTCATGATTCACTTATATTATTTTGAGAGTAGTAAATTTTTTGAAGAAATCCTCTCTTGCTTCACTTATATTATTTTGAGAGTTGAAAATTTTAAAGAAACTTGTGCTCTCGTTCTTCACTTATATTTGTTTGAAAGCTTGTTATTTGCAATGGAAATTTGCTTTAAATGTAACTAGTCCCAAAGATAAATATCCAGGAAAGATATAATAAAAACTTTCATGAAGATCATTGGATATTAAACTTGATTCTTTGCAATAGTTTTGCGCTATGAAGATAGTGATATGTGAGTTATGTTGATGAGTTATTATGGTTTAGTAAGAATATTGGTGTTAAGGTTTGTGATTCCCTATGAGTGCACATAAAGTCAATCATTATGCTATGAAATTACATTCTATTTGTGTTGCATTATTTGGTGTTAGTTACGTTTAATGTTCACTTATGATGATTTTTGTTCCTTGGTTGGGTGCTTCTCAATCTATTTGCTAGCCTTCACTTGTACTAAGCAGGAATACTTCTTGTGCATCCAAATCCTAAACCCAAAGTTGTGCCAAATGAGTCCATCATACCTACCTATATGGGGTATTTCAACGTTGTTCCAAGTAAATTTGCAAGTGCCAACTCTAATGTTCAAAATACATTTTTGTTTTATGTGCCCGTATCTCTCATGAAGCGGTGAGGGGTGGCCGATGTCTTCCATGTTAAATAGGTTATTCTCAAGATGAGTGTTTATTAACTTATCATTGCACGAGAGTATGATTGTAGTATGGATGCCTCGTCTCAAAATGCCAAAAACATCGAATAATAAATTCCTTGGGAAGTGTTGGTATGGACGGTACCCGTGGATACGGCTAGCCGTGGAATGTGAAACAATGGTGGAAAAAGGAATAAACTTTATTTTCAGTTTAGGAACCGCCTATAATTTGTTTAGCATGGAGGATATTGGAAACTCTTAGTCGTTTTTGTTGACAGAAAAAGCATACCACCCTATAAAAATTATCTCTAAGTTTTTCACTTTGAGCTCTCGCACCTCTACAAATCCCTGTCTCCCCCTGCGAAGGGCATATCTATTTACTTTATGCAATTTTATTTTTGAATTTGAGTCACGTCTTCTATTATAAAGCACGAACTAAGGAACATCATTATCATACTTGAGCATTGGATGTAGTTAACATTTTAGTGTGTTGCATGAATGGATCAATGATAGAGCATGATGGGCTAGGGATGGCGTTCTTTAGCATTGATATTTTGAAAGACTTGGTTGCTTATTGATATGCTTGAGAATTGAAATTTTCATGTCAAACTATAGACTATTGCTTTGCATCATATATAATCCCATATGTCAATGCTCAAAGAAAAATATTGTGATGAAGATGTGAGGTAGCATTCTACATCAAAAATTCTGATTTTCACATTTACCTACTCGAGGACGAGCAGGAATTAAGCTTGGGGACGCTGATACGTCTCCAACATATCTATAATATTTGTATTGTTCCATGTTGTTATATTATCATTGTTGGATGTTTTATGACAATTTTATAGAAACTTTATATCATTTTTTGGGACTAACCTATTGACATAGTACCTAGTGCTAGTTGCTATTTTTTGTTGCTTTTTCCTTCGCAGAAAATCCATATCAGATGAAGTACAAATGCCATGAAACTTTATGGAGATTATTTCTACCAGAAGGAAACTTGGGAGCCAAGAATGAGCAGCAGGCGAGGCCCACGGGGGCATGATGTCTACGCACGCTTCTATTCATGTAGACTATTGCTACTGGCTACGCCTATATGGATTTCCTTGGCAAGTATGCAAAGGATTCCCCCGCGGCCTTGGAGCCTTGCGTTGGTGTTCCCTTGAAGAGGAAAGAGTGATGTAGCACAGCGGCGGTAAGTATTTCCCTCAGTTTGAGAACCAAGGTATCAATCCAGTAGGAGGATTGCGTTAAGTCACAAGTACCTGCACAAACACAAAGAGCTTGCACCCAACACTATGAAGGGGTTGTCAATCCCTTATAGATTGTTTGCAAAGTGAGAACTGAAAGCAAAAAATAAATAAATCAAAGTAAAAGTAAAAGCTGAGATGATAATTGTGAGTAGACCCGGGGGCCGTAGTGTTCACTAGTGGCTTCTCTCATGAAAGCAAGTAGACGGTGGGTGAACGAATTACTGTCGAGCAATTGATAGAACCGTGCAAAGTCATGACGTTATCTATGGCAATGATCATACATATAGGCATCATGTCCAAAACAAGTGGACCGATACTTTCTGCATCTACTACTATTACTCCACACATCGACCACTATCCAACATGCATCTAGTGTATTGAGGTCATAAGAACAGAGTAACGCCTTAAGCAAGATGACATGATGTAGATGGACAATCTCAAATCTATGATGAAAGCCCATCTTGTTACCCTTGATGGCAACAACATGATGCGTGCCTGGTCATCAAGATAAAAGCCCATCTTGTTACCCTTGATGGCAACAACATGATGTAGAGGAGAAGAGAAACTTACCGTAGTGGTCATCAAGGAGGAGAAACACCTGGAGAAGGGTCATGCGATGTCGCTTGGGAGTTATTCTGCAGAAAAGATATTTTGCAATGTCTCAGTTAGCATGATGACACTCAATTATTAATACTAGTTTATAATGAAACTCACCGTGCCAATCGAAGAGAAGACGGGCATCGGCGGAGGGACTTGACCGCTCTTCTCGCACAGACCCTCAAGAGTGGGTCGTATTAGTTAGTAATGAAACAGACATTACACACATGATTTGGCTAATGTGAAAAAAACTTACCACAAAAAGCTTGTATAGGGCCCTTTGACCCGCCTCATTCCGGGCCCTCTCCTCCTCAATAATCATGTTGTGGTCTGGTCCCTCTCATCAAGAGCAGCCTAAAGAGCAGCCTGGCTTGCCAATCTCACTTTCTCAAGAGTAGCCTGGTTTGTCGCTCTCTCTTTCTGAAGAGCAGCCTGAAACACCATTCCTCGTTACCACAGTAATGATCTATGGTGACACACATAATGAAATGGATGAAAGTTTTCTTAGTCCGTACAACTAACCTCGATGGCAAGATTGACTGGTCGTGGACGACGCGTTATCTTAGGACAGCTGCTCGACTGGCGCGCCTTGATCTCCGGGAGAGTGAGTGGACAACGTATTATCCCATCTCCAATGGCTATCGAGCCATGGGGCCTCCCGCCACCAGATATCATCACCAGCTCTGGATCCAAAGGTTCCTGGCTCGGGTTAAATTCATCCCCTTTCGTAGCCTTCCCTCTGTCCCTGTATGTCACGAGCTTGTGGTGGGATGATATGTTGGTGAAGTTATTTGGATCATCGAGGTCAGACTCAGAGAATGCCTTCGCCTTCTTGTACGAGGCAGTATGGGCCATGCCATAAAGGTCGTACAAGTGTGGCATCTCCGTCTTATTGTGATGCGCCTAAAAGAGAGGAACAAAATATTAGCATGGAGAATGAATTGCATGAATCATGAAGCAAATCACATACCCAGTTTCGTCTGAACTGAAGTAAGTTGGCGCTGCCTTGATGGTGTGGCACACCAACCATTTGGCTACACCGATCCTTCGCATTGTCGTGGACGGCTTGCCAGCTGCCTGTGCACCACTCATCAACCAACGCCTCCCAACAATCCATCTTATCCGCACACCATCTCGGGGGCACCTGTAAGTTATTAGGAAGAATTTTGAGCGCTACGCTTATTAATGAAATCAAGAAAACTACGTAGAAGGACTTAAGAATAGGTAATTACCTTCATGTATTGCTCCTTCTTCAGAAACTTTCCGCGGCAATCCTTCTTGTGCTTCTTAATACCACGCGTGGCGTAGTAGTCTTGAATAGCCTGCGGCCGAGCCTCGTGGCGTAAGTTCTGTAGTAACCGCCTATACTCGGCCTCGAGAACCTTGGCCGCCTCCTCCTCATATCCATCCTCACACCTATAGAAGGTCTGCAATCAAACGTGAAAACACCGATTAGTACAATAATTAGCTATATTGTTAATTTTAGATTGTGTAAAAGGATAATTTACCCAAAATCTCTTGATCACAATCTCGGCCCTCGTGTGGCACAAGACACCATCTATAATATCCTCCGGCGGGGCCTGCGCAGCCTGGTAGTGCTCCCAGGAAAATCCTAGTGTAGGAACCTGACCTTCACCAGACAACGTGACAAACCCCGGGAAATTTGTCCGGCAAAGCACACCAAAGACGGACTTAGGCCTATGGACTCCATGAGGGTGTGCCCATCCCCTGCAGTATGATAAGGTCAAAGCACTAGATATTTGAACAAACTTGAAGGCAAAAGCTAAAAAAGAGTAAATGTACTTACCTATCTCCTTCAGGATTAATCACCGGCCTCTGTTCGCGGGTAGCCGGCACGACCGGCAGACGTGTACTACCACGCTTGTACACGATGGCCCCGTCCACCTGCACATCGCCCTCACTATCCGTAAACTCATGCCCGCCATCCCCGCCCCCTGAGCCACCCGGGCCCTCGGTCCAATCCGGCAACTCGGTCCGATCCGGCCAGGCATCCCAACCGGGCCTCTCCACGTCGGGTGAAGCCTCCGGAACCGTAGTCTCGTGGGCCGAATGCACCTCGACCCGAGGACCAGAGTCTCATGGGACGAATGCCCGTCAACACCAGGCTCCTGGACCGGAGTCCCCGTAGCCTCCTCCACAAACGGGTCGACCATAGTAGTCCTATGCTCAGGTGAATGAGCTGGTGGTGGTGGAGAGGACGGCTCAACAGTCCTCCTAGATCTTCCGCGGCCACCACCTCTCCATGTACCCTTCCCCTTCTTCCCTACCCGACCAGCACCTCTCCCAGTGGGCAATGCCGCCGACGAAGAAGAACCCATAGGTGGTGTCGACAGACTGTCTGCCAAGGCTCTGCGGAGAGATAGGGGTGGAAGGGAAGTACCACCCCTCATGCGTGGCACCTCGGAAGAACCCGTCGAGCGATCTGGACCAGCGCCCACCATCTTTCAACACCTGGTGACCTGCCATGATAAAGATTAAAAGAAATTAGTACAACATAAATTTTTTGAATAACTGACATGAATAATAATATGTACATGAATAATAAAGATTAAAATATATATAATTTAAGTTGTGAATATTACAAACTAATAATCATCATCAATAAATGCATCATCATCATCACTATCAAGCATGTCTTCATGAATGATGTGCTCGTCGGGTTCAACGGCGTGAAGTTGTGAAAGGCCTTTCTTTAATCGTTGAAGCATTGACAGGTCATCCGCATCAGTAACCTCTATGAGTTCCAGGTCTTCTGGTTCCGGCTCAGGGGTGGAGTCGGATTCATTGTCGCTGTCTACTTCCATGTTCTTGGGTGAAGCACGGCGGTTCTTGAAACGTTTCTTGGAAAGACGTGTTTCTTGGAAGAATTCTCCATCATATGTGTCTGGGTTAATGTGAGGTTCATAATCCTGTTCATTCAGGAGAGGTGGTCTGACATGTGGTGGCACTTCATAAACAACATACCAACCTTCTAGATTCTTATCCGTTTGGCATGCCCATGGTAGATAGAAAACTTGGGTCGCCTGTTGAGCCGTAATATAGACATCGGGAATATCTAAATGGGTGTTTGGATTGATTTCGACTAGTCCTATATGTTCATGAGTCCTTCTAGTCTCCTTCGGCTAGAACCAATAACATTTGAAGACTACGACGTTCTGTGGGTTTTCACCATATAATTGAAGTTCATAAATTGCTTCAACTCTTCCATAATACTCGATAATACCTTCGCCGATAGCAGAGACACCACAATTTGTAGATTTCCGGTCGGGCATAGATAGCTCTTTGCCAAAGGTACGAAAGAGATACCCGTTGATGATGTATTTCTCAAATGAACGGACCTTATAGTCAACACCATTAGCGACTTGTCTCAATTCAGCGTCCATAGACTCTGAATTAGCCTACAAGTTTAATACGAAACGATTGTTGCATTAGCCGCAAGTTAGACGAAGAAATGAAATGGTCCATTATTAATAATTACCGTTTGTTTGAACCAAAGAGATGAAACTGGGATAGCTGCCTCCTGTCTTTGACAGAAGCTCATACTCTTCGACGGAATCATTTTCGATCACCACTCCATCCGAGAATTTGGCGACATAATGGTTGTTTGAAATATCCGAGAATAAGAGCAGTTCAAAGGAATTAGAAGTTACGGGAAAATGTGCCGAGAACTCACTCGATGTACGGCCGCACTTGTGTTAGGTTGTTGAAGATATACAATGAAATGTTCCGCCATTCTTCGACATCCAATGTTATTGGTTCCGAAGCACCGGTTGGTGCGAGCTTCCCTTTGAATAGGCTGAGGTTGGACCCACCTTTTTTAGGGTCTGCATCATTGTCCCGAGGCTTCGGATTATGCAAATGATGATTTTTGGCTTTGTAGTGTGCTGTCACAAAGTTTGCCACCTCCTCAGTAATGAATGCCTCAGCCATCGATGCTTGAATTCTACGCTTATTTTTACATTTAGCTCGAAGGGTCTTCTGCATCCTCTCAGTTGCATAGCACCAACGATCTTGCATGGGCCCACCCAATCTTGCCTCGGTCGGTACATGTAAAATCAAATGCTGCATTGGATTAAAGAAGCCCGGTGGAAAGATATTCTCTAACTTGTACAACAACTCCGGTGCAAACTCCTCCATGTCTTCTACCACGCCAGGCGACAATTCTTTCGCACAAAGAACATGGAAGAAATAGCTCAGCTCCGCCAGTACTAGCCATTCATCCTCAGGAATAAAGCCACGTAACATCACTGGCTTTACCCGCTCTAGCCATATGTGCCAATCATGACTCTTGAGTCCAAAGATTTTTAATTTTTCAAGACTCGCTCCCCTCTTTAGATTCGCTGCATACCCATCGGGGAACATCAAGTGCATTTTGACCCACAAGATAATTTCCCTCATAGCTGGCCTTCCAAGATTGAACCAGGCCTTTGGCTTCGACCACTTCTGCTTTCCTTTGCCTTCTCGCATGTTTTGTAACGGTCTATGACATAGTGTCTCTTGATAGACTCTAGCCTTAGTATTATCCTTTGTCTTCCCATCTATGTCGAACAATGTACCAAAAATAGCCTCTCCGATATTCTTTTCAGTGTGCATCATGTCGATATTGTGTGGAAGAAGGAGGTCTTTGAAGTAAGGCAGATCCCAGAAGCATGGCTTGTGAGTCCAGGCGTGTTTTGAATTATACCCCTTGAAATACCCTGGACGCTCTGGATCAGGCTCGAGGGCGTTTAATTGATCCAGGATCTGTTGGCCTGTCAACACACGTGGTGCCAAGTTCTTGACAACTTTACCTTTGGTAAAGTTCTTCTTGTCTTTTCTGAACTAATGGTCAGGATCCAAGAACTGTCTATGCAAGTCAAAGCAAGAATACTTCCGACCCTCCTACAACCAATGAAACTGAAGAGCTTCCTTGCATTGGGGGCACGGGTACCTTCCATGCACACACCATCCAGAGAATAGTGCATACACCCGCAAGTCATGCATAGAGTACATGTACCACACATGCATTTTGAAGTTTTGTTTTCTAGCGGCATCGTATGTCTTGACCCCATTATCCCAAGCTTCTTCCAATTCATCCTTAAGCGGCTGCAGGTACACATTCATATTCTTCCTCGGATAATTGGGCCCTGGAATTATCAACGTTAGAAATATGTTCTTTCTTTGCATAATCTGTTTGGGGGGAGATTGAGTGGAATGACAAATACAGGCCAACAACTATATTTGGTTGCCGTCATGCCGAAGGGATTAAAACCATCTGTGGCGATGCAGATTCGAGGATTCCTTGGATCTACCGCTTTATCCTGATGCAATCCATCGAAATGTTTCCACGCTTCCCCATCCGATGTGTGTACCACCATCTTATTCCCATCCGCATCTAGTTCGGTTCTTTTGCCCAATTTGTGCCATGTCATCTGTCTGGTTGTCTCTTCGACCATGAAAAGACATTGAAGTATTGGTACGATTGCCATATACCGAAGAACACTAACTGCGATTTTGGTCTGCCTCTTCTCACCCATACCGGTGTCTACCACAAGATACCTGCAAGACTCGCAATTGGGACAATAGTCCAAGTGTGCATACTCCTTCATAAATAAGACACATCCTTTCTCGCATGCATCTATCTTCTCATAGGGCATCTCAAGTACACGAAGTATTTTGTCCGACTGGTAGAGGTTTGCAGACATGACATGGCCTTTGGGTAGGAAGTGTCCAAATAGTGTCATCATCGCGTCGTAGCATTCTCTTCCCAAGTTGAACTGAGCCTTTAGAGCCATTACTTGTGCAATTGCATCCAGCTGCAGAGCTCAGTGTGCTCATGGAGAGGACGTTTTGAAGACTCCAACATTTCATAAAAGGCCTTTGCAGATTCCTCCATCTCATCTTCCAAATCCCGAGCATCATCAAAGTCTTGCACCATGTCTTCGATCCCGGTACCATGCTCGTCGGTGCGACGACGGACCACCTCAGCTCTTGTGCGTTGTATAGACTCACTATGAAATGTCCACACTGTATAATTAGGCTTAAAACCCCTCCTCTGCAGGTGTTTAATCATTACAGCCTTTGTCGTCTTTTTATAGTTGTCGCATCCAGGACAGGGGCAATAGTTTCTTTCTTGGCCATTTGCGAATGTGGCTTTCACAAATTCCTTTGTTTTTACAAACCATTCTTTCGTCATCTCTTTCTGACTAGGGTGACCGGTATACATCCACGCACGATCACCCATCTTGCCTATCTAGTAAAGACAGAAGAAATATATTTATATATAATTTAGCATTTATATTCATCGATTAATCAGGTTCGCCATTTTTATTACGTCCACGCAACCTACACGCTAATAGGTAAAGATAGGTCCTAATCCCACCCGAGTATGTGTCGATTGGGTTCGTTTTCCCATGCTCTGCTTCGGATCCAACGCAAAATTTCTGCAGCACATCCCCGCTGTTCTCCTGATACACGTCTCCACAATAAACACACAGGATGTGCATCCAGAGAACAACAGGGAGGCACTGACGAAATTCCGCATCGGATCCAGAGCACAGCATACGGGAAAACGAACCCAATCTACACATACTCGGGCTGTCCATGGATAATGTTGGACAATTTGAAAGGATGGCGGTTATAAATATGCAAAGACATGCATATTTATAGATGTCTCCCTTTCGAACGGGAGACGCATACTGGTCACGCATACTGATAAATTAATTTAATTACCTAAATCTAGAAAGTTTCATCCGGGGCGAGGAGGAGATGAAATTTGCACTGACCCACGAATGCAGGGGCGGAGCTCGTACAACGCACGGGGAGGTCTTCGTACAGCAGACCTCACAGCGACGAGACAACTATCACATGTAAATCCACCCGATCAACACAAATATTCTAATTATGTCATTTTAGAGGAAAACAAGTTAAGAATATAATATTCATGAGCTAACCAAGGTTTTTATGCCATTTTGTAGCTAAATGGGCTAATTATCTCATTGTTGGGGAAAATAAGGTAAGGAGAATAAGAAAGAGGAGAAGAAATAGGAGGAGGAGAAGAAGAAGAAGAAATCAAGAAGAAGGAGAAGGAGGAGGAGGAGAAGAAGGAGGAGAAGAAGGAGAAGGAGGAGAAGGTATTCTTCTTCTCTTCTTCTCTTCTTCTTTTCTTCTTCTTCTTCTCCTTCTTATTTTTGTCTTCCCCTCCTCCTCCTCTTCTTCTTCTTCTTCTTCTTCTTCTTCTTCTTCTTCTCCTCCTCCTCCTCTTCTCCTCTTCTCCTCCTCCTCCTCTTCTTCTTCTTCCTATTCTTTCTATTAAGCTAACTAACCTAACTAACTAAGCTAACTAAACCTATCGCTAAACCTATATAGCACTAAACAGCAAAAAAATAACAAAAACAGAATCTACCACTAAGTAACTAAAAAAGAATCTAGCTACCACTAATTAACAAAACAAAATCTACCACTAAACTACCTACTAAATCTACTAATTAACTAACTAAATCTACCAACTAACTAGACTACCACTAAAACTACTAATTAACTAACCTACCAACTAAACTATATATGCCACAACAACTACAATAACAACAACTACTACAACAACTACAATAACAAGAACAACTACTACAACAACAATAAAAAATCATGCCGGTAGTTATAATCTAATTCCAAAAAACTAAATACCAAACAATAAAAAGTCAACTTCCCATGCGGGGGGGGGGGTGTGTGGGGGCTCATCGGGAGGGGCGGCTGTGGCGTCATGGGTGGCGGGGCCGGGGGTGTTGGGGGTGGCGGGGCGGCGTCGGGGGCGCCAGGGGTGGCGGCGCAACGGTGGTGGCTCAGGTGGGTGTCGGGGAGAGGTGGGGCAGCTGCGCCAGGGGCTGTGGGGGCACCGGGGCGGCGACGAGGGCGGTGGGGCGGTGGCGACGGGGCTGTGAGGCACTAGGGCGGTGCCGGGGGCGACAGGGGCGGCGGCGCGACGGTGGTGGCAGCGGTGGGCGTAGGGGAGAGGAGTGGGAGAGAGAGAGAGAGAGGGGCGGGGTGGAGCCGTTACACAGTGGGTGAGAGAGAGAGGGGCGAGGTGGAGCCATTACACATGGAGTTAGCTCTTTGTCGTCTGCCGACGGACGGCAAAGAGTCTAGACTCTTTGTCGTCTGCCTCCGGACTCTTTGCTGTCCGCTAGCACACGGCAAAGAAGGGACTCCAGTTTGACCTACCGACCCCGCGGTCAGGTGGGCCCCCCTACATATTTGCCGTCTGCTGTGCGACTCTTTGTCGCCCGCAGCTGACGGCAAAGATGTGACTCATGGCAAAGACATTCTATGCCATCAGCCAACTCTGTGCCGTCTGCTTTGTGGCAGCTGACGGCAAAGACCCTCTTTGCCATCAGCTAGCAGACGGCAAAAAACTGATTTCCAGTAGATATTGTTATGCAAAAAATAAAGTTCCATAGGTTTTTTAATTTTCTCCTCAAACACTTCATGTTCTAGTTCAAGATAAAGTTTATAAAGCTCTCTCATATTTTCGTTGTTTTCTAGTAAGCCTAACTAGTGAAATAAAAACGAGAAACAAAAAGATTTAATTGCAACATCTAAAGATATACCTTCAAGCACTCATTTCCCCGGCAACGGCGCCAGAAATAGCTTGATGTCTACGCACGCTTCTACTCTTGTAGACTATGTTGGGCCTCCAAGCACAGAGGTTTGTAGGACAGCAGCAATTTCCCTCCAGTGGATGACCTAAGGTTTAACGAACTTAGCAAAGTAGAGGTTGAAGATGGTCTCTCTCAAGCAACCCTGCAATTAAGAAACAAGAAGTCTCTTGTGTCCCCAACACACCTAATACAATGGTAAATTGTATAGGTGCACTAGTTCAGCAAAGAAATGGTAAAATATGGGTGATAGGTGTGGCAAAGCAAGGTAATATAAATTTGTAATAAAAATTACACCAAGGTAGCAAGTGACAAAAGTGATTATAAACGATGTAACAATGGTGAGAAACAAGGCCTAGGCTTCATACTTTCACTAGTGGCAACTCGCAACAACATTAACATAGTCTAATCACATGATATTTTCACTAAAACATGCAATGATGACGTACTCGGAGGTTATTCCTTTGTGATCAAGAGAGGACGAGAATTATGTAGGGCTAAAAAAGCACACCTCAGAGTTCATAGTTCTCATCTATCGATTTTCCAATGTCACCGCGTCCATCCAAAGAGAGTACCACAATCACCACAACGTATCTCAAGGATAGTCAAAGACAAGCACCAAGAGACTCTCAATCTTCAATCAATTCATAAAATAGGAAATCACTCATGAAAATATTCTTCTAATCCATGTCCAATAGACCGCTGTCACCATGGTCTCGGGGATTATACTAGATAAGATCAAGTGAGTACATCAATCCAATACAAAGAAGAAGGGGAAACATCATGGGATCACCCTAGGTTAATATAGCCTATGATCACAATCAAGATCACGTCATGGGAGAGAGAATTAACCACATAGCTGGTGTATAAGACCTCAGCCCCGAGGAGGAACTACTCCCGCTTCATGGAGGGAGCAAGCAACGTCGATGGAGATGAATCCGGGTGCACTTCCCCGTCCCGGCAGGGTGCTGACACACGAATTATGGTCCCCCGAAACTTGTTGGCGATGGCGACGGAGATCGGAATTTCTTCTGGAGAAAAGGGTTCCAGAATCAGGGTTTCCTCCACGGGGGTAAAAATAGGAGCCAAGGTAGGGCACCAGAGGGGGTGGGCCCAACCCAGGCGGCCTCCTTGCGCATCCAGGGGACAGGCCGCGCCACCAGGGTGCCTGGGGTCCTGGTGAACCCCCTTTGGCCCTCCTTCGACCGTGTGGAGTCTTCTGGAACGCTAATTTTTTATATATACTTTTTGGAATTTTTCGGGCACTGTAAATATGGGTATAAACCTGCAATTCATAGACATTAGTAGACAGAAACTGGCACTGGGTGCACTGAGTTAGTAGGTTAGTCCAAATATGTTGAAAAATGTATGATAGTGTACTAAACACATAGCAATATCACCCAGAACTTGCATGGAGCAAGGAGAAATTATAGATACATTTGGGACGTATCAGGGCACTAGACACCAAGGCGCGCCCAGGGCCCCTCGCGCGGCCTGGTATCTTGTGGGGCCCTCGGTCACCTCCTCCACCACCTTTGAGCTCTATAAATACCTCAATATTCTGAAAACCCTAGAGGAGTCGACGAAAAATTGTTTCAGCCGCTCCAAGTTCCAGAAGCCATGAAATCCAATCTAGAGCATGTTCCAGAGAGCAACATGATCACGGAGGGTTCACCATCTTCATTGGTGCTCCCCCGATGACGCGTGAGTAGTTCACATCATACCTACGGGTCTGTAGGCAGTCGCTAGATGGCTCTCTCTCTCGTTTTGTTTCTCAATACAATGGTCTCTTGGAGATCCATATGATGTGACTCTTTCTTTTGCGGTTTGTTTGTTGGGATTCAATGAATTGTTAGTTTATGATCAGACCTATTGAAAACATATTCATGCTTGTTTATTATAGCCTTGTATTTCTTCTCCGATATTTGGTTTTTGTCTGTCCAACTTGGTCTTTTATCTTGTAATGGGAAGAGGTGCTTTGTGATGGGTTCAATCTTGTGGTGCGAAATCTCAGTGACACAAAAGGACATGACACGCATGTATCATTGCTATCAATGATAAAACAATGGCGTCTATTCCTACATGAATAGATCTTGTATACATCATTTCATTGCTCGTAAGGTATTACTCCATTTAGCCATGAAATCAATACACTAGATGCATGCTGGATAGCGGTCGATATATGGAGTAATAGAAGTAGATGCATGCAGAAGTCGGTCTACTTTTCTTGGCGTATGTCCATGGTCTCACATTAGTCATGAAGAACTCATGTACTTATTGCTAAGCTTTATTCATTTTTATCACAAATCAAAGTACTACTCGCATGCCCCGAGGGAGAGGGTTGGTAGGAATTAACCATCGGGCGACTCCCACTCAAAACTACACTAGGATTTCAACGAGGAATAGAAATGCTCACACATCATCACCATGCACTTTTAATTTTTAGATGAACAAGAAGTTTAACATCTCTTAACATCGACACCTCTCTGAATTAATAATAATGCACTCACACCATTTTCATATCACCACGTCAATATTATTAACCCATAATTTCTCTATATGTGCTACGTGATGGCTTTAATTATCACTCATTGAACACCCATTATTTTTGGTCGAGTCTTATGACCCATGAAAATTACCGTCACTATTTACTTAACTCTCAAACATATATAAGTAAAGAGTGAGAGAACAATATTTTTATAAAATCTAAATGCCACCGTGATATTAGAGTAACTCTAAGCTCAAAACATATCAGTGAAGCACATAGAGTATTCTCACAATTATAATGATGTGATATCTATCTCAAATAGGTGTCTCCAGAAAACGATGATTGTTAAAACTGAAAGGAAAATCAAACAAAACCAAACTATGCTCGAAGCAAAACTAATATCATGTGATGAATAAAAATGTAGCTCCAAGTGACATTACCGATGGATTGAGACAAAAAGAGGGGATGCCTTCCGAGGCATCCCCAAGCTTAGACGCTTGATTCTTCCTAGAATATTACCTTTGGGTGCTTTGGGAATCCCCAAGATTAGGATTTTTCTACTCCTCATTCCTTTGTCCATCGGTATAATACCCAAAACTTGAAAACTTCAATCACTTAAAACTCAACAAAACTTCGTGAGATCTGTTAGAATAAGGAACATATCAAATACTTCCAGGTGTTGTTATAAGTTGATTCTTATTTTATTTTAGCATAAGATATTGTATTATAACTTATCCATGGATTATAACCCCCGATACAATCCATAGCATAATCAAAACACACAAACTATGCAAGCAAAAATAGAATCTGACTCAAACAAAACAATTTGTTGTAACATGTAATGAACCTATACTTCTGTAACTCACAAAATTCTAAAAATGTAGGAAGGCCTGGGGAATTTATATATAAATAATGCGTAAAACATTCAGCTTAAAAAGACGTTCGAGTAAAATCAGAGAAATTCTGCACTGGACGTCAAAGTTTCTATTTTTGCATCGTATAAATTCTACTCATCATACAGATCATTCCAAAAGCTTTACATGGCAAAAACACTAAATTAAACATAAAAACACAATCATTACAGAGGAAATAATCATGTTATCACAAAAAAATAGAAAGTAAAATACAAAAATAAAGATAACTACTGGGTTGCCTCCCAACAAGAGTTATTGTTTCACACCCCTAGCTAGGCATATTGCAAAGTTTCAAGTGTCGTCATCCTGGCGAGAATGACCCATCATGCTATAATCATATTCCCTCCTTTCAATAGAAATCTTTATGATGGGTAAGCAAAAATAATTGAAAGGACTAAATAACACAACATTAGGGTCAAAAAGGTCTACTTCGGGAGGAACATGAGGCTCCTCCTTAGGTTTTTCATAAGTGATAGTTAGTTCCTCATTGTATAAGTTCCTATAGAAGTCCCTTAATTTTATTGAAAGATCATGATCCAATCCAAGTTTTGGTATAGAAAATTGATCATTGCATTCAGATATCTTATCAACTGAGACATTAAACGGTACTTCTTTCTAAGATTCTCATCATAAGCAACATAGTCTGTGGATCTTAGTTTTCTTATTTCTTCCAAAGCATAAAGAATTCCCTCTATGGGTGAGCACTCACCGTTAACACTATAATGATAATATATATCCCTTGCTTCTTGTATGATGTTACTAAATTCTTGACAAAGCTACACTTTTAGTGGAAGCTTCATGGATATTAGTGAATTCTAGGAACAACCATTGTATAAAAGGATTCATGTGCAAAAACTGTCTTTCCAATTGTACTATAAGCAAATATATAACATCCGCATAACTTGTAGTTCTATCAATAATAGAATCTCCTATCCATGGTAATGATCGCGCACAAGTGAAAAATCTTGAATCACAATCTTTCCAATAATATTACCACTACCTATGAGGAGTTTCTTAGTTTGCATAATAGGTACTACCTTAGGAGGATCATCATCCCCAACATTATCAAGTTTTTCACTAGCAACTTCAGCAAAAATTCTTTTATCATTCTCATCGCAAGGTAAAGTTGGAAAATCAAAGGCTTCCACACTAGAGGCGGAGGCATCACTCATATCAAACTTAGACATGATAGCAACTTTCAAGCAAACTAGAGAGCGAAGATGCAATCTAGTGACAAGCAAAACAAGCAAATGTAAATATTTTTGTATCTTTACTTTTTATTGATACAAACTAAATATACTAGCAAATAAAAAGGAGAAAAATTGAATGAAAATTTGTGTGGGGTTACTTGGTAGTTGGTGATGATATTCCCCGGCAACGGCGCCATAAATCCTTCCTTATACTTGTGAACTGCATTGGTTTTCCGAGAAGAGGAAAGGGTTATCACAACATAATGTGGGTAAGTATTTCCCTCAGTTATAAAACCAAGGTTTACCGAACCAATAGGAATATCAACCACAACCATCTTCAGCGGTTACACACAAAAGCACAAAGAACTTGCACCCAACGCGGGCAAGAGGATTGTCAATCTCCTTGTACTTGTTATTTGCAAGCGAGTGAGGTGTGTAGATAATTGTAGATAGCAAGATAAAACAAAAACGAGTAAGGTATTGAAGGATTTGTAAATAGGTTGTGAATAGACACGGGGGCATAATTTTCCCTAATGGCATCTCTCATGAAAAATAGCATATGGTGGGTAAACAAATTACTCTTGGGCAATTGACAAAAAAGCAGATAGTTTGCGATATTCACAGCAATGATCATGTGTATATAGGCATCACGTCCATAAACAAATAGGTTGACTCCTGCCTGCACCTATTACTGTTACTCCACTCATCGACCGCTATCTAGCATGCATCTAGTGTATTAAGTAAAACAGAGTAATGCATGGAGAACAATGACATGATGTAGACAAATTAAACGCAAGCAATATGAATAAAACCCATAATTTTATCCTTAGTATTAGCAACACAAAGACGCATCTTGTCCCCTTCTCTTACTGGGATGTAGAAATTTTCCAGGTTGAACCTACTACAATGCAGCTCTCTCACCGAAGAAATATCAATCTAGGTGGCTAAACTATTTCGGTAGATTGGAGAGAATTACAAAGCTATCATAATAATGCACATACGAATCATATAAGTATTCAGAGAAGAATTAAATATTTATCATGGATAATTTGAACATAAACCCATAATTCATTGGATCCCAAAAAATGCACCGCACAAAAGGAATTACATCATGTGGATCAAAGCAAAGATGTGATGATCCTTGTATTGAAGAGAGAGAGAGAGAGATTGCCATCTAGGTACTCGCTATGGACCCATAGTTCTGTGGTAAACTACTCAAAAAACATCGTGAAACATCAAGGTTGATGAAGAGGCCCTCCATGATCGATCACCCTCCGGCATGGTGCCGGAATGAAGCTCTAGATGGCCTCCCGTTGGAATAGAGACTTGCGGCGTAAAAAGTTTTTCGGGACTACTTCTCGCGTTTTTAGGGTATTTGAGAATTTATAAGCCACAGAACGGAGTCGGCAGGGCCTCGAGGGGCCCACAAGTCACCAGGGAACCCCCCAGGCCAGGATGATTTGGCTTGTGGGGCCCTCGTGCAGCCCCAAGCCTTTCGCCTATACTTGTTGGTCTTCTTTTGGTCCACAGAAAATCTCCACAAAGTTTCAGGTCAATTGTACTTCGTTTGGTATGGAAAACCTGAAAAGTGAAAAACATGCAGAAAACACCAACTGGCACTAGTCACTGGGTCAATAGGTTAGTTCTTAAAAATAATATAATGGTAAATAAATACAACAAAAGTATTCTAGAATGATAATATATCAACATGGAACAATAAAAAATTATAGATACGTCGGAGACGTATGAAGGCCCTCCATGATCGACCCCCCCCCTCCAGTAGGGACCGAAACAGGGCTCCAGATGGGCACGTGGAGGAAACACATACTTGCAGCGGCAGAAAGTGTTCCGAGAGGCTCCCTAGAGTTTTGGGGATTAATGTGAATTCATATGACATAGAGTAACGTCGGTGGCCAAGGGAGGTGGCCGCAAGCCATCAGGGCGCGACCAACCCCCTGGGCGCGCCATGTTGGCCTGGCACCACCACGTGGGGCCTCTAGTATCCTTCCAAAGCTTCGAGGTCCTTTTTTCCACAAAATATCATGAAAAAGTTTTGGGGTATTTGGACTTCGTTTGGTACAATATTCCCAAAAAGCCAAAAACATACAGAAAACAACAACTCGCACTTGACACTAGTAAACGCCAAAAAAGCATCTTAGAATGACAATATAATAGCATAGAACAATCAAAAATTATAGATGCATTGGAAACGTATTAAAATCTAGAAGGGGATAGAAAACTGGGAAAATCAGTGAAGGGTGGAAGGTTGGACGACGGGGCGGTTGAAAGAAAAGTGAAAGATGGAACCTTACATTCTTGTTAAGTAGTACATACAGATAGAGATAGTAAAAACACGACTATGGGAGGTGGGCCGAAGGACGAACCTAAGGCGGAGTGGGTAGGAAAAGGAACGCTACGTCTTTGTAACTAGTACAAATTCATTCCCCTAAATGTTACCTTGTGTTACCAAATAAGTCTAGAGTGATATGTGTGATTTGTGTATATTTTACTTTTAGAAATTTATTTAGATTGATCGTGATTAATTTATTCCCATAAGGAATAAGGATGTTACCATATATAACCAAAATTGATCTAATTTGGCATATGAAAAGCGGATTAAATAGATTGTTGGCTAAAAATAACTAAATATATTGATGAAATGAAAAAAAATGATGATGAGGGTGGAGGCTACCAACTCATTTTCAGTAGGGACCCTAATATTTGGTTGACTTTTCACATAAGGGAAGGTCAACGTGAACGCCGATCACTCGGGGAGCACCTCTCAACGAATATTTTCGTTCGCTACCGAAGACGCCTCCTAAAAAACATTTGGTCATGCGAGCCTTTTCTTAAGCCTCCACGCCCAATCACCACCACCGTTCAAAAACAAAAAAAATCCTGATATGCACAAACGAAAAATGGCATCATGTTCAGGAAAATGGATCATGTGCAAACAAAAAATACCTTAAAAATGAAATTTGCATGCCTTACGAATGCAAAATGACCAAGATAGTGAGATATGTTTGTACACACATTTGCCCATATCTAAAATTTAAAATTTTATGAACACAAAAAGGTGCCTCTATGATGTGTGTACTTAAAAATGTCACACAAGAAGAAATAACCATGATATGCTAAAAATGGCATGCTATGCATAAACTAAAAATGTTATGTCCTTGGCAATAAAAATTTCCATGCTCTTTATATTTAACTTACCATGCTCTAAAAAAATAAAAAATGCATGCTTCTGATAATAAAAATGGCATGCACTTACTAACAAAATTACCATGATCTACAAAACATAAAAATAGCATGCTCTATAAAAAATGACATGCTCGTTAAATAAAAGTGTCATGATTGTACAATAAAAATGACATGCTCTACAAAAAATACCTTTCTATTTAAACACTAAAAATTCATGCTATTTATAATAAAAATGACATACCGCACAAAAAATGACTTGCTCTTTGAAAATAAAAATGTCATGCTCTACAAAAGAATACCATGCCCTTTGAAAAAAATACATGCTCTTAATAAAAATGCCATGGATCCAACACAAACTTCCATGGTTTATACAAAAATGCCATGATTTTTTTAATGTTCTTTTCCATGCGGACACATGTTGATTTGCCATGGTATATACATGTTCACTAAAATTAAAATTGCCATATTTCATGCATGTTGGTATTGCCATAAGTAAGACAATGGCACCGTACCTAAAAATAACTACCATGTTATAATATTAAAATGACCATGGTCTAAATGCTAAAGAAGTTTCATGGTGCCTATATTGAAATTGCACATGTCAAAGAAATGCATGTGTCAACATAAACATAATGTTTATGGTGATTGCATAGAGAAATGCCACGAGAAAAAACAAAATTTCCATGTGAGCAAATAAAAAAGGCCATACAAAAAATGCGATGTGAACCGTTTCAAAAGCATTCATATTATTTATGTGGTGGGAAACAAGAGAGATATGCACTTTGCCATAACAATTATGGAGCTACCATGCCAAGAGACTATTTTTTTACCCTCGCAACGGAAAACACAAAGATTTAGACACACGGTAGTGGAAAGTGCCATGCTCCTAACTAACAAAATGCCATGTTTTTGAAGAAAAAAATGTAGAAACTGCCATGGAAAAGAACAATGTCAAAAATGTCATGTTCTAAATTTTGCCATGTCGCCTAGTAAAGTTTGACATGCCTCTAATTAAGAAAATGCCATGTCATTTTAGAGCAGTTCATGTATAAATTGTCATGGCAAGTTCATTTTCAAAGAAAAAAAATTGTCATGGCCAGTTCATTTTTACAATAGTTTATAGAACATTTCATGTATAAATTGGCATGGCTAGTTCATGTATAAATTGCATACATTATCAAAAAATAATCAAATACTTGCCATGTGAACTAGGTAACTTGCAAAAAAGAAATAAAAAACATGACAAAAGTTGACATTCTGATCCAATAACAGTTTCTACATGGACCATTCTATTTTAAAAGTGCAGCCATCTATATATACAACATGACAATTTCACACCAATCTCCACAACACTACTTGTCACGCAACATGGAAATGAAAAATCAAACGATAAACGAAAGATAGGGCGCAGGCGTGAAGATAAAAAAGAAAGATGAGTCAACCTAGGGAGCTCCCATGGCACCCGCTGCATCGCCAGTCTCCCGTCTCGGTCTCTTCTTCCGCGTGCCACCCACGAGAGCCCCGCTCCGAAGACATCCCTATCAAGCAATGGCTCCTCGAGGCCTCCGCCCCGCGTAGCAAGGCGTGGCTACCCGAGGTCCACCACCTTAGGAACGCCCACCGGCGAGAGGAGCGAGGCATAACCCATCGTAGAGAGCTCATGCAACCCTCGGCACTTCGAGGAGCGCGCACAACACGCCGACACCACCCGTCGAGCCGGGGAGTAGGAAATAAGGCGCGAGCAATGCTGCGGCGACGTGGAGCGTGGATCCACCGACTGGCTTGCCAACCAAATTGACCGATCCCTACGAGGTCAGCTCGCCGAGGATCTCGATGGGAATAGCGGCGGCAGCGTGTACCTCTTCCCGCGCCTCGTCGATGGTGGCTCCAGCCTCACCCTCGCCTCCGGTCTCGTCCCTCGCTGCCTCCCGCTTAGTCTAGCGGAGTGTGTATAGGGATGGGTAATGAAGAGTAGGTCACAGTGAGACTCGGCGTTGTCTGGATGCACTGGTTGGTGTTCGCTACCTGTGAGCGACTCGGTTGAGCTGACGTGTCTTCCATCTATGTTTTAACATTCGTGCGTTCTAATCCGACTTCGAGAAGGGCGTTCGCTAGAAAACGTCCCTAGAGAACGACAACTATATAAATATTTTCGCTTAATATTAGAGAATTGATATGCTAAAATATATATGAAGAATAGGATTAAAAATGAAAATACAGAGGAAAAATGGAAGTGGAATGGAAAATTATAAAACCGAAATAAAAACATAATTTTGGATGCAGAAACAAAAATAAAAAATAAAAAGATGTTTTTCGTTGAAACAGGCATGAAAACAAAATTTTCTATTTAAGTTCATATGCAACTTTCCATGTTAAATATGAGCACATACTAGCTGTTTTACAGCAACAAACTCATAATTTGTAGTACTACTACATCGAGCATGGTAGCACGTGAGCCGAATCCCCGATACCTAATCAAGTATGCCGCCGTTGCTACATATCCTATTATGTAGCAATGATATATCATACTAATATTTAGTAATCATTTTATTAATGGAACAACTTTGTTGGTTTAGAGGGTGCTTGGATACGTTTTAGTCCCATGACTAAAAGTAATGAGACTAAAACTTGCTAGTCTCACCCATGCTTGGATCCAAGTACTAAAGAGACTAAAATCAAGTTAATGAGCATTTATTATCCTCCAAACCCTCCAATCCGGAACTTGCATGAGGAGTTAAATGAGGAGAGAGAGGACTAATGCACATTTTAGTAGGGGTACCCCTGACTAAAAGATTTTAGCCTCAAGACTAGTTTTAGCCTCTCTTTAGTCAGGGGTGCTTGGAACTTTAGCCTCTTAAAGAGGCTAGTTTTAGTCAGACTAGTTTTAGTCCCTTGGATCCAAGCACCCTCTTACTTATTTTGTTGTTCAAGTTCTTTGGTTTAGGTGAACACTTCTTTTTCGTGATGCGTGATGTATTGCTTTATTTTTGTTTTCGGCAGTATTCGTTTCAGTTTCTTTATATTTGTTTTTGTTTCTAAAAATACAGATGTTGCGGCACTCATTTCCTTCCATTTTCGTTTGGCAACCGTCAATACAACTAGTGACGATTCTAGTAGGGAGGCTTCAATAGGTTGAAGTCTACCCTTCAAAATTCTATTTCAGTTAAATATAATATACTACATTAAGGTGTTTTGCATGTAATAACTTTAATGTATTTACTAATTAGATTTTGTATAAATTAATGATTTGAGCCTATCCTCTACTATCACGTTAGATTCGTCACTGGATTCAACTATTTCCTAACAGAGAGTACAAATATAGCAACCGTTGATACGAGCACTACGTTTTAGAGGATGTTTGGATACGTTTTAGTCCCATGATTAAAAGTAGTGAGAGGGTGCTTGGATCCAAGAGACTAAAACTAGTCTGACTAAAACTAGTCTCTTTAAGAGGCTAAAGTTCCAAGCACCCCTGACTAAAGAGAGGCTAAAACTAGTCTTGAGGTTAAAATCTTTTAGTCAGGGGTACCCCTACTAAAATGTGCATTAGTCCTCTCTCTCATCATTTAACTCCTCATGTAAGTTCTGGATTGGACAGTTTGGAGGATAATAAATGCACATTAACTTGATTTTAGTCTCTTTAGTACTTGGATCCAAGCATGGGTGAGGCTAGCAAGTTTTAGTCTCACTACTTTTAGTCATGGGACTAAAACGTATCCAAGCACCCTGTGAGACTAAAACTTGCTAGCTTTGTCCATGCTTGGATTCAAATACTAACGAGACTAAAATCAAGTTAATGAGCATTTATTATTCTGCAAACCTCCAATCCAGAACTCATCTGAGGAGTTAAATGACGAGAGAGATGACTAATGCACATTTTAATAGGGGTACCCCTGACTAAAAGATTTTAGCCTCTAGACTAATTTTAACTTCTCTTTAGTTAGAGATGCTTGAAACTTTAGCCTCTTAAAGAGACTAGTTTTAGTCAGACTAATTTTAGTTCCTTGGATCAAAGCACCCTCATAATTGCTCCAGCCGTGTGGCAAGTAGTTGGATTCGATTTGTGCTTGTAGCAAAAGCACGAGGCATACAAGCCGTTCGCGTGCGGAGGCAGACGGTTGGGTTGTTTGTTTGCTTGTGCCGTTGGGAATCTGGATGGATTTGATGCTTGGACAGTTCTCATTTCGTAGGAGTTTGGGCTCGTAGAGGGAAGTCGTTGTCGGTTGGAGGGGAGGCGCAGAGTCGCGGACAGCCTGGCTGCGGCACGGCACTGAAATGATTCCGCCCCCCTTTGTGCCACGTCACCACGCTCCGTTTCGTCGAATCCTTTTCTTTTCCCGGCGGTGTCTTCCCATTATCTCTCCATCCCAACGAACGCTTCTTTCCTATACGTGCCGGTGTCTTCCGATTTCTGTATCGCCATATCGGCCATGCCTCGACTATCTCTGCATCGCAACGAACCCTTCTTTCCTATGCGTGCACACGGACAGAGCAATTTCAATGCAACGATCCATTTCGTCCGACGTCGTCCGTTTGGGTCAGCGCGTTGTCCGTGTAGATCCATTGTCAAAGCGTGACCGTTTCGCGTCTGTGTCGATCCATTTCCGACGCAAATTTGGGATTAAATACGTCGGCGCTGGCGGGAAGCGGACGCGTGCTCCCTCGGTGTCCATCCCCAACCACCGCGGTCAACATAATTTATGACGGCCGTCATCCTCGGACCCACGCGTCGGGTTCGACCATCTGCTTCCAGAACCCTCCTCCGTCCCCATCTCGCCACCCTTCTGTTTCCCCGTCGATGACCCAACAATCATAGACAACTGCGACAACCTCGTCGTTTATGCCGTGAGATGCTGCCAGAGGAGGTCGCCTACCTGCAGGCTAAGAGGGCGATGCATCAGACGCACAAGTGCGCCGTGCTACGCCCGACTTTTTTCAGAACACCCTCGTCGTCGACCCTCGTGCGCTTCTTTCAGAGGAGGTCGCCTATCTTCAAGCTAAGATGGCGTTCTGCCTGGCGAACGAGCGTGTCCGTGCTGCGCCATCGCCGACACCAGCACTACCCGCGCCGGCACAGCCCGCCCCCATTCCGACACAACCCGACCTCGCCCCCGCGCCGGCATAGCCGCCCCCACTCCGACACAGCCCGACCTCGCCGCCGTCGCCGAGGACGTCTAGGTTTTTTCTTTTTCATTAATAATGTAACGCTGGACTCTCGTCGGCCTTCGTGGCCGATTTTTTTAATGTTTAAATTATGCATGTTTGATGTACGTCGGTAAAAATGAGTCGAGTCAGCGTTGGACGCATGCGTCAATCCAAACGTCGAAGCGGAAGTTTGTGTCCGGCTGTCCGACCCAAACGGACGCCATTGAAGTTGCCCTCAAGGTACTGATCAGATGACTCATCAGAATTGATGGCACCTCCGACTCCGATGAGCAGCAGGCGACGTGAACTCATCACTCATCACCCATCGAGTCGTCGCAGATCCGGGGAAGGGGAAGGGGAAGGAGAAGCACGCAGAACAAACAAGAGACCAAAGGCCGCCGGACGCGGCAGGTGGAGCCCACGGGGAATGGCGTCCAGGCTGTCGAGTCAAAACGGCAACGCAACGGCGCCGCATGCACGTACGGCTGTGCTGGTCCGGCCCCCGCGTCACCGTCCCTTTCCGACAACCTTCGCATTCCTACCTCTTCACCTTCAGAATAATACACCACTCCCATCGTTACGTGATCAGCTAATTGTCTATAGTTATCTTAAGATAAACATTTCTTTGTTTATGCCCATCCTTATCTCCGTGTGCTCGGTTCAGTCGAGCCATCTCACCTCGGGTTGGGACCCAAGGAATAGTCAGTCAGTCACACACATGCAGGGCTCATCAAATCAAGCAGGCGACGCAACGTAGAGTACTGGGTTTTGGACCAGGAATTATACTACTTTTTTTTTTGAACAAAGGAATTATACTAGTAGTACTATTCTACTGGTACTGGTAAAGCAGAGCAGATAAAACCATGGCCCCGGACGACACACGTGTGGACGACAAGCGACGGACGGCCCAGATCTCGGATCTCGCCAGCCCCACCACCGTTATCAATCATGAACTGCGCCGGTGGGGCCGCGCGTGGGCATCAGCAACACGTGAAGAATACCTATCTCATTCCTTCCGTACGTGTTCGTCTGCGCGTGGGATTATGTTTCGATTAGATTACACGGAGCTTGAGACGAAATCATGGGGTTCATGGGCGGGGGGATTAGACCTAACACTAAGATATACGGAGTACTTCCTCCGTTTTTAAATGTAAATACATTACATACTACAGTACATACGATAATAAATTTATATTTTAAAGTATGTCTATATGTATTTATATGTAATTTGTAATGAAATGTTTCAAAAGACTTATATTTATAGGTTGGTCCCATGAAGCTCCGCCACCGGCACAAAAGTGCATTGGCTTCATGGATATGGTACATTAATTACTACTTCTTACTACCTAATTTTTGTGTCTTAGTTTTGTTTAAAAATGTATGTATCTAATTATTAAAATGTGACTAAATACATTTATATCTAAAAAGATTTAAGATGAGAATTTTGAAACGGAGGGAGTATACAATCTAAGCATCCATTAAAGAAGAGATTGCATTCGCGTACGAAAACATCCGATTTCCATTCAAACAAAATTCTCTAGCTTACACACGGTATGAAATGGTATTTTGTTTTACCGCACCGTGTTTAGATGACTTGCCATTTGCTCCAACTGCGAGTCTACAAAATGTAAAAGCATCTACGCCACATTGGGAAAATTATTCCCGGTCCCCTAACTACCTATGGATGTATTCAGACACGATCTTGAATAACATCGGACGCCCCTTTAATTAAAAGTTCCGCCGACAACCAAACTTCTTATATGAAAGTCCTTAAATTGATGCAAATCTATGCATGTCGCTCATTTAGCACAAATTCATCAAAATTTAGAAAATCAACAAAGCAAAATAAATCACAATCAACAAGTTGCGGGTGGCCAACGTGATGAATCACTCGTCGGTCGCCATACGGGACACGTCCGCTACTTCAACCGCCGCTCTCGCTCCATCGTGCGACCTCCTTCCACCCACCAACCACTTTTGACTTCCAGATTCAAGAGGTTTGCGTCCGACAACATAATCCGAGAATCATCCGTGTCTCGGGCAAATTGAATCAAAATCAAGTTGAAGTTGAAAACACTTATATGAAAAATAGGCATGGGTACGAGGGCTTTTCTTACAACCATATATTTGTGAACGTGGTCATTATAATCTTAGTTTTTTTCCTAGCTGGAAGTCATACATCTAGATGTGCTTGAAACATATCGAAGTGGGGGAGTGTCCAAATTATAGCTTGACCAGCATGCGTCCTGCATCAAGAGTTAATGGTCCAACCGAAAGGCGCTATCCATTGGGCAGGATTGGCCTGATAATTAAGATAAAAGTCAAACCAAACCATTTGACATTTAATGATTACACCTCTTGTACCCCAAAGGATGGGATGTGTGTTATTCGTATGAAACCTTTATGCCATTGGTTTTCATAATAACACTTCATTGTGTCCCTCGCTTAGCATCAACGTTCGCTCTCCAAGATCCTCGGTGCGTGCAGGGATGAAGAACACGAACGAGACAAGAGACAACTATGAAGCAATTTTATGCTACACATATGTTAATTCAAAGTAATTCCATCGATCACTCCAACAAATACATCGAGTTGTAGGGCTATGCCTCAACCCATGACCATAACGAACTACTCACATATGGAGATCATATCACAAGGAGAAATGATTGAAGAAAACATCATAAAGATCGACTTATTGATAATATGTTTTACTATAGATGTCGGATATGATATCCAATTACAACGTATGCCTAGTTGGCTGACTACTACGGTGATGGTGATGGTGGAGGTTGTGAAGATGTAGATGTAAAATGGCAGGGACTAGGTTTGCTATGGATCACAAAGATGAAGGTTTTAACGATGTTCTGTGTTGTTTATGGCGTTGCCCCTTCATGGTATTTGTACTAGTGGATTAGAGGGCACCCTTGGCACGTCATACGATCGTGCATACGAGTGTGTGCAGTCATGTGTAACGCCATCTTTTGCCATGTTCCTTCTTGTGCACCTCCCTCTTGATCTCCTTTATCTCATCTTTACTTATTTCAATGTATTGGCTTGATTTCATCCATAAATCGCCCATTTCATGTGGAAACAAAATAAAGATTGTATATTTAGAATCATTTGCATTCATTGGTCATTGGTAGTAATATCGCAGCGGTTATCTCGATTTATTTAAAATATGTCGGTATAAAATTAGGTTTTATGAGCATAAAAATAATAGTCACGTGCCTTTGGTTCTGACTAGCCATGCAGAATTACCCATTCAGACGTCGGATCATTGTTGGCCATGGGCAGGGCTAATGGCGTGTTCCTTGTCAATGAGGAAGCAAGCGTGTGCGGTGCTCGTGTCTACTACACAACTTTATTCTTGTAGACTATGTTGGGCCTCCAAGCATAGAGTTTTCTAGGACACTAGCAATTTTCCCTCAAGTGGATGACCTAAGGTTTATCAATCTGTGGGAGGTGTAGGATGAAGATGGTCTCTCTCAAACAACCCTGCAATCAAATACAAAAATAAATCTTGTGTCCCCAACACACCCTATACAATGGAAAATTGTATAGGTGAACTAGTTCGTCGAAGAGATGGTGATACAAGTGTAATATGGATAGTAGATATAGTTTTTTGTAATCCAAAAATATAAAACAACAAGGTATCAAGTGTAAAAAAGCGAGCAAAACGTTGTTTAAATACCGGTAATAAGGCCTAGGGTTCATACTTTCACTAGGGCATGTTGGGGAACGTTGCATGGAAAACAAAAAATTCTAAGCACAGGCAAGACTATCCATGGGGATGCATAGCTACGAGAGGGAGAGAGCTTCTACATACCCTTGTAGATCGCTAAGCGGAAGCATTTATCAACACGGTTGATGTAGTCTTACACATTGACGATCTGTTCCGATCAAGCACCGAATGCACGACACCTCCGTGTTCAGCACACATTCAGCTCGATGACGTCCTGGCCTTCTTGATCGAGAAATACGGGCGAAGTAGTAGATGAGTTCTGGCAGCACGACGACATGGTGTCGGTGGTGGTGAAACTATTTCCGCAAGGCTTCCCCAAGCACAACGAAATTAGATCGAAGGATTAACAACAGGAAGGAGATTAGAACCACATTGGGCTTGTAATGATGAGGATTAGAGGTAGCTAGGGCTAGCTCTAATTAGTCAACTAGGACCAAGTAGAACTAGAACTAGATCAACTAGAGGACGCTCTAAAACTTGTGTTCTAGAGGCTAGCCCTGCTCCTCTATTTATATTTTAATCGTTGGGGTCGTAACTTGCGGAGAGTGCCTCCCCAAAGTCAGTTTGAAACGCAACAAAGAGTCCTTCCCAGATTCCCGGACCAGACGCCATGGTCTTCGGCGTCCAGGGCCAGACGCGAGGGTCCTAGGAGTCTCGTCCCTCACCTCCGCGAAACTTCCTTTTGCACCGACCTAAAGCCCCGTGGGCCTTACCCCTTGGCCCAACCAAAATATCCTCACACCAGAACATTTCCGAAAACATCTGAAACTCTTCCGGTGACTTCGAGAACCCTTTTGGAGACCATCCAATATATCAATCTTTACCTCCAAACCACTTCGGAGCTCCTCATTATTTCCATGGTCTCATCACGGACTCTGAATAAACATTCGGTCACCATCATACGTAACTCATATAATAATATACCGTCAATGAACATTAAGTGTGTGGACCCTATGGGTTCGAGAATGATGTAGACATGACCGAGACGCCTCTCCGGTTAATAACAAGTAGCGTGACCTGGATGTCCATATGGGTTCCTACATATTCTACGAAGATCTATATCGGTCGAACCTTTATGACAACATACGTAGTTTCCTTTGTGTGTCGGTATGTCACTTGCCCGAGGTTCGATCATTGGTAACTTAACACCTAGTTCAATCTCGTTACCGACAAGTCTCTTTACTCATTCCGTAATACATCATCCCACAACTAACTCCTTAGTCACTTTGCTTGCAAGCCTTTTGTGATGCTATATTACCATGAGGGCCCAGAGGTACCTCTCCGTCATATGAAGTTACAAACCCCAATCTCGATCCATGCCAACTCAACAAACACCTTCGGAGATACTTGTAGAGTACCTTTATGATCACTCAATTACGTTGTGACATTTCATACACACAAGGCATTCCTCCAGAGTCCGGGAGTTGCACGATCTCATGGTCGAAGAAACATGTAATTGACAAATAAGAAAGGAGTAGCAATAAACTAAAGATCATATGCTATGCTAACGGATGGGTCTTGTCCATTGCATCATTCTCCTAATGATGTGATCCCTTTATAAAATGACAACTCATGTATATGGAGCGTACCTTGTGGATCAGTTCAACGCAACAACTCGGGCAGTTGGGACAGCAGGTCGTGGATTGAGGATCGACGAGAAGATGGCATTCCGCACGTCCATCTCGTCTCCCTTGCCGCAGGCGCGCCCACGACGGCGCTCCTCATCGCCGGCGGCTCGGGCCGACGCGCAAGAGAGGGTGACCGTGGGGAGCATCCACATACCCCTGCGCGACCGTGTGCCGCAAGCCACGCCCGAGTTGGGCATTCTCGGGCCTAGGCCCGAGTCAAGCGTCGGGCAGGGAGAGGCCCCGGCCCCGCTAAGGGAAGGCCCGCGTGCTACAGGAAGCAGCGATAGGGTTTCGGTGATATCCCTACCCACTCACGCAACATCGCCCATTCTAGATCTCGCCTCCCTCTTCGGCCACTTCTGGGAAAAAGCTAGGGTTTCACCACCTAGGGTTTCGCCTTCCTTTGGCTGGTGGGAGGGGAAGGTAGGAGGGGATAGTAGATCATTCGCCGAGGTGACCACGTCGCCGCTGCGGAATCCACCCATGGCAGGGCGAGAGATGGGTGGCCGTGGGTTCCATGGAGATGGAGGTGGCGAAGGTCGATTCGGGCGCGGTGGAGGTGGTGGTCGGATCGGACCTCGAGGAGGTCGCGGCCATGGCTGAGGCGGAGGCGGACGCAACATGGTGTGGACGCGCGAAGCCGAAGATGGCGGGCAAAACTCCTCCAACGTAGATCCATGACATGGTGGATCTGACAAGTCCAGATGGGAGGGGACAGCCATGGAAGTGCAAGGAGGAGCCCGCGGGGAGAAGTGGGGCGACAACAGCACCTAGGTCGCCACGGGTGGATCTGCGGGGGGACGACTTGAGGAGACGTGTCCGCAACATCTTCATCAACCTCTTGATCGTCGACATCCTACCCCCGGTAAGAGGAACGCCTCTCCACTAGTGGGAGGCGTTGAGGTTTGCGTCACTTGCAAGGATCCTGGGCACTTGCCAATTTGTTGTCCTCGTGCTGTTTGTGGTAGATGTGGGATTCATGGACATCTGCCCCCTATATGCAATACTGTTCTTCCATGGGAGTGCGTAGCACCCATGTGTGGGTTCCAGGCAGAGGGGAAGGGCTTTTTCTATATCCATGATCATAGTACGCCAAGCCAGACTACTGATAGGAATAGATTTATTGTGATTTCTATGGTTGAGGGTCATGCATCTGGGAGACAGCTGGAGGAATTTTTTAACAATTACATCAATACTAACTGGAGATGCTCGACCAGATCTGTTGGCCCTAACACCTTTGTGATGAGATTTCCATCTCCTAGAGATGTGGATAAAGCTTGCTTTGCTGAGAGTATGAACGTGAAGAGCTGTGGTGTTGTGATTAACCTTAGAAAATGGTCTGAATCTGTGGGGGCTAAAGGGGTGCTGAATATTGCTTGGGTCAATGTGAGTAACATTCCTCTAGATAAGAGACATGAGAGGAATATTGCTTATGTGGGATCTTTGGTGGGGGTAACCTTGGAAATTGATAAATCCACTATAAATAGGCCTGAATCTGTTAGAATTAAGCTGGGTTGTAGGGATGCTTAGGACATCCCTGCTTCAGCAGAAGGGGTGTTGGGAGGACACTTTTATGATTTCTTCTTCTCTGTTGATAAAATCCTGATTAAAAATCCTCCGAGAGATAGAATTGGAGTGCAGCAAGAAACTGAGGAAGGTAATGCTGCTAAAAAAGCTAGGTTTAATACTGATACTCGTGTTGAAAGGAATATTGCATCCTCATCTAATATGGGGGAGTCTTCGGTTCCCCCGGGAATAGCTGGAGGTGGTTATGGGAAAAATATGGTGATGAATCGTGTGGAAGAAAACATGGAGGAGGAAAAGAAACAAAATGAGAGTGAGGACATGTTGTCTGAGGAGGAAAGAGAATAAGTGGGTAATGAAATACTTATTGATACTATGGTGGAAGAGGCTGAAAAGATTCAAAACAATGAGGAAGGGGGGAATGTGGACTCTGGAATGGTATCCTATGATGAAATTATAGTGAACTCTATGCAGATTGTGCCAAGCTCTCTTTCTGTTTCTGGTAAAAAATTCTCATCATATCTTGATGCTTGTATGGGGGAACCTGTGGTAACTGAGATGGATCCTAGTGAAACCTATGGTAATCAAAAAATACAATCCTATTTGGTGCAGTCCCCTGATAATTCTGGTGAGAAAGTGGAAGTGATTCATACTCCTCCTGTGAGGGAGGAAATGCAAGTCAGGTTTAGCAAGAGGAATGTGGGGGCCAATGTGGAGCATATGGGTGTCAGAGCTGAGAGGCTGGCTCAAAAGAGAGATTTACAAGGTAACAACATATCTCCTAGTAATTCTTTTGAAGTTTTATCAAATCTTGAGATTATATGTGCTACTGTCAAAATGGGTGTTAATATTCCTGATGATAATTTTGAAACCATAGATATAATAAGATAACTTGAGATTTCCAGAGCTAATATTGCTAAAAAAGTTGATAAGAGTGATAATCAGCAAGATAAAATTCTGTTTGTCACTAATGCTGCTGGAGAAGCATCTCCCTTAGATACTAAGTGGGTGGGAGATGAGGGCTTAGATGCTGATGACTTTACTGTGGTTAGATCCAGGAAGAAAGAAAGGAAAAAAAGTTAATATTACTATCTCTAAACCTGTGACTAGAAGTCAAAAGCACAAAGTGGGGGATGGTGCAAGTAAGGCTATGGCTCCTGGCAAACCTAGCACCAAAACCCAAATTCCAAAAAATAGAAAAAATGATTAGTCTCTTTTGGAATTGTAGGGGGATTGGGAAAAGAGGCATGGGGACATATATTTCTGACTTGGTCAGAGACTATAAGCTTGATTTTGTTGGGATTCAAGAAACTATGAAGAAGGATCTTTCTCCTAAATTCTTGAGAAAATTTAATCCTGGAGAAGCTTTTAGTTGGAAGTGGATCCCTTCGGAAGGGAAGTCGGGTGGAATATTAGGTGGCTTTAGAAGTAATGTGTTTGATCTAGTAAACTGTGTTGAGGGCAAGCATCTTATGAATTTCGAGTTGTGGAACAAGATTCTTAAGATGAAATGTTGTATTCTGGTGGTGTATGTATCAACGCATGAAGAGTTCAAAACTGATTTCCTGACGGAGCTTGCGGCTATATGCAGTCACATTACGTGCCCCTACATTGTGTGGGGGGGGGGACTTTAATATTCTTAGATTTGTTGGGGAGAAAAACAAGAGGGTGAGGCTAGGACACTCCTCGGACCTTTTTAACTCCATTATTAATGCTCTTTCCTTGCGTGAGGTGGATATGAGTGGTGGCATTTATACCTGGTCTAATAACCAACAGGATCCTACTTTGGAGAAACTGGATAGAGTTTTCATGTCCAAGTCCTGGGAACACCGGTTTCCTTTTACTTTTGTTAGGAAGATTATAAGAGAGGTTTCGGACCACTGTCCCCTGATTCTGAATACTGATGATAATATTCCCATTAATTTTGGTAAGAGAGAATTCAGATTTCATCTGAACTGGTTGAGCAAACCTGAATTTAATACTTTAGTGGCTAAAATCTGGATGCAACCTGTACATTCTGGTAATCCCATTGATATCATGAATATCAATTTGAAGAGATTTAAAAAGTATTTTAAAGGGTGGGGCTCAAATAATTTTGGTCAAGCCAGGAAGAGAAGAAAGTGGTTGAGGGAGGAGTTAGGGCATACTGAAGAGTTGCAAGAAACTGATACTTTGAGCCCTGAGCTTTATTGCAAAAAATTGGAGATGCTAGTAGAATTAAATAGCTTGCTGATGGAAGAGGAGGTAGCTTGGCTACAGAAGTCACATGATAATTGGTTGCTAAAAGGTGATAGTAACACTGAATATTTCCATAGGATGGTGAATGGGAGGAGAAGGAGAAATACTATCATTTCACTTAGCTGCGGGGATATGATAATAGAAGGGAATAAGAACATGCTTAAACATGCCACTAATTTTTATAAAGATCTATTTGGCCCTGCTCCTGGAAACCTATGTAAGATAGACGGGAATATGTGGGATGATAAAGAGAAATTGGGAGATATTGAGAATTTTCTCTTACTTAGGCCATTTTCGGACACAGAAGTTAGAAATGCTTTGTTCTTGATGAAACATAACAAGGCCCCTCGACCTGATAATATTCCAATTGAATTTTTCCAATCCTGTTGGGATATTGTTACTTTTTGACTGGTTTCATGAAGATGTGATGTTACTTTTTTACTGGTTTCATGAGAATAATCTTGATGTGGAAAGACTCAACTATGGTATAATAACATTGTTGCCTAAAGTAGCTGGAGCTGACAAAATGCAACAGTTTAGACCTATTTGCTTGCTAAGGTGTATCTACAAGTTGATTACCAAGGTGCTGACTATCAGATTAGAACCCCATGTAAACGTCTTGTTTAGTCGACATTAGAATGCCTTTATCAAAAATAGAGATATTATGGATGGGATCATGTCATTGCATGAGATTTTGCATCATACTTATGCACAGAAGAAAAAAGGGATTGTTCTTAAACTTGACTTTGAAAAAGCATATGATAAGGTTAACTGGGAATTCCTGTTGGATTGCCATAGTAAAAGAAACTTTGACCCACGCTGGATTGATTGGATTCGGAGAATTCTGGTAGGTGGTACCATTAGCATGAAGTTAAATGATGAGGTGGGGGAATATTTCTAGAGTGCTAAAGGAGTGAGACAGGGTGATCCCTTGTCCCCTTTCCTCTTTAATCTAGCTGCTGATTGTCTTACTAAGATGGTCCTGAAAGCATAGGAGAATGGCCTGTTTACTGGGTTAGCAGCGGACTTAGTGGAAAACGGGGTGGCAATACTTCAATACGCTGATGATACTATTCTATGCTTCGAAGACAATTTTAGTAATGCTTTGAATATCAAACTTCTGCTTTATCTTTTTGAGATTATGTCTGGTTTGAAAATCAATTTTTCGAAGAGTGAGATTTTCTCAGTTGGTGCGGATGATGATACTATGAGGAATTATGCTGATATGTTCAATTGTGAGATTGGGGCTTTTCCTATTAAGTACCTGGGTATGCCTGTTAGTTATGTTGGGCTTAAATGCAGTGATTGGCTTTTTGTTGATGACAAATTTATTAGTCATGGGGAATCCTGGATTAGTGAATCTTTGTCCAGTGGGGGTGGACTTATTAAAGTTAACGCGGTGTTATCTCATATTCCCGCATACTATATGTCCATGGCTTTGATAAAAAAATCTACACTCGAGAAATGGGACAAACCTAGAAGAAAATTCTTTTGGCACCGCAAAGGAAGAAAGGGCTATCATATGGTGAAATGGACCGGTGTTTGTAGATCTAAAGCAAAGGGGGGTCTGGGGGTTAAAGATTTAAGGAAGCAGAATATCAGCTTGCTAGCTAAATGGTGGTGGAAGCTGGAGAAAAAGAAGGGATTATGGAAGGATATAGTGAAAGCTAAGTACCTTAGAAGAACATCTGTGGCTAAGGTTAAACATAATGCTACTGATTCTCCCTGTTGGAAAATTATTTTGAAAGTTAAGGAGCATTACATGGCTGGTAGAGGGGTGGTGCTTAAAAAGGTAACATTGCTAGCCTTTGGCTAGATGATTTGGGTGAGAATATCCTTCTTAAAGATAGATATCTTGATCTTTTTGAAATTTGCCTAGATAAGGAGTGTACTGTTGATAAACTGGAGAGTATGAATCATTTAACTTCTTTAGGAGAAGGTTATCTCCAGCTATGCTTCAGAAATGGGATGAAATGAAGCAATATGTGTTGGATAAAATCTGTGCAGATAAAAATGATGAGGTTTACTGGAAGTTAGATAATTCCAGAGAATATTCCACTAAATCTATGTATAGATGGTTAGAAAGAAATCTTGCGGGGGCCCGTTATAAGTGGATTTGGGGGACTAAGATTCCTTTGAAGATTCAAATCTTCCTATGGCAGTTATTTCAAAACTCCATTCTTACTAGAGATAATATGAGAAAACACCGGTGGCAGGGGGACCCTATATGTTCTTTCTGTGATGAACTTGAATCGGCGCAACATCTATTCTTTGGGTGCTCGGTGGCCAAGATTGTTTGGAGAACGGTTGGTGCTGTTTTTGGTACCAGTTATATCCCGAAAACAATTTGGCAGGTTTACTCTTGGTTGTATGCTTTTTTGCCGGGCTTGTGCGAGATCTATACTGTTGGTTTAGCTGCAGTTGGCTGGTCTATTTGGTTGGCTCGGAATCGGGCTACTTTTGAAAAGAAATGGATTAAAACTCCTTTTGAAATTGCTTTCACAACGTGTGCGTTTATTGAATACTGGGCAGGTATGCAAAAGCTGGCGATGGCAGAGACTGTCAAGAAGGGAGCTCAGTTGCTGAAAGAGAGCACAACTCAAATGCTGTGGCTATGTGGACCACCAAGGCCCGAAGCGAGCGAGCAGGCTGATGAGGAAGAAGCCTGGGATGAGTGGTAAATGCAGGAAGGAGATGTTCGATCCCCCCTTGGTGATAAACCTTGCTGGTTGCAGTGCTAATAGCTTGGTTACCATGGTGATGTTTAGATTCTATGTCCAGTTGGTGAAACTTTCGATTTATTCTGTGCTCTTTTGTGAGCCTGGTCCGGTGATGGTTGTTTTGGGGCTCCTCGTACGGTGCTGATACATGGTAGTGTAATACTTTTGGTCTTTGTGGCGTAGTTTCGGATGATATCAGGTTTTCGCCCCGCAGTTTGTGTTCCTGATGACACGCATGAACGGTGGGTTTCCTGATATTGCCCTGAACTCGCTTTTTTTCCTTTCCCTCTCTTTCTGGTTCTGGTCTCAAAACATTGTATTTCCGTTATGAAAGTAATGGAAAGGGGAGAAAGCCCGGTTCGAAAAAAACTAATGTATATGGTTAGGAAACCTTGACCATGTTTGACCAACGAGCTAGTCTTGTAGAGGCTTAGTAGGGACACGGTATTTTTTTATGTATCCACACATGTATTTAAGTTTCCGGTCAATATGATTCTAGCATGACTAATAAACATTTATCATGATTAAGGAAATACAATAATAACCACTTTATTATTGCCTCTAGGGCATATTTCTAAGAGTCTCTCCCAGTTGCACTAGAGTCAATAATCTAGATTACATAGTAATGGATCTAACACCCATGCAGTCTTGGCGCTGATCATCGATGTTTGCTGTGTATCCCCAGCAACAGCGCCAGAAATACTTCTCATGTTTGCTGTGTATCCCCGACAGCGGCGCCAGAAATACTTCTGCTATTGCACCAAATACCTTCCAACGGCGCCGGAGATAGGCACATCGACGGGAAATACTTGGCTTGATCTTTCTGCGTTGGTGTTCCCTCAAAGCGGAAAGGGTGATGTAGCACAGCGACGGTAAGTATTTCCCTCAGTTTGAGAACCAAGGTATCAATCCGGCGGAAGAGTATCTCAAGATCCTGCACAAACACAAAAGCTTGCACCCAACACTATGTAGGGGTTGTCAATCCCTTATAGATTGTTTGCCAAGTGAGAACTGAAAGCAACAAAGTAACAAAGCAAAGTAAAAGCGTAGATGTAAATGATAGATGTGAATAGACCCCGGGGCCGTAGTGTTTACTAGTGACTTCTCTCATGAAAGCAAGTAGACGGTGGGTGAACAAATTACTGTCGAGCAATTGATAGAACTGTGCAGAGTCATCACGATATCTATGCAATGATTATTTCTATAAGCATCACGTCTGAAACAAGTAGACCGATACTGTCTCCATCTACTACTATTACTCCACACGTCGACCGCTATCTAGCATGCATCTAGTGTATTATGTCCATAAGAACAGAGTAACGCCTTAAGCAAGATGACATGATGTAGAGGGATAATCTCAAACCAATGATAAAAAACCCCATCTTTTTACCCTTGATGGCAACTGCTTGATGTGTGCCTTGCTGCCCCTACTGTCACTGGGAAAGGACACCACATGGCAGAACCCAAAACCAAGCACTTCTCCCATTGCAAGAATCATAGATCTAGTTGGCCAAACAAAACCCAAGACTCGGAGAGACTTACAAGGATATCAAATCATGCATATAAGAAATTAGCAAAGACTCAAATATATATCATAGATAATCTGATCACAAGTCCACAATTCATCGGATCTCAACAAACACACCGCCAAAGAAGATTACATCACATAGATCTCCATGAAGATCATGGAGAACTTTGTATTGAACATCCAAGAGAGAGAAGAAGCCATATAGCTACTAACTACGGACCCGTAGGTCTGAAGTGAACTACTCACGAGTCATTGGAGGGGCGATGATGATGATGAAGAAGCCCTCCACCTCCAAAGTCCCCTCCGGCAGGGCGCCTGGAAGGGTCTCCAGATGAGATCTCGCGGAAATGGAAGCTTGCGGCGGCGGAAAAGTATTTTCGAGGCTCCCCTGATTTTTTGCGGAATATTTGGGAATATATAGGCGCAAAACCTAGGTCAGGAGGTGGCCAGGGAAGCCACAAGCTTGCCCACCGCCGCCTCCCCCTGGTGGTGTGGTGCTAGCTTGTGGGCTCCCTGGGGCCCACCTGGCTTGGCCCAAAGGCTCCCTGGTCTTCTTTCGTTCGGGAAAAAAATCATTTCGGGGATTTTATTCCGTTTGGACTCTGTTCCAAAATCAGATCTGAAAAGAGTCAAAAACACGGAAAAACAGGAACTGGCAGTTGGCACTGAATCAATAAGTTAGTCCCCAAAAAGATATAAAAAGGTACATAAAACATACAAAGAAGACAAGATAACAACGTGAAACTATCAGAAATTATAGATACGTTTGAGACGTATCAAGCATCCCCAAGCTTAACTCCTGCTCGTCCTTGAGTGGGGAAGTGATAAGAATGAATTTTTGATGCTTTCATGCTACCTAGCATAGGTGTCCTTTGTAATTCCTCTTATGTGACGTGAATGTTTAGATCCATTAGATTCAAAACAATAGTTTGGTATTGACGTGGAAACAATAATAATTCAAGCAAACTAGCAAGGTAATCATGAACTTTCAAAATAACTAGGCCAAAAGAAAGTTATCCCTACAAAAGCATATAGTCTGGCTATGCTCTATCATCATTGCACGACAAATTTAAGTCATGCACAACCCCGGTATTGGCCAAGTAATTGTTTCACCCCTTTACTTTCTCAAACATTTTCAACTCTCACGCTATACATGAGCATGAGCCATGGTTATAGCACTATAGATGGTGTGGAATGTGGTGGTGGTTGCAAGACAAAAAGGAGAAGATAGTCACATTAACTAGGCATATCAATGAGCTGTGGAGATGCTCATCAATAGATATCTATGTGAATGAGTAGGGATTGCCATACAAATGATGCACTAGAGCTACAAGTATGTGAAAGCTCTTAAAGAACACTAGTGGGTGTGCATCCAACTTGCTTGCTCGCAAAGACCTAAGGCAATTTTGAGGAAGCCTATCATTGGAATATACAAGCCAAGTTATATAATGATAATTTCCCACTAGCTATATGGTGGTGACAAAACGAGAGACTCTCAATCATGAAGATCATGGTGCTTAATATGCACAAGTGTGGAAAAAGTGGTAGCATTGTCCCTTCTCTCTTTTTTCTCTCATTTTTTTATTTTGGTGGGCTCTTTGGCCTCTTTTTTATGGGCTTCTTTGGCCTCTTTTATTTCCTCACATGGGACAATGCTCCAATAATGATGATCATCACACTTTCAACTCAAAACTTAGAGCAATTATGACTCTACATGGAATGCCTTCGGTAGTGTACCGTGGCAATGATCTAGCATGGCATAGACATCAATGGAAACATCATGCTAGCTATCTTACGATCGTGCAAAGGCAATGTAGACGTGGTGGCACATGTCATGGTGGTAGCTGCATGGCAATATATCTCAGAATAGCTTTGAAAAAGCCATAGTAGGTAGGTATGGTGGCTGTTTTGAGGGAGGCTAATGGTGGGTTTTGTGCACCGGCGAAAGTTGCACAGTACTAGAGAAGATAGTTATGGTGGAAGGTGAAAGTGCATCTAAACATTGGACTCAACATTAGTCATGAAGAACTCATATACTTGTTGCAAAAGTTATAGTAGTAATCGAAACAAAGCATTCAACGCATACTCCTAGGGGAAGGGTTGGTAGGTATAAACCATCGCGCGATCCCGACCGCCACACAAAGGATGACAATCAATAGACTAATCATGCTCAGACTTCATCACATAGCGGTTCACCATACGTGCATGCTACGGGAATCACTAACTTCAACACAAGTGTTTCTAGATCCACAACACCTCACTAATATAACTTCTATATTACCATAACCACAACTCAAAACTAATTGAGATGAATCAAACTTCTCTAACTATTCAATGCACATGAAGGTGGAAGTTTTCATATCCCTTTGGATAACTACCCTTTTTTAGACTACTATCAAAGCATAGATCAACTACCAATCCACACACCGTTGTGCTCTAAAAGATATAAGTGAAGCACATAGAGCAAAAGCAACTAGTTCAAAAGATATAACTGAAGCACATGTGAGCTGAATTGTCTAACCAAAGGATATAAGTGAAGCTCGACAAAATCACGGTGAGTGCATCTCTCTCTCTAGGTGTGCAGCAAGGATGATTGTGACACAACAAAAATAAAAGACTCCTACAATACAAGACGCTCCAAGCAAAACACATAACATGTGGTGAATAAAAATATAGCCCCAAGTAACGTTACCGATGGATTGAAGACGAAAGAGGGGATGTCTTCCCGGGGCATCCGCAAGCTTAGGCTTTTACGGCATCCTTGAATCAACTTGGGGTGCCTTGGGCATCCCCAAGCTTGAGCTCTTGCCACTCTTTATCTCTTTGTCCATAAGAACTTCACCCAAAACTTGAAAACTTCACAACACGAAACTTAAACAGAAACTCGTGATAACATTAGTATAAGAAAGCAAACCACCACTTCCTTAGGTACTGTAGCAAACTTAAATTCTACTTATGTTGATGTTGGGTTACTGTATTTTCAATCTTTCATGGCTAATACCCCCCGATACTATCCTTAGTTTCATCAAAATAAGCAACCAACTCAACAAAAACAGAATCTGTTAACAACAGACCACTCAGTAGCAATCTGTATACTTCGTATACTTCTGGTACTTCAAAAATTCTGAAAAATTACGACAGTCTGGAGAATTTGTGTAGCAATCAGCAGCAAAAAGAATCAACTCAAAAGCTCTTACAGAAAAAAGAAAATTCTTTTCGTGAGCAGAAAGTTTCTGTCTTTTCCAGCATGACCAAACGATCATCCCCAAGACTAATCATAACGGTTTTACTTGGCACAAACGCAAAAGAAACACAAAAAAACACAATCATAACAGAATTATGAAAGTGTGGAAAACACAAAACAGAAAGAAAAAGGATAGATTCATTGGGTTGCCTCCCAACAAGCGCTATTGTTTAACGCCTTTAGCGAGGCAAAATGTGATGGAATCACTTATAGTCATCTTTGGTGCTCAAACCATAAGTAGCCCTCATCATAGATTCATAAGGCAATCTTATTTTCTTTCTAGGAAAATGCTCCATGCCCTTCTTTAGGGGAAACTGAAATCTAATATTCCCTTCCTTCACATCGAAGATAGCACCAATAGTCCTTAGGAAAGGTCTACCAAGAATAATGGGACATGAAGGATTGCAATCTATGTCAAGTACAATGAAATCCACGGGTACATAGTTCTTATTTGCGACAATAAGAACATCATTGATCCTTCCCATGGGTTTCTTGATAGTAGAATCCGCAAGATGCAAATTAAGAGAACACTCTTCAATCTCATGAAAACCAAGAATATCACATAAAGACTTTGGAATCGCGGAAACACTAGCACCCAAATCACACAAAGCATTGCATTCATAGTTTTTGATTTTGATTTTGATAATAGGTTCCCACTCATCATGAAGTTTTCTAGATATATATACTTCTAATTCGAGCTTCTCTTTAAGAGATTTCATCATAGCATCTACGATATGTGCGGTAAAGGCTTTGCTTTGGCTATAAGCATGTGGAGAGTTTGCAATTGATTGCATCAAAGAAATGCATAAAAACAAGGAGCAACTATCATAATTGAATTCCTTGAAATCCAAAGTGGGAGTTTCGTTACTACCCAAAATTTTGATTTCTTCTACTCCACTCTCCACACCTTTATCATCAAGATAGGTGGGCTCCGAATCATTGGGGCGTTTTTCAACCAAAGTGGATTCATATCCAGCCCCTTCATCAATAGGTTTGACACGAGCAAACAAAGGTTCAAGAGGAGTCACACCAAGCACTTTAAGATCTTCGTGATCTGCATCACAAATTTCAGTTTTAGTTGCCATCTTATTGACTAAGGTAGCCTGCTTGTCAGAAATTTGGCCCACCAATTTTTCAAGGTGAGCAAGTTGAGAATTTAGTGCAAGGAATTCTTTGGCCATATCATCAACTTCTTTATTCAAATAGGCCATAAAATTATTTTGCTCCTTTAGTTCCCTACGGAAGTAACTATTTTGGTCAAACTGAGAAAACATGAAACCTTTGACACTAGTTTCAATCTCTTCCAACTTTCTGAAATAGTTTGGTTTGGCCATGAGGAAAGGTCTCTCACGAACAAGCCCAAGCCCAAGCGAGTAAAACGACCAAAAGAAAAAGGCAAAGCGCAAAAGAAACGACAAAGGAAAAAGGCAAAAAGGCAAATGAAAACGGCAAATGTGAAGTGGGGGAGAGGAAAACGAGAGGCAACTGGCAAAAAAGGTAAATGCAAGAGATGAGTTTGTGACACCTACTTGGATAGGTCTTGATCTCTCCTTCCTCGGCAACGGCGCCAGAAATACTTCTGCTACCGCAACAAAATATCTTCCAACAGCGCCAGAAACAAGCGTGTTGACGGAAGACTATTCTTGTCTTGATACTCCTCAGCAACGGCACCAGGAATCCTTCTGCTATGGCTACGCCTTTAGGGACTTCCTTGGCAAATATGCTAAGGATTCCCCGTGGCCTTGGAGCCTTGCGTTGGTGTTCCCTCGAAGCGGAAAGGGTGATGTAGCACAACGGCGGCAAGTATTTCCCTCAGTTTTCAGAACCAAGGTATCGAACCAGAGATAGGATTGTGTCAAGTCACAAGTACCTGCACAAACACAAAGAGCTTGCACCCAACGCTATGAAGGGGTTGTCAATCCCTTATAGATTGTTTGCAAAGTGAGAACTGAAAGCAACAAAGTAAACAAAGAAAAGTAAAAAGTGAAAGTGGAAACGATAGTTGTGAATAGACCCGGGGGCTGTAGTGTTCACTAGTGCCTTCTCTCATGAAAGCAAGTAGAGGGTGGGTGAACGAATTACTGTCGAGCAATTGATAGAACCGCGCAAAGTCGTGATGTTATCTAAGGCAATAATTATATCTGTAGGCATCACGTCCAAAACAAGTAGACCGATACTTTCTGCATCTACTACTATTACTCCACACGTCGACCGCTATCCAGCATGCATCTAGTGTATTAAGTCCAAAAGAACAGACTAACGCCTTAAGCAAGATGACATGATGTAGATGGACAATCTCATATCTATGATAAAAGCCCATCTTGTTACCCTTGATAGCAACAAGACGATGTGTGCCTTGCTGCCCCTTCTGTCACTGGGAAAGGTCACCACACGGTATGAACCCAAAACCGAGCACTTCTCCCATTGCAAGAATCATAGATCTAGTTGGCCAAACAAAACCCAAGACTCGGAGAGACTTACAAGGATATCAAATCATGCATATAAGAAATCAGCAAAGACTCAAATATAATTCATAGATAATCTGATCACAAATCCACAATTCATGGGATCTCGACAAACACACCGCCAAAGAGGATTACATCGGATAGATCTCCATGAAGATCATGGAGAACTTTGTATTGAAGATCCAAGAGAGAGAAGAAGCGATCTAGCTACTAACTACGGACCCGTAGGTCTGAAGTGGACTGCTCACGAGTCATTGGAGAGGCGATGATGTTGATGTAGAAGCTCTCCAACTCCAAAGTCCCCTCCAGCAGGGCACCGGGAAGGGTCTCCAGATGATATCTCACGGAAACGGAAGCTTGCGGCGGCGGAAAAGTGTTTTCGTGGATGCCCTAATTTTTTCTGGATTTTTAGGGAATTTATAGGCCAAAGAGCTAGGACACGGGAGCGCCAGGGAGGCCACAAGCCTGGTTGCCGCGGCCCCCCTGGCCGCGACAATAGTGCTTGTGGGCTCCCTGTGGGCCCACTGCCTTGGCCCTCAAGTCTCCCGATCTTCTTCCGTTCTGGAAAAGTTTATTTCAGGGATTTTATTCCGTTTGGACTCCGTTCCAAAATCAGATCTGAAAAGAGTCAAAAACACAGAAAAAACAGGAACTGACACTTGGCACTGGATTAATAAGTTAGTCCCAAAAAAGATATAAAAGGTAAACAAAACATCCAAAGTTGACAAGATAACAACGTGAAACCGTCAAAAATTATAGATACGTTTGAGACATATCAGGTACTTACACTGAATATGTGTAACATCATGATCGAGATTCATCAGGAATAAACCATTGACTATCGGGGCATGACCATAAAACATACCACTCATATAAATAGAACAACCATTATTCTCAGATTTAAATGAGTAGCCATCTTGCATCAAGCGAGATCTCGATACAATGTTCATGCTCAAAGCTGGTACTAAATAACAATTATTAAGGTTTAAAACTAATCCTGAAGGTAGATGTAGCGGTAGCGTACCGAGGACTATCACATCGACCTTGGAACCATTCCCGACGCCCATCGTCACGTCGTCCTTAGCGAGCCTACGCTTGTTCCGCAGTTCCTATTTAGAGTTGCAAATGTAAGCAACAACACCGGTATCAAATACCTAGGAGCTACTACGAGTGCTGGTGAGGTACACATCAATAACAAGTATATCACATATAACTTTGACGTTGCCGGCCTTCTTATCCGCTAAGTACTTGGGGAAATTCCCCTTCGAGTGACCGGTTCCCTTGCAGTAACAGCACTCAGTCTTAGGCTTGGGTCCTTTTTTGGTTTCTTCCCGGCAACTGGTTTACCGGGCGCGGCAACTGCTTTGCCGTCTTTCTTGAAGTTCTTCTTACCCTTTCCCTTCTTGAAACTGATGGCCTTATTGACCATCAACACTTGGTGTTCTTTCTTGATTTCTACCTTGATACGTCTCCAACGTATCTATAATTTTTGATGGTTTCATGCTATTATGTTGTCAAAATTTGGATGTTTTGTATGTCTTTTATATCTTTGTTGGGACTAACTTATTAACTCAGTGTCAAGTGCCAGTTCCTGTTTTTTTCTGTGTTTTTGACCCTTTTCAGAGGAGGATTTTAAAGGGAGTCCAAACGGAACGAAACTTCCAAAAAGATTTTTTTCCGAAACAGAAGAAGATCGGGGAACCTGAGAATCAGGGCAGGGGGCCACCAAGGACCCCACAAGCCCCCTAGCTGCGGCCAGGGGGGCCCACGCCTCCCAGGCTTGTGGGCTCCCTCGGCCATCTCTACCCTAGGTATTTCGCCTATATATTCCCTAAAATCCCAGAGAAAATCAGGAGATCATCGAAAGTACTTTTCCGCCGCCGCAAGCTTCTGCCTCCGCAAGATCCCATCTGGGGCACGTTCTGGTGCCCTGCCGGAGGGGGGAATCAGATACGGAGGGCTTCTTCATCAACACCATGACCTCTTCGATGATGCGTGAGTAGTTCACCATAGACCTACGGGTCCATAGCTAGTAGCTAGATGGCTTCTTCTCTCTCTTGGATCTTCAATACAAAGTTCTCCATGATCTATATGTACATCTATCCGATGTAATCTTCTTTTGCGGTGTGTTTGTCCAGATCCGATGAATTGTGGATTTATGATCAGATTATCTATGAATCTTATTTGAGTTTCTTCAGATCTCTCTTATGCATGATTTCATATCCTTGTAATTCTCTTCGAATTGTGGGTTTTGTTTGGCCAGCTTTGTAACGACCAAACCTCGAAGGATTTGAGTCTCTGTGCTTTACTGTGCTAGTCCCTGGATCGACTCGCTAGCACACACAGTATAGATGAAAACCAGATATAGCAAGTGCATCATTTATAATAACGTATGATCCAGAATTTATAAAATATAACAATCTGCATAGCACTTAGCTAGCTTTATTCCAATAAACAGCGGAAAACTAGCAGAATAATAACGATGAGTCCTATCATAGTCCACTGGCGATGTTGAGTGAAGACTCGCAACCCTAACGGTACCTTACTCATCGTCTGAATATCCTGCAACATGATACGTTGCAGCCATATAGGTCAATACTTTGAATGTATTGGCAAGTTACACAGGAAAAGTAATATAACAGACCTACATGTATATGCATAGTATAACAAGAATTAATGGTTATTTTGCAGAAAGCTGATTTTATCCTCATAGCTACCTAATAGTCAAGTTTTAATTTGTTTGCTACAATAATTCACATATGGTTGAATTGGCATCTCCAACTCCAACCTATTACCATTATTAAGTTTCCCATCAAATTTTATTAAGTGTGTCATCTATCAAGATCATCCAACAACTGTAACGGCCTAGCTGCTCAAAATTGTCCATAACCGGGGACACGGCTAATCATGATTAGTTTATACACTCTGCAGAGGTTAGTACGCTGTACCCACTGGACCCAACCCGAAGATTGAGATGAAGTCTTTCAGAAGCAGTCACCTAGTCCCACAGGAGGCCCATCCCACCTATCATAGCTACATCAGCTGGCACATCCGGGTAAGGTTTCCACGACTGATCAACTAAGCCAGAGCCCATAATAGCCAGTGGTCGCACAAGGAAGCTACTAGTCACTAAGTCTGTTTGATCTTTTTGAACCTGGGCGGCATCCACTTACATTCAGAGGGTAGAAACCATGATGTTCTTGAAACCACCCAGCAATACCATATCTGCCCAGAGGTGTATTATATCCTGAATTACTACTCAAATTTATTTTGTAGTAATCCTCGCATAATCTCAATGAATACAGGAACCAATCCCCGTCTACAAAGCATAGCAAAACTACAAATACCACGATCTTAAATGACGAGGGATATAGCTCAACAACATAGCAATAATAATCTTCCTATACATGCATAATTTTCATAGGGTGATATAATACTACATGCATAGAAAGAAATAGGTAAAGGATGATCAACATGTAACTTGCCTTGATTCTGATTCAGAAGGTCACACTCCTGACAATAGTTTGCGTCGCACTCCGCACAATCTACACGTTGCAAACAATCACACCAATCAATCATCACAATCACATAACACCAAATAAAATCATCGGCAATAAAACAACTTGTTTAAAACCAAAGCATAAATAGCATGACAGCAGGTATAAAATCATCTACATGCTGATACGATGTCAACGCAAAAAGAATCAACTAAACCGGATGAACGGTTTGCAAAATATGGCCTGAAGCTGTTCTTCGGGGTTTGATGAATCGCTCGTGCGTGCGTTCTCACCACGAACAGCGTGGAAAAACGGAACCGTCTCGGTGTGGCTCCTCCGATGATGCTCCGGTGGCGGTCAAACGGACTCCGGTGACGGCGGCTCCGCGAACTACGACGAACACGGACGAACTCGGACGTGCCCGGCGTGTTTTTGCGAAGCTCGAGGCTGCTGCGCGGTGCAGGCGAGGCGGCGGCGCTGTGCGAATCGGGAGCAGGGGGAAATCGGGTCCTGGGGCTATCTCTCTCGCAAGAAAAGGAGCCCTGGCGAAGATGGGTTCGGTCTCGGTCTCGTGGCAAAGGAGTTCTGAAGTTGGGGAAGGAGCTCGCGGTGGGAGTCCGGGTCGGTGAAGGCTGTGGCCACCTGGCGCTGGGGTGGTCAGTGCTCGGGCCAGTCCCTGGCGATCTAGAGCCTAGGGCTCGGTCCCTGAGCTGCTACGCTGGAATAGCTGGGTCTCCTGGGACTCGGTCCCTGGAGCAATCGTGCTGGTGGCCTGGGCACATGGTGCACGTGGTGCACATGGCCTCGTGGGGAGCTGGCTGGGCTGGCTGGCTCGGTCCGGCCTGGCCTGGCCAGCTGGGCCGGCTTGTCCATTTTTTTTATTTTTATTTTTAAAGTAAAAATACAGAAAATATATTAAAATAATATATATATTTTTTAAAGAAAAACAAACAGAGAAAAAAAATAAAATAACGATATACGTATACAAATATATATACATATGTATATTAAAACCAAACGCATATAGTAATATATATTTATAAGTATATATAGATACATATATTAAAATCTAATATAGATATATATATAAGTATAAAATAAATATCCTAATAAATACTAAAGGAAACCTAGTTCCACCTAATGCAAATTTTAAAAATAGTTTTAATGCAATAGACCACGCAAAAAGCATTTAAAAACTTAACTAAAAATAATTTCGGGCATTACAAAATTTGCAAAACCAAGTCGGTAACTCCAAATAATATTCGAAACGTTATGCATTTTAATTCGACAGGGGAGAAGTCACATTATCTCCACTCCAATAAATTGCCCGCAGTTGCATAGTGAATAGAATTCTGAGAAGAACAAAATAGTGCATAAAAATATGAGATGCATATGAATGATCTATTAACATCCGAATTTAAGAAAATTGGGATGTTACAAACCTACCCCCCTTAAGATGAATCTCGCCCTCGAGATTCGGGTTGGTCAGCAAATAGGTGTGGGTGCTCCTGCTTGAGATCCTCCTCTCGTTCCCAAGTAGCCTCTTCTTCGGTGTGATGATCCCACTGAACTTTGCATAACCTGATTGTCTTGGTGCGAGTAACTCTCTCTGCTGTCTCCAGAATCTTAGCAGGCTTCTCATCATATGTCAAGTCAGTCTCCAACTGAATTGCCTCAAGTGGCACTGTATCTCTCAAAGGAACATGTGCCATCTTGGCATGACACTTCTTCAGCTGGGATACGTGAAACACATTATGAACTTCTGACAAAGCTTCTGGCAACTCCAACTGATAAGCTACTTCTCCTCGAAAGATCTTGTAAGGCCCCACAAAGCGTGGTGCTAACTTACCTTTGATTCCAAACCTTTTAATTCCACGAAGTGGTGAAACTCTAAGGTATGCACGGTCTCCTACCTCATATGTCACCTCCTTGCGCTTTGCATCAGCATAACTCTTCTGTCTGGACTGTGCTATCTTTAGCCTTTCACGAACCAACCTGACTTTCTCCTCAGCATCTCTAATCAAGTCTGGTCCAAAGAACTGACGCTCTCCAACCTCATCCCACATCAATGGTGTCCTGCACTTCCTACCATACAGAAACTCAAATGGTGCCATCTGCAAACTAGCCTGATAACTGTTATTATATGAGAACTCTGCATATGGTAAATTATCATCCCAACTGGACCCGTAGTCCAAAGCACAAGCTCTCAACATATCCTCCAATATCTGATTCACCCTCTCAGTCTGCCCATCTGTCTGTGGATGGAATGCTGTATTGAACTCCAGTCTAGTACCCAATGATTCATGCAACTAACGCCAAAATTTAGAGGTGAACTGAGTACCTCTATCAGACACTACCTTTTTTGGAACTCCATGCAGACAGACAATTCTGGACATATAAATCTTAGCTAGCTTAGCACTGGTATAGGTAGTCTTTACCGGGATGAAGTGAGCGACTTTTGTCAAGCGATCAACAACTAGCCAAATAGAATCATAACCTGATCGAGTCCTGGGTAATCCAGTGATGAAATCCATACCAATCTGATCCCACTTCCAATCAGGTATAGGCAATGGTTGTAACAAACCTGCTGGTTTCTGATGCTCTGCTTTAACTCTCTAGCACACATCACATACTGCAATATACTCAGCAATTTCCCTCTTCAGGCTAGGCCACCAAAATCTCTCCCTCAAATCCAAATACATCTTAGTATTACCTGGGTGGATAGAATAAGGTGAATCATGCGCCTCCTGAAGAATCAATTTCCTTATATCTGCATCCTGAGGTACACAAATACGCTTCTCAAACCATATGGTTCCATGTTCATCCTCATGGAAATCCTTTGCTTTCCCTTTTAGCATATTCTCATTTATCTCAGCAATATACTTATCATCCTTTTGAGCCTCTCTAATTCTGTCGAGGAAAGTAGGCCTTACCTCAAGTGTAGCCAAATAGCCTCTAGGGACCATATCCAATCTCAAATTTCCGAACTGCTCACATAACTCCGGTGGCATATCCTCAATATCAATTGCATTAGCATGGCTCCTACGACTCAATGCATCAGCAACAACAGTAGCCTTACCAGGATGATACTGCACATTCAAATCATAATCCTTAATAAGCTCCAACCACCTCCTCTGTCTGAGGTTCAACTCCCTCTGAGTAAATATGTACTTGAGGCTCTTATGATCAGTAAATATGTCACAATGATTACCAACGAGATAATGCCTCCAAGTTTTCAATGCATGCACAACTGAGGCTAACTCCAAATCATGTGTAGGATAATTATGCTCACGATTCTTAAGCTGACGTGAAGCATAAGAAACAACTTTACCTTCCTGCATCAAAACACTCCCAAGTCCTTGACGAGACGCATCACAATATACCTGGAAGTCTTTGTGTATATCTGGCAGAGTTAAAACTGGTGCTGTGACTAAACGTTGCTTCAACTCCTGAAAGCTAGCTTCACAATCATCAGTCCAAACAAACTTATTTCCCTTCTTCAACAATTCAGTCATAGGCTTTGCAATCTTTGAGAAATTCTCAATAAACCTCCTGTAATAGCCTGCTAAGCCCAAGAAGCTGCGAATCTCACCAACTGACGTGGGTGTTTCCCACTCTGTAACAGCAGCAACCTTGGATGGATCAACTGCAACTCCATTACCTGATATAACATGGCCAAGGAATGCGACCTCATCCAGCCGAAACTCACATTTACTGAACTTGGCATACAACTGGTGCTCCCTCAGTTTCTCCAACACCAAACGCAAATGCACTTCATGCTCTTGCTTATTCTTGGAGAACACCAATATACCATCAATGAAAACAACCAAAAATTTATCCAAGAACTCCATAAACACCTTGTTCATCATATTCATGAAGTATGCAGGGGCATTAGTCAATCCAAATGACATAACAGTATACTCATACAGCCCATACCTCGTAGTGAAAGCAGTCTTTGGAATATCTTGCTCACGAATCTTTAATTGATGATAACCAGAACGAAGATCAATCTTAGAAAACACAGTAGCTCCCTCCAACTGGTCAAACAGATCATTTATCATAGGCAAAGGATACTTATTCTTAATGGTTACCTCATTCAGAGAACGATAATCAATACACATCCTCAAGGTTCCATCCTTCTTCTCCACAAACAAAACCGGGGCTCCCCAAGGTGATGAACTTGGGCGAATAAATCCTTGTGCCTGTAACTCCCTCAACTGCTTCTTCAATTCCTCCAACTCTTGAGGAGGCATTCTGTATGGTATCTTTGCAATAGGTCCAGTACCAGGTATTAAATCAATAAGAAACTCAATATCTCTATCTGGTGGCATACCTGGCAACTCCTCCGGAAACACATCTGGATAATCCTTCACAACTGGCACCTCTTCCAGGCTACCCCCCCTAAGAGAGTTCACCTGCATCCTCTTATGCTGGTACTTACATACATATTTGATTCTCTTCCCTCCTAGTGCACTGAGAGAGATAGATCGATAGCACAATCGATAACTCCTTCATATAATTGTAACCAGTCCATACCCAAAATAATATCCAGACCTTGTGACTTCAATATGATCAAATCTGTAGGGAACTCATGCTTCCCAATAGACAAGTTTAACTGATGACAACCAACACCTGCTATCATCTCAGCTCCTGGGGAACTTACTCTAATAGGCATACTAAGGGTTTTGGTTGGCAATCCATGTTTATCAACGAATACCCTCGAAATAAATGAATGCGATGCACCAGTATCAAAAAGAACAAGAGCGGGTACTGAATTGATCAAAAACTTACCAATCACTGCCTCTGGCTCATTATAGACCTCCTCCACATTAACGTGGTTAACATGACCCTTTTGAAAGGGGTTTGGCTTGATGACTCCTGAATTCCCATTACCATTATTGCTCTGTGGGCATGCATTAGAGTAGTGGCCCATCTTTCTGCACTTGAAGCACTGCACCTGATTAAGGTCCCTCTGCACTGGCACATTCTGGCGGTTCTGGTTATTATTACCTCCATTACCATTACCATTACCGTTGCCATTGTTGCCCTTGTGTCCATTATGATGATGGTGGCCATTATGATTGTGGCCATTACCTCCATGATGATGATGCCCATTACCTCCATGGTGATGATGTCTATTACCTCCATGATGATGATATGAAGTGTGTGGCTTCTGCTGTGGTCCTGAATTAAACTTGTTGTTGCTATACTTCCTCTTGCGGTTCTCTATTGCCTGATGCTTTCCCTCAAGCACAATAGCCTTATCAACAAGCTCCTGATAATTAGCAAAAGTGGCCACAGTCAACTGAACTCCCAAATCATCATTCAGGCCCTCCAAGAACTTCTCTTGTCTAGCTGCATCAGTATTAACATCATTAGGAGCATAACGTGCAAGTTTGCTGAACTCCTCCACATACTCATTAACTGAGCGACCTCCCTGACGCAAGCTGCGAAACTCCTTCTTCTTTAGACTCATGGCGCCAGCAGACACATGTGCGGCGCGGAAAGCTGCCTCAAACTGCGCCCATGTAATAGTATCAATGGGATAGGTGACCAAGTAGTTGTCCCACCAAGCTGCGGCAGGACCCTCCAATAGATGTGAGGCAAACCTCAGCCTCTCTGCATCTATGCATCCAACGGTCTGCAGGTTCCTACCAATAGAACGAAGCCAATCATCCGCCATAATAGGTTCAGGGCTGCTGGAGAACCTCTGAGGATTCAACCTCAAGAACCTAGTAAGCATATCCATAGGTGGCGGAGGCGGTGGGTTGTTGTGGTTATTGTTGGCCAAACTCTGGGCAAGCAACTGGATCAACTGGCCTTGTCCCTCAAGTATCTGCCGCACATATTGCGGTGCATCATTGCCATTGCCATCATTGTTGCCTCCTCCTGCATTCCCGTCCCTAGGCTCACGTCTCGCCCGCATCTGGTGGGCAAGAATAGATAAGAAAATAGATAGAATAGGTCTAAAGGAATATAGATATTCTACCCATATGCATATTATGATCAAGGTAATATATATGAGGCAACAAAATATCATAACAAATAACACAAACAAGCATAACAATAATCAAACATATCTATATATATAGTCGAATAATTCCAACAAGATCCTAGTTTAACAAGAAGCAAAATAACAATCAAGCAAGCAACCTAGTATCATCATGCCACAAAGCGGGCATAAACACATACGCTAACACGTTAATAGCGCAAATAAAACAAGATAAGTGGTGGTCTCAGCACTATTTCCTACTTAAGTTGGTCAAGATAGTAGACTGGTTGTCTAATGAAAGAGTAAGATGTAGACAAAGTTAATAGAATAAACTTTCACTCCTATGGCTTTCTAATCCATTTTCTAGGGTCACGACCTACAGTCAACCTGGCTCTGATACCATCTGTAACGACCAAACCTTGAAGGATTTGAGTCTCTGTGCTTTACTGTGCTAGTCCCTGGATCGACTCGCTAGCACACATAGTATAGATGAAAACCAGATATAGCAAGTGCATCATTTATAATAACGTATGATCCAGAATTTATAAAATATAACAATCTGCATAGCACTTAGCTAGCTTTATTCCAATAAACAGCGGAAAACTAGCAGAATAATAATGATGAGTCCTATCATAGCCCACTGGCGATGTTGAGTGAAGACTCGAGACCCTAACGGTACCTTACTCCTCGTCTGAATATCCTGCAACATGATACGTTGCAGCCATATAGGTCAATACTTTGAATGTATTGGCAAGTTACACAGGAAAAGTAATATAACAGACCTACATGTATATGCATAGTATAACAAGAGAAAGGTTAATGGTTATTTTGCAGAAAGCTGATTTTATCCTCATAGCTACCTAATAGTCAAGTTTTAATTTGTTTGCTACAATAATTCACATATGGTTGAATTGGCATCTCCAACTCCAACCTATTACCATTATTAAGTTTCCCATCAAATTGTATTAAGTGTGTCATCTGTCAAGATCATCCAACAACTGTAATGGCCTAGCTGCTCAAAATTGTCCATAACCGGGGACACGGCTAATCATGATTAGTTTATACACTCTGCAGAGGTTAGTACGCTGTACCCACTGGACCCAACCCGAAGATTGAGACGAAGTCTTTCAGAAGCAGTCACCTAGTCATCGAGGACTATCACATCGACCTTGGAACCATTCCCGACGCCCATCGTCACGTCGTCCTTAGCGAGCCTACGCTTGTTCCGCAGTTCCTATTTAGAGTTGCAAATGTAAGCAACAACACCGGTATCAAATACCTAGGAGCTACTACGAGTGCTGGTGAGGTACACATCAATAACAAGTATATCACATATAACTTTGACGTTGCCGGCCTTCTTATCCGCTAAGTACTTGGGGAAATTCCCCTTCGAGTGACCGGTTCCCTTGCAGTAACAACACTCAGTCTTAGGCTTGGGTCCTTTTTTGGTTTCTTCCCGGCAACTGGTTTACCGGGCGCGGCAACTGCTTTGCCGTCTTTCTTGAAGTTCTTCTTACCCTTTCCCTTCTTGAAACTGATGGCCTTATTGACCATCAACACTTGGTGTTCTTTCTTGATTTCTACCTTGATACGTCTCCAACGTATCTATAATTTTTGATGGTTTCATGCTATTATGTTGTCAAACTTTGGATGTTTTGTATGTCTTTTATATCTTTGTTGGGACTAACTTATTAACTCAGTGTCAAGTGCCAGTTCCTGTTTTTTTTCTGTGTTTTTGACCCTTTTCAGAGGAGGATTTTAAAGGGAGTCCAAACGGAACGAAACTTCCAAAAAGATTTTTTTCCGAAACAGAAGAAGATCGGGGAACCTGAGAATCAGGGCAGGGGGCCACCAAGGACCCCACAAGCCCCCTAGCTGCGGCCAGGGGGGCCCGCGCCTCCCAGGCTTGTGGGCTCCCTCGGCCATCTCTACCCTAGGTATTTCGCCTATATATTCCCTAAAATCCCAGAGAAAATCAGGAGATCATCGAAAGTACTTTTCCGCCGCCGCAAGCTTCTGCCTCCGCAAGATCCCATCTGGGGCACGTTCTGGTGCCCTGCCGGAGGGGGGAATCAGATACGGAGGGCTTCTTCATCAACACCATGACCTCTTCGATGATGCGTGAGTAGTTCACCATAGACCTACGGGTCCATAGCTAGTAGCTAGATGGCTTCTTCTCTCTCTTGGATCTTCAATACAAAGTTCTCCATGATCTATATGTACATCTATCCGATGTAATCTTCTTTTGCGGTGTGTTTGTCCAGATCCGATGAATTGTGGATTTATGATCAGATTATCTATGAATCTTATTTGAGTTTCTTCAGATCTCTCTTATGCATGATTTCATATCCTTGTAATTCTCTTCGAATTGTGGGTTTTGTTTGGCCAGCTTTGTAACGACCAAACCTCGAAGGATTTGAGTCTCTGTGCTTTACTGTGCTAGTCCCTGGATCGACTCGCTAGCACACACAGTATAGATGAAAACCAGATATAGCAAGTGCATCATTTATAATAACGTATGATCCAGAATTTATAAAATATAACAATCTGCATAGCACTTAGCTAGCTTTATTCCAATAAACAGCGGAAAACTAGCAGAATAATAACGATGAGTCCTATCATAGTCCACTGGCGATGTTGAGTGAAGACTCGCAACCCTAACGGTACCTTACTCATCGTCTGAATATCCTGCAACATGATACGTTGCAGCCATATAGGTCAATACTTTGAATGTATTGGCAAGTTACACAGGAAAAGTAATATAACAGACCTACATGTATATGCATAGTATAACAAGAATTAATGGTTATTTTGCAGAAAGCTGATTTTATCCTCATAGCTACCTAATAGTCAAGTTTTAATTTGTTTGCTACAATAATTCACATATGGTTGAATTGGCATCTCCAACTCCAACCTATTACCATTATTAAGTTTCCCATCAAATTTTATTAAGTGTGTCATCTATCAAGATCATCCAACAACTGTAACGGCCTAGCTGCTCAAAATTGTCCATAACCGGGGACACGGCTAATCATGATTAGTTTATACACTCTGCAGAGGTTAGTACGCTGTACCCACTGGACCCAACCCGAAGATTGAGATGAAGTCTTTCAGAAGCAGTCACCTAGTCCCACAGGAGGCCCATCCCACCTATCATAGCTACATCAGCTGGCACATCCGGGTAAGGTTTCCACGACTGATCAACTAAGCCAGAGCCCATAATAGCCAGTGGTCGCACAAGGAAGCTACTAGTCACTAAGTCTGTTTGATCTTTTTGAACCTGGGCGGCATCCACTTACATTCAGAGGGTAGAAACCATGATGTTCTTGAAACCACCCAGCAATACCATATCTGCCCAGAGGTGTATTATATCCTGAATTACTACTCAAATTTATTTTGTAGTAATCCTCGCATAATCTCAATGAATACAGGAACCAATCCCCGTCTACAAAGCATAGCAAAACTACAAATACCACGATCTTAAATGACGAGGGATATAGCTCAACAACATAGCAATAATAATCTTCCTATACATGCATAATTTTCATAGGGTGATATAATACTACATGCATAGAAAGAAATAGGTAAAGGATGATCAACATGTAACTTGCCTTGATTCTGATTCAGAAGGTCACACTCCTGACAATAGTTTGCGTCGCACTCCGCACAATCTACACGTTGCAAACAATCACACAAATCAATCATCACAATCACATAACACCAAATAAAATCATCGGCAATAAAACAACTTGTTTAAAACCAAAGCATAAATAGCATGGCAGCAGGTATAAAATCATCTACATGCTGATACGATGTCAACGCAAAAAGAATCAACTAAACCGGATGAACGGTTTGCAAAATATGGCCTCCGGTAGGCTTAAAATAATCTGTTTTAACCAAAAAATTAATTTTCGTAAAACTAAAAACTACTGGTTCTAACATGTTCTCCTCATCAATACGAGATCACAGGAAAAAGAATTTCCTGAATCGGAGTTACGAGTAAAAAGATAAACGCGTTTCAAAATTATACCGAGAATGTGACAGAGTTAAAAACAAATTAAAAATAGACTAAATTTCGTCCTGAAGCTGTTCATCGGGGTTTGATGAATCGCTCGTGCGTGCGTTCTCACCACGAACAGCGGGGAAAAACGGAACCGTCTCGGTGTGGCTCCTCCGATGATGCTCCGGTGGCGGTCGAACGGACTCCGGTGACGGCGGCTCCGCGAACTCCGACGAACACGGACGAACTCGGACGTGCCCGGCGTGTTTTTGCGAAGCTCGAGGCTGCTGCGCGGTGCAGGCGAGGCGGCGGCGCTGTGCGAATCGGGAGCAGGGGGAAATCGGGTCCTGGGGCTATCTCTCTCGCAAGAAAAGGAGCCCTGGCGAAGATGGGTTCGGTCTCGGTCTCGTGGCAAAGGAGTTCTGAAGTTGGGGAAGGAGCTCGCGGTGGGAGTCCGGGTCGGTGAAGGCTGTGGCCACCTGGCGCTGGGGCGGTCAGTGCTCGGGCCAGTCCCTAGCGATCTGGAGCCTAGGGCTCGGTCCCTGAGCTGCTACGCTAGAATAGCTGGGTCTCCTGGGACTCGGTCCCTGGAGCAATCGTGCTGGTGGCCTGGGCATATGGTGCACGTGGTGCACATGGCCTCGTGGGGAGCTGGCTGGGCTGGCTGGCTCGGTCCGGCTTGGCGTGGCCAGCTGGGCCGGCTAGTCCATTTTTTATTTTTATTTTTAAAGTAAAAATACAGAAAATATATTAAAATAATATATATATTTTTTTAAAGAAAAACAAACAGAGAAAATAAAATAAAATAACGATATACGTATACAAATATATATACATATGTATATTAAAACCAAACGCATATAGTAATATATATTTATAAGTATATATAGATACATATATTAAAATCTAATATAGATATATATATAAGTATAAAATAAATATCCTAATAAATACTAAAGGAAACCTAGTTCCACCTAATGCAAATTTTAAAAATAGTTTTAATGCAATAGACCACGCAAAAAACATTTAAAAACTTAACTAAAAATAATTTCGGGCATTATAAAAATTTGGAAAACCAAGTTGGTAACTCCAGATAATATTCGAAACGTTATGCATTTTAATTCGACAGGGGAGAAGTCACATTATCTCCACTCCAATAAATTGCCCGCAGTTGCATAGTGAATAGAATTCTTAGAAGAACAAAATAGTGCATAAAAATATGAGATGCATATGAATGATCTATTAACATCCGAATTTAAGAAAATTGGGATGTTACAAGCTTGATCTTTGATTCTTGCAATGGGAGAAGTGCTTGGTTTTGGGTTCATACCGTGCGGTGACTGATACATCTCAAACGTATCTATAATTTTTGATGGTTTCATGCTGTTATCTTGTCATCTTTGGATGTTTTATGTACCTTTTAAATCTTCTTTGGGACTAACTTATTAATTCAGTGCCAAGTGCCAGTTCCTGTTTTTTCTGTGGTTTTGGCTCTTTTCAGATCTGATTTTGGAACGGAGTCCAAACGGAATAAAATCCCCGAAATGATTTTTTCCCAAACGGAAGAAGATCAGGGGGCCTGTGGGCCAAGCCAGGAGGGCTGCAGGGAGCCCACCAGCCCTCACTCCGCCACCAGGGGGAGGCGGCGGTGGGCAGGCTTGTGGCCTCCCTGGCGCCCCCTGACCTACATCTTGCGCCTATATATTCCCTAAAAATTAGAAAAAAATAAGGGGAGCCTCAAAAATACTTTTCCGCCGCCGCAAGCTTCCGTTTCCGCGAGATCTCATATGGAGATCCTTCCCGGCGCCCTGCCGGAGGGGACTTTGGATTTGGAGGGCTTCTTCATCATCATCGTCGCCCCTCCAATGACTCGTGAGTAGTTCACTTCACACCTACGGGTCCGTAGTTAGTAGCTAGATGACTTCTTCTCTCTCTTGGATCTCCAATACAAAGTTATCCATAATCTTCATGTAGATCTATCCGATGTTATCTTCTTTGGCGGTGTGTTTGTCGAGATCCGATGAATTGTGGATTTGTGATCAAAATATCTATGATATATATTTGAGTCTTTGCTGATTTATTATATGCATGATTTGATATCCTTGTAAGTCTCTCCGAGTCTTGGGTTTTGTTTGGCCAACTAGATCTATGATTCTTGCAATGGGAGAAGTGTTTGGTTTTAGGTTCTTACCATGTGGTGACCTTTCCTAGTGATAGTAGGGGCACCAAGGCACACATTGAGTAGTTGCCATCAAGGGTAACAAGGTGGGCTCTGTCGTTGATATGAGATTGCCCATCTACATCATGTCATCTTGCTTAAGGCATTACTCTGTTCTTTTGGACTTAATACACTAGATGCATGCTGGATAGCGGTCGAAGTGTGGAGTAATTGTAGTATATGCAGAAAGTATCGGTCTACTTATTTTGGACGTGATGCCTATAGATATAATCATTGCCATAGATATCGTCACGACTTTGCGCGGTTCTATCAATTGCTCGATAGTAATTTGTTCACCCACCGTCTACTTGCTTTCATGAGAGAAGCCACTAGTAAACACTACGGTCCCCGGGTCTATTCACATCTCTCGTTTACACCTCCGCTTGTACTTTGCTTTGTTACTTTGTTGCTTTTATTTCTCACTTTACGAACAATCTATAAGGGATTGACAACCCCTTCATTGCGTTGGGAGCAGGTTCTTTGTGTTTGTGCAGGCACTTGTGATACTCCTTCACTGGATTGATACCTTGGTTCTCAAAACTGAGGGGAATACTTACCACCGCTGCGCTACATCACCCTTTCCGCTTCGAGGGAACACCAACGCAAGGCTCCAAGGCCATGGGGAAATCCTTTGCATATTTTCCTAGGAAGTCCCTAAAGGCGTAGCCATAGCACAAGGTATCCTGGTGCCGTTGCTGAGGAGAATCAAGACAAGAACAGTCTCCCGTCAGCACGTGTTTCTGGCACCGTTGGAAGGTCTTTTGTTGCAGTAGCAGAAGTATTTTTGGCGCCGTTACCGGGGGAGGAGAGATCAAGATCTATCCAAGTAGGTCTCACAAACTCATCTCCTGCATTTACTTTTTTGCGAGTTGCCTCTCGTTTTGCTCTCCCCCACTTCACATTTGCCGTTTTCATTTGCCTTTCTCCTTTGCCTTTTTCATTCGCCCTTTTCTCTCGCTTGCTTTCTGTTCGCTTGTGTGCCATATGCCTTCAATATGCTTGCATCTTCGCTTGCTGAAAATCTAGTGATATGGATCCTCATCCACTAGCTAATCTCTTTAAGAGACCCACTTATGTGGAACGAATTGCTAGTGAGTTGAGATGTAGCGACCTCACTCAAGACGAGTCAAGCCTCTGTGTTTCTGTGCCATCCCTGGATCAGTATGCTGGCACACACAGTACATCAATGTATATATCAAAGTGCAATCACATGTAAATAGCGTAAAACTGATATATACCTTAAATTTCTCCTCGGAAGCAGTCAAGGGAGTGGAGTCCCAATAAACACCAACGGCAAGTTGAGTGTAGACCGTAACCCTGAATCGTACTCTTACTCGTCGAAGAAAAATATCTGCAACATAAGACGTTGCAGGCGTGTAGGTCAGCATATTGAATATGCCGGCAAGTCACATAAGAGAGGGGTAAAATATCATCTATACTATATGCATATATGGCAGGTGGGGCTGTAAGTTTTAGCGTAAAGCAAAATTTTCTCCTATAACAAGAGAGGGCTAAAAGCAAAATGTTACTACATTGTTGGTTGTTAACGAGATGGTTCCGCCAACCAGTTCTCGTACCCGAGTTGTCAATAATTACCCTCATCAAATATATTTAATGGTGTTGAGAAATCCAGATAACTTCAGTTCCTTTGGCTCAAGTTGTCCATGACCGTGGACACGGCTAATCGATTAGGTTTGAGTACTCTGCAGAGTTTTGCACACGTTCCCCACAAGATTTGATCGCCTCCGAGTATGTCCTCGCACTTGAGGGTGTTTGAAGACCGGATGATCAAAACATGGTCTTTCAACGGGTCCCTCTGAATCCCTGTCGGTGCCCATCCATTCCTACCGTTCGTCTACATCTGCTAGCACCGCCTGTCTAGAGTCGCCGCGTTGTCCAACCAAGCCAGAGCCCATAATGACTTGTGGCTGTGCAGGTAAGCGTTGGGTCTTGAAAATATCCGTCCGTCTCTTTGAGCCTGGGTGAAGCTTTCCGCAGGATGACATGGCCTCTCCAGCATCCCGGGCATCCACTGGGTTTTCCAGGGAGCCGATCAACCGTCCTTCACCGAGTGTTGCATTGCGTCCGAGGTCTTGAAAATCTTGTCTTAGTCCGGTCTTGATTATTATATCAACCTCGCACCACTCGTGGTATACACTCAACCGGTAACCCGTCTACTTAAGCATAACAAATATAACATTGTCGTCGCGGCGCCAAGTGTCGGGGTTGTTGTGTTCCTACCACATGATACTACAACTTACACTAAAGTTTCCAAGTACCTAGGCAGCATGCAAATGGGCATAGTATGGTAGAACTACAATGCATAAAACATAGGTGAAAGTATGATCAAAGTGACTTGCCTGTGATGTTGACGAAGAAGAATTTCTCGAGAAAATAACTTGATAGACTACTCGTCACTCTCCGATGAAATCTATAACAAACATAACATTCACATAAGCACTCATACTAGCTAGCAATCAAACAAAAGAGAGAAAGCGAATGAGACACCGAAAGAAACTTCAAATAGAACTAAAGAGTCTTCTACTATGACAAACACTAAATAGTTTTGTCTAACAGAAAATTTTAACAAAGAACTAATATATAAATCCTAACTAAGATAAAATAAAGTGTTTTTTCACAAAACCTTTGAAGGTATTCCCAAACGGGATTTGAAACAACGGTGAAAACAATTGCACGTTACTACGGAGCTAGAATTGTTTTCACAAAAACAAATAAAACTAAAATAAGAACTTGTTGCAAAAACTACTGTTAACTAACATAAACAAACAATAATAATGTTTCTGAAATAATAAATAAAATATTTTAAAACAAAAGTAGAAAATGAATTAGCCGAAATCCTAAAAGCGGTGAAACAGAAATTGTTTCACATGAAACAGTGAGCTAAAATACTCAAACAAATCTGAAATTTTTACCACTGATACTTAAGATCACTAGTGATCAGTAGCAAAAGGAATCGAATTAAAAGCTATTTTGAAACTCCTAGAATAGGCAGAACAAGGTTTAAACCAAATCTGATCTAACTTATATTAAAAAATTCAAACATAGACAAATTATATGTTTTTAAAAACTACAGGAAATTTGTGAGCTACTGGAAAAATAATCAACTCCATTGGAGTTGTGTATCAAAAGTTATGATCAAAAGAAAATTGAAACTCTCTCAGTTTTCGAATTAAAACAGAAAAAGGAAAAAAACTGATTCGTGGACAGGGGTCCATGTGGCATCTTCTGATTGGCTAAGGGGGTGTTTGTTGCAAAGTTTTGAGAAAACGGCCGAGGCTAACAAACTCTATGGTTAAAAGATAAGTGGAACTAAAAACCGCTGGTTTTTTCTAATCTAACCGAACAGTTATCCTAGGATCTAATCTAACCATCTAAATAGGATCTAAGGGCTACAAAACAAAAGAAAAAAAACAGAGAAGAGGAGGGAGTTACCTTCGGCTGGGGCTGTTCTTCCTCGTTGGCTGCTGGCCGAGGTGGAGGGGGGGCTCCGGTGGGGTGGGGAGGGGCCGGCGGGAGTGGGGAAGGGAGGGGGGGCGATGGGGCTCCTGGGGGAGGGAGGCGAGGTGGAGGGGGGTGCGAGAGGGAGGAGGGAGTCTGCAGGGGGCCGACGTGGGAAGAGCTGCTGCCTCCTGGTTGCTGGTGGAGGGGAGGAACCGAAGGGTGGAGGGGGCTCTCCTGGGAGGGGAGGGAGGCCGAAGTGGAGGGGGCGAAGGTGGGGACTCCAGGGAGGGGAGGGGCCGGCGGTGGAGGTGGAGGAGGTGCAGAGGTGGCGAGGTGGAGGTGTTCTCTGTTGTTCCCCGGTGACAACTCCGGCGAGGTGGGGCACGAGTTAGAGGCGAGGAGAGGAGGTTTTCTCGGGAAAAATAGAGAGAGGGGGGCGGTGGGATTTTATAGGCGCTCTCGGATGGCGCCCGGAAGGAAGGAGGAGGGAGATTGGGAAGGAGGGGATTCTGTGTCTCCATGGATGAAAGTTTTTCCTGTCACGTGAAGAAGAGAGGAGGAAGAAGAAGATCTCCTGGGCCAAATTTGCAAAATGTCTTAAATGGGCCAGCTCCTATTCTTAATAAAAGTGATCTCCTTCCTATTTTCAAAACAAGGAAACTAAAACATTAAAAAGGAAAGCAAATCAATTCGGAATAAAGAGTTTTTATATACTAAAATTATCAGAAAAATAAAATATAAATGATGGGCATTTTTCCACGGTAAAAATAAAAACTTCAGAAAAAATTATTTTCACAAAATTGCCAAAAAGGTTTATTTTCTTTTGCAAATAATTTTCAAATGATCCTCTAAGTTTGAGGTTGCAAATAGCATTCAAAATGCCCGGGTATTTGAGGGTCATGTTCCTCCGCTCCTTTGTGTTTGACAGAATGCATTTCCCGGCATTTTGTTGCACGAAGAAAAACGAATGGAAATGCAAGGAACTCAATGCAAATATCTCCGTTCAAATTCTTTATAGTTGAAGAAGTCATGTCATCTTCTCTCGTTTCTTTTAAAAGTTTGAATTTGAATTCACCGGAGAGGGGAAAGTCATTTTATTCCCTCTCGTTCAAAAGTTTCGAAAAGTTTCAAATTTCACGCAGGTTTCAGTCACTCAACAAACAAACAAACAAGCAAAACTAATAATTATATTAACATTCCAAAATTTATAATTTTGGGATGTTACATGAGAGCACTTGACTATGTTTATGGAGTTTTGCTTCAGATGCGTGAATCTGAAAATCGTGATGAAGAAACTTATGAAGTGATTCACGAGGGCTCTTTGAATGAAAAGCCTGATTGCAATGGTTTCACTATAAATTCTATTAGTGACAATCATGCTAAAGATATGCAAAACCCTAAGCTTGGGGATGCTAGTTTTTCTATGTTCTCTACTTGTTGCAATAATCATGATTGGGGTGATGATCTTTCTTATGATCTTGAAAATTTGTTCAAAGCTCATGATGAATATGATATTTGCAATAATATTGAAAGTGGGTTTGGTGAAGTCATGACTTTAGTTGATGATAATCCCACTATTTTTGAAGACCGTCAATTTTGCATGCATGTGGATCATGAAAAGAATATCCTATGGGATAGCTATATTGTTGAATTTGAATATGATCCCACATGTAATTGCTATGAGAGAGGAAAATATTGTGGTAGAAACTTTCATGTTACCAAATTAACTCTCGTTATGTTGAGGTTGCAATTGTCTCTTTCTTCTTCCTTGCATATGGCAACTATTGGTTGTCTTGACAATCTGTTTTCCTATAAAATGCCTATGCATAGGAAGTATGTTAGACTTAGATGTGATTTTCACATGCTTTAGGATGCTCTCATTGTGCTCCAATTCTTGTCTTTTGTGAGAGCATCATTGAATGCCTAGCTAAGGGCATTAAACATTAACGCTTGTTGGGAGGCAACCCAACGAATCTATACTTTTCTTTCTGTTTTGTGTTGTCCACACTTTCATAATTCTGTTATGATTGTGTTTTTTGTGTTTCTTTTTGCGTTTGTGCCAAGCAAAACCGTTATGATTAGTCTTGGGGATGATCGTTTGGTCATGCTGGAAAAGACAAAAACTTTCTGCTCACGAAAAGAATTTTCATTTTTCTGTAAGAGCTTTTGAGTTGATTAATTTTTCTGCTGATTGCTACGCAAATTATTCAGATTGTCGTAATTTTTCAGAATTTTTGAAGTAACAGAGGTATACGAAATATACATATTGCTACAGACTGGTCTGCTGTTAACAGATTCTGTTTTTGTTGTGTTGGTTGCTTATTTTGATGAAACTATGGATAGTATCGGGGGGTATTAGCCATGGAAGATTGAAAATACAGTAACCCAACATCAGCACAAGTAGAATTTAAGTTTGCTACAGTACCTAAGGAAGTGGTGGTTTGCTTTCTCATACTAATGTTATCACGAGTTTCTGTTTAAGTTTCGTGTTGTGAAGTTTTCAAGTTTTGGGTGAAGTTCTTATGGACAAAGAGAGAAAGAGTGGCAAGGGTCAAGCTTGGGGATGCCAAAGGCACCCCAAGAGATTCAAGGATGCCGTAAAAGCCTAAGCTTGGGGATACCGTGGGAAGGCTTCCCCTCTCTCGTCTTCAATCCATCGGTAACGTTACTTGGGGCTATATTTTTATTCACCAAATGTTATGTGTTTTTGCTTTGAGCATCTTGTATCGTAGGAGTTTTTATTTTTGTTGTATCACAATCATCCTTGCTGCACACCTAGAGAGAGAGATGCACTCACCGTGATTTTGTCGAGCTTCACTTATATCCTTTGGTTAGACAATTCAGCTCACATGTGCTTCAGTTATATCTTTTGAACTAGTTGCTTTTGCTCTATGTGCTTCACTTATATCTTTTAGAGCACAACGGTGCGTGGCTTGGTAGTTGATCTATGCTTTGAAAGTAGTCTCAAAAGGGGTAGTTATCCAAAGGGATACGAAAACTTCCACCTTCATGTGCATTGAATAGTTAGGGAAGTTTGTTTCATCTCAATTAGTTTTGAGTTGTGGTTATGGTAATATAGAAGTTATATTAGTAAGGTGTTGTGGATATAGAAATACTTGTGTTGAAGTTAGTGATTCCCGTAGCATGCACGTATGGTGAACCGCTATGTGATGAAGTCTGAGCATGATTAGTCTATTGATTGTCATCCTTTGCGTGGCGGTCGGGATCGCGCGATGGTTTATACCTACCAACCCTCCCCCTAGGAGTATGCGTTGAATGCTTTGTTTTGATTACTAATAAAACTTTTGCAACAAGTATATGAGTTCTTTATGACTAATGTTGAGTCCATTATTTAGATGCACTTTCACCTTCCACCATCAATATCTTCTTAGTGCCGTGCAACTTTCACCGGTGCACAAAACCCACCATTAGCCTCCCTCAAAACAGCCACCATACCTACTTACTATGGCATTTTCAAAGTCATTCCGAGATATATTGCCATGCAAATACCACCATGACATGTGCCATCACGTCTACATTGCCATTGCATGATCGTAAGATAGCTAGCATGATGTTTCCATTAATGTCTACGCCATGCTAGATCATTGCCACGGTACACTACCGAAGGCATTCCATATAGAGTCATAGTTGCTCTAAGTTTTGAGTTGAAAGTGTGATGATCATCATTAATGGAGCATTGTCCCATGTGAGGAAATAAAAGAGGCCAAAGAAGCCCACCAAAAAAAGAGTCCAAAGAGCCCACCAAAAAAATAAAATAAAAAAAAGAGAGAAAAAGAGAGAAGGGACAATGTTACCAATTTTTCCACACTTGTGCATATTAAGCACCATGACCTTCATGATTGAGAGTCTCTCGTTTTGTCACCACCATATAGCTAGTGGGAAATTTTCATTATATAACTTGGCTTGTATATTCCAATGATAGGCTTCCTCAAAATTGCCTTAGGTCTTCGTGAGCAAGCAAGTTGGATGCACACCCACTAGTTTTCTTTAAGAGCTTTCACTTACTCTTAGCTCTAGTGCATCATTTGTATGGCAATCCCTACTCATTCACATTGATATCTATTGATGAGCATCTCTACAGCTCATTGATATGCCTAGTTAATGTGACTATCTTCTCTTTTTTTTGTCTTGCAACCGGGTTTGAGAAAGTAAAGGTGTGAAACAATTACTTGGCCAATACCGGGGTTGTGCATGATTTAAATTCGTTGTGCAATGATGATAGAGCATAGCCAGACTATATGCTTTTCAGGGATAACTTTCTTTTGGCCTTGTTATTTTAAAAGTTCATGATTACCTTGCTAGTTTGCTTGAATTATTATTGTTTCCACGTCAATAGAAAACTATTGTTTTGAATCTAATGGATCTCACCATTCACGTCACATAAGAGGAGTTACAAAGGATATCTATGCTAGGTAGCATGAAAGCATCAAAAATTCATTCTTTATCACTTCCCTACTCGAGGACGAGCAGGAGTTAAGCTTGGGGATGCTTGATACGTCTCAAACGTATCTATAATTTTTGATGGTTTCATGTTGTTATCTTGTCATCTTTGGATGTTTTATGTACCTTTTATATCTTTTCTGGGACTAACTTATTAATTCAGTGCCAAGTGCCAGTTCCTGTTTTTTCTGTGTTTTTGGCTCTTTTCAGATCTGATTTTGGAACGGAGTCCAAACGGAATAAAATCCCTGAAATGATTTTTTCCCGAACGGAAGAAGATCAGGGGGCCTGTGGGCCAAGCTAGGAGGGCTGCAGGGAGCCCACAAGCCCCCACTCTACCACCAGGAGGAGGCGGTGGTGGGCAGGCTTGTGGCCTCCCTGGCTCCCCCTAACCTAGATCTTGCGCCTATATATTCCCTAAAAATGAGAAAAAATAAGGGGAGCCTCGAAAATACTTTTCCGCCGCCGCAAGCTTCCGTTTCCGCGATATCTCATCTGGAGACCCTTCCCGGCGCCCTGCCGGAGGGGACTTTGGAGTTGGAGGGCTTCTTCGTCATCATCATCGCCCCTCCAATGACTCGTGAGTAGTTCACTTCAGACCTACGGGTCCGTAGTTAGTAGCTAGATGGCTTCTTCTCTCTCTTGGATCTCCAATACAAAGTTCTCCATGATCTTCATGGAAATCTATCCGATGTAATCTTCTTTGGCGGTGTGTTTGCCGAGATCCGTTGAATTGTGCATTTGTCATCAGATTATCTATGATATATATTTGAGTCTTTGCTGATTTCTTATATGCATGATTTGATATCCTTGTAAGTCTCTCCGAGTCTTGGGTTTTGTTTGGCCAACTAGATCTATGATTCTTGCAATTCGAGAAGTGCTTGGTTTTGGGTTCTTACCATGTGGTGACCTTACCGACTGATAGTAGGGGCAGCAAGGCACACATTGAGTAGTTGCCATCAAGGGTAACAAGGTGGGCTCTGTCGTTGATATGAGATTGTCCATCTACATCACGTCATCTTGCTTAAGGCGTTACTCTGTTCTTTTGGACTTAATACACTAGATGCATGCTGGATAGCGGTCGACGTGTGGAGTAATAGTAGTAGATGCAGAAAGTATCGGTCTACTTGTTTTGGACGTGATGCCTATAGATATAATCATTGCCATAGATATCGTCAAGACTTTGCGCAGTTCTATCAATTGCTCAACAGTAATTTGTTCACCCACCGTCTACTTGCTTTCATGAGAGAAGCCACTAGTAAACACTACGGCCCCCGGGTCTATTCACATCTATCGTTTACACCTCAGCTTTTAGTTTGCTTTGTTACTTTGTTGCTTTCAGTTCTCACTTTGTGAACAATCTATAAGGGATTGCCAACCCCTTCATAGCGTTGGGAGCAGGTTCTTTGTGTTTGTGCAGCCACTTGTGATACTCCTTCACTGGATCGATACCTTGGTTCTCAAAACTGAGGGAAATACTTACCACCGCTGCGCTACATCACCCTTTCCGCTTCGAGGGAACACCAACGCAAGGCTCCAAGGCCACGGGGAAATCCTTTGCATATTTCCTAGGAAGTCACTAAAGGCGTAGCCATAGCACAAGGATTCCTGGTGCCATTGCTGAGGAGAATCAATTCAAGAACAGTCTCCCGTCAGCACGTGTTTTTGGCGCCGTTGGAAGGTCTTTTGTTGTAGTAGCAGTGACCTCACCCAGTGACAGAAGGGGTAGCGAGGCACGCATCATGTTGTTGCCATTAAGGGTAAAAAGATGGGGTTTTCATCATTGGTTTGAGATTACCCTCTACATGATGTCATCTTGCTTAAGGCGTTAGTGTGTTCGTCATGAACTCAATACACGAGATGCATGCTGGATAGCGGTTGATGTGTGGAGTAATAGTAGTAGATGCAGAAAGTATCGGTCTACTTGTCTCGGACGTGATGCCTATATGTATGATCATTGCCTTAGATATCGTCATGACTTTGCACGGTTCTATCAATTGCTCGACAGTAATTTGTTCACCCACCGTAATATTTGCTATTTTGAGAGAAGCCTCTAGTGAACACTATGGCCCCCGGGTCTACTCCACACCATATTTTCAGCCTTACTCTTTTACTTCGTTGCACTTTCCGCCTTCAGATCTCACTTTGCAATCAATCTTGAAGGGATTGACAACCCCTTTATAGTGTTGGGTGCAAGCTCTTTTGTGTTTGTGCACGTACTCTGGACTTGATGAGATTCTCGTACTAGATAGATACCTTGGTTCTCAAACTGAGGGAAATACTTACTGCTCCTGTGCTGCACCACCCTTTCCTTTTCAAGGGAAAAACCGTTTCCGCCTCCGTCAACGTGTCAATCTCTGGCGCTGTTGTCTGTTGCTGTAGGAGAAGAATTTCTGGCGCCGTTGCCAGGGAGGATCAAGTCAAGAACTCATCCAAGTAAGAGTCGCAAACTCATCTCTTTCATTTACTTTTTTGCCTCTCGTTTACCTCTCCCCCACTTCTGAAAAACAAAATTTTGCAAAAAAATCTTCGCCTTTTTCGTTTGCCTTTTTCGCTTGCCCTTTTCCTTCGCCCTTTTCTCTCGCTTGCTTTATGTTCGTTTGTGTGGGATAGTCTACGTGTCCTCATGGCTAGATCCACCACTTCGAACGATACTCTCGAGAACGAAGTTCTCAATTTCAAACAAATTGAGGAAGAAAATTTAAAGGACGCTTGGTATAGGATTTGCAATGCTCAGAGTAGATCTACTCATAAGCAATCTACTACCATCCTGCTTCGCAGTTTTTATGTGGGTGTTTCTCCTTGGAATAGGTATATTCTTGACACCACCGTAGGTGGAAATTTCTTGGGTAGTCATACCGTTGATTCTTACAGAGCTGTAATAAATTTGGTAGGCTCACCCTGCTACTTCTCAAACAACACCGCCAGAAATTGACACGTTGACGGAGATTGGGCTTGCATTGGTTTTTCCCTTGAAGAGGAAAGGGTGATGCAGCACAGGAGCAATAAGTATTTCCCTCAGTTTGAGAACCAAGGTATCGATCCAGAAGGAGGGTCTCGTCGAGTCCATAGTACCTTTGCAAACACAAACAAGCTTTCACCCAACGCTTCAAAGGGGTTGTCAATCCCTCCAAGATTGTTTGCAAAGTGAGATCTGAAGGCGGAAAGTGGAACGAAGTAAAAAGTGTAAGGCCGAAAATATGGTGTGAAGTAGACCCTGGGGGCCATAGTATTCACTAGAGGGTTCTCTCAAAATAGCAAGTATTACGGTGGGTGAACAAATTACTGTCGAGCAATTGATAGAACCACGCAATGTCATGACGATATCTAAGGCAATGATCATACATATAGGCATCACGTCCGAGACAAGTAGACCAATACTTTCTGCATCTACTACTATTACCCCACACATCGACCGCTATCCAGCATGCATCTAGTGTATTGAGTTCGTGAAGAACAGAGTAACGCTTTAAGCAAGATGATATGATGTAGAGGGATAATCTCAAACCAATGATGAAAAGCCCATCTTTTTACCCTTGATGGAAACAACACGATACGTGCCTCGCTACCCCTTCTGTCACTGGGTGAGGTCACCGCACGGTATGAACCCAAAACGAAGCACTTCTCCCATTGCAAGAATCATAGATCTAGTTGGCCAGACAAAACCCACAACTCGAAGAGAATCACAAGGATATGAAATCATGCATAAGAGAGATCAGAAGAAACTCAAATAAGATTCATTGATAATCTGATCATAGATCCACAATTCATCGGATCTCGACAAACACACCGCAAAAGAAGATTACATCGGATAGATCTCCATGAAGATCATGGAGAACTTTGTATTGAAGATCCAACAGAGAGAAGAAGCCATCTAGTTACTAGATATGGACCCGTAGGTCTATGGTGAACTACTCACGCATCATCGGAGATGTCATGGTGTTGATGGAGAAGCCTTCCGTGTCTAAATCCCCCCTCCGGAATGTTCGAATTATGCCCTAGAGGCAATAATAAATATAGTTATTATTATAATTCCTGTATCAAGATAATATTTATTATCCATGCTATAATTGTATTGAATGAAGACTCATTTACATGTGTGGATACATAGACAAAACACTGTCCCTAGCAAGCCTCTAGTTGGCTAGCCAGTTGATCAAAGATAGTCAGTGTCTTCTGATTATGAACAAGGTGTTGTTGCTTGATAACTGGATCACGTCATTAGGAGAATCACGTGATGGACTAGACCCAAACTAATAGACGTAGCATGTTGATCGTGTCATTTTGTTGCTACTGTTTTTCTGCGTGTCAAGTATTTGTTCCTATGACCATGAGATCATATAACTCACTAACACCGGAGGAATACTTTGTGTGTATCAAACGTCACAACGTAACTGGGTGACTATAAAGATGCTCTACAGGTATCTCCGAAGGTGTTCGTTGAGTTAGTATGGATCAAGACTGGGATTTGTCACTCCGTGTGACGGAGAGGTATCTCGAGGCCCACTCGGTAATACAACATCACACACAAGCCTTGCAAGCAATGTAACTTAGTGTAAGTTGCGGGATCTTGTATTACGGAACGAGTAAAGAGACTTGCCGGTAAACGAGATTGAAATAGGTATGCGGATACTGACGATCGAATCTCGGGCAAGTAACATACCGAAGGACAAAGGGAATGACATACGAGATTATATGAATCCTTGGAACTGAGGTTCAACGATAAGATCTTCGTAGAATATGTAGGATCCAATATGGGCATCCAGGTCCCGCTATTGGATATTGACCGAGGAGTCTCTCGGGTCACGTCTACATAGTTCTTGAACCCGCAGGGTCTGCACACTTAAGGTTCGATGTTGTTTTATGCGTATTTGAGTTATGTGGTTGGTTACCGAGTGTTGTTCGGAGTCCCGGATGAGATCACGGACGTCACGAGGGTTTCCGGAATGGTCCGGAAACGAAGATTGATATATAGGATGACCTCATTTGACTACCGGAAGGTTTTCGGAGTTACCGGGAATGTACCGGGAATGACGAATGGGTTCCGGGAGTTCACCGGGGGGGGGGGGGGCAACCCACCCCAGGGAAGCCCATAGGACTTGGGGGTAGCACACCATCCCTTAGTGGGCTGGTGGGACAGCCCAAGAAGGCCCTATGCGCCATAGGAAGAAAATCAAAGAGAAAAGAAAAAAAGGAGGAGGTGGGAAAGGAAAGAAGGACTCCACCCACCAAACCAAGTAGGACTCGGTTTGGGGGGGGGAGACCTTCCCCCCTTTGGCTCGGCCGACCCCCTTGGGGCTCCATGAGCCCGAAGGCAAGGCCCCCCCTCTCCCACCTATATATACGGAGGTTTTAGGGCTGATTTGAGACGACTTTTCCACGGCAGCCCGACCACATACCTCCACGGTTTTTCCTCTAGATCGTGTTTCTGCGGAGCTCAGGCGGAGCCCTGCTGAGACAAGATCATCACCAACCTCCGGAGCGCCGTCACGCTGCCGGAAACTCTTCTACCTCTCCGTCTCTCTTGCTGGATCAAGAAGGCCGAGATCATCGTCGAGTTGTACGTGTGCTGAACGCAGAGGTGCCGTCCGTTTGGCACTAGATCGTGGGACTGATCGCGGGACGGTTCGCGGGGCGGATCGAGGGACGTGAGGACGTTCCACTACATGAACCGCGTTCACTAACGCTTCTGCTGTATGGTCTACAAGGGTACGTAGATCACACATCCCCTCTCGTAGATGGACATCACCATGATAGGTCTTCGTGCGCGTAGGAAATTTTTTGTTTCCCATGCGACATTCACCAACAGTGGCATCATGAGCTAGGTTCATGCGTAGATGTCTTCTCGAGTAGAACACAAAAGTTTTTGTGGGCGGTGATGTGCGTTTTGCTGCCCTCCTTAGTATTTTCTTGATTCCGCGGTATTGTTGGATTGAAGAAGCTTGTACCGACATTACTCGTACGCTTACGAGAGACTGGTTTCATCGCTACGAGTAACCCCGTTGCTCAAAGATGACTGGCAAGTGTCAGTTTCTCCAACTTTAGTTGAATCGGATTTGACCGAGGAGGTCCTTGGATGAGGTTAAATAGCAACTCATATATCTCCGTTGTGGTGTTTGCGTAAGTAAGATGCGATCCTACTAGATACCCATGGTCACCACGTAAAACATGCAACAACAAAATTAGAGGACGTCTAACTTGTTTTTGCACAGTATGCTTGTGATGTGATATGGCCAACGATGTGATGTGATATATTGGATGTATGAGATGATCATGTTGCAATAGATAATATCGACTTGCACGTCGATGGTACGGCAACCGGCAGGAGCCATAGGGTTGTCTTTATACTAATGTTTGTGCTTGCAGATGCGTTTACTATTTTGCTAGGATGTAGCTTTAGTAGTAATAGCACGAGTAGCATGACAACCCTGATGGCGACACGTTGATGGAGATCATGGTGTGGCGCCGGTGACAAGAAGATCGTGCCGGTGCTTTGGTGATGGAGATCAAGGAGCACGTGATGATGGCCATATCATGTCACTTATGAATTGCATGTGATGTTAATCCTTTTATGCACCTTATTTTGCTTAGAACGACGGTAGCATTATGAGGTGATCTCTCACTAAAATTTCAAGACGAAATTGTGTTCTCCCCGACTGTGCACCGTTGCTACAGTTCGTCGTTTCGAGACACCACGTGATGATCGGGTGTGATAGACTCAACGTTCACATACAACGGGTGCAAAACAGTTGCGCACGCGGAACACTCGGGTTAAGCTTGACGAGCCTAGCATGTGCAGACATGGCCTCAGAACACATGAGACCGAAAGGTCGATCATGAGTCATATAGATGATATGATTAGCATAGGGATGCTTACCACTGAAACTATACTCAACTCACGTGATGATCGGACTTGAGCTAGTGTAAGTGGATCATGAACCACTCAAATGACTAGAGAGATGTACTTTTTGAGTGGGAGTTTAGCGAATAATTTGATTAAGTTAAACTCTAATTATCTTGAACATAGTCTAAGTCTACTTTGAATATATTTGTGTTGTAGATCATGGCTCACGCAACAGTCACCCTGAATTTTAATACGTTCCTAGAGAAAGCTAAGTTGAAAGATGATGGAAGCAACTTTGTAGACTGGGCTCATAATCTTAAGCTAATCTTACAAGCTAGGACGAAGGATTATGTCCTTAATGCTGCGCTAGGAGATGAACCACCCGCTACGGCTGATCAGGATGTTAAGAACGCTTGGTTAGCACGTAAGGAGGACTACTCAGTAGTTCAATGTGCAGTCTTGTATGGCTTAGAACCGGGACTTCAACGTTGCTTTGAGCGTCATGGAGCATTTGAGATGTTCCAAGAATTGAAGTTTATCTTTCAGAAGAACGCCCAGATCGAGAGGTATGAGACCTCCGATAAATTCTATGCTTGCAAGATGGAGGAGAACTCGTGTGTCAGTGAACATGTGCTCAAAATGTCTGGGTACTCAAACCGTCTAGCTGAGCTGGGGACTGAACTCCCGCAAGAGGCTATCACTGTCAGAATCCTTCAATCACTGCCGGCCAAGCTATAAAGGCTTTGTGTTGAACTACAACATGCAAGGGATGAACAAGTCTCCCGGCGAGTTGTTTGCGATGCTGAAAGTCGCAGAGTCTGAACTCCGTAAAGAGCATCAAGTGTTGATGGTGAATAAGACCACTAGTTTCAAGAGAAACGACAAAGGCAAGAAGGGTAATTCAAAGAAGAGCGGCAAGCCTGTTGCCAATCCGACGAAGAAACCCAAAGCTGGACCTAAGCCTGAAACAGAGTGTTACTATTGCAAGGGTATGTGTCACTGGAAGCACAATTGCCCCAAGTATCTGGCAGATAAGAAGACGGCCAAAGAAAAATCAGGTATATTTGATATACATGTTATTGATGTGTACTTAACCGGCTCCCGTAGTAGTGCCTGCGTATTCGATACCGGTTCTGTTGCTCATATTTGCAACTCGAAACAGGAACTGCAGAATAGACAAAGGCTGGCGAAAGATGAAGTGACGATGCGCGTGGGAAATGGTTCCAAGGTTGATGCAATCGCTGTCGGCACAGTTTTACTTCAGTTACCATCAGGATTAGTTATGAACTTGAATCATTGTTATTTAGTGCCTCCGTTGAGCATGAACATTATATCTGGATCTTGTTTATTGCGAGACGATTACTCTTTTAAGTCAGAGAATAATGGTTGTTCTATTTCCATGGGTAACATCTTTTATGGTCATCCACCCAATGTGAGAGGATTGTTCATATTGAATCTTGATAGCGATACACACATACATAACATTGAGACCAAAAGAGTTAGAGTTAACAATGATAGCACCATATTTTTGTGGCACTGCCGCTTAGGTCATATTGGTGTAAAGCGCATGAAGAAACTCCATGCCGATGGACTTTTGGAGTCACTTGACTTTGATTCACTTGACACGTGCGAACCATGCCTCATGGGCAAGATGACTAAAACTCCGTTCTCCGGAACAATGGAGCGTGCAAGTGACTTGTTGGAAATCATACATACCGATGTGTGTGGTCCGATGAGCGTAGAGGCACGCGGCGGATATCGTTATTTTCTCACCTTCACTGACGATTTGAGTAGATATGGTTATGTCTACTTAATGAAGCAAAAGTCTGAAACATTTGAAAAGTTCAAGCAATTTCAGAGTGAAGTTGAAAATCATCGTAACAAGAAGATCAAGTTCCTACGGTCTGATCGTGGGGGTGAATATCTGAGTTTCTAGTTTGGTGCTCACTTAAGACAATGTGGAATTGTTTCACAGTTGACACCGCCTGGAACAGCACAGCGTAATAGTGTGTCCGAACGTCGTAATCGTACTTTATTAGAGATGGTGCGATCTATGATGTCTCTTACCGATTTGCCGTTATCGTTTTGGGGTTATGCATTAGAAACAGCTGCATTCACTTTAAATAGGGCACCATCAAAATCCATTGAGACGAAACCATACGAACTGTGGTATGGCAAAAGGCCAAAGTTGCCGTTTCTTAAAGTTTGGGGATGTGATGGTTATGTCAAAAAGCTTCAGCCTGAAAAGCTGGAACCCAAAGCGGAAAAGTGCGTCTTCATAGGTTACCCAAAAGAGACAGTTGGGTACACCTTCTATCTCAAATCCGAGGGCAAAGTGTTTGTTGCTAAAAACGGAGCTTTTCTCGAGAAGGAGTTTCTCTCGAGAGAATTTAGTGGGAGGAAGTTAGAACTTGACGAGGTTGTCAAACCTTTCATCCCTCTGGATGGTGGCACAGGGCAAGGGGAAACCTCTGTCGTTGCGACGCCGGTTGAGGAGGAAGTTAATGATAATGATCATGAAACTCCGGTTCAATTTTCTGTCGAACCACGCAGATCGACGAGACCACGTGCTGCTCCAGAGTGGTACGGTAATCCCATCTTATCAATCATGTTGTTGGACAACAATGAACCTGCAAATTATGAAGAAGCAATGGCGGGCCCAGATTCCAACAAATGGCTAGAGGCCATGAAGTCCGAGATAGGATCCATGTATGAGAACAAAGTGTGGACTTTGGAGGTACTGCATGAGGGCCGCAAGGCTATTCAGAACAAATGGATCTTTAAGAGGAAGACGGACGCTGACGGCAATGTGACCGTTTATAAAGCTCGACTTGTGGCAAAGGGTTTTTCACAAGTTCGAGGAGTTGACTACGATGAGACATTCTCACCCGTAGCGATGCTTATGTCCGTCAGAATCATGTTAGCAATAGCTGCATTTTTCAATTATGAAATCTGGCAGATGGATGTCAAAACGGCGTTCCTTAACGGTTTCCTTAAGGAAGAATTGTATATGATGCAACCCGAAGGTTTTGTCGATCCTAAGAATGCTAACAAGGTGTGCAAGCTCCAGCGATCCATTTATGGACTGGTGCAAGCATCTCGGAGTTGGAACAAACGCTTTGATGAGGTGATCAAAGCATTTGGGTTTATACAAGTGGTTGGAGAATCTTGTATTTACAAGAAAGTGAGTGGGAGCTCTATGGCGTTTCTAATATTATATGTGGATGACATATTGCTGATTGGAAACAACGTAGAGTTTTTGGAGAGCATAAAGGATTACTTGAATAAAAGTTTCTCTATGAAGGACCTAGGAGAAGCTGTTTCCATTCTAGGCATTAAGATCTACAGGGATAGATCAAAACGCGTGATAGGACTTTCACAAAGCACATACCTTGATAAAGTTTTGAAGAGGTTCAAAATGGAAAAGTCCAAGAAAGGGTTCTTGCCAGTTTTACAAGGTACGAGATTGAGTAAGACTCAGTGCCCAACAACTGATGAGGATAGAGAGCATATGTGCACCGTCCCCTATGCTTTAGCCATAGGTTCTATCATGTATGCAATGCTGTGCACTAGACCGGACGTTAGCCTGGCCATAAGTATGGCAGGTAGGTTCTAGAGTAATCCAGGAGTGGATCACTGGACGACGGTCAAGAATATCCTGAAGTACCTGAAAAGGACTAAGGAGATGTTTCTCGTGTATGGAGGTGATGGAGAGCTCGCCGTAAAAGGTTACGTCGATGCAAGCTTTGACATAGATCTAGACGACTCTAAGTCGCAAACCGGATACATATTTATTCTTAATGGGGGTGCGGTAAGCTGGTGCAGTTCCAAGCAAAGCGTCGTAGCAGATTTTACATGTGAAGCGGAGTACATGGCTGCCTCGAAGGCGGCTGAGGGTGTCTGGATGAAGCAATTCATGACGGATCTTGGAGTGGTGCCAAGCGCACTGAATCCAATAACCTTGTTCTGTGACAACACGGGTGCCATTGCCTTAGCAAAGGAGCCACGGTTTCACAAGAAGTCCAGACACATCAAACGACGCTTCAACCTCATCCGCGACTACGTCGAAGGGGAGGACGTAAATATACGCAAAGTGCACACGGATCTGAATGTAGCAGACCCGCTGACTAAACCTCTTCCACGGCCAAAGCATGATCAACACCAGAACTGTATGGGTGTTAGATTTATTACAATTAAATTCACATGATGATGTGAGGGCTAGCTTATTGACTCTAGTGCAAGTGGGAGACTATTGGAATTATGCCCTAGAGGCAATAATAAATATAGTTATTATTATAATTCCTGTATCAAGATAATCGTTTATTATCCATGCTATAATTGTATTGAACGAAGACTCATTTACATGTGTGGATACATAGACAAAACACTGTCCCTAGCAAGCCTCTAGTTGGCTAGCCAGTTGATCAAAGGTAGTCAGTGTCTTCTGATTATGGAAAAGGTGTTGTTGCTTGATAACTGGATCACGTCATTAGGAGAATCACGTGATGGACTAGACCCAAACTAATAGACGTAGCATGTTGATCGTGTCATTTTGTTGCTACTGTTTTTCTGCGTGTCAAGTATTTGTTCCTATGACCATGAGATCATATAACTCACTAACACCGGAGGAATACTTTGTGTGTATCAAACGTGGCAACGTAACTGGGTGACTATAAAGATGCTCTACAGGTATCTCCGAAGGTGTTCGTTGAGTTAGTATGGATCAAGACTGGGATTTGTCACTCCGTGTGACGGAGAGGTATCTCGGGGCCCACTTGGTAATACAACATCACACACAAGCCTTGCAAGCAATGTAACTTAGTGTAAGTTGCGGGATCTTGTATTACGGAACGAGTAAAGAGACTTGCCGGTAAACGAGATTGAAATAGGTATGCGGATACTGACGATCGAATCTCGGGCAAGTAACATACCGAAGGACAAAGGGAATGACATACGAGATTATATGAATCCTTGGCACTCAGGTTCAAACGATAAGATCTTCGTAGAATATGTAGGATCCAATATGGGCATCCAGGTCCCGCTATTGGATATTGACCGAGTAGTCTCTCGGGTCATGTCTACATAGTTCTCGAACCCGCAGGGTCTGCACACTTAAGGTTCGACGTTGTTTTATGCGTATTTGAGTTATGTGGTTGGTTACCGAATGTTGTTCGGAGTCCCGGATGAGATCGCGGACGTCACGAGGGTTTCCGGAATGGTCCGGAAACGAAGATTGATATATAGGATGACCTCATTTGATTACCGGAAGGTTTTTGGAGTTACCGGGAATGACAAATGGGTTCCGGGTATTCACCGGGGGGGGCAACCCACCCCGGGGAAGCCCATAGGCCTTGGGGTGGCACACCAGCCCTTAGTGGGCTGGTGGGACAGCCCAAGAAGGCCCTATGCGCCATAGGAAGAAAATCAAAGAGAAAAGAAAAAAAAAGGAGGAGGTGGGAAAGGAAAGAAGGACTCCACCCACCAAACCAAGTAGGACTCGGTTTGGGTGGGGGGGGAGACCTTCCCCCCTTTGGCTCGGACGACCCCCTTGGGGATCCTTGAGGCCCAAGGCAAGCCCCCCCCCACTCCCACCTATATATACGGAGGTTTTAGGGCTGATTTGAGACGACTTTTCCACGGCAGCCCGACCACATACCTCCACGGTTTTTCCTCTAGATCGTGTTTTTGCGGAGCTCGGGCGGAGCCCTGCTGAGACAAGATCATCACCAACCTCCGGAGCGCTGTCACGCTGCCGGAGAACTCTTCTACCTCTCCGTCTCTCTTGCTGGATCAAGAAGGCCGAGATCATCGTCGAGCTATACGTGTGCTGAACGCGAGGTGCCGTCCGTTCGGCACTAGATCGTGGGACTGATCGCGGGACGGTTCGCGGGGCGGATCGAGGGACGTCAGGACGTTCCACTACATCAACCGCGTTCACTAACGCTTCTGCTGTACGGTCTACAAGGGTACGTAGATCACACATCCCCTCTCGTAGATGGACATCACCATGATAGGTCTTCGTGCGCGTAGGAAATTTTTTGTTTCCCATGCGACGTTCACCAACACGGAAGGGCACCAGGACGTGCCGCAGATGGAGTCTTGCGGAGATAGAAGATTGCGGCGGCGGAAAAGTGATTACGATGCTCCCCTGATTTTTTTGTGAATATTTGCAATATATAGGTGCAAGATCTAGGTCAGGGGACCTCCAGGGGGCCCACAAACCTAGATGGCACGCCCCCTGGCCGCGGGGTGGGGGCTTGTGGGGCCCTTGGGTCTCTTCTGGCTTGGCTCCCAAGTCCTCCGATGTTCTTCCGTTCCAGAAAGATTCTTTTCACGGATTTTCTTCCGTTTGGACTCCGTTTCAAAATCTCCTCTCAAAGGGGTAAAAAACATGGAAAAAACTAGGAACTGGCACTTGGCACTGAATTAATAAGTTAGTCCCAGAAAATAAATAAAAGGCGTGCAGAACATCCAAAGTTTGACAAGATATTAGCATGAAACCATCAAAAATTATAGATACGTTGGAGACGTATCAAGCATCCCCCAGCTTAACTCCTGCTCGTCCTCGAGTAGGGAAGTGATAAACAATGAATTTTTGATGTGGAGTGCTAGTTAGCATATTTGTCCTTTACAACTTCTTGCATGTGTCATGAATATTCGGATCCGTAAGATTCAAAACAATAGTTTGCTATTGACATGAAAATAGTAATAGTTCAAGCAAACTAGCAAAGTAATCATGAACTTTCGAAATAACAAGGCCAAAGAAAGCTATCCCTACAAAATCATATAGTCTGGCTATGCTCCATCATCCTCACACAACTAATGTAAATCATGCACAACCCCGGAATTGGCCAAGTAATTTTTTTCACACTCTTACTTTCTCAAACTTTTTATAACTATCACGCAATACATGAGCGCGAGCCATGGATATAGCACTATAGGTTGAATAGAGTGTGGTGGTGGTTGTGAGACAAAAAAAGAGGAGATGGTCACACTGACTCGACGTATCAATAGGCTGTGGAGATGCCCATTAATAGATATCAATGTGAATGAGTAGGGATTGCCATACAAGAGATGCACTAGAGTTATAAGTATGTGAAAGCTCAAAGGAAAAAATAGCGGGTGTGCATCTAACTTGCTTGCTCACGAAGACCTAGGGCAATTTTGAAGAAGCCCATCATTGGAATATACAAGCCAAGTTATATAGTGAAGATTCCCACTAGCATATGGGAGTGACAAAGCAAGAAGCTCTCAATCATGAAGAACATGGTGCTATCATGAAGCACAAGTGTGGAAGAAGATAGTAGCATTGTCCCTTATCTCTTTTTCTCTCTTTTCTTTTTTTTCATTTGGGCTCTTAGGCCTCTCTTTGTTTATTTTCTCTTTTCTCTTTTTTTTGGTTTTTGGGCTCTTTGGGCTCTTTTTTTTATTTCCTCACATGGGACAATGCTCTAATAATGATGATCATCGCAGTTTTATTTACTCACAGCTCGAAGATCATAATGATGATGACTCCATAGGAAATGCCTCCGACAGTGTACCGGGATGTGCAACGATCTAACATGGCGCATGGCGTTGAAAACATCTCGCTAGCTATCTTACGATCATGCAATGGCAATATGAGAGTGACGGCACAAGTCATGAGACGGAACGGTGGTAGTTGCATGGCAATATATCTCGGAATGGCTATGAAAATGCCATAGTAGGTAGCTATGGTGGCTGTTTTGAGGAAGGAATTTGGTGGGTTTGTGCACCGGGAGAATTGCGCGGCACTAGAGAAGCTAGCAATGGTGGAAGGTGAAAGTGCATCTATACCATGGACTCACATTAGTCATGAAGAACTCACATACTTGTTGCGAAAGTTTTTATTAGTAATCGAAACAAAGTGCTAAACGCATACTCCGAGGGGAAGGGTTGGTAGGTGTAAACCATCGCGCGATCCCGACCTCAACACAAAGGATGACAATCAATAGATCAATTATACTCCGACTTCCTAACATAGCGGTTCACCATACGTGCATGCTACGGGAATCAGTAACTCCAACACAAGTATCTCTAGATTCACAACACCCTACTAACATAACTCTTGATATTACCGGATCCATGTCTTAAACTAATTGAGAGGAATCGAAACTTCTCTTTCTACTCAATGCACATGAAGATGGAGGTTTTTGCATCCTCTTTGGGTACCTAGCACATTTGGGACTACTTTCATAGCATAAGCCAACTACCAAATCACGCACCGCCGTGCTCTAAAGATATAAGTGAAGCACAAGAGCAAAAGTGTCTAGCTCAAAATATATAAGTGAAGCACTAGAGCAAAAGTATCTAGCTCAAAGGATATAAGTGAAGCACTATGAGCATTCTAGCAAAATCACGATGAGTTCATGTATCTCTCTCTCAAAAAGGTGTGCAGCAAGGATGATTGTGACACAACAAAAAGAAAAGACTCCTAAGATACAAGAAGCTCCAAGCAAAACACATTTCATGTGGTGAATAAAAATATAGCTCCAAGTAATGTTACCGATGGATTGAAGACGAAAGAGGGGATGCCTTCCCGCGGCGTCCCCAAGCTTAGGCTTTTTGGTGTCCTTGAATTTGTCTTGGGGTGCCTTGGGAATCCCCAAGCTTGAGCTCTTTCCACTCCTTATCTCTTTGTCCATGAGAACATCACCCAAAACTTGAAAACTTCACAACACAAAACTTAAACAGATACTTGTGATACCATTAGTACAAGAAAACAAACTACCACTTTTTTTGGTACTTTAGCAAACTTGAATTCCATCTATATTGATTATGGGCTACTGTATTCTCACTTTTCCATGGCTAGTACCCCCCGATACTAACCATAGTTTCATCAAAACAAGCAACCAACTCAACAAGAACAGAATATGTCAAAAACAGACCAGTCTGTAGCAATCTGTATACTTCGTATACTTCTGGTACCTCAAAAAATCTGAACAATTATGAAGGCCTGGGAAAAAAATCATATCAATCAGCAGCTAAAATAATCAACTCAAAAGCTCTTTGTAAATAAAAATGAAAAATCATATCGTGAGCGAAAAGTTTCTGTCTTTTTCCAGCAGGATCAAACAGCCGTTACCAAGACTAGTCATAAAGGCTTTGCTTGGCTCAAACACAAAAAGAAGCACAAAAACACAATCAAAACAGAATTATGAAAGTGTGTATGCAACAAAACAGAAAGAAAAAGATAAATTTATTGGGTTGCCTCCCAACAAGCGCTATTGTTTAACGCCCCTAGCTAGGCATTGATAATTCAATGATGCTCACACAAAAGACAAGAATTGAAGCACAACGAGAGCATCATAAAGTATGTGAAAATCACATCTAAGTCTAACATACTTCCTATGCATAGGCATTTTATAGGAAAACAGATTGTCAAGACAACCAATAGTTATCATATGCAAGGAAGAAGAAAGAGACAATAGCAATCTCCATATAACGAGAGGTAATTTGGTAACATGAAAGTTTCTACCACAATATTTTCCTCTCTCATAGCAATTCCATGTGGGATCATACTCGAATTCAACAATGTAACTATCACATAGGATATTCTTTTCATGATCCACATGCATGCAAAGTTGGCGCTATTCAAAAATAGTGGGATTATCATCAACTAAAGTCATGACTTCTCCAAACCGACTTTCAATAATATTGCAAATTTCATATTCATCATGAGGCTTAATTTTTTTTTCAATATCATAAGAAAAATCATCGCCCCACTCATGATCATTGCAACAAGTACTAGACATAGCAAAACTAGCATCCCCAAGCTTAGGGTTTTGCATATTTATAGCATGATTGTCACTAATAGAATTTATAGTGAAACCATTGCAATCATGCTTTTCATCCAAGGAGCCCTCGTGAATCACTTCATAAATTTCTTCCTCACAATTTTTAGATTCACGCATCTCAAGCAAAACTCCATAAAGACAGTCAAGTGCACTCAACTCACTAGCAATTGGATCAAGATAATTGGATCTGTTAAAGAGATTAGCAAGTGGATGAGGATCCATATAACTAGATTTTCAGCAAGCGAAGATGCAAGCATATTGAAGGCACATGGCACACAAGCGAACAAAGAGCAGGTGAGAAAAAGGGCGAACGAAAAAGGCATATGAAAAAAGGCAAATTGGTGAAGTGGGGGAGAGGAAAACGAGAGGCAACTAGCAAACAAAGTAAATGCAAGAGATGAGTTTGCGACACCTACTTGGATGAGTTCTTGACTTGATCTTCCTCCCCGGCAACGGCGCCAGAAATTCTTCTGCTGCGGCAACAAAAGTCATTCCGTGGCGCGTAGGAATTCTTCTTGTTACTTCTCTGGTTTGTGTCGGTTTTTCCATTGAAGAGGAAAGGGTGATGCAGCACAGGAGTAGTAAGTATTTCCCTCAGTTTGAGAACCAAGGTATCGATCCAGAAGGAGGGCCTCGTCAAGTCCAAAGTACGTGCGGAAACACAAACAAGCTTGCACCCAACGCTTCAAAGGGGTTGTCAATCCCTTCAAGATTGTTTGCAAAGTGAGATCTGAAGGCGGAAAGTGCAACGAAGTAAAAAGTGTAAGGCTGAAAATATGGTGTGGAGTATACCCTGGGGGCCATATTTTGACTAGAGGCTTCTCTCAAAATAGAAAGTATTACGATGGGTGAACAAATTACTGTCGAGCAATTGATAGAAGCACGCAAAGTCATGACGATATCTAAGGCAATGATCATACATATAGGCATCATGTCCGAGACAAGTAGACCGATACTTTCTGCATCTACTACTATTACTCCGCACATCGACCACTATCCAGCATGCATCTAGTGTATTGAGTTCAAGACGAACAGAGTAACGCTTTAAGCAAGATGACATGATGTAGAGGGATAATCTCAAACCAATGATGAAAACCCCATGTGGGGACCCCGACTCACTAGTCGAGAATCGCCGTGCTCAGTGATGCCAGAGATCAATGCTCACCGAACACAGATACTGAATAAAGAGTCTTACATCCAAGTACCGATTATTACAACACGTGATCGAAGGGTCAAGTTCACAATAAAGGGCCTAAGGCCAAATCACACAGATACACTAATAGTGGAAAACATAGGGCGAAGCGGGTGCCCATGCCATCAAGCCTACTCCGACTGGCACTCTGACTTGGAAGTGTCCTAGTTTGCAGGGGTGTCGCCGAAGACGTACTCATCTCCAAACTCCGGTCCTTCCATGTCTGGTCAATAACATAACCAGTGGCAAGCCAATGAGTACTTTGAATGTACTCGCAAACAGCCCATGATATGATCAAATGAAAGTGAAGGATAACAATATCATGCATCATCTAGTACAACTCATCGGGGTGGAATGATCATGATTATGCATCAGGTTAAAGAATTACTCTTGAAGAACAGGTTACAGATAGCAATATATCTGCGTAGGGATGAACCATCCGGGTTCACCCTATACGTCAAGTTACCGAAATTGGTCATATCCTCAATGTATCAGTTGAGGGCTAAACCATCCGGGTTCACCCTATATGCCAAGTCACCGAACTTGTTCATATTATTAATTTTATAACAACACCTTTTAAACTCCACACTCACTCACTCACGCACACTTGGTTTATGCGGAAATATCAGGAGATAGTTTAAGCAGGATTACCCAACTGTCCTTGACCGTGGACACGGCTATTCGAATAGTTTACACTCTGCAGAGGTAGTACGCTGGACCCACGAGATCCGGGAAACTTCCGTGTCGTCCACGACTCGCGGTATATCACATACCCGAGGTAAGTACCCGATCAATGCCTTTCCCCTGACGATACTAGACAAAGAGATCCACTCAATTGGTACCTAGCCCACATGTCCTACGTCTTACGAGCACCAACTCTGGACCGTACCGACCATGCGGGGACCAACGATGTGACTGGGACTCATAAAAATGGCATAGTCGTCCTACCCGGCACGACCCCATCACGAGAGTGACTACAATCACTCCCGCCACAAGTAATGTGGTTCTTTGCTAGCACCGACTAGAGTAATTAACATAGCCCCGTCCCATAAGGGGTAACGTGGTCGTACTGGTAAGGTTGGGACGGTCGACACATCATAAATCTTATCCCATTTCAGAAACATTACTAACACAAATACCGGGTGCATCACTTCACCAAAAGTGACCACCTAACTCATCATCACCCTCGGGCATTAGTGGCACCCGACGGGGTTTTCATAAACTCTTGCTTTATGACAACATCATACTCATGATAATGCTACTGCTATCTTTACTTGTCAACATGGTATTAGCATGACCCTCAAGGGGTAGAGTCAAGCTCAATGCAATTGCTCCGGAGGAGTCTTCGGTGAAATCATATGAAATGATTACCGGCATTTATGATCATTTGCAACGGGAATACTTGCTAAATTAACATTCAAGGTAACATATGCGCAGTCATGGTCAAAGGGCTACTTGCCTTGGTCAGCTAAGTATCCGGGGTCTTCAAGGTCTTCCGCTACGATTCCCTCGTCACACAGGTTTTCTGACGTTGATAAAACCACAAATAAGAAATAGCTCACACAGAAACAGTCCACAAAGTCATTTTAAAAATGTTCCCTATTTCTGATAAATCTAAGAAATCATTTTAAAAATACTTGCCTTAATTTTCCTTGGAGGAATATTTTTGAAGACAACCAAGCAGAAGCAAAACTATTCCATTTTAGTCCTTTTTAATATTGCAAAATAGAATAGTTGCTGGAAAAATTCATCTAAGAATATCATTAAATACTACACATTATTAGAAAAATAATAGTGGAAGAATTATATTTTTACACTGGTTAAATTTTTTTATAAAAATCTTAGAAATCCATTTAAAAAATAAAAGAAAAACAGGCCAGCTCCTTTTTGGAAATATGCCCTAGAGGCAATAATAAATTAGTTATTATTATATTTCTTTGTTCATGATAATCGTTTATTATTCATGCTATAATTGTATTGATTGGAAACACAATACTTGTGTGGATACATAGACAAAACACTGTCCCTAGTAAGCCTCTAGTTGACTAGCCCGTTGATCAAAGATGGTCAAGGTTTCCTGATCATAAGCAAGTGTTGTCACTTGATAACGGGATCACATCGTTAGGAGAATCATGTGATGGACTAGACCCAAACTAATAAACGTAACATGTTGATCGTGTCGTTTTATTGCTATAGTTTTATGTGTGTGAAGTATTTGTTCCTATGACCATGAGATCATATAACTCACTGACACCGGAGGAATATTTGTGTGTATCAAACGTCACAACGTAACTGGATGACTATAAAGATGCTCTACAGGTATCTCCGAAGGTGTCCGTTGAGTTAGTATGGATCAAGACTCGGATTTGCCACTCCGTGTGACGGAGAGGTATTTCGGGGCTCACTCGATAATACAACATCACACACAAGCCTTGCAAGCAATGTGACTTAGTGTATGTCACGATATCTTGTATTACCGAACGAGTAAAGAGACTTGCCGGTAAACTAGATTGAAATAGGTATGCGGATACCGACGATCGAATCTCGGGCAAGTAACATACGGAAGGACAAAGGGAATGACATACGGGATTATATGAATCCTTGACACTGAGGTTCAACCGATAAGATCTTCGTAGAATATGTAGGATCCAATATGGGAATCCAGGTACCGCTATTGGATATTGACCAAGGAGTCTCTTGTGTCATGTCTACATAGTTCTCGAACCCGCGGGGTCTGCACACTTAAGGTTCGACGATGTTTTATGCGTATTTGAGTTATAGGTGTTGGTAACCGAAAGTTGTTCGGAGTCTCGAATGAGATCTAGGACATCAGGAGGAGCTCCGGAATGGTCTGGAGGTAAAGATTGATATATAGGAAATCCTGTTTTGGTCACCGTAAAAGTTTTGGGCTCATCGGTAGTGTACCGGGAGTGCCGGGAGGGGTGCCGGGGACCATCGCGAGGGGTGTCACGCCACAAGGGGTCTCATGGGCTATGGGAAGAGATAAACCATCCCCTAATTGGTTGTAATAAGTTCCCACTAAGGCCCATAAGGTTTGAGAAGGAAAAAACACAAGGTGGAAAGAGTTTCCAAGTGGGAAGGTGGAATCCTACTCCAAGTAGGATTGGAGTAGGACCCTTCCACCTCCAAATTCGGCCAAACCTTGAGGGTTTGAGGCTGCCTCCTCCCCTCCCCCTCCTATATATACTAGAGGTATTGAGGGTTTTTGAGACACAACTTTGCCACGGCAGCCCGACCACATACCTCCACGGTTTTTCCTCTAGATCGTATTTCTGCGGAGCTCGGGCGGAGCCCTGCTGGGATAGATCACCACCAACCTCCGGAGCACCGTCACGCTGCCGGGGAACTCATCTACCTCTCCGTATCTCTTGCTGGATCAAGAAGGCCGAGATCATCGTCGAGCTGTACGTGTGCTGAACGCGGAGGTGCCGTCCGTTCGGCACTAGATCGGAACGGATCGTGAGATGGATCGCAAGACGGTTCGTGCAACGAATCGTGAGACGGTTCGTGGGACGGATCGCGGGACGGATCGTGGGACGGATCGCGGGACGGTTCGTGGGACGGTTCGCGGGGCGGATCGAGGGATGTGAGGACATTCCACTACATCAACTGCGTTTTTTAACGCTTCCTGCTGTGCGATCTACAAGGGTACGTAGATCCAATTCTCCCCTCGTAGATGGACATCACCATGATAGGTCTTCGTGTGCGTAGGAAATTTTTTGTTTCCCATGCGACGTTCCCCAACATCTCGTCCTGAGATACCTAAGCTAGGTGCTAAAAAGGTCTGGGAATTCAGATCGGAGATAGTCTTCACGCTCCCATGTAGCTTCGGCTTCGGTGTGGTTGCTCTATTGCACCTTGAAATAGTTCAGGGTGCGGCTTCTAGTGCATCGCTCTGCTTCATCCAGAATGCGGATTGGCCTATCGCGATAGGTGAGATCAGACTGAAGGTCAATGGCCTGGTGATCAATGTCCTTATAAGGATCAGAACGACTTGGCGTCTGCAGACACTTCCGAAGCCGTGACACGTGGAAAACGTTGTGCACACCCGACTGATAAGCGACCTCTCCACGCCTTGCCATAATCTTGAATGGCCCAATGAACCTTGGAGCGAGTTTCCCCTTAACGTGGAAACACTTGGTTCCCTTCAGAGGTGTGACTCGAAGGTACACCAGATCTCCGGGAATGAACTCCACATTCATGCGGCAAGAGTCCGCATAACTCTTTTGTCGCGACTTGGCTGCCTTCAGATTTTCTTGGACTAGTTGCACCTTCTCTTCTGCCTGGTGCAAAACTTCTGGTCTGAAAATCAGCCCATCTCCGGTTTCTGACCAGTTGAGCGGGGTGCGGCTTTTCCGCCCGTACAACACTTCGAACGGGGTCATCTGGAGACTATACTGGTAGCTGTTGTTGTATGAAAACTCAGTGAACGGTAGATAGTCTTCCCATTTGGCTCCATGTGCTAGGACACATGCGCGGAGCATATCTTTGAGTATCTGATTCACCCTTTCCGTCTGTCCTCCTGTCTGCGGATGGAAGGCGGTGCTGAAAGAGAGTTTGGTACTGAGGGCTTCCTGGAGTTTCCTCCAAAACCTTGAGGTGAATTGTGTGCCTCGGTCAGATACAATCTCTTTGGGAACTCCATGAAGGCTTACTATGCGCTCGATATAGAGACTGGCCAACTTGTTCCCGTCATAAGTGGTGTTGACAGGGATGAAATGGGCCACCTTGGTCAAATGGTCGACAACAGCCCATATCGAGTTATGTCCCTTGCTAGACCTTGGTAGACCAGTAATGAAATCCATCCCTACCTTGTCCCACTTCCACTCCGGCACCTGGAGAGGTTGTAGCAGTCCTGTCGGTCGCTGATGCTCAGCCTTAACTTGCTGACACACATCGCACTTGGCCACATACGATGCGATTTCCCTCTTCATGCTATGCCACCATAATCTTTCTCGGAGATCTTGGTACATCTTGGTACCACCGGGGTGAATGGAGTAGGGTGTATCATGAGCTTCCCGTAGGATGAGTTCCTTGAGCTCGGCCTTGTTGGGTACGCATAAACGTTTCCCAAACCACACCACTCCTTGATCATCCTCCAAGAATCATGGGGCCTTGCCTTCTAGAATCTTCTTCTTGATACCTTCGATACTCTTGTGACCCTTTTAGGCATCCTTGATGTCGTCTTCTAGCGTTGGTTTGACTTTGAGATTATCCAGGAATCCTGGTTCCACCAGTTCCAATCTGAAGTTCTCCAATTCTTCGTATAAGGCGGGCTGCCTTTCCTTAAGCATGGCGTTTAAGGTGCTGGTCTTCCGACTAAAGGCATCGGCCACTACATTTGCCTTCCCGGGGTGATATTGAATGCTGAGGTCGTAGTCTTTGATTAACTCCAACCATCTCTGTTGCCTCATATTCATTTCCCTTTGGGTGAAAATATACTTCAGACTATTGTGGTTGGTGTATATTTCACATCGCTTCCCCAAAATGGTATGTCGCCATGTCTTCAGGGCATGCACTACTCCTGCCAACTCGAGATCATGGGTGGCATAATTTTCCTCGTGCGGGCGCAGTTGTCGCGACAAGTATGCCACGACCCTGCCATCCTGCATTAGAACTCTACCTAGCCCGGTCCTGGAGGCATCACAATATATCACGAACTCCTTGCTGATATCTGGAGTGGCCAATACCGGGGCGGTGGTTAGCCTCTTCTTCAACTCTTGAAAGCTTGCCTCACATTCTGGCGTCCATTCAAACTTCTTGCCTTTCTTCAAGAGCTGAGTCATAGGTCGCGCGATGCGGGAGAATCCTTCTACGAACTTGCGGTAATAACCTGCGAGTCCGAGAAAACTCGTGACTTCCTTTATGTCGATTGGCGATTCCCAGTTGGTTATCGTGGTAATGTTAGAGGGATCAACTGCCAATCCACTTGTTGTCATGGTATGACCTAGGAATCCAACTTCGTTCAGCCAAAATTGACATTTGCTGAACTTGGCGTACAGTTGGTGCTCTCGAAGCTTTTCCAATACTAACCTCAAGTGTTGCTCATGCTCTTCTTCAGACTTGGAAAAGATTAATATGTCGTCAATGAATACAACGACAAACTTGTCCAAGTATTCCATGAAGACCTTATTCATGAGGTACATGAAGTAAGCTGGGGCATTTGTCAATCCGAAGGACATGACAGTGCATTCGTACAGACCATACCGGGTCACAAATGCCGTCTTCGGAATGTCATCGGGTCAAATCTTTAGCTGGTAATATCCAGATCGGAGGTCAATCTTGGAGAATACCTTTGCTCCATTAAGCTGGTCGAACAAGTCTTCAATCTTGGGGAGTGGATACTTGTTCTTGATCGTGACCTCATTGAGTCAACGGTAATCGAAACAAAGTCGGATTGTCCCATCCTTCTTGGACACGAAGAGAACAGGCGATCCCCAAGGTGACACACTTGGACGAATAAATCCTTTCCTGAGTTGCTCATCCAGTTGCTTCTTCAACTCCGCTAGCTCTTCGGATCCCATCCTGTAAGGCTTCTTATCGATAGGCCTTGATCCGGGCATGAGTTTGATGATGAACTCAATGTCTCGGTCAGGAGGCATCCCTGGTAGCTCATCAGGAAAGACATCCGGATACTCACACACTATTGGCACTCGGTCCAGTCCTTCCTCTGATAGCCTGTTAACTCGTGGCACTCGAGCGGGTACTGGCTTAGAGACATACTTGACTTTGACCCCTTGGTCACTTGTCATGGTAATGGCCCTGTTAGCACAGTCTAAGATACTCTGATGCTTGGCCAACCAGTCCATATCGAGGATTACTTCTAGGCCTTGTGACTTAAGCACTATGAGATCCACTGAGAAGCTCGTTCCATTGATAACTATCCCAACCTTTCTACACCCTAGGTTGGTTCTCAAAACTGCTCCCAGGGTCTGAATTGCCATATGCCCACGAAGCAAGGTTGGTTCTAGTCCACACTTTTCCGCAAACTTTTGTGTAACAAAGGAATGCAAAGCACCACAATCAAACAATACTGTTGTTGGGATAGAGTTGACGAGGAACGTACCCAGAATGCAGTCCCGGTCTTCCTGTGCCTCTTCCGCGGAAATATGATTAATCCGCCCCTTGTTGTGATACTGCTGATTGCGGGGAGCCTGGTTCCTGCCTGGTGCTCCTTGGCCTAGATTTGGCGCATTGGGGCGCAGAACATCAGGTTTCTTATTGGGGCACTGCCTGGAATAGTGCCCTGGTTGTCCACACCTGAAACAGGTAACTTGCACTGGAAGATTGGTCTTTCTCCCGCCGTTGTTTGGCGGTGTGCTTGCTGGCTTGATGCTGACTTGCTAAGGTTGGTAATTCTGGCGAAATGTTGGGTGCTTGTACTGCTGCTGCTGATAGTTGGGTCTTGCTGGGGCTGACTGCCATGGTCGTGGGTTTGAGTTGATCGGTCCTCCACTTCTTATTAGCTTGCGCTTACAGGTGTCGTCCATTGCACGACGCTTGTCTTCCAACATAAGAGCCTTATTAACTAGGTCACTGAAGGTCCGACATTCACAAACAACCAGCTGATACTAGAGTGACTGCTGGAGTCCTTCCATAAAGCGCTCCACTTTGGCAGCCTCGGTGCTGACATCTTCAAGTGCATACCTTGATAGAAGGTTGAACTTCTGCAAATATTCCTTGACTGATCCACTGCCTTTCCTTAAGGCTCGGAATTCTCGCTTCTTAATGGTCATCATCCCCGGAGGAATGTGAGCGGTGCGGAATCCATCCTTGAACAGGGCCCAAGTGATGACTTTCCTGGCTCGCATGATCTGAAATCCATCCCACCAGGCTCTGGCTGTGCCTCCAAGACAGTGGGTTGCATAGAGAACTTTCTCGTTCTTGTCAGTGCACTTGACCAACGCAAGAAGGTCTTCGATAGTGTGGATCCAGTCATCGGCATCCAAGGGCTCAGTCGTCTCCGTGAATATGGGCGGTGTAGTCCGCATAAACTCAGAGAGAGTTGAGCGACCATTGCCATTCCCGTTCTGCGGCGGGTGGTTCACCAAGGTTTTAGCCAGCTATCGGATAGCGGCATTGTTGGCTTGACGCTCCTCCTGAAGAGCTTGAAGGAACTGAGCCATGGTCAAGCTTTTAGGGGGAGGTGGCGGCGGAGGAACACCGTCTTGCTACACATGGTGATCTCCAGCTTGAGCTTCCCCTCCGGTTCCCTGCTGCTGTCCTCAAGAGGCAAAGCCAGGGTTGCCGAAAGTTCTATTGCGAGTTCCATTCACCATCCTGTCAGGGGAGTAGACAGGTCAAATTCTGCTAAACCGGTTGTACTCGAAAGGGATGACGTTCTAGTAAAGAGGGGGTCTGGTGTGTGCTAGTGTGGAAAATTTTTATGACAAGGTTTTTGAAAGCACTACTACATTAATTTAAAAGCAAGCGATGTAGTCGCTCACAAGCTGCTCAAGGCAGAATGCGACTTGCATCCAACAGGTTCACACAACATCTGAGTCATAAAATCGTGATACAAGGACTCCTACGTTCGGTACATCCTACGCTGCTACGCGATCGACTGCGCGGTCTCATAAGCCGGCTCTGTGGGATCTTCGTCTTCATCTTCATCTCTGTCTTCATCTTCATTAGTGCATCCTTTCCTCGAAGGGGTAGGGGAAGGAAGTAGACCATCTCGACGTCTCTTGGTTGGTGAGGTAGCCAAAAGCTCGGTGTACTCTTGTGCGGTTAAGCGTCGACTCTGAAGAGGAACTGCCTGAAGCGGGGGTATTCCTCCTCGAAATGCAAAGCCAGGTGATATCACATGTGCTCCTTCTTTCTTCACCTTGCGGTTCTTCATCTTCTCCATACGAAATAGGTCCTTGACTTGGTGCAGCTCTTGGCGAATCCTAGTTGACTCCTTGATCAACAGATGCGTCAAGGTGTGTGAGGAGAGGCTGAAGTAGGTCTGAAACCTTAATGGCATCCCGTCCTCAAATGATGGGTTGAGTGTCCAGCTTCCGTCTATCTTATCCTTAACAAAAGGTAAGTGGCGAGTAGCGGGTTCGTTCGCCATCTCAGGAAGGATGTCGCGGAGTCGCACGAGTGCCTCTCATGCTGCAGTCTCCACGGCCAACATCAGATCGTCCATTTGTGGCCCTTCAAAGAACCAACTAGTTGGGGAGTTATTAGCCTTCACTATCACGTCCACGTGATACTCCTTAGTGTCGGCGTTGACCCAGTGTTCGTGGTATAGAAAGACGGGCGTGCGACGCACTTGACACTTCTCGATGCTATCACTCAAAAGCAGAGGAAAGCCCGTTTCCAGAAGCGTCTCGGGTACTGCGGCCATCTACAAGGGGTAGAGGAGAGGGTTAGAAATATATAATGGGTGCGGTTCTCGGGTCACACTAGGAGCACTAATTTTCTGGCTATCTTCCATGCTACCTAAGGCTTCCTATAGTCACGGTGGCTCTGATACCAGCTCTGTGGCGACCCTGACTCACTAGTCGAGAATCGCCGTGCTCAGTGATCCCAGAGATCAATGATCAGGAACATAGATACTGAATAAAGAGTCTTACATCCAAGTACTGATTATTACAACACGTGACCGAAGGGTCAAGTTCACAAGACAGGGCCTAAGGCCAAATCACACAGATACACTAATAGCGGAAAACATAGGGCTAAGCTGGTGCCCATGCCATCAAGCCTACTCCGATAGGCATTCTGACTCGGAAGCGTCCTAGTTCGCAGGGGTGTCGCCGAAGACGTACTCATCTCCAAACTCCGGTCCTTCCATGTCTAGTCAATAACATAACCAGTGGCAAGCCAATGAGTACTTTGAATGTACTCGCAAACAGCCCATGATATGAACAAATGAAAGTGAAGGATAACAATATCATGCATATTGTAGTACAACTCATCGGGGTGGAATGATCATGATTATGCATCAGGTTAAAGAATTACTCTTCAAGAACAGGTTACAGATAGCAATATATCTGCTGAAGGCTGAACCATCCGGGTTCACCCTATACGCCAAGTTACCGAACTTGGTCATATCCTCAATGTATCAGTTGAGGGCTAAACCATCCGGGTTCACCCTATATGCCAAGTCACCGAACTTGGTCATATTATTACTTATATAACAACACCTTTTAACCTCCACACACACACTCACTCACGCACACTTGGCTTATGCGGAAATATCATGACGTAGTTTAAGCAGGATTACCCAACTGTCCTTGACCGTGGACACGGCTATTCGAATAGTTTACACTCTACAGAGGTAGTATGCTGGACCCACGAGATCCGGGAAACTTCCGTGTCATCTACGACTCGCGGTATATCACATACCCGAGGTAAGTACTCGATCAATGCATTTCCCCTAACGATACTAGACAAAGCGATCCACTCGATTGGTACCCAGCCCACATGTCGTACGTCTTACGAGCCCAACTCTGGACCATACCGAACATGCGGGGACCAACGGTGTGACTCGAACTCATAAAAATGGCATAGTCGTCCTACCCGGCACGACCCCATCACGAGAGTGACTACAATCACTTCTGCCACTAGTAATGTGGCTCTTTGCTAGCACCGACCAGAGTAATTAACATAGCCCCGTCCCATAAGGGGTAACGTGGTCGTACTGGTAAGGTTGGGACGGTCGACACATCATAAATCTAATCCCATTTCCGAAACCTAACTCACACAAATATCGGGTGCATCACTTCACCAAAAGGAACCACCTTACTCATCATCACCCTCGGGCATTAGTGGCACCCGACGGGGTTTTCATAAACTCTTGCTTTATGACAACATCATACTCATGATAATGCTACTGCTATCTTTACTTGTTAAGATGGTATTAGCATGACCCTCAAGGGGTAGAGTCAAGCTCAATGCAATTGCTCCGGAGGAGCCTTCGGTGAAATCATATCAAATGATTACCGACATTTATGATCATTTGCAATGGGAATACTTGCTAAATTAACATGCAAGGTAACATATGCTCGGTCATGGTCAAAGGCATGCTTGCCTTGGTCAGCTAAGTATCCAGGGTCTTCGAGGTCTTCTGCTCCGATTCCCTCGTCACAGTGGTTTTCTATCATCGATAAAACCACAAATAAGAAATAGCTCACACAGAAACAGTCCACAAAGTCATTTTAAAAATGTTCCCTATTTCTGATAAATCTAACATATCATTTTAAAAATACTTGCCTTAATTTCCTTGAGGGAATATTTTTGAAAACAACCAAGCAGAAGCAAAACTATTCCATTTTAGTCATTTTTAATATTGGAAAATAGAATAGTTGCTCGAAAAATTCATCTAAGCATATCATTAAATACTACATATTTTTAGAAAAATAACACTCGAATAATTATACTTTTACACTGGTTAATTGTTTTTATAAAAATCATAGAAATCCAGTTTAAAAAATAAAAGAAAAACAGGCCAGATCTTGGCCTGGCTCGGCCCAGAGCCGGGCTGGCCCATGGCCGGCCCACTGCCTGCCCAGGCGCGCGCGCCGTCAGGTTTGAACCTGACACGCGGGGCCCTGCGGTCAGTGGCCGAGGCCAGCGCGGGGAGGAGACTGGGCCACCGACAGGTGGGGCACACCTGTCGGGGTCGTCTCCTAACTCCAGCCAGAGAGGAGGAGGAGGACGCCGACGTGGTAGCCGACGTGCTGAAGCTCCAATGAGCACGTGAATGGGTTCGCCAAACCGTCACCTACCTGCTGGTGGTCGAAACAACGACGGGGAGGCAGGGGTTCGCCGGCGATGAGGAGGCCGTGGCGGAGCGGGTTCGGGAAGTGGTCGAGGGGGTGGCTAGAGACACACAAAAGATCAGGCGAGTTGGGGGAAAGCTTCCTGGGGTCAAGTGGGTCAGTTTGGTGGTTCAGGGGGCGCAGGAGCCGTCGTGTAGCCGGAGATCGACCGAAGCTCTGAGGAGGAGGGACCTCGGTCGATCTCGAGCACCGGGGCTCTGCTGTGTTGCTAGGATGGCTAGAGAGGTGCTAGTGGATGCGGCGAAGCTATCTGAGGGGTGCTGGAGCGAGGGGGAAGGCTATTTATAGGCACTTGCTGGGGGTGTGGCTAGCCGTTTGGTTTTAGTGGGAGCTTCGGCTGGTCAAAGGAGGCAATACATACTGGTGCTGTCATTCATGAACTGAGGTCTAAATTGGGTTTTTTGGCCTTTCCACTTTGAACCAGTGAGGGGCCAGTTGACTGGGGTTAGCTACTGGTGCTGGCTACTTAATCTAAGAGTTTGAAGCAAAGGAGTTTGATTTAGCTGTGGCTAAGGTGGATTTTTCCTCTCTGTCAAAAGGTGTTCGACAGTGGTCACAGGGAGTTGCACCTCACCACTAGTGCTAAGACTTAACAGGTTTGGTTTTGGGGGTAAACCATGGAGTTCCACCGAATTTGAGATCCAATGGACAAGTTCTGCTTTGTAAACTTGAAATCACTTCAATATGACCAGATCTGTTCCTTCCAAAGGGAGTGTGGGAAAAATAAGTCCCACAAATCCCATTTTTGGTGTAGAACCCTCATTTGAGGTATTAGGCACTCCTGCAAAGTCTTAGCCTTGTTCGACAAACCTTGCTATGTAGAGTTGCTCTAACTTGATTCTGGACAGACACGGTTTTTGGGTTATTTTGGGTTCTTATCCACCTTTGATCAAGGTGAAACTTTATGTGGACACCAAACAAGGCTTGGGGACACCACTGAAATTTTCTAGGAATTTATTGAGAATATTTCCTTTGGAAATATCTCAAAATGCCAAAACAGACAGAAATAGCTTTTGTAGTTTTAATCAATAAATATAATATAAAATGGGGTTTAAAATCCTATGAGTGGAAAATATATGCCCTTCTGATCATCTGTAAATTTAATCAGATTTTTCCAAACCAGAAAAGTATTTTTCCATGTTGGAATACCAATTCTGACCTTAGAAATGGACATGTTATTTAATTAGGAAAATACTCACAAAAATAATTATTTTTGTGGTTTTGAAATATAAATATAGGTAAAAATCAGAATACCAAATATGAGTAGTAGCATTGCTTGCTATCAAAGACATGTAGTGCAATCTCAAGGTGGTTTTCCTTTGGTTATCAAAGGTTTTTGAAAATCAGTAAAATACCAAATAGGAATTTAGGGTTTTGAAACCTCACATGATCAAGCATACAAGCATACAATGTCAATCATGGCACTCACAACATTAGTTTTGAAGAAGTTTTAACAAGCTTAGAATTTTACAACACATACATGTGATAGCAAAAACAGGGTATCACACCCCATCTTTTTAACCTTGATGGCAACAACAGGATGCGTGCCTCGCTACCCCTTCTGTCACTGGGTGAGGTCACCACACGGTATGAACCAAAAACCAAGCACTTCTCCCATTGCAAGAATCATAGATCTAGTTGGCCAGACAAAACCCACAAGTCGAAGAGAATTACAAGGATATGAAATCATGCATAAGAGAGAGAAGAAGAAACTCAAATAAGATTCATAGATAATGTGATCATAAATCCACAATTCATCGGATCTCGACAAACACACCGCAAAAGAAGATTACATCGGATAGATCTCCATGAAGATCATGGAGAACTTTGTATTGAAGATCCAAGAGAGAGAAGAAGCCATCTAGTTACTAGCTATGGACCTGTAGGTCTATTGTGAACTACTCACGCATCATCGGAGAGGTCATGGTGTTGATGAAGAACCCTCCGTGTCCGAATCCCCCTCCGACAGGGTACCAGAACGTGCCCGAGATGGGATCTTGAGGAGACAGAAGCTTGCGGTGGCGGAAAAGTACTTTCGATGATCTCCTGATTTTTTCTGGAATTTTTGGGATTATATAGGCGAATGACCTAGGTCACGGGACCTCCTGGGGGCCCACAAGCCTGGATAGCTGATATGTCTCTATGGTATCTATAATTTTTGATTGTTTCATGCCAATATTCTACAACTTTCATATACTTTTGGCAACTTTTTATACTATTTTTGGGACTAACATATTGATCCAGTGCCCAGTGTCAATTCCTGTTTGTTGCATGTTTTTTGTTTCGAGAATATCCATACCAAACAAAGTCCAAACGTAATAAAAACTTACAGGGATTTTTTTGGAATATTTATGATTTTTGGGAAGAAGAATCAACGCGAGGCGATGCACGGAGTGCCGAGAAGCCCTGTAGCCGCCGCCCCGGTGTGGGCCCGCGGCTGGTAGGCTTGTAGCCACTCCTTAAGTCGGTTGGAGCCCTTCTTTCGCCGCAAGAAAGATAATATCTGGAATAAAATCGTGTTAAAATTTCAGCCCTATCGGAGTTAAGGATCTTCGGGAATTTAAGAAACGGTGAAACGCAGAATCTGGGAGCGCAGAAACAGAAGGACACACAGAGAGAGATCCAATCTCGGACGGGCTCTCGCCCCTCCGCCGCCATGGAGACCATGGACCATAGAGGAAACCCTTCTCCCATCTAGGGAGTAGGTCAAGGAAGAAGAAGAAGAAGGGGGACTCTCTCCCCCTCTCTCCCGGCGGCGCCGGAACGCCGCCCGGGACATCATCGTGTGACGGCGATCTACACCAACACCTCCGTCATCTTCACCAACATCTCCATCATCTTCCTCCATCTATATTCAGCGGTTCACTCTCCTGCAACCCGCTGTACCCTCTACTTGAACATGGTGCTTTATGCTACATATTATTATCCAATGATGTGTTGCTATCCTATGATGTTTGAGTAGATTATCGTTGTCCTATCGGTGATTGATGAATTGCTATGATTGGTTTAATTTGCTCGTGGTTATGTTGATGTACTTTGGTGCCCATCATATGATCGCGCGCGTGGATCACACCATAGGGTTAGTTGTATGTTGATAGGACTATGTATTGGCAGGCTAGAGTGACAGAAGCTTCAAACCTAGCATAGAAATTGATGCATATGGGATTGAAGGGGGACCAATATATCTTATTTCCATGGTTGGGTTTTACCTTAATGAACGATAGTAGTTGCAGACGCTTGCTAATAGTTCCAATCATAAGTGCACAGAATTCCAAGTAAGGGATGACATGCTAGCAGAGGCCTCTCCCACATGATACTTTCTATCGATCTAGTGACGTAGTCAATTGCTTAGGGACAATTCCGCAACTCCTACCACCACTTTTCCACACTCGTTAGACACTCGTAGTTGTTTCTTTATCTAACCAGCCCCTAGTTTTATTTATGTGTTCTTTACTTTCTTGCAAGCCTTTCCTATCACTCCTATAAAGTACTTCTAGTTTCATACTTGTTCTAGGTAAAGCGAACGTAAAGTGTGCGTAGAGTTGTATCGGTGGTCGATAGAACTTGAGGGAATATTTGTCCTACCTTTAGCTCCTCGTTGGGTTCGACCTTACTTATCGAGAAAGGCTACAATTGATCCCCTATACTTGTGGGTTATCAATGGCGCCCCCTTGGCTGCAGGTTGAGGGCTTGTGGGGCCCCTGGGGCTTCCCTGCCTTGGCTCCCAAGTTCCCCGATCTTCTTCCCTTCCAAAAAAAATCTTTTTCGGGATTTTCTTCCGTTTGGACTCTGCTTGCTAGCAATCCACAACAATGACACTAGAAGAATGTTGTTGACATGTGCCTGACTTGATGCCTCTGTGGCAACAGAGCCAGAACTGCTCCCAGTTGCTCAACAATTAGTAATTGTCTTGCAATGGCCCACTAGCGTGTGGGTTCGCGGCAGTTTTCGAGGGTAGAGTATTCGACCCAAATTTGTTGGTTTGCACGATGGGAAGTGAGAGTATACTCTCAAGTATTAGCAGCTGAATGTGTCAAATTCAACCGCACCTGAAAGATTAGTATCTGCAAGCAAAGTATCAGTAGCAAAGTAGTATGATGACAACGGTGCCAGAAACGATCTGTTGACGGCAGACTATTCCTAGCTGTTGTATCAATGGTGCCAGAAAAGTATTGTAGCAGGTAGCAGCAATGTAACAAGTAATAGCAGTGGCAAGGAACAGCAGTACTGACAGCAGTAGCAAGTAGCAACAGTAGCGAGTAACAGCAGCAGCAAGTAGCAACAGTAGTAACAACAGTAGCAAGGCAAAACAAGTAACGGCAGCAGCAAGTAACAGTAGCAGCAACAGTAGTAACAGCACTAGCAAGTAGCAACAGCAGTGGGACAAACTCATAGGCAATGGGTCGGTGATTCGTTTGGATGACATTCATCATGCAACAGTTATAACACGGAGAGATATGTGGCTAGCTCCCGTTTGTCAATGTGATGTAGGCATGCATTCCGTGTGTAGTCATACGTGCTTAGGGAAAAGAACTTGCATGACATCTACTGTCCATCCCTCCCGTGGCAGCGGGGTCAAAAGGATACTACGGGATATTAAGGTTCTCCTTTTAATAAAGAACTGGAACAACCCATTAGCACTTGGTGAACACATGAACTCCTCAAACTATGGTCATCACCGGGAGTGGTTTCGGTTATTGTCACTCCGGGGTTGCCGGGTCATAACACATAGTAGGTAACTACAACTTGCAAGATCGGATATAAAACCCACATATATTGGTGACAACATAATAATTTCATATCTGAAATCATGGCACTCGGGCCCTAGTGACAAGCATTAAGCATGGCAAAGTAGTAGCAACATCAATCTCAGAACATAGTGGATACTAGGGATCAATCCCCGTCAAAACTAACTCGATTACATGATAGATCTCATCCTACTCATCACCGTCCAGCGAGCCTACGAATAGATTACTCACGAACGATGAAGAGCTTCATGGAATTGGAGAGGGAAGAAGGTTGATGATGACGATGGCGACGATTTCCCTTGTCCGGAGCCCAGAACGGACTCCAGATCTACCCTCTAGATGAAGAACAGGATGTGGCGGCGCCTCCGTATCGCAAACGCGACGAAATCTTCTCTCTTGATTTTTTTCTGGACGAAAGTGAATTTATAGAGCTGAGTTTGGGGGGGCACAGCCACGTGGGCCCCACAAGCTTGGTTGTCGCGGCTAGGGGGGCCGCGGCAACAGGGCTTGTGGCCCAGTGGCCCATCCCCTCCGGTGGATCTTTGCGCACATATTTTTCATATTTTCCAGAAATATTCTCCGTAAATTTTCAAGACGTTCCGAGAACTTTCATTTCTGCACAAAATCAGCACCATGGAAATTCTGCTGAAAACAACGTCAGTCCGGGTTAGTTCCATTCAAATCGTGCAAATTAGAGTCCAAAACAAGGGCAAAAGAGTTTGGAAAAGTAGATACGATGGAGACATATCAACTCCCCCAAGCTTAAAACCTTGCTTGTCCTCAAGCAACTCGGTTGACAAACTGAAAGAGAAAGAAAAACTTTGACAAATTCTGTTTGATCTTGTTGTTGCAACTATGTCTAACTCATAACCAGAATTTCAGCAAGATCACAAGTTAACCACATAAGCAAGTGAAACAAAGGTCTCACAGTAAACTAATATCAATGGCATAATCAGCTAGCGACCAAATAATAATGAGTTTCAGATACCAACAATTCAATCAAAACAAGCATGAAGCAATATGAATAGGTGGTATCTCGCTAGGTCTTTCTGAGACCGCAAAACATAAATGCAGAGCACTTTCAAAGATCAAGGGCTGACTAAACATTGTAATTCATAGCAAAGAAGATCCAGTCATAGTCATACTCAATATCAATCAAAAGCAAAGCATAAAAATGACAAAGGTGCTCTTTAATTGGTGCTTATCTAAGAAGAGTATGACTCAACAGGAAAATAAATATACAGGCCCTTCGCAAAGGGAAGCATTGATTTGCACAGGTGCCAGAGCTCAAGCTTTGAAAACAGAGATAACAATTTTGGGTGGCATGCTTTCATTGTCAACGCAATGACCAAGAGTTTTCAATATCTTCCACGCTACTCATGCTATAGGCGGTTCCCAAACAGAAAAGTAAAGTTTTAACTCCCGCACCACCAATCAATCACACTCCACGTCTAGCCGAATCCTCGCGTACCGTCCATACTAACATCAATCCGGGGGGAGTCTTGTTTTACAGTTATGTTTTCGATTTAAGCGTGGAACTGACCATTCCAATTACCGGCCCCTTTCTCGTGAATGACAGTGAATAAACACATGTCAGGATAACACGCCTAACATGGAAGATACCAATAGCCCCATGTCACCACATGAGCGGTTCGGGCATGCAAAACAGATTATTTCTTGAAGGTTTAGAGAATGTCACATGCAAATTTACTTGGAACGGCAGGTAAATACCGCAAATAGGTAGGTATGGTGGACTCTCATGGAAAAACTTTTGGGTTTATGGAAGTGGATGCACAAGTTGTATTCCGCTTAGTACAAGTGAAGGCTAGCAAAAGACTGGGAAGCGAGCAACTAGAGAGCGACAACGGTCATCAAGATTCAATGAGTTTGACTAACATGGAGTGCAAGCATGAACATGATATAAATCACCATGAACACGAACATCATAGAGGCTATGTTGATTTTGTTTCAACTACATGCATGAACATGCGCCAAGTCAAGCCACTTGAATGATTCAAAGGAGAATACCATCTTATCATACTACATCATAGTCATCTCAAAATATATGTTGGCATTCAAGACAAACCATTATAAGCTCCTAGCTAAATAAGCATGGCGTCAGAAACTATGATCTCTAAGTTGTCATTGCAAACATGGTTCTCTCACAACAAAGTTGTATCTGGAACGACAAGCTAGTCATATTTACAAAAACAGAATAGATAGAGTTCATACCAGCTTTTCCAGTCTCAGTCACTTCATCATATATCATCATTATTGCCTTTCACTTGCACGATCGAACGATGTGAACAATAATAAGAGTGCTCATGCATTGTACTAAGCTGAATCTGCAGGCAAACACAAAGGAGAAGACAAAGTAATATGTCTCTTTGAAAGCTAAACAGGTATGCATGCAAGAGCCAATAAACATTGTAACCAATATCTTCTACCTTGACCCAAAGAAAAAGAAAACTATTTACACGGGAAGGCTCCCAACAAGCAAAAGAAGAAAGGAAAATATTTTTGGGTTTTCTCAAAAGGACACAAAACAAGAAAACGAAAATAAACTAGCATTGATAATACAGTGGCAAAGTGTAAACACCGACGAACAAAGTTAAAGCATAAGCCTGAATGTAAGGCTGGTGAGAACACGTACTCCCCCGAGCTTAGGCTTTTGGCCTAACTTGGTCTACTCCCAAGGATGGTCCTGGCGAAATCCAAAATCATAATCAGGGTTATACGGGAGCGCTGCAGCCACTGCCTGAATAGCTGCCTCACGAAGACGAGCAGCCGTCGCCTCCCTCTCATACTCCTCTGCCTCTCCTATGGTTATGTAGTATCTCCGTTTCACCTGAAAGTAAAAGAAAGCAGGAGCAGGAAGGGTAATATGGAAAACACGCTGCCGGTTAAATATCAATCGGTATAGTTGGGAGTCATCATCCCTCTCATGGAACTGGTAGCGTGTCAAAGCCATGCAGTCAAGAAAAGCTGTATGGAGCGGGGGATCTCGTGCGCGGATGGGTACTCCAGGAAAATTTGCTATGCGAGTGGCATAGATGCCGCCAAAGAAATCCCCCTCAATAGCATTCTTATTCAGCCTCCTTGCTATAATAGCTCCCATGTTGAAGCTTTTGTCACCCATCACTGCGCTCTTAAGGATACTAAGGTGGGATGCGCATAGGTGACAATGTTCAACCTTACCGTTAATGCAACTACCTATGAAGAGGGCAAAGTAGTGCAAGGCAGGGAAATGAATGCTTCCTACGGTAGCTTGCATGATGTCTCTAGTTTCTCCAACAGATATACTAGAGAAAAAATCTCTAACCGAAGATTTAGGAGGATCCTTAAGATTACCCCCATCGTGTATTTTGCAAATCCTATTGAAATCCACCAAATCCATGGCATAGGATTTATCATACAGATCAAACAGTATGGATGAGTCACGGCCAAGTGGAAATTTAAATCTACACACGAAAGAGGCAGTGAGCAAAGCATATTGTTCACATTTATCTAAGAGGAATTCTTCGAACCCGGCATTGCGGACAAGTGTATCAAACTCATCCTTGAAGCCTGCTTCGATCACAAACTCATCGGAAGGCCATTCACATGGTTGTACCGGTGCGTCCCTTAGTTGATAAGGATCGGGCTCCCGAATAGAAAGACGGGGACCCTTCTTACTTGAGGAACCACCATGAAACTTCCTCCTAAACATAATTTCTTTTGCTGAAATTTTTTAAGTTCCAGAGAAAAGTGAATAAAGACCAACCACACCTTGTAGCAACTACTCCTACTAGTGCCTAGAGATCGTATCACGCGCTAAAACTACTTGGGACCAGCTAAAATCAACATTTCAAGCTCAAGAACAGGGTCACCAAGGTAGCAAGAATACGCGAAGGATAAAGCACTAGATAAAAAACAAATTGGACCAATGGAGGAGTCACTTACCAAGGAGTAATTTCCCCAAAACGGTTCAGAGAATGATGCTTTGAGCAAGGAGATCGAAAATCACAGCCAAATGAGCAAGAACACGGGTTTGAGCTGCGAAACGATTTTTTCTGGAGGTAGAGGAAGAGGATGGGAGCTGGAATGAGTGGAGGGGGCCCCTGTGGGCCCCACAAGCTTGCTTGTCGCGGCTAGGGGGGTGGTCGCGATGAGAGGGCTTGTGGCCCACTGGTGTGGCCCCCAGGCCAGCTCTCTGTCCCGGTATTTTTCAAATATTCCAGAAAAAATCATACTAGATTGTCAGGACCATCGGAGAACTTTTATTTTCGGGGTATTTTTCCCCGGGGCGCTAAAAGAGGAAGCAGGAAAAACTAAACCTATCATTTTCTTCTAAGCAAAAGAAAGACAAAGCTTCAAACAGAGGTATGTGACTCTTTGATTCATCCATTTCATGGTCATCGAAAGAAATCCGTCTATGGGGTTGATCAAATCCTCATGACAAAACTTTCTCGAATCGCAAAAGAGAACGGAGAATTTTCAAATAGCCACTAAGTTACCTCAATGGGGATGTGTATCTTCCCAACAAGCAAATCATACTTCATTTTGACACGAGGAATAGGACATTCAAAGCTCCCAATAAGAATCGATGAAGTTTTTTCGATAGCATTGATGCAATGTACTTGATATCGTTTCTTCGGAAAATGCACTGTATGCTCATTACCGTTGACATGGAAAGTGACATTGCCTTTGTTGCAATCTATAACAGCCCCTGCAGTGTTTAAAAAGGGTCTTCCGAGGATGACAGCCATGGCATCGTCCTCGGGAATATCCAATATAACAAAGTCTGTTAAGATAGTGGTATTAGCAACCACAACAGGCACACCCTCGCAAATGCCGACAGGGAAAGCAGTTGATTTGTCGGCCATTTGCATAGAGATTTCAGTGGATGTCAACTTACCCAGCTCAAGTCTACTATAAAGAGAGAGAGGCATAACACTAACACCGGCTCCAAGGTCACATAAGGCAATTCATATGTAGTTTTCTTTAATGGAGCAAGGTATAGTGGGCACTCCGGGATCACCAAGTTTCTTAGGAGTTCCACCCTTGAAAGTGTAATTGGCAAGCATGGTGGAGATCACAAGATCTGGTATATTCCGTTTATTGGTCACGATATCTTTCATGTACTTGGCATACAGAGACATTTTGAGCATATCAACTAACTGCATCTGCAGAAACACGGGTCTTATCATTTCAATAAAGCGCTCAAAATCCTCATCATCCTTTTTCTTGGATGGCTTAGGAGGAAAGGGCATAGGTCTCTGAACCCATGCTCTCTTTCTTTACCATGCTTCCTAGCAGTGAATTCATTCTTATCATATCTCTTAGGTTGTGGGTTATCAGGATTAACCGTAGGTTCAATCTCCACATCCTTATCATTGCTAGGTTGAGCATCATTATGAACATCGCTGTCCATATTGTCACCAGGTTCATGTTCATCACCAGATTGTGTTTCTGCATGAGACGCAAAAATATCATTTGGTTCTTCAGGTGTGACAGTATTTGGTGAACTGACATGTAGGTTTCTATCATCCTTCTTCTTCTCCTTAGAATGACTCGGTGTATCAGCATTAATTCCTTGAGAATCTTGATTAATTATCTTAGGATGGCCTTCAGGATACAAAGGTTCGTGAGTCATTTTGCCTCCTCTAGTAATGACTCTGACAGAGTTGTCATTTAATTCATTGAGCAAGTCATAATGAGCTTTAAGTACTTGTTCTTCCTGAGTAGTAATCATAGAGGCATGTTTACTCAGAAGCTTCAGATCATTGACATTTCTGTCTACACAAGCACTTAAATGACTAAGCATACGAGTACTTTGTTCCAAATGTCTGCTAACATAATCATTGAAACTCTGTTGTTTGGCAACAAAGTTGTCAAATTCATCAAAGCATAAGCTAGCAGAGAATTTACTTCCACTACCTGTATCGGGTTATCGAGACCATGGATCTCTTCGATAGGTGGTAGATCTTTGACATCTTCAGATCTAATGCATTTCTCGTGCATAGATTTCTTGGCTTCTTGCATATCTTTGGGACTCGGGAATAGAATACCCCTTTTCTTTGGAGTTGGCTTAGGAGGTGGTTCGGGAATAGTCCAAGCATTATCGTTGATCAAGATGTTATTCAGTTGAGTCTCAGCTTGTTCTACAGTTGGTTCCCTAAAAACACAACCGACACAACTATCTAGGTGGTCTCTAGAAGCATCGGTAAGTCCGTTATAGAAGATATCAATTATCTCATTCTTCTTAAGAGGGTGATCAGGCAAAGCATTCTGTAGCTGGATGAGCCTCCCCCAAGCTTATGGGAGACTCTCTTCTTTGAGTTGAGCAAAGTTATATATTTCCTGCAAGGCAGCTTGCTTCTTATGGGCAGGGAAATATTTCTCACAGAAGTAATAGACCATATCTTGGGGACTACTCACACATCTAGGAGCAAGAGAAGTGAACCAGGCTTTAGCATCATCCTTTAGAGAGAAAGGAAACAACTTAAGGATATAGTAGTGGCGGATCTTCTCCTCACTAGTGTAAAGGGTGGCTATATCGTGTAGTTTGGTAAGATGGGCTACGACCGTCTCAGACTCATAACCGTGAAAAGGGTCAGATTCGACTAGAGAGATTATCTCAGGGTCGACAGAGAATTCATAATCCTTATCGGTGATAAAGATAGGTGAAGTGGCAAACTTCGGGTCGTATTTCATCCTAGCTTTCAGAGATTTTTCCTTCCACTTGAGAAGTAATTTCTCAGAGTTATAAGCATCCTTACACGCAAGAAAATCCTCAGCTATCTCTCCCTCCATAACGTAACCCTCAGGTATCTCAGGCAATTCATATCTAGGAGAGCTAGATCTAGTAGGAGCAAAAGCAGGTTCTATCTCAATAGTATCGGCAGTTTCAGAAGCATCACGAGCATTGACAGTAACTCTAGCAATATGAGCATCAAGGAATACCCCTAGTGGCACATCAGGCAAAGTAGTATCTCTAGCAGTATCAAGCATAGCATCATCAGGAAAAATAGCATCTCTAGCATCATCAGGCAAAGCAGTATCAAGCATAGCATCTCTAGCAGTATGAGGCATAGCATCTCTAGCAGTATCAGGCATAGCATCTCTAGCAGTATCAGGCATAGCATCATCAAGCATAGTAGCATCATAAGCATCATCAAGCACATGCGACATATCAAGATTTCTAGCAGGAGGTGATGTCGCAAACTTACTCATAACTGAAGGTGAATCAAGTGCAGAGCTAGATGGCAGTTCCTTACCTCCCCTCGTAGTTGAGGGAAAGACTTTGGTTTTTGGATCTTTCATATTCTTCATAGTGATCAGCAGATATAAATCCCAAGTGACTCAGAGAATATAGCAATCCTTCCCCGGCAACGGCGCCAGAAAAGTGCGGCTTGCTAGTAGTCCACAACAACGACACTAGAAGAATGTTGTTGACGTGTGCCTGACTTGATGCCTTTGTGGCAACAGAGCCAGAACTGCTCCGAGTTGCTGAACAATTAGTAATAGTCTTGCAATGGCCCACCAGCGTGTTGGTTCATGGCAGTTTTCAAGGGTAGAGTATTGGACCCAAATTGTTTTGTTCGCACGACGGGAAGTGAGAGTGTACTCTCAAGTATTAGCAGCTGAATGTGTGAGATTCAACCGCACCTGAAAGATTAGTATCTGCAAGCAAAGTATTAGTAGCAAAGTAGTATGATGACAACGGTGCCAGAAACGATCTGTTGACAGCAGACTATTCCTAACTGTTGTATCAATGGCGCCAAAAAAGTATTGTAGCAGGTAGCAGCAGTGTAATGAGTAACAACAATGGCAAGGAACAACAGTAGTGATAGCAGTAGCAAGTAGCAACAGTAGCGAGTAACAGCAGCATGAAGTAGTAACAGCAGTAGCAAGGCAAAACAAGTAACAGTAGCAGCAACAGTAGTAACAGCAGTAGCAAGTAGCAACAGCAGTGGGACAAACTCGTAGGCAATGGGTCGGTGCTTCGTTAGGATGACATTCATCATGCAACAGTTATAATACAGAGAGATATGTGGCTAGCTCCCGTTCATCAATGTGATGTAGGCATGCATTCCGTGTGTAGTCATACGTGCTTAGGGAAAAGAACTTGCATGACATCTATTGTCCATCCCTCCCGTGGCAGCGGGGTCCAAAAGGATACTACGGGATATTAAGGTTCTCCTTTTAATAAAGAACCAGAACAACGCATGAGCACTTGGTGAACACATGAACTCCTCAGACTATGGTCATCACCGGGAGTGGTTCCGGTTATTGTCACTCCGGTTTGCCGGGTCATAACACATAGTAGGTAACTACAACTTGCAAGACCGGATCTAAAACACACATATATTGGTGACAACATAATAATTTCAGATCTGAAATCATGGCACTCGGGCCCTAATGACAAGCATTAAGCATGGCAAAGTAGTAGCAACATCAATCTCAGAACATAGTGGATACTAGAAATCAATCCCCGTCGAAACTAACTCGATTACATGATAGATCTCATCCTACTCATCACCGCCCAGCGAGCCTATGAATAGATTACTCACGAACGATGAAGAGCTTCATGGAATTGGAGAGGGAAGAAGGTTCATGATGACGATGGCGACGATTTCCCTTGTCCGGAGCCCAAAACGGACTCCAGATCTGCCCTCCAGATGAAGAACAGGATGTGGCGGCGCCTCCGTATCGCAAACGCGATGAAATCTTCTTTCTTGATTTTTTTCTAGACGAAAGTGAATTTAGAGAGCTGAGTTTGGGGGCGGCAGAGCCACGTGGGCCCCACAAGCTTGGTTGTCGCGGCTAGGGGGCCGCAGCAACAGGGCTTGTGGCCCACTGGCCCATCCCCTTCGGTGGATCTTTGCGCAGGTATTTTTCATATTTTCCAGAAATATACTCCGTAAATTATCAAGACGTTCCAAGAACTTTCATTTATGCACAAAAACAACACCATGGTAATTCTGCTGAAAACAGCGTCAGTCCGGGTTAGTTCCATTCAAATCATGCAAATTAGAGTCCAAAACAAGGGCAAAAGAGTTTGGAGAAGTAGATACGATGGAGAGTATCAGACTCCGTTTCAAAATCTCCTCTGCAAGGGGTCAAAAACATGGAAAAAAACATGAACTGGCACTTAGCACTGAGTTAATAAGTTAGTCGCAAAAAATAAATAAAAGGCATGCAAAACATCCAAAGTTTGACAAGATAATAGCATGAAACCATCAAAAATTATAGATAGGTTGGAGACGTATCAGCGACTCATCTCACTTCCATCTTTCCTTCAATGAATGACAAGCCGTCGGCATCCTCAATTTGCTTGAGTCGCTAGGTCATTTGTCGTTGACGTCACCTTCTCCAATATTCCTGAAATTCTGATGACATCACTTCCCAACGGATCGTTTTTGGTCCTTATCTTGTCATCTTGAAAATTTAGGCGACATCATCTCCAGGTTTCAATCTGTCGCCTCGATTCCCGCGAATGTTGTTTTTTCCTTGTCTTGCCTTGGGCCTTTAAATAGCCTCGGGGGAGTGGGAAGGCAACGCCACCTACCCCCACTTCCACCATTCCTACGCATCGTCTTCTCCAGCCGCACCTCGACCAATCCGTCACCGCAGAAGCCTCATCGCAAGTCGTCGCCGTCAGCCGCTTCCAGAGCTAGTCAAGGGTGTAGTCGCCATCGCGGGACTTCCTCGATCCTCGCCTGGCGTCTCCTTCCTTCAGGTAAATCCCCTTCTCCCATTAGGAGTAGATCCGAATCCTCGTACTTCTTAGGTCAGCACCCGAACTCCATGAACATCGCATTCTCTCGCTTTTAGCCCATCTTGATGCGGTATCATAGACCCATATACGAAATTATAATCGTGGTAGTTTTTGTCATTTCCCTTATCAATCTGTTGTTCCTCCATCGCTCTTAGATCTACGCACCATTTTTCATAGTGTCGTTCTGCGGTGTTCGGTCCTTCAGCCAACATTATTTTCTCCATTGAAAATGCACGTAGATCTGTAGATTATCGCTTGACATTACAAACATGTTTGTCCTTCAATCGAGAATATCCCTAAGGAGAACCCCTTTGAGAACCATAACCCGTCTCCTTTTGCCATAGCGAGTTAGAATATCCCGGTAGATACATCGTTGATTATTTAGCTCGCGAGTTGTAATATCCCGGTAGATATACCATCGATCATTTTGGCTGGCGAGTCGCCGTTCCATAGTTCCTGACAACCCGCCCTACTCTTTACTTTTGTAGTTATGGGTACTATCTCGAAATGCAATTGGCTACCAACAAAGGTCAATGATGCCTATCTTGACAACTTCGTAAAAACGGGTAATCTAGATCCCAAGGAAGTTATTGGGTGGCGGACTGCCTTTTGGGAAACAATTCCCCAACCCGCCAAAGGAGAGGTAGTCATGTTTACTGACCACTTGGAGCGAGGTTTCAAGCTGCTCGGTTCAAAGTTTTTTAGAGACGCCCTGCATTTCTTCCACCTTCATCCTCAAGATTTGGGACCGAATTCCATCAGTAATCTTTGCCAGTTTCAAGTTTTCTATGAAGTTTATCTGCAAATCGAGCCCATCGTGCTATTGTTCCAGAAATTTTTCTATCTGAACAGCCAAACAGAATTTGCGCATGGACCTAGCTTGGAACTGGGGGAGTCAATATTCAGCGGCCTCGCGAATGCGGGTTTCCGGCAGTCACTTTGCCTAGTCATCCCAAAGGCTGGGCAAAGACTTGGTTCTACTGCCGTGACACTTCTCCAGCCAACGAGAACCCTCTCCCAGGCTTCAGGGAAGATCGCCCACCTATGGACTTTGAGTTGCCTGAAAAGTTGACTGAAGAAGAAGAAACCACATTCGTTCCCATCTTTGGAAAGTTGAGGGCTCTTACCACCAACGGTCTTACCGGCATCGACTTGATCCGTTGTTGGGTAGAATGGAGGATTCTGCCCTTAAGCCACGAGAATGGTTTGATGTGTGAGCATGGTGGCGACTTTAATCACCCCAATGATTTTATAATGTGAGTCTCTCAGCAGAAGACATTGTCAATATCATAAAGACGCTATGTGGCGAGCCTATTGAAAATTGCTCCCAAATCGGGCTCAAACCCTTCTGCATCACCAACCCGGCTCGAGAGGTAAACAACCTGGCTCCAAAATGTAACTCTTTCATGTACTCATCTATATTTCTGGTCCTAAGCCTTTCATCATGTTTAATCAGAGGGATTCGATGTTCTGGACCCGAAGAACCAAGACTATCATCAAGAAGACAACCAAACCTCCCTCCGAGACTACGACGAAGAAGAAGAGCAAAGGCCAAGCTGCAGCCAAAGAGTCATCTGTCGTTGGCGAGTCTCGCGCTGTTGAGGAGCAGTCAGAGGTAAAATTCCTAATCTTTATTGCTTCATGTTGACTTGAACTTATGCTTTACCGCCTTTCGTTTTGAGGATGATGACTATGAGAGCTAGGATGAAGATGTCGAGGTAATTTCCGTTTCTTCCGACTCAACTCCTTCCCTCCCCAAGCCGGCTAGGCGAATTTGTAAGAAAGTTCCCATGTCTCACCTGGATGCTCATCTGGACCCCAATTTCCTTTTTAAGAAGGCGAGTTACACACCTAAATGCCATACTCGTAGCCATTCTAGAGACCTAGTGTCCGGCTTACCTAAAAGAGCAACTAGTCAAAAACGGCAAAGCGAGGTATGTTTTCGCGAGTATCTTTTCCTTCTTGTGTAAGATATTCTCGCAATTTATTCAATCCTTGAATTCTTGTTCATCAGGTTTCACCTCCTTTGTCCGACGACTCAGCAATGTCGACTCTCCCCCCGATGATTCACGTTCAGGGGTAAATATCTTTAAGAACATGTTCTTTCAATCATCAATGTCTTTTATTCCAACATTGGTACCTTTGTTGCTTAAAGCGCAAGCAAAGAAGAGGAAGACAGGCGACTCATCCTCAGCTCCAAAAGTGGCTGAAATGTCTGGTAAAGGCGCCTCCATCCCAGAGGCTCGAGAAGATCTAACTGAAATCCAGGGCGATACTTTTGATGACATTCCTGATATTCGGGTCGAGCCTTCAAGCCCTCAGAAGGAAGTGATTGAAAACATCGACCCGCCAAGTTCTGCTAAGACACCTAAAGATCCAGACCCAGACATTGTTACTGGTACTGGTTACACTAAGCCTGCAACCGCGGTGTTAACCAAACATACACCAAAAGATACCCAGACATTTGCAGAGAAGGATGTCACCAAGATGAAGCTTCCTCATTATGAAAAATTGGAGTTTGAAGAGTTATATTCCGGTTTTGTGAGCCTTCTAGAAGCAAGCTGTGAGATGGAGAAAAGCGTGGCCAACTTGATGTGAGTCAAACATGAGGTATGACATCTTTATCTTTGTGAATATATCTTCCCATTAGCCCTCGAAAGGGCAGGTCGTCCATGATGAATCGTACTTTTGCATCACTCAGCGATGTGTAGCCCCCAAGGGCCGGGTCATCTTTTCGAAAGATAAACCGGGTCGTGTAAAATTTCTTCAACTTGTAGCACCCAAGGGTCGGGTCATCTTTTGAAAGATGAGCCGGGTCTTTGAATATAAAATTTCTTCAACCTGTAGCCCCCAAGGGCCGGATCATCTTTTGAAAGATGAGCCAGGTCTTTGAATATAAAATTTCTTCAACCTCTTGCCCCCAAGGGTCGGATCATCTTTTGAAAGATGAGTCGGGTCTTTGAATATAAAATTTCTTCAACCTGTAGCCCCCAAGGGCCGGATCATCTTTTGAAAGATGAGTCGGGTCTTGAATGAAGGTATGACTTGAAAAGAATTAAGTCGTACATTAGCCCCCAAGTGTCAGGGATATTGCTTGGAATGGTCCTGAAACTTGCTTCCCCAATTTTTGTTTGCAGGAATCCTTGACTCGGGCCGACTCATCCTTGGTCGGTTTAAAAGAAAGCTTAGCCGAACAGCAGGATGCTCGGGCTAAGTCTAAAGAAAATTTTTGTCTAGCACTTGCTGATATGGAGAAGATGAAAGTTGAACACCAAAAGTTTGAATAGAAGGCCCATGCTGAACAAGCCACCATCTTGAAACGGGCGGAACAAGCCGAAGAAAAGCTAAAAGCCATTCTTCAAGAACTCTCCGGCTTAAAGCATCATATCTCCAACATGACCCAAGCCATATTTGGTAAGGGTCAATTCCCTTCTTCTGAAAAATGTTGCAAAGCATACTGCAAATGCTAATTATCTCACTTTGCCATTCGTAGGTCCATGAGCCGCCGCCATGCAGAATGACTGTATTCTGAAGCTGAAGGCAATTTATACTTTCAGAGAGCAGTTATACACGGGAGGCATCATGACTATGAAGGCCGTGATGGGCAACAGGGAGCCCATAAATCCATCAAGCACATGCTGTGTTGCGTGTCAACATTTCAACCTCAGGTAGAAGAATTAAAAAGGTCAGCCGCCCGCAAAGGAGCACTGACCACCCTAACCCGGTGTATGGCCTATGCTCCAAAACTTAAGCCGGAGGAAGTAGCTGCTGGCTTTCCAGAGTTAAAAGATGATGCCTCGGAGTTCACCGAGGAGGACTATCATCGTTGTGTGAAAGAGTCTCGATCCGCGGTGACTCAGCTAGCAGCTAACCTAGATTTAGGCAAATACCAGGCGGCTTATGATGAAAGTAACAAAAAGGTGACTCCTCCTTCGTATGAAGTCACCAGTCTGACTCCACGACGCCGTAAGAATCCCTTTGACTTTGACGTTGATCTGTCCGCCATCTTGAGTGATGAAGACGATTTTGTCGCCTTGACCAATTGCAATTGGAAAATGGGCGACTTACAGATCGAAGACGGCGAAAGCTCGAAGCAGGGTGACCCGGAGGCGGCTTGAACTGACTTGACAAGAAATCGATTTTCCAAGAATATTTTGATATCTTTCTAACCGGGATATGATGCCCGGTATGGCCTGGTGAGCAATGTAGTAGTCTTAGGTTTCAGGAAAACAGTATGATAACCGTACCTTGCGATTTGTGTTTGGAAATTTCAGCCTCCATTAATATGAATCGCCTTTCCCAATGTCTTGACAAAAAAAGTCTTTGCCCTGTTTATCAGAGAAAACAATAAGCCGGCTCAGTGAGTCGCGGTGGGTTATAAACAAGAAGCCGGCTCAGTGAGTCGTGGTGGGTTATAGAAATTTTATGAAACCTTTAGGCGATGCCACAAACATAGTCATAAAGTTTGTCGGCTCGATGAGTTACGACAGGATAGAACGAGTTTGCAAAACTCTAGTGCTACCCCAAGAAGGCTTTTGCAACAACCTTTAGTTGTTTAGACCGGCTGATCACGTGCAACTCAAGCTTCAGTGAAGCAGGTTTAATGAACCCATGGTTTGTCTATTTTCCATGTCTCGACTCTCGCCAGTACTTTTCATGTTTTAACCAAGGCAAGTTTAGGGTCCAAAAGTGGATTGACTCGCCAAGAGTATATGGGACCATAGGGCAAGTCGTCAAACACACAGTCCAGTATAACCATTGTAATGCATTATTTTTTCGTTAGCCAAGAGGGTATTCAGGCTGAACTCAATGAGTGGAAGCCCCCAAGTGACCTATGATTAGGGAAAAGCCGCGCATAGGATTGCAGAAGCGAATACGCTCTTACTGCAAAACAACTTGGGAGCTAGTAGCACCCAAGTAAGCTGACTTAATTCTCAAAACCATATAAGGTGCCCATGTTTGACCCGTGCAGCGTGGCAACTTCGGTCCTCTTTGGCGTATCAACATCTAGTTTTGAAATAAGCGCGACATGGCGACTTATGCTCTTTGATGCTGATACCGTCCATGCTTGGATGACTTGTAGAACAATAAAGACTCATGCTTTCAAGAAGCTAAAACGGCAAAGGACCCCGAAGTTCATGGGCGTCGGCTTTATTGCTTTATAAATAAAATAAAGGATTACAAATTCGAACTTGTAAACATAGGTAAGGAGCCAGTGGCTCTAAGTATAGTATGGCCGCAAGTGGGCCATGTTCCATGGGCGAGTTGTCTCAACCTCTCTTGCTGGCCTATCCGGGCGAAGATCCACCAAGTAATATGACACGTTATGGAGATTCTTATGATGACAAAAGGTCCTTCCCATGGAGCGGATAACTTATGCATACCAGTATGATCTTGAATCAACCGAAGCAGTAAGTCACCATCTTGAAAACCTCGGCTCTTGACTCGGGGGCTGTGGTAGCGTCGCAAGTCTTGTTGATAAATCGCCAATCGTGACGCGGCCAAATCACGCTCCTCCTCTAAAGCGTCCAACGAATCTTGTCGTGCAAACTCGTTGTCTTGTTCCACATAGGCAGCGACTCGTGGTGAATCGTGTCTGATGTCACTTGGTAATACTGCCTCTGCTCCATAGACCAGGAAAAAGGGCGTGAAACCAGTACATCGATTTGGGGTGGTTTTGATGCTCCATAAAAATGAAGGCAGTTCTTCAACCCAACAGCCCGGGGTACGTTCCAAAGGTACCATAAGTCGGGGCTTGATTCCTCACAATATGTATTGATTCGCCCTTTCAGCCTGTCCATTGGACTAGGGGCGTGCAACCGCGAAAACATCAACCCGGATGTGCTCCCTTGCGCAAAACTCTTGCATGGTGCCTTTTGACAAGTTACTACCATTATCAGTGATAATACTCTGAGGATACCCGAAGCGAAAAATCTACTTTTTCAAGAACTTGACGGTCGTGTCTGCATCACAGCTACTAATTGGCTCTGCTTCAACCCACTTGCTGAACTTGTCAACTGCCACCAATAAGTGAATCTTTTTATTGGATGGCATTTTGAAAGGGCCAACCATGTCCAGCCCCTAGACCGCAAATGACCATGTAATTGGGATAATCCGTAACTCTTGAGCCGGCACATGCATCTGACGTCCGAATTTTTTACAGCCATCACATCGGCGAACTATATCCTCAGCATTTGCATGAGCTGTTAACCAGTAAAACCCATGCCTAATGGCTTTGGATACCAGAGAGCGTGACCCGGCGTGATGACTAAAGTCGCCCGCATGAATCTCATTAAGAATCGCACACCCCTCCTCAGAAGAGACACACCTTTGAAAAACTCCAGAAGTGCTTCGCCTGTGTAACTCGCCTTTATGGATGATCATGGATTTGCATCAACGGACGATTTGGCGGGCCAACAACTCGTCGGTGGGTAACTTGCCTCGCGCCAGATACGCCATGTAGGGGATCGCCCAATCTGGGGTAGCACGGAGAGCCGCCACAAGTTGAGACTCGGGATCGAGAACTACCAAGTCTTCCTGTGATGGTAATTTTACCGATGGGTTATGCAATACATCCAAAAATACGTTAGGAGGAACCGGCTTACGCTACGAGCCAAGTCGTGAGAGAGCATCTGCTGCCTCATTGAGCCGCCGATCAATGTGATCAACCTGATAGCATGGAAATGTCCCGCCACATGTGACACGGCATGCATGTAGGCCGCCATCAGAGGATCTCTGGAATCCCATGTGCCAGAAACTTGTTGTGCCACTAGATCTGAGTCGCCCAAACATCTGACCCGACTGAGGTTTGATACGTCAATTTTGCATCATGCTTTTATGTTGATATTTATCGCTTTATGGGCTGTTATTACACTTCACGGTACAATACTTATGCCTTTTCTCTCTTATTTTGCAAGGTTTACATGAAGAGGGAGAATGCCGGCAGCTGGAATTCTGGCCTGAAAAAGGAGCAAGTTTGAGATACCTATTCTGCGCAACTCCAAAAGCAGTGAAAATCAACGAGGATTTATTTTGGAATTTATAAAAAATATTGGGCCGAAGAAGTACTAGAGGAGAGCCAGCAGGAGGCCACTAGCCTGCTAGGCGCGGCCTCCCCCCTGACCGCGACTAGGGGGCTTGTGGGCTCCCTGCTGGCCCTCTGGCCACCCTCTTTTGCTATAAGGAGGGTTTCGTTCCAGAAAAAATCAGGAGGAGGCTTTCGGGAGGAATCGCCGCCACCACGAGGCGGAACTTGAGCAGAACCAATCTAGAGCTCCGGCTGGGTCGTCCTGCCGGGGAAACTTCCCTCCCGGAGGGGGAAATCGTCATCATCGTCATCACCAACACTCCTCTCATCGGAGGGGACTCATCACCATCAACATCTTCATCAACCCCATCTCATCTCCAAACCCTAGTTCATCTCTTGTAACCAATCTCCGTCTCGCGACTCCGATTGGTACTTGTAAGGTTGCTAGTAGTGTTAATTACAATTTGTAGTTGATGCTAGTTGGATTACTTGGTGGAAGATTATATGTTCAGATTCTTGATGCTACTCATTACCTCCCTGGTCATGAATATGATTATGCTTTGTGAGTAGTTACTTTTGTTCCTAAGGACATGGGATAAGTCATGCTATAAGTAGTCATGTGAATTTGGTATTCGTTCCATATTCTGATGTGTTGTATATAGTTTTTCCTCTAGTGGTGTTATGTGAACGTCGACTACATAACACTTCACCATTATTTGGTCCTCGAGGAAGGCATTGGGAAGTAGTAAGTAGATGATGGGTTGCTAGAGTGACAGAAGCTTAAACCCTAGTTTATGTGTTGCTTCGTAAGGGGCTGATTTGGATCCACTAGTTTAATGCTATGGTTAGACTTTGTCTTAATTCTTCTTTCGTAGTTGCGGATGCTTGCGAGAGGGGTTAATCATAAGTGGGATGCTTGTCCAAGTAAGGGCAGTACCCAAGCACCGGTCCACCCACATATCAAACTGTCAAAGTACCGAACGTGAATCATTTGAACTTGATGAAAACTAGCTTGACCGAAATTCCCATGTGTCCTCGGGAGCGTTTTACCTCCTATAAGAGTTTGTCCAGGCTTGTCCCTTGCTACAAAAGGGATTGGGCCACTTTGCTGCACCGTGGTTACTTTTGTTCCTTGCTACTTGCTACGAATCATCTTGTCACACAACTACTTGTTACCGATAATTTCAGTACTTGCAGAGATTACCTTGCTGAAAACCACTTGTCAGATCCTTCTGCTCCTCGTTGGGTTTGACACTCTTACTTATCGAAAGGACTACGATAGATACCCTATACTTGTTGGTCATCAAGACTCTTTTCTGGCGCCGTTGCCGGGGAGTGAAGCGCCTTTGGTAAGTGGAATTTTTTAAGGAAGCATTTATATAGTGTGCTGAAATTTATTGTCACTTGTCACTATGGAAACTAATCCTATGAGGAGCTTGTTCGGGGTATCTTCACCTCGAACGGAAGCACAAGGAGTTTCTCCTCAACCTGCTGCACCTACTGAAAATATTTGCTATGAATTTCCTTCGGGTATGCTTGAGAAACTGCTTGCTAATCCTTTTAGAGGGGATGGAACATCACATCCGAACTTGCATCTAATCTATGTAGATGAAGTTTCTGGTTTATTTAAGCTTGCAGGTTTGCCCGAGGATGAGGTCAAGAAGAAGGTCTTTCCCTTATCTTTGAGGGATAAAGCATTGACATGGTATAGGCTATGTGATGATACTGGATCATGGAACTACAATCGGTTGAAATTGGAATTTCATCAAAAGTTTTATCCTATGCATCTAGTACAGCGTGATCAGAATTATATTTATAATTCTTGGCCTCGTGACAGAGAAAGCATCGCTCAAGCTTGGGGGAGGCTTAAATCAATGTTATATTCATGCCCCAACCATGAGCTCTCGAGAGAAATTATCATTCAGAACTTCTATGCTCGGATTTCTCATGATGATCGCACCATGCTTGACACTTCTTGTACCGGTTCTTTTATGAAGAGAGATATTGACTTCAAATGGAGTTTATTGGAAATAATTAAACGCAACTCTGAAGATTGGGAGTTTGATGAAGGTAAGGAGTCACGTATGAATTTCAAGTTTGATTGCGTTAAATCCTTTGCTGAAACAAATATTTTTGAGATTTTAGCGCTAAATATGGACTTGACTCTGAGATAGTAGCTTCATTGTCTGAATCATTTGCTTCTCATATTGATCTCCCTAAAGAGAAGTGGTTTAAATATCATCCTCCCTTAGAATTCAATGTAGTTAAACCCAATCCAATTGAAGAGAAAGTCATCGGTTATAATGATCCTGTTGTTCCTAGTGCTTACATTGAGAAACCACCTTTCCCTGTTAGGATAAAGGAACATTCTAAAGTTTCAACTATGATACGTAGGGGCTACATTAGAACACCTACACCCCCTGAGAAAATTAGAGTTGAACCTAGCATTGCTATTATCAAAGATCTCCTATCCGACAATGTTGATGGCCATGATATTCACTTCTGTGAAGATGCTGCTAGAATTGCTAAACCACATGCTAGAGACAAACATAGGCCTGTTGTTGGCACGCCAGTTGTTTCTGTTAAGATAGGAGATCATTGTTATCATGGTTTATGTGACGTGGGTGCTAGTGTTAGTGCAATACCTCAATCCTTATATGATGAAATTAAAGACGATATTGCTCCTGTTGAGATGGAACCTATTGATGTCACTATTCAGCTTGCCAATAGAGATACTATCTGCCCCGTGGGAATTGTTAGAGATGTTGAAGTCTTGTGTGGTAAAACGAATTGTCCTGCTGATTTTCTCGTTCTTGCTACCACAAAAGATAGCTTTTATCCTATCATATTTGGCAGACCTTTTCTCAATACCGTCAATGCTCATATTGACTGTGAGAAGGAAACTGTCACTGTTGGCTTTGAAGGTGTGTCACATGAGTTCAATTTCTCCAAGTTTGGTAGACAACCTCATGAAAAATAGTTGCCTAGTAAGGATGAAATTATTTCCCTAGCTTCTATTGTCGTGCCTCCTACTCATCCTTTAGAGCAATACTTGCTTGAGCATGAAAACGATATGCATATGGATGAAAGGGATGAGATAGATAGAGTTATTTTTGAAAAATATCCTATCCTTAAGAATAATTTGCATGTTGAACTGCTTGGAGAACCACCCCCACCAAAGGGTGATCCTGTGTTCAAGCTTAAACAGTTGCCTGATACTCTTAAGTATGCTTATCTCGATGAAAAAGAGATATATCTTGTTATTATTAGTGGTAGCCTCTCATAGCATGAAGAAAAGAAGTTACTAAAAACTCTGAGGAAGCACCGTGCTGCTATTGGATATACTCTTGATGATCTTAAGGGCATTAGTCCCACTCTATGCCAGCACAAGATTAAAATCGATCCTGATTCCAAACCAGTTGCTGATCATCAGAGGAGATTAAATCCTAAGATGAAAGAGGTAGTAAGAAAAGAAATACTAAAGCTCTTGGAAGCAGGTATTATCTATCATGTTGCTCATAGTGATTGGGTGAGTCTGGTGCATTGCGTCCCTAAGAAGGGAGGTATTACCATTGTTCCTAATGATAAGGATGAATTGATCCCACTGAGGATTTTTACTGGCTATAGGATGGTGATCGATTTTAGGAAATTGAATAAGGCCACTAGGAAAGATCATTACCCTTTGCCTTTTATCGATCAAATACTAGAAAGACTGTCTAAACACACACACCTCTGCTTTCTAGATGGTTATTCTAGTTTCTCCCAAATACCAGTTGCACAATCTGATCAGGAGAGAACCACTTTCACGTGCCCTTTCGGTACCTTTGCTTACAAACATATGCCTTTTGGCTTATGTAATGCACCTCCCACCTTTCAAAGATGTATGATGGCTATATTCTCTGACTTTTATGAAAAGATTGTTGAGGTTTTCATGGATGACTTCTCCGTTTACGGGTCTTTCTTTGATGATTTCCTTAGCAACCTTGATCGAGTCTTGCAGAGATATAAGGATACCAATCTTGTCTTGAATTGGCAGAAGTGCCACTTTATGGTTAATGAAGGCATCGTCTTAGGACATAAAATTTCTGAAAGAGGTATTGAAGTCGATAAAGCTAAGGTTGATGTAATCGAGAAAATGCCATGCCCCACAGATATCAAAGGTATAAGAAGTTTCCTTAGTCATGCTGGTTTCTATAGAAGGTTCATTAAAGACTTCTCTAAGATTTCTAGGCCTCTTACCAATCTCTTGCAAAAGGATATTCCTTTTGTCTTTGACGAGGATTGTGAGTAAGCCTTCGAAATACTTAAGAAGGCTTTGATAAATGCGCCTATTGTTCAACCGCCGGATTGGAACTTACCTTTTGAAATCATGTGTGATCCTAGTGATTATGTTGTTGGCGCTGTTGTAGGACAAAGAGTTGATAAGAAGTTGAATGTTATTCACTATGCTAGTAAAACTCTAGAGAGTTCCCAAAGAAACTATGCTACTACGGAAAAGGAATTTTTAGCAGTCGTGTTTGCATGTGAAAAGTTCAGATTTTACATAGTTGATTCCAAATTCACTATTCACAATAATCATGCTGCTATTAAGTACCTCATGGAAAAGAAAGACGCTAAACCTAGACTTATCAAATGGGTTCTCTTGCTACAAGAATTTGATTTGCATGTTGTCGACAGGAAGGGTGCTGACAACCAAGTAGCAGATAACTTGTCTAGGTTGGAGAATGTTCTTGATGACCCACAACCTATTGATGATAGTTTTACTAATGAGCAATTGAATGTCATCAATACTTCACGTAGTACACCGTTGTATGCTGATTATGCAAACTATATCATTGCCAAATATATACCACCTAGTTTCACTTACCAGCAAAAGAAGAAATTCTTCTTTGATCTGAGACATTACTTTTGGGATGATCCTCACCTTTATAAGGAAGGAGTAGATGGTGTTATTAGACGTTGTGTACCTGAACATGAACATGGACAGATCCTATAGAAGTGTCACTCCGAGGCTTATGGAGGACACCATGCGGGGGATAGAAATGCACACAAGGTATTGCAATCAGGTTTCTATTGGCCCACTCTCTTCAAGGATGCTCGTAAGTTTGTCTTGTCTTGTGACGAATGTCAAAGAATAGGTTATATCGGTAAATTTCAGGAAATGCCTATGAATTATTCACTTGTCATTGAACCATTTGATGTTTGGGGTTTTGATTATATGGGACCTTTTCCGAAATCCAACGGGTACACTCATATCCTAGTTGATGTTGATTACGTTACTAAGTGGGTAGAAGCTATCCCGACTAGTAGTGCTGATCACAACACCTCTATCAGGATGCTTAAAGAAGTTATTTCCCCCAGATTTGGAGTCCCTAGATATCTAATGACTAATGGTGGTTCACATTTCATTCATGGTGCTTTCCGTAAAACGCTCGCTAAGTACGATGTCAATCATAGAATTGCATCTCCCTATCATCCTCAGTCCAGTGGTAAAGTAGAGCTAAGAAATAGAGAGATTAAACTAATTCTGCAAAAGACTGTCAATAGGTCTAGAAAGAATTGGTCTAAGAAGCTTGATGATGCACTGTGGGCTTATAGAACTGCCTATAAGAATCCCATGGGCATGTCTCCATACAAAATGGTTTACGGTAAAGCATGTCATTTACCTCTTGAGCTAGAGCATAAGGCTTATTGGGTAATCAAAGAGCGCAACTTTGATTTCAAACTTGCTGGTGAGAAGAGGTTATTTTATATTAGCTCACTTGATGAATGGACAACTCAGGCATATGAGAATGCCAAGTTGTTCAAAGAAAAGGTTAAGAGGTGGCATGATAAAAGGATACAGAAACGTGAGTTCAATGTAGGTGATTATGTCTTGCTATATAATTCTCATTTAAGATTTTTTTTGCAGGCAAGCTTCTCTCTAAATGGGAAGGTCCTTATATTGTTGAGGAAATATATCGTTCCGGTACCATCAAGATTAATAACACGAAAGGTAATTTTCCGAGAGTAGTAAATGGGCAAAGGATCAAGCATTATATCTCAGGTACTCCCATAAATGTTGAAAGCAATGTTATCAATACCATAACTCCGTAGGAGTACATAAGGGATATTTATTAGCCTGTTTCAGACTCCGAAAACGAAGAGGTATGTGATTCGGTAAGTAAACCGACTCCAAAACTTATCCAGTGGGATTTTTCCTCCGTTTTGGAATTTTTAGAAAATTAGAACATTTTAAAGCAGTCTGGAAAGCGCACGAGGAGGCGACAAGCCTGCCAGGGGCGGGCCAGCACCCTGGCCACGCCTGGGGGCTTGTGACCACCTCGTGTGCCTCCCGGACTCCGTTTTCTTGCGGAGTACTCTTTTTGGTCGAAAAAAATCATTATATAGTCTCCCGAAAGGTCTAACCCTCGTATCACGCATTTTTCCTCTGTTTTCGTTTCGAGCCTATTTTTGCTGCAGATCTAGATCGCTATGGCGTCCCCAAAAGCTCCGAAGGACAAGATCTTCGAGAAGGTCATCAACCCCTACCTCGCGGGAGTGCTGCAACACCCTCAATCTATCGAGATGCATGAGGGATTGCTGCACATCCGTGATGTTGAGGTACCCAAGAAGACCGGAAGCGTGGAGGCGAGGCTTGAAGATATGGAGCAACAAGTCTTCACGTGCCAAGGGATGGTGGAGCGTGGACTCAACGCCAACCACATGATGATCACAGAGTTCACCAACAAGCACAAGATCGATGCCAATGACATCGGGAAGCACCTCGCCAGGCTCTATGACAGAATTGATCATCTCCAAGCCCAGATCTATGACCTGCAGAACCAAAACTGTGAGTATGAGTATAGATTTAAATCAATACGGTTGCCTGCAGATTTGAGGATTCCGGAGACTCTGTCATCTTTCCATGATGGAGCACCTATGCCTTGGAAGACGGAGGATCAAACCCAGGTTGCAACAACTCCACCACCATCACCTCCGAAGGAAGACAACTAAGCATGGGTATGGGCAATCCCCTTGGCTTGTGCTAAGCTTGGGGGAGTTGCCCCGGTATCGTATCACCATCACATCTTTTGCCTTTACCTTATCTTAGTTCGATCCTTTTTGGTTTTATCTTTCTCTAGTAGAATAAAGGTCTTAGTGTTTTAGGCTTGAGTTTAGCTTTGTGTCACCCCCGATGTATTCGAGTTCGTGCGTCATATAATAAAGAGTGTTTTAGTTAAGGGCCTTGCTTCATGCCATGATCTGAAAGAAAAGAAGGATAAAAGAACAAAAGCATAAAAGATCATGTAATGATCTTATGGGAAGTGATGGCTCCACATAAAAAATGATGATTGAAACTTGTTGAGGGTGGACAAACATAGACCTTGGTCATTGTTGCAATTAACAGGAAGTGATAAAGAAGGAGAGGTTCACATATAAATATATCATCTTGGACACCATTTATGATTGTGAACACTCACTAAACTATTGCATGCTTAGAAGTAGATGTTGGAAAAGGAAGACAACATAATGAATTATGCCTGCTTGGTTCCGAACAATGATTATATGACTAGAGATCCCTTAGCATGTGATGATTGCTTCCACCCCATATCAGCCAAAACTTCCGCACTAAGTAGAGATACTACTTGTGCATC